>NC_047664.1:38375474-38978807 GCF_011762505.2 Arvicanthis niloticus
GCTGGGAGTATTTAGTCTATTAGAAGGGAACACATGAGAGTCAAACAAAGTAGAGCCAATAGTACCCAGGAGGAAGCCAGGGCTCAATAGAGAAGGACCCCTGGGTCAGTGGAGAAAGTCAGCACCACACAACAGACCCAGGTGTGCTAAGCCAGACCTCCTGGCTCACTGCATCCTGGAGCACCATCAAGGGACCAGAATGTTCTGGAACTGCCATCCCATGGGGATGGGCCAGCCAACCAAGAACCCACTACTAAAGGAATTTAATGCTTGGCCTCTCTCATAACAGGATCAGAAAGACATTCTGAGTGTTTCCCTGGTCAGATGAGGTGCCAAGATCAGGCTCCACAGCCTTGAGAAGAGTGGGATAAGAAACAGGCCAGGCTGGGGGTGTCTGGCTGGGCCAGCTAGACCGAGTGTCAGGCAATCAGCACATGTGGTCTGCATGAGGAAGAAGTGCACAGTGGCCCTATGTCTGAAAGAAGGACCCTTCTGCTTCAGCCTAGATAATCGAGACCCCTTGGCCCCACCTCTGCCTCGCTCCAACTCCCTTGCCTCAGAAAACACACATGACATGAGAACACACAAATGTCATGTCAACACACACACTAGAGAGGAAAGGGAAGCAAGTGAACCATGGGCATCTGTACACATCCTTCCTGGGGCCAAAGTCCTTGAATGTTGATCCTTAGGGATAAAGACCTGAAGAGCAAAGGGTGTCTTCCACATGCTCTTGCCCTGCCCCCTGTTTAGCACTTGGCCCCTTACATAACCTCTTCTCACTACACATATACACTCTGTGTTCCCTCTCAGGCCATAGCCACCTCTGTCCTCATTGGAGGCTAGCCCTGCAGGTAGGTAGACAATAGCCTGTTTCCTCACACAGGGACTGTGTGGAAGTCTTCTTGACAGTCTGGGCAGGCTCAGTGGACAAGATGCGCACATAACCTCAGAAAGGGTTAGCGTTAGAATGCTCTGGGCAATAGGGATTGTGTGTTCCCCACCCTCCTGGGGCACACAGGGTTGGCCCTGCAATCGGCTGTCCTTTAAGTAACCACAACACCCTTTCCAAATATAGCCAGGAGCATCCTTGAAGCATGTGTCTTCCACAGATCTTGAGAACCACAGGTATTCTAGGAAGCCACATACCCATCCATCCATGTGATCTGGACATGAATCAGTCATGTGAGTGTGCTGGCGTGGCATGTATGCCGCTGGGCATCTGGCCCACCAATGTAACCATGAGAACTGCCTTGTCTGCCTATGATCACAGTGGGCCCACTATGGCCCACCATCCTGCCCACTTCCTGAACTGCTACATTTCCCCATCATACACTGTGACAATACATACACTGTGCCAGGTGCTCTCTGAAAGGAAAACACAAACTCAGGCTCAGAGACCCAGCTGCCCTTGGGACAACCATCTGAAAGGAGGGATGGGATATTCATAGACCACTTCCCAGGACCAAAACCTTCCCCAACTGCCCTCTGTGACCTGTCTGTCAGTGGAGGCTGAGAGTCCACCAGGTCCTGCACCAGCCACCAAAGTGCAGGTAAGGGTGGGGCTAAACTGCAAGAAGAGCCCGGGTCCCTAGCCTCCATGAATTAGGTCATGAGGGACGGTAGGTAAGACCACAGAGACCTCCTGAAGGTATCCCAGAATTCAGCAGCTCTGCTAATAGCATCTAACCTGAAGGCCTGCTGCCCAAAATACCCAATGGATAGAAATGGTTGTCAGGAGACGTAAGCCGACCCGGAAGTGAGAGGCCGGGGTGTTGTGAGGAAGGGGTATGGCAGGACCAGACAGGGAATAGGGAGTGGAGGGTAGCATCCTGGCCATGGTGGCTGAGCCCAGCCATGCAGGGCAATCGTAATTAGATAATTCCACCCTAAAAGGTGGGGACAGGAGGTCTGCAGGAGCTAAGTCCCAAGCCCTGCCTCTCAGAGGCCAGAACAGAAACCCCTTAATTGGTTGTGGGGCAGGGCATGACGAAATGCTGTCAATCCCAGGCCAGAAAAGAGGCGCTGGGGGCTCTCTGGCCCAGTGAAGGCTGTGGAGATGAAATGGTATTTGGCTGCTTATGGGAAGAATGATGGAACTCTGAATGAGTGGCTGACCTTCTGGAATGACAGGTGACCCACAAGATAGCTGTGGTGGGCAGTGGCAGCCGCCTCGAAAATTGCTCCCGCTGCCCGAAAATAAACAATAAGAGAGCAAATGTGGTTTGAAAAATTGACTCGCTTCAACACTGGGGGAGAAAGTGAATTATCTCAGGCCATCGGTCCGAGTCATCGGCCTGCACCTCCCCTTGTAGTTGCAACAGAGAGGCCAGGCTGAGCAAGGAGACCTCTTGTAGGGCACTGTGGCAGTGGATGTGGGCCACCCCAAAGGTCTCAAGCCCACCCTTGATGGTTAAGGACTAGCTCTACCTAGGAAGAGTGAGAAGGCAGGAATACTGTCCAGTGGACAGTCCTTAAAGCAATACCAGGGCTGAGGTCACAGGATACCTGAGGCTGTCTGCAGATACCCAAGCTGACCTCACCCCTTCCCGGGGCTCCTGGCTCAGCTCTTGAACAGGACCACATCAACGATCTGAAGATGCTGGGGCCTATAAAGGCTTCCTGGGATGCTGAAGTTGCTTCCTGGGGCTCTCCTGTGGGTCCTCCTCCATCCCTACTCCACCTACTTCTGTCACCTCTCCTTCCGCAGGGAGAGATTTTCTATTAAGACCCCAGCATGCAAGGGACAGATGTGGAATATCCTCCACAGCCTCATGTGTTTGAACACTTGGTCCCTGGTGCCTGGTGTTGATTGGGGAGGTTGTGGAACTTAGAAGTGGGGCCTTGCTGGAGGAAGTGGGTCACTGGGGGAGGGATGCCTTTCCCATTCTAGCCCTAGCTCTCTGCTTCCTGGTCTGCAGAGGGGTCTTCTCACAAACTACCATGAACCCCATGACTTCTCCCCCCATAATGGGCTGTATCCTCTCAGGGAGTCCAAACAAATCCTTCCTCCTTCAATTTGCATCCCTGGTAATCAATCCAATGTGGTAGGAAGTCTCAGGGCCCAGGGGAACCAGGTTCTTGCCTCTGGAGCCCTGCAGCCATCTTCCTCTCTCCCTGACTCCCAGGAAGAGCAGCAGCCTCCATCTACTGGGATGCAGGACAGAAACCACTGGGCCATCTCCTGCTCCCTGTATGTTCAGACACCCAAGAGTAGCCCACCCCAAGGCTGTAGCCTCAGCCAACGGGCCAACAGCTTTTGCCTGCTCCCCATGCTAACAAAGTGGAAGCGTGGGATGTCTAGCAAGCACAGTACTCCACCCCTGTGAGCAGAGCACCCTTTTAGAGG
Source organism: Arvicanthis niloticus (assembly GCF_011762505.2). NCBI lineage: Eukaryota > Metazoa > Chordata > Mammalia > Rodentia > Muridae > Arvicanthis > Arvicanthis niloticus. The sequence continues at coordinate 38,378,824 of NC_047664.1, forward strand.
GACACTAGGGAGTCCCCACACTCACTGGTCAATATGCATGTCTTCAGAGGCCTTAAAGGAGGGAAGTCACATACAGAAAGTTTCTTATTTAGAGCCTAGACTTGTGAAGGCAAGAGGGCCCCTGGCACCTCTGCCCAATACAGGGATCATTTTGAAGCAATTTTTGGAATACTTTCTAGTTTTGTGAGGATATTCCAGAGATCAACTTCAAAGAAGAGATTAAAATCAAAATAAAAATAAAGAAGCATCCTAATATGTGTCCCAGGAAGCTAAGGGTGGGGCCCCAAATCAACCATAGCTGGGATCCCTGCAGGCACCAACCTCAGGCCAAAGCAGGGCTATTGCTCTTTTTGGCTTCAGCCTCCCTGTCCAGCTGCATATGGAATAAGAAAAGGCCCAGGCAGCAGGGCCCATCCACCACCTAGTGACCAGCACATAGCCCATGCCCCTTCCATGCTCAAAGCCAAGTTAGATTCCTGGAGCTACTATGTGATTCAGAGGTGCTATCATGGCATCTGCCTTGATCAGCAAGAGTGGCCAGGAGCTGCACTAACCATGAGACACCTAGGCACCACTAAGTGCTACTACGTTGAAGCCAGAGTAGGAGTCTGCAGGTACCTGAGACCTAGGGGAGCCCAGGACAGCTCTGCCATTCGAGCTTAGGAGCTGTGTGCTGTCCCACAGTCCCATGCCCTCTGGTAGTATGCTTAAGCAGGCTCTTCAGAGGGTGGCCTGGAGAGGTGACAGTCAAGGGTAGCTAGAGGAAGGGCCAAGCCCAGGGACCCCAGGAGATAGGGAAGAAGGTCATGACACAGCACGAAGGGCCTGTGGGTGGGAGGGGCTTGGTGAAAGGCCCTGTTTTTTTGTTTTGTTTTGTTTTGTTTTGTTTTGTTTTGTTTTTTTGGTTTTTTCAAGACAGGGTTTCTCTGTGTAGCCCTGGCTGTCCTGGAGCTCACTCTGTAGACCAGGCTGGCCTCGAACTCAGAAATTCACCTGCCTCTGCCTCCCAAGTGCTGGGATTAAAGGCGTGCGCCACCACCGCCCGGCAGTGAAAGGCCCTGTTAAGGGGACATTGTATGTATTTGTAGAGAAAGCAGGGCCCAAGGCCAATACTTCCCCAGAGACCCCCAAAAGTCTCCAGCTCACCATGCATCTCTAACCTCACTACTCTCTTATTTTACCAAGTGCTCAGCTCATTCAGTTCATACCCACTGGACTATGTGGGGCTGCCTTCACAGGGAACCCTTTCCATGGGACACCCAGGACCTCTGTCTCCCCACTGCCTGACCTCCACTCTAGACAAGTCCATTCTAGAAGCTACAAAGGGACATCCTAGAAAGTCTAGCCCAGACAGAAACCAAGAGCCTTCCACCCCTCACCCCAAGTACCCTCATTGCTCAGCGGCTCAAAGGCAAGCTCTCAGCCTCTCCCAGGCAGCCAGTGTGGAGACCCTGGCATCACACCACACCTGTGATCATGTCAGGCTCAGGGTCAATGGCCTGTCAACTAAGGTCTAGCTGTGGCTGGGGTGCCTTGAGGTCCTTCTTGTAGACCCTGTGACTGAAGAGGAACAGCCCACTCCCCATTCATCAACTACACAGACACAAGGCACTCAACTGCTCCCTGCTCCACAGATAGATGCTGGAGCAGCAAATACCATCTTAGCCCTCCACAGCTGGGAGTTGGGGCTTCTGATTGCATTCACTCCCCTCTCCAGGAGACGTATAAGCTCCTGGCCTCTGACCTTGACAACTGTGGAAAATGCAGCCACACTCTTCCACAGGAAAATCTCAAACCATTTCAGTACAGCCCAGAGGGGCCTTCTTTGCAACGGGGTTATAAAACTGGCCACCTACAAGCCGCATAAGGGATTCTGCCAGAAACCCTCTCCTGATTCTTTCTGGATTTCATCATTGGATGGAAGCCACATGACAAGCCATCCAACACCAATTCTTTTGTGTCTTATGCTCTATAGGGACTGCTATGACATGGGGCTCTGTGAGCCCTGATAACCACTAAAGAGAGCCTCAGTGCACCTTTAAGCAACAGAGCTCATGATATCTGCTGGCAAAAGATGGCAGACATCTCACCCAACAGAGCAAGGCCACTCTTTAGCTTCTCCACACCCATCATCCTCTCCCATCACTCAGAACGCAGGGCACTCCCCACACCAGACCATATGCCATGCGGTGTGCCAAAACCTGATGTGCCAATCTGGGTGCTTTCCACCCAGAAAAGCAGAACCTATGGGATGCAAGTCGGGCTCACCAAGTGCCCTGGGAGCTATCTCCATGGTCCACAAAGTCTGTCGTGACTACATGTTGTGGGAGCCAAAGTCAATATGGGGAGGAGAGAAGGCCACCAGATGGGGTGGCCACAGGGAGAAGGACAGGCCTTGGGGAGAAGGTGGATGGAAACTGGAGAGTAAGAAGAGCAGGAGCCACATCTATCCCGCCTCCTCTAGGCCACAGAGTCTTGCAAAAGAAAGTGGTACCTGTTCTCAAGGAATTACCCTTGCTGACCCAGGGTTTGGAAGAACTGAAGACACACACCCTCTGTGCTATACACCATCACCACTACCCAGAACATCCCATCATTCCAAGCTGAGAATCCCCATCACCATGGAGACCAACTCCTCTTCACTGCAGCCCAAGCTCTTACTTACCAGTCTCTATCGATTGGATCTGAATGCTCTGTGGTCTTCCTCTTGGTGGACTCCTTCAAAACTCGCCCTTTTTTGACTGCTTGTCACCCTCAGGACAATGTTGTGTCGAGTGTCAGGACAGCCTCTGGTTTTAAAGCTAAGAAACAAAAGTGCACTGTGCGTACACAGAAGTCCCTTGGCTTGCGATGGGTTATACCCAGGTAAATTCATAATGAGAATTTCACAATACATTGGCTGCCTCTAACTCCCAGGCTGTCCTACACTGGCTTGCTTTGAACTTGCTCGGAGCCTATAGCTGGAAGAACTCTTTTGACACATAGTCTATTTTACAAGAAATTGTTGTCTCTTGTCACTTACTGAAAACTACCAAACATGGAAAACATGAAGAAGCTGTGAGGTTATATGGCCTGCATTCACACACTCAGAGTGAGAAGAGTTTCTAAGTAGGTGCACTGTGTGACAGGTCAACTGTGCTGGGCTTTGCTAGGCCTCCACTTGCTCTGAGCCCTCCTGTCAGGGACTGTGGATACGCACTATAGAAACGGACACATGAGAATCTCTCCAGATGTTCTGGTCTCAGATTTTGAGATCTGAGGAGCCACAGAGCTGTGTCCCCTGCCCACCCACCGTGCTCATACATACATCAGAGCAGAGGGACCTAGGACTTGGAGCAGAGCTGTGTCCCCTGCCCACCCACCGTGCTCATACATACATCAGAGCAGAGGGACCTAGGACTTGGAGCAGAACTGTGTCCCCTGCCCACCCACCATGCTCATAAATATATATCAGAGCAGAGGGACCTAGGACTCGGAGCAGAGCTGTGTCCCTGCCCACCCACCGTGCTCATACACACATCAGAGCAGAGGGACCTAGGACTCGGAGCAGAGCTGTGTCCCCTGCCCACCCACCGTGCTCATACATACATAAGAGCAGAGGGACCTAGGACTCGGAGCCCCAGACACTGCTCAGTCACTGACTCAAGAGGATCTTGGTCCCCATGTTATCTAGTGACCTCTCTGTGTTATTCCTGTCTGTTCTCTCCTTCAGGATATGTTCTGAGGCAAGAAGAAGCATCATTTACCTGAGTGCCCACATGCTCAGCAGCCAGGCTACCTCAGGAAATGACTTCCCTGGGTGTCTGTCTTATCCGTACATAATTAGTGTACTCAGATCAGAGTCTAGGCAAGATGTGCACACCTTAGTCCCCATGCTTTCTGAGCCACCCACTCAGAGCTCTGTTGTCTCTCAGATCCTTCTTATACCCCTACTTGGTGTCTCTACCTGCCCCTGTCCCTGCCCTACGCCCTTGCTCAATCTCAGATACTATTACGGGATTTCTCAATGATCCTGTCTCTTTCTTTCCTTCCCAGGTAACCATTGACTGTTATCTGGCCCCTTTCCCTCCAGGCATCAGTGTGGTAAGGGTTTTAGCTCTCTCATACTCGTCTTCACTGTGTCTTTCCTTGAGGGCCCTTGTGCACCAGGCTGGCTGAGGAAGTAGCAGGCTTAGGACACTGGGACAAGGCACCAGGGGCAGTTCTCAATCTGCCTGTGAGTCACAGGTATGGCAGACACCTCGTGCTGGAGAAGCAGAGTAGGCATGACTTTGTTCCCTAGAGCAGAAGCTCTGTGGGACTCAGACCTCCTGCTCCAGCTCTCTCTCTCTCTCTCTGTGTCCCGGGATCCTGCCCTAGGACTCACAGGGGACTTAGTAGGCAGTGGTACACACTCATTTCCTTACCAGAACCACCAGGTGGAAAGAGCTCAGGCAAGGTGCTGTCTCACTATGATCTACAGAGAGGGCTCAGGCACAGCATGAGGGAGGTTGGGAACATGTGTACCTCGGAAAAATAGCAGGAGTGATGCCTAGGTGGGCACTTGACCTCCCTTGTTCCTTGTAAGATATGGCGACAGGTAAGGAGGGCCACTGGAAACACTTGGGCCCCATGAGAACAGACTTGACAGTTCCAGCTTCAGGCCAGGCCAAAGAGCTACTCAGCCAAGCCCTTGAGTCTGACCCTGCCCCCCCCCCCGACTCCCATGCCTAGAAGGCCACAGAAGCCTCTGCTGGGCTAGCAGCACCACCCACGTCCTCCTCCCAGGCCTCTTGGCACTCTAGGCAGGTAGGGAGGCCATGGGAAGGCAGGCATAGGGGGAAGTGCTTGCCCTCCCCATCAGCACCCAGTGGCTTCATCCCATTCATCACCCTCTGTCCTTCACCACTCCCTGCTCCTTGCCCGAGGGAGAGCCATTTGGATCTGCCCAAGCTGAACAATACAATATTTCTATTGAGCTGTGGATTTGATTAATAATTTGGAAATGAAATCAATATAGGCTCTGCTTTTCATTCCTGGAGGGTCCTTGTGCACCAGGCAGGATGAGGAAGTGGCAGGCTTAGGACACCGGGACAAGGCACCAGGGGCAGGTGTCACTCAGCCTGGGAGTAGCAGGGCATGCTAGTCACCTCCTGCTGGAGAAGCGGGATGGGCGTGGCTTTGTATCCTAGTGCAGAGGTACTATGCACTCAGACCTCTCAGGCCTCAGGGAAGTGATGCTGTGCCTGTGCCAGGCATTGCCCTCCTAGATGTAGAACCCAGGGCCTGGACTCCCACACAGATCATCAGCCTCTCCTCATTCTCCTGTTCCAACAAGGCAAGTAGCTAAGCCGCACACACTATGGCTTCCCTGAGTGTAAGGTCACCCATGACTCCCAGATCTTTGGTGCTGAACTTCCCACCAGCATTTTTAACCATGCATGATTCTGGGGCCTGAAATCCCAGGGTGACATAACACCCACACAGCTCCCTCAAATCCCCTAGTCAGGTGATGAGACAGCCTACAGGTCTAGCCATGTTTCCTCCTCCCTGTCAAAGAGCTTCTACCAGTTCACATCTGGGCAGGGCTGTCAAGTGCAGGAGAGGTGACCCTGCTGACTTCCATAGCCATAGGCCTGAAACTGGGAGCACTTCCCAGCACAGCCTGCATCCCAATCCCACCCTAGCCTGCCCATGTCAGTTGGACTGGCAGCCCAACACTGTGACCCACCACTGCCGCTAGCACAGGCTCCAAATGCCTTCCCACCTCCTTTGCCCTGAAGCAGCATCAGTGAGGTGGAGGAAACAGGTCAGATACCCTCCCTTCAGAGACTCAGAGACTCTACCCTGCTTCAAAGTACTGAGAAGGAAATGGCCTCAGCCAGGCCTGTGTAGGAAGAGCCTGTAACTTCTTCCTTATTGCTTCATGAGGCCCACGAAAATAACCTAGCTTCTCCCAACGGGAGGGAAAGACGCTTGAGCACATGGCCTTGACCTTTGCCCAGGGACCTTGGGCACATCTCTGGGGCCTCATCTGTGGTTATGGAATGGGGTCTCTGAACTATCCTAGTAATCTGTCTTGATCTCTCAGCCATAGAAAGAATATATACACTTGAACAAGTACAGAGTAGGTCCACAAATCCATACATGTACACATCTGTACCTGCCATAGACCAGGAGCATAGGCAATGCCCTCTTCTCTCTTGGGTGTGTCATGCCAGCCTTGGCATGGCCCTTGCTTTTCATGTTCAGCTTATCCTTGGAGCACAGCATGAACTGGGAATTGAGGAATGTGGAGTCCTGTGCTCTGGACCCTTAAAGACCCCGAATGGCAGAGCCCAACCCATCCATCCTAATCTCTTTGGCCTTCATCAATCAGTCTGCCCCCAGCCCAGAGGGTCCCAGGTTTTTGTAGCTGAGAACACTTCAACCTCCATCTACCCTAGAACAATTGTTTGAGCATGGGGACAGCCACAGAGGTAGTCAGCCCTCTGGAAGCCCTAAGGACCTTCCTATACTAGACCTCAGGACAGTGATCACAGCTAGTCTTGGCTAGGAAAGCCAATAGGACCTCCCCTAGGCAATCCCTGGCACACATAAAGACAGGGTACTTTTCTTTCAAGTCCCCCCCCCCCATAAGTCCTGAGACACAGATGGGCCTGAGGCTCAAGAGAGCTCTGGGGCGCAACACAGCCCATCAGCCACAGAATAGGGCTATGGTAGGGACCAGCTCCTAGTCTCAGCGTCTCTGGCCCCTTGGAGAACAAATCAACAGGAGAGGTAAGGGCCCCCTCCCCAAGATTCTCAGGGCAAGCCCGGGTGCAGCACCTCTGTCGGTGGGTGGCACACGAAGCCCTGGAGCTGCTCCCTGGGAGCCAAAGTTCCTTGACCCACATGCGGGGGAGGCGGTTTTATAGGAGCCATTGACCGGCAGCATTGATCCCCAAGAATGTATCGCACAAATCATTTTGCACTAAACTGCGGAATCGATGGAGAAATCTCCCGGAAAATTTATATTAAAAGTCTCTGTTTGCCTAAATGAGTTCCCTGTGCCCATATTGAATATTTGGCTGATGAATTGAATGGGTTTAAATTTGAACATTGCAGACCCATTAAAGAATGAATTCTTAAATCAAACCCTGCCATTTATGATTGAAATGAGATTTCCTCCGCGATGGACCAGCCACTATATAAATCAGCTGCGCATTTTATACCAAACCATAAACAAGATATAATTCTTTTAAATACACAACAGGTGCCTTAAATCTTTTGATGCATCTTGTATTTATCTGAAGTGTGGATTGCTGTATTTACACCAGGTCACACAGGCCTCTGATGGCCCTGGCTGGTGAAGGTTAAATTCAGAGGGCCACTGGAGCCCAAGCACACAGAGCCTTCTGAGGAGTCCAGGAGTTGGGCAAAGACACTGAGTTCAGGCTCCCACCAGTAACCCCAGCCAGGATCTACCAGGGTGAACTCAGAGTCACACAGACACACACACACACACATTCTCACATGTGGCATACCTGCCTATACTCACAAAGCACCCAAATTCACAAATATGCACTTGGCACATGCTGAAATGTACACGAGCTGGGCGGTGGTGGCGCACGCCTTTAATCCCAGGAGGCAGAGGCAGGTGGATTTCTGAGTTTGAGGCCAGCCTGGTCTACAGAGTGAGTTCCAGGACAGCCAGGGCTACACAGAGAAACCCTGTCTCAAAAAAAAAAAAAAAAAAAAAAAAAAAAAAAAAAAAAAAAAAGAAAGAAAAAAGAAAAAAAGAAAAGAAATGTACACGAATGCAAATCCTTATGAGTGCACATGTGGGCATACTCATACGAACAGCATACATGCTTACACATGACACATTACAAAGAACTAGGCACACATCAGCACTGTACACAAAGTAAAGCCAAAAATGCACACATGTACACATTTTCACTGAAGTACATCCACAATCACATGTTCAACCAAACCCATACAATGCCCACATGTACACAGAGAACATATGCCCAGCAAGCATATGTACATCTCTACAAAATGTACCAGCAAACTGGGCATGGTGACCCAAGCCTGTGACCTCAACTTTTGGGAGTCTGAGGGAGTGAGTTCAAAAGCAACCTGGGATACCTAGCAAACTCTTTCCAAAACACTGAAGTGCATAAAGGCAAAAATGGTTGTATAGGGGTTGAAGAAGAGCTTGGTGGTTAAGACTGCTTACTGCTCTTGCACAAGCCCTGGGCTCAGGTCCCAGCACCCACCACCCACAGGGGCTACCCACTACCTGTAACACCAGCTCCAGGGAGTGTGAACTTGATGGCCTCCATGGGCTCTCTCTCCACTTGTTCTTTCTATATTTTTAAAATTACATTTGTGTGCATGTGTGTGCATGTGTGTGTCATGATGTGCATGTGGAGGCCAGAGGACACTTCTGGGAGTTGGTTCTCTCCATTCACCATGTGAGTCCTAATACATTTCATCACCCATTTCTTTCTTTTTTCCTTTTCTGTTTTTTTCTCTCTGTCTGTCTCTGTCTGTCTCTGCCTGTCTCTGTCTCTCTGTCTCTCTCTTTCTCTCTCTCTTTCTCTCTTTCTCTCTTTTTCTCTCTCTCTCTGGTTTTTTTGAGACAGGGTTCCTCTGTTTCTCTGGCTATCCTGGAATTCACTCTATAGACTCATCCACAGAGAAAGATCCACCTGCCTCTGTCTCCTGAGCACTGGGACAGTGCTGGGTGGTGGGTGGTGGGTGGTAGGTGGTAGGTGGTGGGTGGTGGGTGGTGGGTGGTGGGTGGTGGGTGGTGGGTGCTGGGTGCTGGGTGCTGGGTGCTGGGTGCACACCACTACGTCCAGCCTTGGCTCGCATTTCTTATTCTTCTCTCCTCTACCACAGTTGCCCAGGACCAGGCCCTCTTTACCCTCTCTGTCACAGCACTCAACACAGTGGTCCCACATATGTGTCCCAGGCTTCTGTCAGTTCAGAAAACCCTGCCTGGAAGTTCTCCAAGGAGCAGATGTTGGCCATAGCTGTCTTGTTGGGGAGATAGGATGACCCTCATCTTCATCTTTCTTGCTGCCACTAAATACCACAGCTAGGCAAGTTACAGCTAACTGTTACACATTCCTCAGAGTTCTAAAAGCCGGCACTGGCACGCTCCTTGTCTGCTGGGACCACGCTGTTCCCGTTGCCTCTGATTGCTGCCCTCACATAGTAGGGCATGGGGGGGGGCATGTCTTCAAGGCTTCTGTACAGTCCTCCTTCCTGTAGATTAAGTTTCAATGTGACTTTTGGAGGGACATGAGTCTTCAAGCCAAAGGTGTCTTGCTGTCAAAGCACACAGAGCAGATGACAGGTAAGATAATTACACAGCTGTGTCATGCATGCACACATGTGCATGGACATGCATGCACACATCCTCATGTGTCTGACTCTGTGTATCTATCACAGACTTTCTTAAGTACGTTTTATATTTATTAATTTGTGAGTGTGTGGGTGCACATGCCACAGTTCATATGTGGAAGTCAATTCTCTCCTTCTACCATGCGGGTTCCAGGACTACCTTGCTAGCTAGCCTTTTCTCCTCTTAAGATAGAGGCTTACTGTGTAGCCAGATGGTCTCCAATTTCTTTTTTTTTTTTCTTTTTCTTTTTTTTCAGGACAAGGTTTCTTTTTGTGCTGCTTTGGTTACCCTAAAACTCACTCTATAGACCAGACTGGCCTCAAACTCAGAGATCCACTTGCTTCTGCCTCCTGACTACTGGAATTTTTTTGGTTTTGTTTTGTTTTTTTTTTGTTTGTTTGTTTGTTTTGGTTTTGGTTTTTCGAGACAGGGTTTCTCTGTGTAGCCCTGGCTGTCCTGGAACTCACTCTGTAGACCAGGCTGGCCTCGAACTCAGAAATCTGCCTGCCTCTGCCTCCCAAGTGCTGGGATTAAAGGCGTGCGCCACCACTGCCTGGCAAGCAGCAGGTGCGCTTAACTGCTTAATCATCACTTCATCCTCTGATTTCCAATTTTCAATCCTCGTGCCTCAGCATTTGAACTGCTGGGATCCTAGGTATGGTTCACCATATCTGGTGATGTATATATTTTAAACGAGATATTACTAACTGTATCTAATGGAGTTTCTTAAGTGAGACTTCATGACAAATTGGGTCGAGTGCCCTCAGAAGGCTCCACACCAGAAAACATGCCACATAAATGTGGTGTTGTCAAGAGTCTAGAGAAAATAAACTGCACAACTGTCCCAAAACACACTTCATGAAGTTTAATATTGGATTTGTTTATTGGCTTTGTGTATTGTATATGTATGTGGCTGTGTGTTGGGGTCAAAGTTGACCACATTTGTCTTTCTCGATTACACTCCACTTCATTACCTGAGACACAGCCTCTGTCTGAAGCCAGAGCTCACAAATTCTACCAACTCTAGCTAGCTGGACCCAAGAATCCCTGCCTTTGCCTTTGAGATGCAGGTGAGAGCTGCCACCACACCTTCTGGCCCTCACATGGGCTCTGGTGATCTGGACTCTGGTCTCCATTGTTGCTCAGCAAGCACTTTATCCAGTAAACCGTGGCTCTAGGCCTTGATCATCTCTTTTTAAAAATATACTAAAAGCTAGGGATGAGCCAGGTGGTGGTAATGCATGCCTTTAATCCCAAGACTGGGGAGGCAAAGCAGGTGGATCTCTATGAGTTCAAGACCATCCTGGACTATATAGTGAGTTCCAAGACAGTCAGGGCTATACAGAGGAACTCTGTGTTGAAAAACAAAACAACAACAGCAAAAAAAAATTCCTAGAGATAAAAGTGAACTAGATTATTATATGGAGAAAAAAAATATAGCGGCATCCTTCCTTCCTCGTGCCAAATGCAAAGATCTATAGGGAGAGCATGTCAGAAAGCTTTGGAAATTGATGGGAAATTCAAGGTTGGGGACATAGCACAGTGGGCAGGATGCTTGCCTAATGTATTCAAAACCTCAGGGTGCCTCTGAGCACTGCTTAGAACCAAGCATAGTGACACACACTGGTAATCTCAGCACACAGAGGTGGAGGCAGGAAGATCGGAAGGCCAAGGTCATCCTTCAAGGCCAGCCCAGCAAGCCGTCCCAGTGAGTAAAAGTTCAGTCCCTGTGTCTCACAATGGAAGGAAAGAATTCTGAAAATTGTTCTCTGACCTCCACGTGTGTACCATGGCATCCACATGCCAGCACTCAGCCATACACTTGTACACACCAGCATGCATGCAAGTGTGCATGCAAGTGCATCCTCACACTCAAAATCTACTCCTACTATAACTATCAATAATAATAACAATACATAAATAAAAAATGAGACCCACAGCTAAACAATAGGTAGAGCTCAGGGAACCCCTCAGAAGACAGAGAGGAAGGATTGTTGGAGTCAGAGGAGTTGAGGACATCAGGAAAACACAGCCCACAGAATCAACCAAGCAGGGCTTGTAGGGGCTCACAGAGACTGAGGCAACAAGCACGGAGCCTATATGGTCCTCTGCATATGTATTGTGGCCCTATAGCTCGGTGTTTTTGTGGGACTTCTAACAGTGTGACTCTTTTGCCTGCTCCTGGGACCCTTTTCCTCCTACTTTGTTTTCTTAATATGAGGGTTTGTACCTGGTCTAATTGTAACTTGTTATACAGTGTTTGGCTGATATCCCTGGGAGGCCTGCTCTTTTCTGAAGGGAAACAGAGAAGGGATGGCCCTAGTGGAGACGTGGGGGATTGGGAGAAGAGGAGGGAGGGGGAACTGCATTCAAGATTTAATGTATGAGAGAATAATTTAAAAAAAAAAAAAAAAAAAAAAAGGAAAGAAAATAGTCAGAAAAAATCCCAAGAGAGAGCTACTGGGTCACTTTCTGGTGAAAAGTCCAACAAGAGGTATCACACAGATGTGAACCTGACACACTGTGCCCTCAAGAGAACAGACACTATTGCTTAGATCCTGTCTGAGGCTGGCAGGCACAGGAGGCCCAGGCCATCCTGCTGCAGACAGTAAACTTTGGAGAGGCAGGTCATTGTCTGTGGACCCTCAGGCTCCACAGTCCTACTGTGGAGTTCATGTGGCTAAGGAGACCTTTTCCAGGGACCCAAGTGCTCACTCTCGGAAATGATGGAGAAATGCACACTGCCTAGACCACCCCATAAGACACAGCCACACAGGAGACTTCATAAGAGTGGACAAGTGTCCAGGGCCAGCCCAAAGCCCCAGAGAAACATAAAACCCACAGTAGATGGTCACTGATGGAGCTGTTTCTGTTGTGGGTGTCTGCGGATGCCACCCAACATATTCTGTGTCACTCCTTGGCTTATAAGGTCATGGACCTCTGGGTCACATCCCCTGATAACTCTTTGTTCTGCTTGGCTCTTTTGGCACATTGCTGGTTAGTTAACACCATCATCAGCCATCCAAGAGCACATCATATATTTGAGCAAAACTTCTGGAATCTGACATTAGGGTAGAACAAAGAAGTAATTTCAGGCAGGAATCTAAATCTTAGGCTAGAACAAAGAAGTAATTTCAGGCAGGAATCTAAATCTTAGGCTAGAACAAAGAAGTGGGCTTTAGACATGAAAATGACTTTGGGCTAGGACAGGGAAGTAGGCTCAGTTATTTTGGTCATCCTGATAAGCCCTTAGAAATGATGATCACAGGAGTGTTCACGGAACTTTGTTTATTGCCTTGCTTGTTCTTTGACTATTTGTGTTTATTGTCTTGCTTGTTCCTTGACTATTTGCATCTATTGTATTGCTAGTTCCTCAACCTAGAACTGACCTTAATACTTGCATGTAATTAAAATGGTATAAAAGCAAAAAGAAGGAGGGGGATGAAATAGGAGGTTTCTAGGGAGGGGAAATGGGAAAAGGGCATGACATCTGAAATGTAAATAAATAAAATATCCAATAAAAAAAAACCTTCTGCAACATCCAAATTTTCCACTAAGTAACACGTAGCTGCCTGACTTGGAGCCCTAGACAGCAAAGAATCAAAAAGAGCAGAGGGAAAGTGTGCCACAAACTCCAATGGGACCCCTGTCAAGTGTGGCTTGCTCACCTCTCCTGGGACTCTAGTGGTTACATTTGTTTGTAAATGACCACAAGGCACAGCAGGCATTGATCTGGGGTCCCCAGCATACTCTAACAGGAAGATAAAATTACAAATACAGAATCTTACAAAGAGCACTTTTCCTAAAAGTCACACACAAGGCTGGAGAGATGGCTCAGAGGTTAAGAGCACTAACTGCTCTTCCAAAGGTCCTGAGTTCAATTCCCAGCAAACACATGGTGGCTCACAGCCATCTGTAATGGGATTTGGTGCCCTCTTCTGGTGTGTCTGAAGAGAACTATAGTGTACCCATATAAATAAAATAAATACATCTTAAAAAAAAAACACCATTTTCCTTTTTTAAAAAAAAGTCACACACAAGACATTGATGCCAACATGGTTCAGGAGGGGCTGGTGAGGAACAGAGAAGGTGGGCACAGATAGCTGGGGTCTAGAGACATTTGTTTGACCATAGACACAAAAGCAAATGAACTGTGACTTCAGTGTCCCTGCTCCAAAAGCCCCAGATACGTGTGTGCAGAGGACAATACAGATTGGGTTAGGTGAGTGGAGCTGAGCCAGCTGAAGGGGCAGCTGAGGTGGAAAGGAGGAGATAAACAGGATGACCAATGGCCAGGTGTATAAGGACAGAGGCCCAGGGTCCAAGTGTTAGAGAAGGAAGTAAAGGGTTGGGTTAGAGTTCATAGTGACAGTCAGTCTCACAGATGGACCTGGGAAGGGGTGTGTGTGTGTGTGTGTGTGTGTGTGTGTCTGTGTGTGTGTGTGTCTGTGTGTCTGTGTGTGCCTGTCGGTTCTGTATCTGCAGATTCTGTTAACCTTAAATCAAAACTATCTTTAAATTCTGTCTATACTAAATGAATACAGATGACTCTTGTTACTCCCTAAACAGGTCAGTGTGCCAACTGTTTGCATGGCACCTACCTTCTACTGGGGACTATAGGCAGTCTAAAAGAGACATGTGCAGGCTCTACACAAACAACACATCCTTTCACGGGAAGGGTTTGAGCACCTGTGGGTTTAGGGTCTGTAAGGATCTTGTAATGGAGGCTCTGGAGCTCTGAGAGATGCATGAACACACATATATTTAAGAATGGAGAGATACAGGTGGACACACCATACGAACAAGCCCTGCTTACCCACACTGCTGCTCAGAGCCCTTCCTGTCTGTCCTTGTCACTTCCCTCCTGACAGGCACCTCAAGATACACATCACACTTTGTTCTTTGCTCCCTAGGGCCTCCACCCTGCCCTATCCCAGCCAACAAGCCAACTTTTGATCCTTATTTCTGACACTCCCTCTTTCTCTGGCCTCTTGCCATCCCTGGGGACACTGACCTTCCCTCATTGTTCCAGCCATTTCCTTGGGTTTTGTTCCTGCAGAGAACTCCTCAGATGAGATCTGGATCCCACCCCATAGCTGGACCACATCTGATGACCATAAGACTGAGGCCAGTTAAGTTCTGTACTGTCATAGGTCCTTGGACACAGAAACATAGTCAACAGTTAATGCTCAAAACAAACAAGTTCGGGAGAGTGGCAAGATAGCTCGGTAGGAAAAGGCAAGCTAGAGGGCCTGAGATTCCTGGAACCCATGTTGAAGGTTGTCCTCTCCTGTCCACACAAACATCATGACATGCACAGTCATATACAGAGATAAATAAAGCATAGTAAAACTGGTTTAAAAAAAATAAGTTTTGGGGTTAAGGAATCCACAATATCATCACTGAAATTAATAAATGAATTAGTGAGACTGTAGAGATAAATTCAATAGACAAAATTCAACTCTATTCTATTAAGCTAGTAGAAAACAATCAGAAAAATGAAAAAAAAATCCTAATTAACACCAAAAAGACACATGGAAATAAATTGAACAATTGTGTGCAGGAATGCTGTGCTGATAATTGAGAGAAACTAAAGACAGATAAGTAGGGCAAAGGTCATGGAAAACTCAATAGTGCGAAGATGTAAATTATCCTCTAAGTTGGTATATAGATCTAACATGATACCAATCAAAATACCAATGGCCTCTTTGTAAAACTAGCTGAGCCATGCAGAAAGTCTAGAATGACCTAACATTTTTGTTAGAAAGAATAAAAAGCCTAACATTTCCTACTGTAAAACCCTCTCTTATGCTTCGTGTGAAATGTCACCACAGGGTCATGGGGTACAAAGCTCAGGTCCCCAGCTGCTGAGGCTGTTTTGGAAAGTTCTTGAAACTTTAGGAGCCGGGTGGTAGTGGCGCACACCTTTAATCCCAGCACTTGGGAGGCAGAGGCAGGTGAATTTCTGAGTTCGAGGCTAACCTGGTCTACAGAGTGAGCTCCAGGACAGCCAGGGCTATACAGAGAAACCCTGTCTCGAAAAACAAAACAAAACAAAACAAAACAAAACAAAACAAAAACAAAAACAAAACAAAAAAAAAAAAAAAAAGAAAGAAACTTTAGGAGATAGACCTGTTAGAGGAGCCCTGTCTCTGGCCCCTCCCATGCTTCTGTTTTCTGCCTGCAATGCTGGGAGCCACCTGTCCTGCCTTCACTACCTCGATGAAACAAATCCTCCAAAACTTTGAGCCCAAATAAGTCTTCCTTCCCTTAGATTATGCAGGTCTGGTGCTTTTGGTCATGGTGACACTGAGTCCGAGAAGTGGGGCTGTTCTTATAATAAACCTGACCTCGTGGTTCTTAGGCCTCTGGAACAGGCTTGTGGGAGGAATGTGGAAGAGTTTGCAATGTGGGCAGGAGAAGCCACAGAACGTTGTAACCAGAGCTCTGTGGGTGATTCTGGTGGGATCTCAGGGCAGAATGCTCACAGAAATGTGGCCAGTGAAGACTACACTCGAGAGGCTTCTGACGGGAACACCACCATCAGCAACCGCTGAAGGCCACTCCTGTTATCCTCTGGCAAAGTTATGTACACATCACCCATGTCCTGAAACACTGAGACATTAAGTTCAAAGGCTTCCCTGCAGAGGAACCGGCCAGGCCATGAGGGAGGCACTCCAGCTGTGCAGAGCTTATCTAGACATCAGCCTCACAAAAAAAAAAAAAAAAAAAAAAAAAAAAAAAAAAAAAATCAGGGGCAAAAATTAGAGACTTAGAACCTGCACTTTGGTCAGTCTGTGTAGAAGTTGAGCTAAGGAAGGCCTGGTTGCCTTTTTTTTTTTTTTTTTTTTTTTTTTTTTTTTTTTCCTTAAGAAAGGAAGTCTAGCATGGCTGTCCTTTGAGAGGCTCGGTGACTCAGCAGCTGATTCAGACAGATAGACACTCACAGTCGAACAGTGGATGGAGCTTGGGGACTCTTATGGAAGAATAGAGGGAAGGATTGTAGGTCCAAAAGGGGATAGGAACTCCACAGGAAGACCAATAGAGTCAGCTAACCTTGACACTTGGGGCTCTCAGATCCACCAACCAGAGAACATACATGGGCTGGACCTAGGTCTCCCCACACATATGTAGCAGATCTTCATGTGGGTCTGGAACAACTAGAGCTGGGCTATCTCAAAAGCTGTTGCCTGTACCTGGGATATGTTCTTTTGGCTGGGCTGCCTTGTCTGGCCTTAGTGGGAGAGGATTCACCTAGCCCAGCAGAGACTTGATGTGCCAGCATCGGGGGATACCCAAGGGAACCCCACCTACTCAGAGGAGAAAGGGGGAAGGATTGTGGGAGGAGGTGACAGGGAAGGAGGCAGTGATCAGGATGAATAAAATAAAAGTAATTAAAAAGAAAAGGGAAAGGAAAGAACCCAGGGTCAGGAGCACAGTGCAGCATAGAGAACACATCTAGCATCTCTCAGGCTCTGTGTACAATTCTCAGCATGGGGGTGGGGGCAGCCAAAGATTTTGTTTCAGGATAACAGGAAAAATGACATCTCAGGAACCAGGTAGACCTACTGCAGGCTCCATGACATAACATTATGAGGTCATTTTAAAGACTTTTCTTTGAAAAGAGAGCTATCTCCAGGACAGTCTGTCACACAAGGCTGCCTAGGAAGTGTCTTCCCAGGTTCAGCCATCCAGGCACTTAGAAATCACTAAAGCTAAGAGGTCTAAGAGGGCCCAGCTAAGGGTCAGGCTGACAGCAGACCCTGACATCACTCACGCGATGCTGGTTCTGTGTGCATGCAGACTGCAGGGGTTACAGGGTCACAGAGGTAATCAAGACAATAGGACACAGACACGCCCACAGATCAGAGGGGTAAGAACAGAAGACACAGAAAGGTATGGGGTCTGCACATACAGTCAATTATATGTGACAAGACATTAGTGCTCTTTAATGGAGTGAGGAAGGACTCTCCCAAGAACAGCGCTGCAGCAATCAGTTAACAGCCTGCAGAGAGTGACTTTCCACAATAACCACACAGGAACTCAGACCTCACTCCAAAGGCTGAGACTGTGACCCTTCTAGAAAATTCTCAAGATTTCTTCCTGGCTCTGGGCCACTCGCTGACTTGGTGGATGTCTTGAGTCTATCTATGGCGCACTGTGGGCTGCTGCTGTCTGTAGTTGCTTACATATCACGGACCACAGCTCTCTGCTGCCGATGCTGTGCCATCAATGTCCCTTTGCCCACCCCACTCAACGCAGCTGTCTCAGTCTCTGTCAGGAGTTCTGTGAAACCATGTCTGGTTTTTGCCTCAAGGTTCACGCAGGCTCTAGATTGTTCCCAAAGATGAAGAGGCCAGAGCTCTCACCAATCTCCAGCTGCTCTCTCCAGAGCCAGAGCTGCCGTCTCTTCTTACTCACTTCTTTGGCCATTCTTCTGGAATGGTCTGTCAGTGACCGACCCTTAGCTTCCTGTTACCTAGGATCATCTTGATAGATAGACGTACGCTTCCTTCAGCATTGGAAACAGCAGATCCACAGGTCAAAGGTGCCTGCATCAGTGGAAACACTGGAAAGTTCTCTGCACACAACCTGTGTCACCTCACCATGGGAAGGGCACACCCTCAGCAGGAACTGACACCAGAAGCATCTGCTTGGCATGGAGTGGGGCAGTGGATAGACAGACAGGGCACTGAGAAGGTGGAGGCCTGAGCTACACAGCAGCAAGACTTTTGGGGAAACTGTCACATGCATTCCTTGGAAAGAAGACGAGGGCAAGCAAAGTCCTGAGGGTAGGTGGCAGAAGTGGATCAGCTACCACCTTTGAGTGACAAACAGGGCAGCTGGGATCCTAGTAAGGAGTTAGCTAGAACTGAGCCAGGGCCTCAAAGTGAGCAGACATGGAGGAAGATGTTCATCCTGACATGGACTGCTGGGCAAAGAACAGTCAAGCTCCAAGGGAAACCAGCCTAGGGAAATTCTGTGCCCTGAAGGCCATGAGGGGAGAATCATACCAGACACCCTGGTAATATAACTCCAGGTCCCCTGGGTTCCCCCCCCCCCCCCCCCGCTTTGTCTGGGTTATGGGCTGAGACTTTTTTTTCTGCCTCTGAGGAGTGGAAGCAGGCTGGAGTGTGATTATGCTGTGGACCTGGCATGACCTTGGCTATGGAGCTGTAGGATGTAAAGACCGGCACCTTCCTGGTCAGTAGCTCCTCACTGACCTGGGTGAGTACCTTGGACTTGACCCACCGTGGTGAGCCCTGAGCAACAGCATGACAGCCCTTAACAGATGCTATAAAGAGACAAAGACATCTGTGAAACACCAGACAACCAGACTAGGGCTGAAAGTAAGAAGGGGTCTGAGTACTATGGAGTCACCCAAACAGACCAGGGTCCCCTGGGCAGCAGGCCTGAGGCTAGACACTCATGTGATCACTTCCAGATCCAGCACCTTCTTACAAGTAGTTCATTAACACTAACCATTGGCTGCAGCTGCCAATATAAGCAAGAGGTCACCATTCCACCCTGCTGTGGGTTAGGGCAGCAGGAAGAGCCTGTAGTGATGTGCAGGGGAAGGTGGGGCAGGACCCAGAGCTCCATGGGCTCAGCCCACACCGATAGCCTGACCTCTTTTC
Organism: Arvicanthis niloticus; assembly: GCF_011762505.2. Lineage (NCBI taxonomy): Eukaryota > Metazoa > Chordata > Mammalia > Rodentia > Muridae > Arvicanthis > Arvicanthis niloticus. The sequence continues at coordinate 38,397,838 of NC_047664.1, forward strand.
TTTCTTCTCCAGCCAGGAACCATGGGAAGTGGGCTAGATTGTGAATCCAGAGTCCCAATTAGGACAAATTCAGACAGATAATAGGTCTGGGAAGACTGGGCATAGAGGAAAGAAACCTCCACACAAATGCTGGCTCCTGAATTAACTTCACTCCCTCTGACCATCTTGGTTCTCATCTCTTGTCTCCATGGTTCTGAGCTAATGTGTTATTGAGTGCCATCTTGTTTCCATAACAAATCTTTTCTGAGTGTGTTCAATAGCTGGTATTGAGTGAAATGACTCTCTTTCTATAAGAGATTCCCCAGGGGGCCGCCTCAGGCCTCTCCTCTCACCTCGTTGATGATCCTAGATATGGGAGGATCTCAGGGCTGTTTCCTCACAGAGTGGAATCCTTGGTGTTGTACAGGCTCACATACAACCAACAACAGTTAACACCACCACCACTAATAAAACCATCACAACACATCAGCATCCTTACCAATATCATAACAAACAGTAGCCCAATAACAACATCAGCAACACACCCCCATCGATAATAACACACCACACCACCATAATCACCAATAACACTAGCAATACTAACACCTCCAGCAACCACAACACGCCACCGTTCCCACCAGGATGACTATCAACGCCCACCATCAACACCTACATCACTAACAATCGGAACATATCGCCATCAACATCACTACTAAAGCAGCAGCAACCCATCAACAACAGAACCATGCTAACTAAAATATCATCAACGCTATCACCCACACACAACACCAGCAGTGAGCACACCACAGGCCCTGCAGATGCCCCACAATCGTGGACATCTTGGGGATAACTACATCACTGGAGGCAACACTTCTCCTCGCTGTGTCCCCACTATGGGAAATGGGCTCCAAATCCAGACAGGTGCCTTAACCATGGATACACAAACCTTGTATCCGCCACTGAGATACTGAGATGGCTAACTCTGATAACAAGTGTTTACTAGGCAACTACGGGACAGTACAAGTATGGCAGACATAGCAGGCAGAGGGTGAGAGGGCACAAGACTGCACGATCCCAATTTAAATTAGGAATCGGTGTTTCTGGTGTAATATTTTTCAGATGGAAGGCAACCTCCACTGCTGCATCCTGCATGGATTTGTCCTGGAAACCTGACTGAGGTGATGTAGGAATGAAGAACAGGCAGGCACACAGACACATGCACAGAAAAACTGGGACCAGGCGGGTTGTGTGCTCTCTGATAGAAATACAGCATCAACAAGCATAACACTCGGAAATGCGATGAGTTTGTTTGCTGCCTCTGAATAGAGGAGTTGGGCGTGTTGTATACAGCTGAACAAGGAGGCAGGCTGGGTTGCTCTCTGTAGGTTTTCTGTAGTAGAGCAGTCCCAGGCTGCAGTCATCCCAGAGGAGGAAGCTGTGGTTGGTAGTTCCTGCACACACCATCAATGTTCCAATTCAGACAAGAGGAAGGTTTTGCCATCCCTCTGAACCTTGCTACAACCATAGATCTGAGACATTGGGGTTCCTGGCGTGACCCTGCCTGTGTTAGACAATCCACATTCTCTCAGGATCTCATCCACTCACCATGCTCAGGTAAGTGAGACCAGAAGTGCAGAGCAGAGGACGGACAGCAGACAGATCCCTGCTGGACACTGTTACCTCCCTGCCCAGTCCCTGCTCAGTTAGTAGATCAGCCATGTGACAGAGTTCACATTGGAAGGGGCAGACACACGGACAAAGGAGCTCCATCCCCGGAAGCAACTACATCTAGAACTGGACTGGACAGATCTACCTCCATTAGCCAGTGCCTCCTGTGACCATGCAGCCAGAGCAGGGGCGGAGTGTGCCCAGGGCAGGGGCTGAGTGTGCACAGGGCAGGGGCTGAGTGTGCACAGGGCAGGGGCTGAGTGTACACAGGACAGGGGCTGAGTGTGCACAGGACAGGGGCTGAGTGTGCCCAGGGCAGAGGCTGAGTGTGCCTAGGGCAGAGGCTGAGTGTGCCTAGGGCAGGGGCTGAGTGTGCCCAGGGCAGGGGCTGAGTGTGCCCAGGGCAGGGGCTGAGTGTGCCCAGTGCAGGGGCTGAGTGTGCACAGGGCAGGGGCTGAGTGTGCACAGGGCAGGGGCTGAATGTGTACAGGGCAGAGGCTACCCATGCTTTGCCCAGCTACCCATTATCCTCATCCTAAACCAAGTGGCAGGCATCCTGTTCTAACTGTTAAAGAGATGAGTAACAAGGCACGGGTGCCACAGTTAACACCCACAACCACATAGGTAGGAGCACAGTGGATCACATGATATTCTGCCATCAGTCCTCATGCTGGGCAGTAGGAGTGAATCTAGTTCAGCTGCCCACCGAGTGTGACAGGGCTTGGAGCATTTTCCTCAGGACATGACACTGACTTCAGACAATGTCACCCTCCAAGTATGTCCCAGCTGTTATCATTGGCAAATACCCTTTGGCCCTGGGCCTTTCTGACGATGTGACCTGGCCCTACCCTCCACAGAGTGGGGTGCACTGAATGACCAGTAGCTGTGAGGCTGAGAGCCAGGATTGCAACTGTGCCATAACAGAACAGGGGCATAGGGCTGGGCAGGTTTGGGGGTCTATGTGGCTGCCTACCTTGAGACTGGCCATCTCCCCCAGAGGCCTGGCCCACTCCTCTAGTGTGGTGGCGGCTGCACAGTGACCTTGTAGTAACCCAAGTGCCATCCGTCAGCAGCCGGCCGCCAGCCTCTGGAACGCCGCTGCAGCTCATCTGAATTCAAATTACCCTGGGAGCTACACGCTGGTGCCAGCCATAACTCAGTACGAGGAGGAGCATGGCCGCCCCTAGATTGGACATCACCATACATTCCTGGGGCGTCGGACAGGGCTACTAATGAAAATATCAATCAAAAACTCGGCTGACTTAATGGTCAATTTAAATTAATTAATTGGGGAGGAGAAAAAAAAGTTGAGGAGGACAGTGCTGCTGGGCTCAGTCTCCGGTGGTAGGGAGACACACTGTAACTGGCTAAGCAGTCCCCAGGCAGGACAGATGCTCCATCCCAAGGAACCCACAAGGCATGTCCAAGGGCCCAGGTACTACCACTGCTGGGGAAGGGACTCAAGAGCCCAGATTTCCTGTTTCCGTGGTTCCACGCCATCAGTGAGCAGTCTGGGTTTTGCAGTCTGCAGAGATAGCCAGTGGCCTCCTGCCAGGCTTCTCCCATCACCAAAAAATAGAAAACTCCAAGTGCCTGGTAAGGCTGGAGAGAGCATGGCACCATGAGCACTGGACAGTGCCTCTGGCCCCTCCTCCTTATGCCTGGTCAGTTCTCTGTACTCTGTCTCTTCATCTGGAATAAGATGCCACATCATGGGGGCTGGAGAGATGGCTCAGCGGTTAAGAGCACTGACTGCTCTTTCAGAGGTCCTGAGTTCAATTCCCAGCAACCACATGGTGGCTCTCAACCATCTGATGCCCTTTTCTGGTGTGTCTGAAGGCAGCTACAGTGTACTCATATAAATAAATAAATCTTTAAAAAAAAAAAAAAAGATGCCACATCACTGTCAGGACACTGCTGGCAGAGGGCTTACCAGGTACTCTGAGTCGGTCAGTAAACATTCTTCTACATATGAGGGAAGATAGATATCCAGGGGTGCAAGGAGGCCAGAGCCCCAGCTGTATGGTATTCCCGAGTACAGCTGCTTTTACCAAGCAAATCAGGATTTTGGTGAGGAGATGCTTCCACACACCCAGAGCTTCAAAGATAACTAGTGTCCAGACATGACCACTCTAGAGGATCTGAGCAAGTCACCTAGGAAGCCTCCATGGGAGGTTCACCCAGACACACTGCGATATTATGCACACTCAAAAGCAATGGTGGAGTCCTCCATGCCGACAGAAAGGTAAGCCACCCATGCATCCTTGCCATCCTGCAGGACAGATGAGCTGACATACCTGCCAGGAAAGTTGCTGGAATCTGCACTAGCTATTCACATTAGGTGACTCAGGGATTTGACTCAGACACTTGGAACTGAGGGATTCATGCCACTGGTTACAAAGCACCATCGCCAGCCAGCCAGCTACAAAGCAAAGACAGTCTGGGGCAGAACAAGAACGGCTTTATCTGGGTGGAGAATGCATAGGACTCAGGACTGTGGGGACAGGACTTCCAGGGTCCAAAAGATAACAGAGCCCAGGACTCTCTGCCACCAACTATTTCATTGTACATCCTACCTGGGGAGAAGCCAGCTTTCTGTACAGTAGGTAGAGTGGGGGGTGGGACAATGCAGTGCATCAGGGGAGCTGGACTTGAACCTTGAGGCTCCCTACCCACCATGAAATAGCTCTGACAAGCAGCATTCAGCTTGTGTGCCCTAGCACCAGGCAGTGTCTCCTCATCTCTGTGCTCAGAGTCCAGAGCACCTAGCAACGAGGAGTGAGGATTCCACAGGTCCAGGGTTTATCCTTGGTACCACACACAGGGGCTTCCTCCTCCCCAAATTGATGAACAGTCCTGGATGCCTTGGTTTTCATGGAGATGGGTAGGGGTCTCCTTCCCATCCATAGCTCTATAGGATACCTAGTTCTCTCTTCTAGGGGCAGTATTGATGCCCTCAGGGTGACCTCAGGGTCTAGACCAAGATAGAAAGTAGGATCCAGGCCTGTGGAGCATAAGATTGGTGGGATAGATATATTTTTCTCTCCACCATAAGGATCCAGAAAGTCAGAGCTCTTGTTCTGGGGTACCTCAGGCTAGGCCAACTACAGCATACCAAAGACACAGGCACTGCCAAGGCTGATCTCTGCTGCCACCCAGTGGCTACTGAGGGTAGAAGACTGGCCGAAGGAGGCAGAGTCACAAGGCCTTAGGTCCCAAGGTGACCTAAGGTCAGTACTGGACCTGGCAAGGAGGAGTAGGGAGCTGTGGAGGTCAGGCTGTTTTCTGGGCATGATCATTCCATCTCTCTGGGGATGTTTCTGCCCACAGCATCAGGTGTTCTAATGTTCATCTGCCATGGTTTCAGCTTCACAATGGATGACATTTGTGTGAGACAGAGCACACATATAACAGGGACAGATTGCAATGCCCAGGGCTCTTAGTTTCAGAGTGGCATCGGGCTGGGCCACCTCAGGAAGGCCACACCTGTCTTCACTACATCCTCAGACCCACTGATGAGGGTGGTTTCTTCAGGACTCCGGCCACTCATACTTCAACCTTGTCCCATTAAGCAGCTCACACAAGGTCCAAATTGCCACCAGTACCACCATTCCCACTAAGAGCCAGCCTTCCCTGATAATCCCCAGATTCCTTTGGCTCAAGGACAATCTTGTCACTCAAGGCCCCAACTGTGCAAAATCCCCTCGACTGTACACTCTGTGTTCAGTGGGCCTCTTCTACATCTGGAACAGGCAGATCAGTGCCTGACACAGCACAACACAGCCACCTCCACCTTACCCAAGACCCTCCAGCAAGGATACAGGACAGCTCAGGCCTGGAACTCACTTTAAAAACAATAATGTGGGGACCTATGAGATGGCTCAGTGGGTGAAGGGATTTGCTGCCAAGCCAGATGACCTGAATTCAATACCAGGGACCCATGTGGTAGAAGGAAGAACCAACTTCCACAGGTTGTCCTCTGACCTCTACACACATGTAGTACACACACACACACATACACACACACAAATAAATAAATGTAAATAAAGCACCAACGTAAAGCCTGATGGCCTGAGTCCCGTCCTTGGAACCCGTGCAAAGGTGGGAGGAGAGAACTGGCTCCACAGAATTGCCCTCTGACCTTCATATGCATGCACACATACTTGGTAAAACAAAACAAAAACAATAACAACAAAACCCCCAAACTATAAATGTGTGCAGATGTACATGTGTAAGCCGTAAGCTAAGCAAATCATTTTGAGGATGCATCCAGATGGAGGGGGGCTGCGGGTCCCCAGGGCTGAGTATTCCAGGGGGCCCGATTTTAGGGTCTTTAGTGGGCTTCATTCTAGGGCAAAATATTTTGAAGCTGAAAAAAGTGGTGTTTTCATAGTCTTATGAATGTACTAAATGCTATTAAATTGAGCACTTTAAAGTGGTTAATTTTACGTTATAGAATTTTTAAAGTCTTAAGAAGATAGGTAGTTCACATATATAGTAATGTATAAAATTAATGTCCCAAGTCAGTGAATTTCATATATATATTAGCAAAAGAGAGCTCTGTGAAGCCATCTCAACAATCTCAAGATAATATTTGTGCTGAGGGGAGATGAATTTGACCCTTAACCCCATTTCCACTCCTCCAGCTCCAGGATGAACCCCAGTATCTATTTGTCTCTGGTAATAAAAAAGAAGTCAACTTAAAAGTTTCAGTCCATAAAAATGTATAATTCTAAACTTCTATGTACTGATGAAACTGTGGGAAGGAATAGATAAATCAACCAGTGCAGAACCTAAGGCAGCAATCAATAACTAATGTATCAGGAGGTAGACATAATGGCACATAAAAAGAAGAGTCCAGCTCGGTCTACAGACTGAGTTCCAGGACAGCCAGGGCTACATAATAGGGAAGACCTTGTCAAAAAAAAAAAAAAAAGGACCATAAGAAAGTATGGATATAGATTTGAACAATGTTAACTATTACAGATGTACAAATGGCCTGTGGGCATGTCTGTGAGATATTTTCTGGGCTGCTGACTTATGTGAGAGAGTTAGCTGGATGTGAGCCTGGGAGCAAGGCAGAAAGCAGTATCCTCCACAGTCTCTGCTTGAGCTTCTGCCTTGGCTTCTGTCACTGATGAAGTGTAAGCCAAATAAACCCCTACTCCCCCAAGTTCCTTTTGGCCATGCTGTTTATCACAACAGGAAGCAAACCAGGACACCAAGCACATGCAGAATGTCCATAGAAACTGCCGCATAAAGTTTTAAATATTTGCTGCTGTAATAAAAGTAAATTAGATATCAGCAAATCGTCCCAGGCCACATGTATGAAAGTTAGGATGCCAAACAAAACAAGATAGAGACAGAACACACTAAGTGCAGTGAGGACAAAGATAAGCCGGAGCCCTCATAAACAACGGTGACACACACAGTGACACCGTCACCACGGAAAATGGTCCCTCAAAAGCTAAAAAAACACAATTACTGATGAAGTATTAGTTACCTGGCCAATCATGAAGGAGAAAGCATAACACCAGGAGCATGTGGCAGCCGGTCACATTGTGTCTACAGTCAGGAAGCACCAAGAGATGAATTCTGACACTCAGCTTGCTTTCTGTGATGTCACCGGCATTCAGGGTAGGTCTTCTTTCCTCAGTTAAACCTTTCTGGAAACACCTTCATAGACACACCAGATGTGTTTCCATGGTTATTCCAAATCTGTTGTGACAATTTCCTCCTGGGGCGGGGTGACTGAGCAGCACTCCCTCCCAGACCCTTCTGCAGACCCAGTGACAAACCACAGTTCAATTCCGTGGATGGTCCCTCTTGGGAAACAGTGAATTTCTTAGGCTTCTTACAGATGAGGGATTGGCTACTCACAGGAGCATGGTGGCCTTAAAGCTGCCACACTGTATGTTCTGAACCCAGTGTGATGACTCTGTCGTGGCTGTGAGGACGGACCCCTTCCAGTCTTCCTTGTCTGTATACCCAAGACAGCCAGGTACAATCTGGGCAGAACTGCATACAGCTGGCTAGGATGAGTGACTAAATAGTCAGATGAGGGCATGATGACCTTCCATGTTCCCTCCTTCTATGAGGAAATGCCAACAGGTAGCAAGCCCAGCTGTGACAGTCGTTCACAAGCAGACACAGCTGATCTTTTGAAGGTGGAGATTCTACTCAGAGGACATTGCTTTCAGGCTGATGAGGTAGTTAACCATCACATGTGACCCTGCAACTCTACTTCTAGTTATAGACCGAAAAAAAAAAATGGAGCAAGGTCTCAAGAAGTGACACGTACACCACTGCTTATAGACTCACAATAGCCCGTCGTCAGTGTCTATCATAAGTGGGTAAGAAAACTGTGTTTGATAGGATATTGCTCTGCTTCAAAAAGAAATCAAAGCCAGACACTTCCACAACATGTATAAACCTTGAGAAATTATGAAGAATGAGATGGGCCAGTTCTGAGCCTGACAAATACATAAGGGACACTGAATAGGGAGGGAGGGTGGGGAGCCAACAGCCAGGAACAGAGCCTGGTTAAAATGGCTGGGCAGTGGTAATGCACACCTTTAATCCCAGCACTCGGGAGGCAGAGATAAGTGGACCTCCTAGTTCGAGGCCAGCCTGGTCTACAGCTCCAGGACAATAGGACTATACAGAGAAACCCTGTCTCAAGGGGAAAAACAGAAAACAAACAAACCAAACCAATGTTAAAGTGGCAAATTTTGCCATTACTTTTAATATCTTTGAAGAGGTTATCAAGGTCTAGCCTGGTCTGTGGAATTGTGTAATGGCAGCCCAAGAAGCTACATGATCTTCTTAGCTGAGAATAAAATCTCTTTGCTGAGAATAAAATTCCAGTTCCACTCATGATTTTAATCAGCAAACTCAGGAGAGACTAAAACACTGTATTTGAAAATCTCCCAGGGCCCTTCCACAGAGGTCTGTGGTTTAACCATGTGAGCCCTTGACAAGCTGGAAGAAGGGCACAGGGCTCCAGGTCAAGCCCATCTCTACCACATTCTGTTCAAGATTCTTCAGTGGCCTCTTCAGAGTGAGCCCAATGATAACATCAAAGGTGTCTGTCTCCCACTGATTTTAAAGGGTTTCAGGTAGTCCCACCCTCAGCCCTGATCATCATAGTGCCAGTGAGCCTGGGACCTGTGTGTTGGACGGGCATAGGTGCAGACGCCAGCAACCCCTGCAGAGGCCAGTCTTCAGACCACCCTGGATGATGCTGGATTTCACCAGAAACCCGCAAATCAAGAGAACTAAGTTGGAGTGAGCCCTCTCACAGATGTCCTTGACTGGGCAACTGTATATTCACAGATCTTAATACCCCACAGATGGCATGTTCACCCAAAGCCACAGTTCATTCTGCATGTATGCACACACATGTGCTTGGATATGGATGCAGACTGTACTGAGTACATACACATCTACATAGTCACATAGATGCACATAGTACATTATATATACAGAAATGCACATACACACAGACCCACATGCAAACACACAGGTACATAAGAGTATGTACACACACAGGTAGATATGAATGAGTTTGTAGGCCCTGCACAGACAGAGGCAGGCACATAATCATGGCTATGTATGTAGAGCTGTGCAGTGTATAAACATGGATGTGCACAGAGGCACAAGGATACACATGATACTTGTATGCATATACATATGTGTGGGAGGCTCCATCTTCACACACACACACACACACACACACACACACACACACACACACACACACACACAGAGCTTTCTACGGACATCATTATTTAAAACAAAGCAAGAAACTTGAAAAGTTCAAGAGAGGATCTAAAAGCTAAAGCCAGATGGTTTGGAAATTGGGAGACGCTCTCCTAAATTATTCCTAAGGCAGAGAGTTAATAAAAGGCGGGTGACAGGCGATTTTACAATTATACTGGAAAAGCAACTGCACGTTCGTGGAGCAGCTTCAGGGAGTTGGCGGAGAATTCACAACCTTAAATGTTTTTATTACTGAGCAAGAGCGACTGAAAATAAATGAACTAAACATTCGACACAAGGAGGGAAAAACAGAACAATAAAGTAAACCCGCAGGAGGCAGGAGGGGGTGAAGATAAAGGCGGATTAATGAATTGGAAACAAGAAAAATGGGAGTGCCTGTCAGTAAATCCAAGAGCTGGTTCCCCTAAATAAATAAATAAATAAATAAATAAATAAATAAATAAATAAAAAAAATAAACAAACCTCTGGCCGGTCTAATCCGCAAAGAAAGACACCACACAACACACACACACACACACACACACACAGGCCCACAAGGATGTGGAGAGGCAAGTCAGAACAGCAGAGGAGATTGAAAGTGACAAGCTAATACAGCTGATACTCTTGACAAAATTGACAATTTCAAGACAATATAAATTACTAAAATTAACTTAAAGATACATCTTTTAAAAGCGCAAGTCCACAAATGCAGAATGATAGAAGTGCGTTGTGAAGCTCCAGCTGGTCGGCTTGCTTCCAGTCCAACACAACACAGGGCAGAAACCCACCCCTCAGAGTGACCTCTACAGGACCTAGTACACCTCAAGGGGCAAAACCCAGCTGGGGACTAGGGAGAAGCTCTCTGCAGTGTGGGGTGAATGGCAGATGAACCAGCTCAACATTCCCCTCTATGGGGCAGATTGGTGGCTACTGTGAGGAATGGGGCTTCTTCCTGGCTGTGCAGAGGGCTGGGCTGGAGGCTGAGAACCTAAGGCCATGGTGGGTACCACCTGCCTGTAACTTTGATCTTGGAAGATGATGAGAGGGGCAGAATTTCTCTGTGCAATCAGAATCCTTGTTCAGATGTTGGGAAGAGAGCAAGGTGTGCTGGTGGTGACAGCCACTCACCACCAGGACCAGCTGAGGCTCTAGCTACCCTCCGACCTCTATCTAAGTCACCCACTGGATGTGAGTATGAGGCCACAATCCCCCCCCACCCCCAACCATCCAGATATTCAGGGATAACAATAATGAGAAGTGACCATCCCACTGACTCAGCTCACAGATTCTGTCTGGTTTCATGTGGAGATCACATGTGCCTTGTACTATGATTTAGGAAGGTCTTCTTTTTCTCTGTTCTCAGAAACATGACATTTTGCTGGGCTTGATAGTGCCTGCCTGTAATCCCAGCACTTTGGAGGAAGAGACTAGAAATTCAAGGTCATCCTTGGTTATAAGTTGAGGCCAGTCTGGGTTACATGAAACCCTGCTTTTTTTTTTTTTTTTTTTTTTTTTGTAAAAAAAGAAAAAAAAGGAGAAAGAGAGAGGAGAAGGAAGAGGAGGAGAAGGAGAAGAAAAGAGGAAGAAGGAGAAGAGGAGGAGAAAGAAATTGTAAATAATCAGAATTTTCTTGTTGACCTGGCCTATAAAAATCACCCAGAGCAGGATGGGTGAGATGGCTGAGCAGGAAAAGGTGCCAGCCACCAGCCTGCCAACCTAAGTATGGCTTTCAAAACCCACATGGTGGGAGGAGAGAACTGAGTCTCGCAAGTTGTCATCTAACTTCCACACACCCACTATGGTTCATGTGCATATGAATGCTCATATACACACATGCACTTGGGTATTTACACGTATGAACACACACAACACATGAATGCTACATGTGTGTGCGTATACACACACACTCACATATATACATATGGGTATTTTGTCTGAATATATGTCCATGCACCACATGTATGTCTGGGACCTGCAGAGGGCAGGAGAGAACACTGGGTCCCCTGGGCCTGGAGTTATCGATAGTTGTGAGCTGCCATGTAGGTGATGAGAATCAAACCCAAGTCTTCTATAAGAGCAGCCATGCTCTTAACTGCAAAACCACTTCCCCAGCCCCATAAATGTAATTTTTAATTTGTTCTGTAAAAAACAAAACCACCCAGAGCCATGCTTATCTTTTTTAAAAAGGTTTACTTTACTTTGTGAATGTTTTACTCGCATGTGTGTATATGCACCAAGTGCATGGCTGCCAGTCCTGGAACTGAAGTTAGGAATGATTGTGAACCACCATGTGGGTGCTAGGAATCAAACCTGGGGCCTCTGTAAGAGCAACCAGTGCTCTAACTGCAGAGCTCTCTCCATCCCCCTATATCTTTTTTCCCCCAAAATCAAACAGGGCCTTATTCTGTAGCCTAGACTGGCTGGGAACTCATGGTTCTCCTGCTTCAGTCTGAGTATTGATATTAACAGGTATATTCTGCCAATATCAAGCTCAGGTCAAGTGTTCTTTGTAATAAGATTTCTAACTACCATTCAGATGAGCTTATGGCCACAGGACTATCTGTGGGTTCTCTTTCTTCTCGAGTCAGTTCTTGACCTTACTTCTCAAGGATTTTTCCATCTCCTCTAAGCTGCCCCTAGTATTATCTCCCTTTTTTGTGATCTACCTTTTTTAACACAGTCCTTCCTTTCATTCCTAGAAGTGTTTATCATTTTCGAAACCTTGGTCAGTGTGATGGTTAAGTTTTAATGTCAACATGACACAATCTAGAATCATCTATGAAGATAGCCTCAAGGAGTTAGATCAGGCTGGCCTGTGGGCATGTCTGTGTGGGACAGTTTTGATTCTAATTGGCTTGGGAGACCCAGTCCCTATGGATGGCATTACTCCCTCGCTTTGTGTCCTGACTATAAGGGTAGAGAAAGAGAGCTGAGCGGTAGCTACGAATGCATTAACATCTTTGCTCTTGACTGTGGATATGATGTAACAGCTGTTTGCTATAATGGACTCTCACCTGAAGCTGTGAACTAAAATAAACTCTCTTCCCTGTAAATTACCTTTTTTCCCTGGGGTACTTTATCACAGCAACAGAAATGAAAGCAAGACTGTCTTTTTCATCCCCTAGGCAGAGCCTGCAGGTCTGTTTCACTGCTGCTTGGTGGGAAGTTTCTGCCATCTCTGCTCTCATCTTATTTCTTATCTCCCCTCAAAAAGGGTTTGTTTGGTGGCAGGGGGTGGGCCTTCGGGGGACTGGTGAGATGGCTCAACAGTTAAGAACACTGGTTGCTCTTCCAGAGGTCCTCAGTTCAATTCCCAGCACCCACATGGTGGCTCACAACCTTGTACACTGTGATCTGGTGCCCTCTTCTGGCATACAGGTATATGTGCAGATAGAGCACTCAAATAAACAAATCTTTAAAAAGAAGGGGGAGAAGGAGGAAGAGAAGGTATGTCTGTGCACCACTTGTGTAAAGTGCCCTCAGAGGCCAGAAGACACTGGTACCTTTTTGAACTGGAGTTACAGACAGTTGTGAGCTGACATGTGGACACTGATAACCAAACCCAGGACTTTAGAAGAGCAGCCAATGCTCTTAACCTTTCCTTGCTATCTCTTGAGCTTTCTCTTTTTAAGGTTTTGTCTTTCTTCCTCATTAAGCAAATGATTACTGTTAAGCTAAATATCTCCTGGGTAAAGATCGGGAGCTAAGAATAGGTTATTTTTTTGTTAATTTTTTTCTAAAATAGGATCTTACTGTGTAGCCCCAGCTGAACTGGTGACAAGCCTGTTCATCCTGAGAGCTAGAATTACAAGTGCAAGCAACTGCCTGCAAGTTTTTCATATGTTTGAAAGATTGAGAAGGAAGAATACTACTACTCAGGAGGGCGCCTATGGAAGGTAAGACCAGAACACTGTCTGATGCTTGAAGGAAAAAAACAAAACAAAACAAAAAAAAAACACTTGCCATTCTTATTTTCACTTCTCAAACTGGAAACTTAGCTTAACCACATGTTCTACTCTTGGGTTTTTTTTTTCCTAGTACAATCACCTGACATTATAAATTCCCTTCTATATACAACTTCATATATATCTTATGAATTCTGGTGTGCAACCTCTCTTTTAGCACCTAGTCCTAAAGATTTTTCTAGGGGGTTTGGTGGGTGGTTATTTTAATTTTGGGTTTTGTTTTTTAGTTTTCTTGTTTTGTTTTTTTGTTTGTTTGTTTGGTTTTGTTTGGTGCTACAGATGAACCCAGAGCACTGGACATGCCAGTCAAATGCTCTGCAGCCACGCCGTACCCCTCAGTGGTGGATTCTAGGCCAGGACTCAGTCACCAAGCCACACCTTGAAGTCTCTCACTGGTAGACTCTAAGCCAGTGCTCTATTATCAAGCCATGTCATTTGCCTCTTACTCGAAGATTCCAGGTCAGAACTTCACTGTCCTTCACTGGTGGATTCTGGGCAAGTACTCTACTGCCCAGTCCTGCCTAGGCCCTCAGGAGGAGTCTAGACACAGCCCTGCCAAGGCCCTCAGGAGGAGTCTAGACACAGCCCTGCCTAGGCCCTCAGGAGGAGTCTAGACTGGAGCCATCATGAAGCCTTGCACTTTTAGTTCTAAATTTTTTTCTAATTCCTATTATTTCTTCTTTGACCTATGAGTTACATAGGTGCATTTCTTGTGAATATTTAGAATTTATGTGTGTGCATGTACACATTTGTATGCCACTTGTATAGGTGCCTGCAGAGGCCAGAAGAGGGTGTTGGATGCCCAGGAGCCAGAATTACAAGAAGTTGGTAGACACCTGATATGGTGCTGGGATTGAACTCAGATCCTCTGGAAGAGGAGCAAGTGGTCTTCATGGCTGAGCCATCTCTCCAGCCCTCTTATCAATTTTTTTTTTTTACAATGAAGCTTTTGTATCTGTTATGGACTTATGATCAGGTAGTTCTGGATAAATACCAATTCCTCGGCATGTGTTGATAGATCCTCCTGGTTGCACTCAGATTCCCCATGCCTGAAATGCTTTGACTTCCTATTGTGAGGAGCATCACCAGGGGATGTACATGAGCTCGGTCTGTCCTTACAATTTACCAGAATCCATTTTGGGAGAGTAGATTGGTCATTCCCCCCCCCCCCCCCCCGTAGTCTGTCTAGTTTTGTCATGGCATACAGCTTCTGAGAACAGCTACATCTGTGGTTTCTTCCTATTCGCAGGAGATTTTAGTCTCTTACGAGTTTAAACCCATTTTTAATGTACTATTGTGCCCCCAATCCTGTTTTCTCCTCTGAAGTCCAGGCCCCTTGCAACCAGCACCCAAAACTTGTCCCTCGCCCAGAGCCTTTGCATCATCTGTTCTCCCTAAGCAGAATGTTCCTCCTCAGATGCCTCCCCTGCAAGTCAAGAGAAGCACCAGTGCCCAGTGCCCAACCAGGTAATAGTGCAGGGCACAAGGATGCCTAAGACCAGGTTTTCTAGTGAGCCTCCAGAGGTGTCTGTGCCTGCCAGGCCTGGGCAAGGGCCACATTATGCCCGGGATCCACAGCTGTATCTACACCAGCAGGACCTGTTCTACCTGAGCCCTACATGGACAGGCAGACAGTCTGGGCCCATGAGAGGATACTGTGAAGATGGCACTCAAGATGTAGGAGCCAGCCAAGCAACAGAAGCTGGAAGCCTGAGCAGGTTCCATAGCAGGCTAGGCAGAGAGAACAGCTGCTAAGGTATGCCTCTGCCCCTCACAGCAGTAAGAGTCAACATCTATCCCAACAGGATTCAAGAATAAGCAGGCTTCAGGCTTCCTATCTAGTCTGTCCATGAAAAACAATAAGTCTAACAGATTCCAACATACAAATGCCTGAGACATCATATCGGTCACAGACAAAACCCACACAATGACATCGTTTGGGGACAGAGGTTGACTAGGGAAATAGCAAGGGCGACAAATGGGGAAAAAGGATTTAGCTTCAAGACATAAAAGGTTCAGGGGCTGGAGAGATGGCTCAGAGGTTAAGAGCACTGGCTGCTCTTGAAGTAGGACCTGAGTTCAGTTCCCAGCACCCACATGGTACCTAACAACTTTCTCTAACTCCAGTCCCAGGAGAAACTCTTCTGACCTCCAAGGACAGCAGGCACACATATGTTGTACAGACATACACATAGGCAAAACACACAAATACATCAACTAAGTAAGTGATAAATTTAAAAAGAAAGAAAGATATGGAAAGCTCTGGAGATGGAAGTCATGTGACTGTCTTGATGTCACTGAACTGTGTACCTAAAGCAGCAGGACAGTTACCAGACAGCAGCTCTGAGGATGCTGGGAAATCAGCCTCACTGAGAGGTCTCAGGGGTAGAGGCAGGTTGTACTCCCACGTGGGTGCTGGCAGAGGTGAGGATGCAGGAGGAGTCTGGCTAGGTTGTAGCCAGCAGCTGCTTAACTGCAGTCAGAGGGCAGGAAACAGGGCACCTATGCAGATCCAGGAGAGTGCCAAGCAGGCTGAACAGTTAGGGCAGGGAAGAACTCAGAGGCCCAGAGCAGGAAACAGAGGTAACTGGGAGAGGGTTATAGGGAAGGACAGTAGAGGGCTTCGGAAACAGAAGAAATGGTAGGCAGGCCCAGTAGCCTCTGGGAGGTCTGAGTTCTCTGTCTTAAGAACTAAAGAAAAGCCAGGCGGTGGTGGCGCACGCCTTTAATTCAGCACTTGGGAGGCAGAGGCAGGCGGATTTCTGAGTTCGAGGCCAGCCTGGTCTACCGAGTGGAGTTCCAGGACAGCCAAAGGCTATACAGAGAAACCCTGTCTCAAAAAACCAAAAAAAAAAAAAAAAAAAAAGAACTAAAGAAAAGCCACAGGGTCTATGACAAACAGGCAAAGGTTGACAGGTTGACAGGTAGCCCCACCTGAGCTTGATTAAGCATACTTGGGCATGCTGATGGGACATAAAGCAAACCTATTGTCCCTATAGTCTTCCCCTCCAGTAGGCCAGGTGGCTAAGAGGCCCTCATTGCCATGGGCGACACTGGACAGCCATACAGTGATGTCCTCAAGATGACAGGCCAAGGAATGGGTACTCTCAAATAGGATTCGAGTGGTCCACAGCAAGAAAGCCAGGACAAGCATTATACAGCTGAGACCAGAAGCCAGAGACACAAGCCTGAGCACCTGGCAGCACGGAAACTCATCAGCCCTGGGTAATATACTATGCTGACCAACTGGTTACAGAATTATCAAGTCACACTGCTCAATCCTTGGCCTGAGTGACTTCTGAGTAACACACTCTGTGATGATGGCCATTAAACAGACCAGGCTGTTCTAGAACTAAATATTAGAAGCTCTGGTGTGGTCATAGGAACTAGCTAGCCAAGGCTTGTCTCAGAGGGCTCTTCAGATGCAGCCCAGATTAAAAAAAAAAAATCTAAAAACAAAACAAAAACCAAACCCTCAGGGACATCAATGGAGAGGAAACCTTGAAGGCCATTCAAAACTGTGCAAGTCAATGTGTCAGACAAGAACCACTGAGCACAGACTCATGTGGGTACTGGTGTCTGCTAATAGGGGGAGGGGGCTGCTGGCATCTGGCATAACACTGATTCCCAGTCACAGAAAAAAAGGTTAAGAGACCATGAAAGCCAATCCCTACATAACTTGATGCATGCCCCAGATCATCTGAGAGAAAAGCAGGACTAATATCAATCTTTCATAAATTTTCTTGGAAGAATAAAAAATTTCTCCAGAGATGTTCATTGCTGTGTTATTACAAAGCCCTTCCTTATAATGCTGTTCCTTCAGTGGACATCCTAGGGATTAAAATCCCTGAAGAGGTGCTAGCCATGTTGCTAGAAGCATCACTTTTGGGAACTGGTAACGGCCACTTCATGTCCCAGAAGCCCACAGCCACTAGGGTACAGAAAGCGGCCTCATGACTCAGCCCAACCCAGCCAGCACTTCACCATCAGAAAGCCAAGTATGCAGAACACCCTAAGCTCTCAGGCTGTGATCCCTCCCCAGGGAGACTGCAGACCATCAGCCCCAAGGTTGTCCAGCAAATCACACTCGATTTTCACAGCAGGCTACTGACAAAAAGAGAAGCTAGGCAGAATCATGTTTAATAGAATGCCCTCTGAAAACCCATTTCAAAATAGAGAAGCTCTCCCAAACTGTAGAAGCCATAAAAATGCAAAATACTTCTTTAGGAAAATTACTGAATCAAAATTACGCCTCAATTTTCAAAATAACACACAAGTTATTTCCACTGGTCAGGCACCAAGGTGACAGACAGCAACGGCTGCTCAGCCAAAGTCAGTTGTTCTCAATCTGCTCCAAGTCCAGGTCTCCGTGGTCCAGCGGGAAGATGCCCTCCTCTCCTGCACTGTCCCAGTCACTGGGGTCCCCACTGCTCCCACCTTCGCCTGTGCTGGCCTCTGGCTCCCCTGACACCCAGACACTGGGGCTGGCAGGGCCAGGCCTAGGAAGCCTTGGGCTAGAGCTGGGTGTGATGATGCCCATAAGGCCCTGTGAGTTACACGGGGAGGACACAACAGTCTTCGCCTGGGTGTCATCCTCATCATCTTCATAGTCCAGGGAGCAAAGGCTCTTGGAGTTTTTTAAAGTCTGAAATAGAAAACACATGGACTGAAGGCATTTCTGGTAGGTGATGTGCAAGACAACATTGTGCCTGCCTATGAGGGTGTCTAGCCCATCCCAGTCACCAAGCACCAGTCACAGACCAGAGCTGTTTCTTGGACTCTGCATCTCATCCCTGACCTCATCAGAAACCAGAGCCACAAGAGCTCCCATAGTACCTGCTAGGCAGCTTCTGGGAAGCCCAGTATGGACCCATCAAGAC
Organism: Arvicanthis niloticus; assembly: GCF_011762505.2. Taxonomy (NCBI): domain Eukaryota; kingdom Metazoa; phylum Chordata; class Mammalia; order Rodentia; family Muridae; genus Arvicanthis; species Arvicanthis niloticus. Next base: position 38,416,091 of record NC_047664.1, read on the forward strand.
CAGAGACACCAGGTGTGCGAGTGCCCAACACCTACCTGGGAAGCCCCAGACGACAGAGACCTCAGGAAGGATTGCATCCCAGAGCCTGTCTTGCTCTCGGTAGACAGACTATCCAGGAAGATCCTCATATACCCCATCTCCAACACCACTCAGTCATTCAAAAAAAGCTTCAGGCAAGCTTAGCCAGACCCACATACACACATGGTTCATTCCTCGATCACTAGCTGCCTTGATCCTGCTTCCCACCGTCCACTCTCATTTTCTCAAATACAACATGTGGAGAGCCTTTCATCCTAAACCCTCTAGTCAAAAACACACAGAAGGGGCCTCTAACTACCCTTGTCCAGGTATGCACTCTGAGCCTTGGCAGCATTGTGGGCTGCCTCTAGCATATACTACCCAAGGCATACCCAGGGCACAGAGCCATAAGAGCCGGCTGATGGGCTGTACTATCTGCATGTCTTCTGTACACTCAACTACCAGTCTCTGCTCCAAACCGAACTCACCCAACTGAAAAAAGACTTGCCTACTCAGAAGGCCTCTTTTGTTGGGCTGCATCCTGTCTTGTGGCTGGGGTGTTGCCTGCACACCGCTCAGGGGTGGCAAAATGCAGTCTGTAATGGGAGTGCTCAGTCCATGTTTCCCCAAGTGGGAAACAGCAGGGTCTAGGACAACTGCTGTGGTTTCCAGTCTCTTGAGTACCCAGGTATTGCTGGTGTACTGCTGGGAGTTAGGAAGTGGGGTGGGGGCGGGTCCTGGTCCATTCTTCCCCTTAGAGCATCCCTGAGCCAGGCAGGAAGTGGAAGGTAGGGGAGCGGAACCCAGTTTGATTCCGAGTGAGTGCTGAGAGTATGTAGAGGCTGTAAGACAGAAGGCCTTCTCTGGGAGATTTAGGTGCTGTTCTTTACAAAGGCCTACCCATTGCTCTGATTCTTGATGAAGAGAATATTCTTGCTTGTTCAAACTGCTTTATTTGATGGTGGATGTGAATATATACATCTTAGTCACGGTGAGCCAGGGATTAAATTTAAATACCTGACTATTTGTCATGGTCCTTTCAGTGGGGTGCCCTGGTTACATGTTCCAGAGCAGGCAGAGTTAGGCAGGGAGTTGGTCCTATTCTTACCATTCTCAATTCTAAGATTCATGGAGTTTGGGCTCACTTAAACTCAGTTCTGTCTGGTGGCACAGTCCACTTGCCCCACAACCTTAGACTACTGCACATGTCTCTTGGAATACACCCCTGTCCTGAGATGCACATATGTTAGGGCTACACATAGCACCTGCCTTTGACATGGCTAGGCCTTATCCCCCTGCCATTTCCCCGGTGTGACCTTGTATTCCCTACCTGCAGTGCTCAGTCCCTTTCACACACCCCTGTCTATGTCCCACCACAATCCCCACCAGGCTCCTTTAAACTGGCCTCTTCCATCCGCCACTATGAGGACTTTAGGAGGTACACGGGTACCAGGAAAGCAACACAGATGCCAGACACAGACCATGCAAGCCACACTGGCCTTCAGAACATTAGCTAATCAGTTCTACAAAACAACAGAAAAAAAAAAAGCCATCCTAAATACATCTGGAATAAGAACAGACAAAGTAGTCAAAGGTGGCTTTAAACTTGCTACATAACTGAGACTGGCCTTGAACTTCTTATCTTCCCCCTTTTACGTTCTGAATGCTGGAGTTTCAGACATATGCTAACTCTTGGCAAAAATCTACTTTTTGACTAGAAGATCCCTAAAAACAGGCCCATTACAAATGAACATAAACATATAAGCCCAAGGGACAACAGAGCTTCTTCCTTAGAGCTGTGTTTTATGGGAATTAGTTGTCTCAACAAGATAAATTGCAATGTTTTGTTTTTATTGTTCAACTATAGGAAGTGACTCTGCTAGGCAGATGGCACTCGGCTATGCACACGGCTGTCATCGAGTGCTCAGGAGAGTTGCAATATGGTAGGATCTCAATTTCTAGGCTATCTGGGAGGGTACACAGAGAAACTCGTCTCAAAAAACAAAAGTCAGCCATCCAATTTGAGAAGCAATATTCCATAAAGCAAATCCTTAAAGATGTAAGCAGCTAGATTTTGGTCCCAAAATGAAAAGGAATAATTTATTTTTTCACTCAAATCAAGAAGAATTTGACTGTCACTGAACTAGCTGGAAGACTCTGCAGCTTACTTCCTGTGGCCCTGCTGGACAGTGGAGACATCCAAATGCAGGGCAGAAGACCCTTGGCATGCACCAGCAGGCCCAACAATAGAAGACGTACCTAGATCTGCAGTCAGAAGCCTGCCTTCACCTCAAGACTTCTGCACTGATCTGACATGTGTGAGAAAACACTGCTGGACCCCACTGCCCTCTGGGTCAGATAACAGCAAGCAGCAGCCTCTGACAGCCTCCTCTATTCACAGAGAAATAACTGCCACTCAACAAAGAACCTGACACAAAACTACCATCCCTGAAAAAACTACCAAGCAGCCCACATGACTTGAACTGACACCATTCCCCAAGGGAAGCCCCAGAACCTATTGCCACAAAAAGAAAGAAAGGAAGGAAAGGCCGGCTGGCCAGGGTGCTGCCCATGCCAGGAATCTTCTGAGCTGAGTGAAACTGACATATTCTGTTGTATCCAGTTACCACTGCAAATGTCCTCACCATGATGAAGCGGAGGGGGGTGGGGGGTGGGGTTCTAGAACACCACCATCCTACAGCTATCCTGACACTGCTGCCACAGGCATCCAAGAGCTTTCCTCTCCATGTGCTGAGAAAGCCACCTGGCAAATAAAGACGCCTAAACCTGTGTTCACAAGCTCTACCTCCTGCCAGCAAAGCTACTCCACAGCTCAAGGTAGAGACAGAATCTGAACCAGGTGGAGCCTGGCTAGCCATGTGTGTGTCTGTGCCAGGCCAAGACCCTAGGAGGCCAAGAAACATCAATAGACATCTGCACACATCCAAGAGAGCCTTCCTCAGGTGTCAGGGAGAGGAAAGATCACCCTGTCCCAAGTTACAGAGGCCGGAGGGATACATGGAACATCGATGCCTTGGTAGATGACAAAGACACCTTGCAATGTCAACACTCAGCTCTGTCCAAGAAGAGAGGTCTACTCTCAGGAAAGAATTAATTTCAAAAATGGACAAGGTTTTAAGAACAGTGGGGATAAGGGAAGTGAAAACGCCTGTACCCCATATGCAGAGCCCAGGCTCCAGAAGACTCCACTCTCCAGGCAGAGACTGACAGTCTTCCAGGGATTCAGACACTAAAGAACTAGCCAGAAACACAGGAGTCTCAACACCAGTCTATACCATAAAATTCAAAGATGGGGTGTGCTCAGACCCTTGTGTCAAACAGGAGCAAATGGCAGGTACCGCTAAACACCAGAGAAAACATCTCACCTGATGACATGCCAGAATAAGCATGGGAGGAAGCAAGCTGTAAGGATAGGAGTGCCCCCCCCATGTTCATTTTTTCCCAACAAGGTGCAGAGTATCTATAGAGGTAAGACATCGCTAGCCCTCTAAAAGAATCACTGGAGCAGCAGAGTGGCACCAAGTAGACAGGAATGGGTATGAAGGGCTCGGAGGAGCCCCAGCGCCTCAGCACCACTGAAGAAAAGAGTGAGGTGTACTGGTAACAAAGACAGGACAGAACAGAGCCAACAAACTGGAAATTCGAAAGGGTCATCCCAGAAGTAGATGCTCAGCCATCAGGCAAGTGTTGGCCAAGGTCCCAGGAAGATGGAAGAGTGGCCTGAGGGGATGTAAGGGTAGTAATTCACACTAGGTACACAGGAAAACTGACCACCCTGGACATAGTGATCCATAAAACCCCACTACATACTGGGGAAAAGGCAAGCCTGGTACCCTACCCACAGCCATACTCCACAGAACGCAAAGCAGCTAACTGGCTATGGCAGGGAAGATGATGGGACAGGACTTTCCTGGGTGGGACAGCTGTTTCAGAACAAGGTAATAGTATCCAGTAGCCACACATGGCTTAGATGTAGCCACAAGAGCCCAGCATCAATGAGCAAAAACGGACAGGGGAAGAGGCAGATCCTTGAGCATGGTAAACAACATGCTGGGCCTGTCCTGCAGCGAACTGCTGCTTTATAAATCCAACACACTGGTGCCATGATGTCGCACAGAAACCTCATCTATAAAATGTGAAATACGTTACAACTCATCTCCCCACTTACTTGGTTTTTTTGAGACAGGGTCTCTCCCTGCATAACCAACCCTGGCTGCCTGGAACTCACTATATAGACCAAGCAGATTCACCTGCCTGCCAAGTGCTGTGATTAAAGATGTGTACCACCACACACACCATTTAAACAATCTTAAACTGTGAAACAAACAGACAAAAACCTAACAGACAATCCTGAAGTCAACACTGGCAGGCAAGGATGAGGAGGTGTGGGGACCATTAGCTGACAGGGACAGAGAGGGAACAGACAGAGAGGATGAGGCAAGGAGAAATGTAAAGCCAGTTTATGATGAGGCAGCTTCACACAGACAGGTGAGGGAACTGAGGTGGGTAAGCATGGTCACCCATGGGTGGCAGGTCTGAAGATAACAGCCTGCCTGCTGGATCCCTTGCCTGTGCATCTGCATGCAATCCTACTTGTGAGGGAAAGGAAACCCTGCTCTCAATGTTTACTCTGAGGGCCTCTAACACTAATAGTGCTATAGACAATGGGGTAGGGATGACGATTGTGCCCCTATGGTACCACATAGCTGTCAAAGATGCCTAGACTATATAACCCAAGCTATGGACAAGGTTTGGCCCTGTGAGGTCCCAGTGACACTCTGTTCATTAAAAAGGCAACCAAAGAAAGCACTGTAAAGTGTTACTCATCATTGGGGAGGGAGGCATAAACATTCATTACTTTGCTTTTAGTAGTCGCAGATGCTATTTCAATTGGAAAGACTCCGATAGAAAGATTAAGAAGATGGTAGCTTCAACAATATAAAAACACAGGCCTGCGCCTCTGAACTGTTGGCTACACTGTCAAGAGTCTGTCACTGAGAATGTGTCGATGTCAGAAACAGCATGCCCCTGTCAGGCAGAAAGCAGAGTTTCAGCCCTAATAAGCAGGGTACTGACTCCACCCCCAAGACATCTTAATTGATCAAAATCTAGAAAAAGGTGTAAAGTCACTGTGAGGAAGGTACTTAAGAAAGAATGCTTGGGGGCTGGGAAGATGTTTCAGTCAGTAAAGCATTTGCCACACAGGTATGAGGGCCTGAGTTTGACATCCAGCACCTATATAAAACAAACAGGCCTGAGTTCAAGGCCAGTCTGGTCTACAGAGTGAGTTCCAGGACAGCCAGAAACCCTGTCTCAAAAAACAAAAAAACAAAAAACAACAACAACAAAAAAAACCAGGCATGATGATACATGCTTGTAATCCCAGCACTCGGACACAGAGGGTCCCTGAGCCTCTAGTCTCTTGGCCTAGCCAAACTGGTGAGCCCAGGTCCCAGAGAGAAACTGAGAAACCTTGTTTCCATTAAAAAAGAAAAAAAAGTGGTTACTAAATTAGCATAATCCCTAACTGTATCATAAATACTTGCCCTTATACCCACAGATAAGTGTAGTCCTCACCCCTCATCCAAGACACTTCTCTACAACAGATAGAGAATCACAACCAATTAAAAACACAGAGCTGTGGAGCCCAGCCCAATGGACACATATACAGAACAAGTCCCTCACAGGGCTCAGGGAACACTGTGGAAGATGGAGCAGAAAGACTGTAAGAGAGGAAGGATCAGGGACTCTGCTGTGAGACTGTTTTCTACTAATGTCAGAAGGCATAAAGTCTCTCACTCTAGGACTGCCTAGACATGAGCTAAACAAGGACAACCTGCCAGAGGGACCAGGCAAAGACCACAAGGTTTCAAAGTACACAAAGAACTATAGGAACATGTGTGCATATACATATATGCACATAACAAAAATTAACGAAAAGAAGAGGCCATGAATTTGAATGAGAGCAAGGTGGGGTATATGGGAGGATTTGGAGGGAGGAAAGGGAAATGATATAATTATAATCACAAAAAGGAAAGAATAAATTAAAAAATAAAAAATGGTGTGGAAGACAGGTGTGGTGGCAGACAAGGGCCTTTAATCCCAGCACTTTGGAGGCAGAGACAGGCAGTTTGAGGCCAGCCTGGTCTACACAATGAGTTCCAAGACAGCCAGGGATACACAGAGAAACTGTCTCAGACAAAATCAAAAACAAAAAAATGAAGTAGATGATATTACTAAGGTTGACCTCAGGATTCCACATGCATCACTCACATAAACACCCACCCATAAATACAAACAGAAATAAAAATAAAAGCATATACACAAATACACAAAAAAAACCATAATTCTAGTCTCACCCAGCTCCTATACTACTCACCCTATCCCTACAACATCATCTGTCTGCATAATCCTAGGTGTTTTAGCCAGTGCCTGCTCAGTACACAGGGCTTTACCACAGCCACTGCAAGGCAGTCCTTTAAGCAGGTCAATGTGGTGTATGTGGTCTACACGACACTCACAGAAACTAGGTCCCACAAGACACTGCAGTGTCTCCTCACCAGCTCTTCAGATCACCCACGCTGGAAAGATAAAGAACATTAACGTGTCTCACAAAGGAGATCAGGAGTCACAAGAGGGAGCTGGGAGGCAGGTCCTGCAGCCAAGTATGACCAGAACCCTCCTGTGGAGCTTCCTGTCCCATGACCTGAAGGGACAGAGAGGCAGCACAGCTGAGATGCTTCCAGATCAACTGGGCTCACCTGTTAGCCAGTAACAGCTAGCGATACAGTAATCCTGACCTTTGAGTTTAAGTTACAAAGTGATGTGGGGACTAAGTGGAGGTTGACAAGAATAGCCTCCATGTCAGGAACAGAGGACATCTGAGTCCTGAGGCAGACAGCCGGGGAAGGGAGGGAGAAGGAACAGACCAGAGAACACCCAAGTGACAGCCGCTGCTCAGGAGGAGGACTGAACAATGGAACAGAGATGAGGTGGGGCCCCTCAGGCACCCTACCTCCACAGTGTCCATCTATAATGTCCTAGCACCAGCACCACCCTGGCCAGATTTACTTTCCTCTACCTCCTAAGGAAAGGAACCGAGTGTTCACAGCATCTCCAGAACAGGACTACCCTTGGACATCAGCCCATCTTTGTTATGAGCCATCCACATCCCCAAAAGCCAAGGACTTCTCTGTTGGCAGCCTCATCCTATGCTGTTGTCCCCCTGCTACATGGTGATGCCACAAACCACATCCATAGCACTGGCTAGCAGGGAAAGCCTGGGTATCTAGAACTTATTGCCAACTTTCCAACAGTCAACATCACAATAAAAGCACCACCACTTCCTTTCTATCAGCCCTCTACAGTCATACCAGAAAGAATGGGCTTTCAACACTCACAGCCACCAGCAAGAAGCTTCTGGAAAACCTGTCAGACAGAGTCAACAGTAACATCAGCAGGACGCACAACAGGCATCTGCAGAGCCAGGCTACCTCCCACAAGACTGGGACTGCCATGCCGGGCGGTGGTGGCACACGCCTTTAATCCCAGCACTTGGGAGGCAGAGGCAGGTGGATTTCTGAGTTCGAGGCCAGCCTGGTCTACAGAGTGAGTTCCAGGACAGCCAGGGCTATACAGAGAAACCCTGTCTCAAAAAAAAAAAAAAAAAAAAAAAAAAAAAAAAAAAAAAAAAAAAAAAAAAAAAAAACAAAAAAAGAAAAAATGACAATCGTCTCCCAAACCTGGTAGGAGTGGCTGACCTATCTGCACCGTCCCCAATATGAACTGAACAGAGACACTAAAGCAGCTCTGCTCAGGACAGTCTTGACCTGTCCTGACCACCCACAACTCTGAGTCTGACATGCATCCATAGTAATGCCTACAGGAGACAAGTCGCAAAATTACCAGTATGCCATGCCATAGTCCCAACATTCAGGAGGCAGATGCAGGCAAATTTCTGACTTCAATGCCAGGTTGGTCTGGTCTATATGAATTCCAAACCAACCAAGACTCCATAGTGAGGCCCTGGCTGGGGAAAAAAGCATGAGGGTTCTATTACTTCTGTTCCTCCCTAACAATCCAGAGGGAAATAGAGCTGCTGGGCCCTACTCCAGCTCTCACAGAGGGGCTGAGAAACCCTGCCCAGGCTCCAGATGCATGCGAGGAGACATGCCTAGCCACAGCAAGACCATTCTCACTGCTCTCTCCCTCCACTGGCAGCAGTCAGCACCTCTCTGGGATCCACATGAGAGCAGACAGTGGTATTGCCAGACACAATGGTCTACTATACCAGCTAAAACCTTCCCTCAAAACCAAACACCTGCAGGATGTGCCAGGAGTGTCAGGGTGTGAGAGCTCACACACTCAGATATCTCTGAAGGAGGCACAGCTCAAGCCAACAGCTCTGGGTCCTATAAGCCATCACAAGCTAAGAGACTGTGTTTTCAGTGGTACCAGACTCTGCATAAGCCTCCAGGAATGGTTTCCATAAACAACTGCCATCCCAAATTGGCTCCCAAGAGATGAGGCTGAATCAAGTGAAATAGCTTAGTTGAAAACCCACACTCAGTCCCTCCTTGTCTTCAGAGCCCAGGGTCCAAGACACCCATGTGGGGGCTCTGCCTGTGGGGTATAGCTAAGGTTTTTGAGGTCAGCTGAGAAAGGCCATCCTCACCAACCCAAGACATTCTCACCAACCCTGACAAGTTGGCCTTACACAGCATCTAGACTCAGAAGAAACTAGTCAAGTAAGATTACAGGAGTGCTGGCCACAACCAACCTCACTCCAAGACCAATATAAGGTAAAACATAGGCTTCCTAAGCACCCAAGAACAAAGATGTGGCCTCACCCGTGTCATTTTCAGAAAGTCCAAGGATGGGCGCGTCCACCTGGCATCCTCCTCCCGTCTCCGCTTGCGCCGGACCCTCCTCCCATCCAATACACAAGGCTGTGAGCGGCACCTGAGCAGGCCATGGTGCCGCCCTAGCTCAGGTGTGGAAGTGGGGGTGCTGCTGGCTGAAGGCAGACAAGCGCCTGCATCTACAAGGTGCTCCTGTGAGAGGGAGAGCCGGCGCCTGGAGGAAAATGGGCAGGGTCCTGTAGAAAGACAGGGTGGACCTGAGCTTGTACTGCCCTCACTGCCATCCACAAAGCCACTGCTGGCTGAAGCTGGCCTGGGTGTCAGCGGTGAGGTAGGGCCAGCAGGTGACACAGGCCTCCTGGGTAGGCCAGGGAATAGACTGCCCTGCAAGGTAGGGTTGCCCAGGCTGCTGCAGCACTGCAGTGTGGCACTTCCGCCACTGTTGCACCTCCTCTTAGAGATGGGAGTCCACACCTTGGAGCTACCAGGGCGCCATGGGGAACGACATCGCGCCAGCTCCTCTGGTTCTGACAGGGACCGGCAGTGTCGCTTAGTTGGTGGTGCTGCAGGTGGCCCTGTGCTCTCATGGAGGTCCAGGAAGCGGCTCACATCCATGGGCCCTGGGGATTCCAGCTGCCACTTGAGACCTTCGGTGTGAGACACACCATGTGGGCCCACTGAGAAGGAGCCTGAGGCTGCCTGGCTTCCAATGGGCCATCCTCCATGTAAGGCCTTCCAGGGACTTTTATCCACTAAGGAAACACAAAAGTGTGGGAAGAAACAGGTGAGCAATAGGGAATCACCCTGCTGCCTCCCTTCCCAGGCTCATGGACAAAATATACCACTTCTGGACAAAATATCTGGACAAAAATACCACTGCTCACATGGGCCACTGGACTCTGAACGGCCAGGCTTCACCTGATCCTTTTTTGTTTTTGTTTTTCTGAGACAGGGTCTCTCCATGTAGTCCTGGTAGTCCTGGAACTCACTATGTAGACCAGGCTAACCTTGAAGTTATAGATTCACTTCTGCCTCCTGAGTTCTGGAATTAAAGGCATACACCACCAAACCTGGCTTTCACCTGGTCGTAAGGAGTTGTCTCTACCTATTTCCTGAAAATAATCTGATTCTGATCTTACTCTCATTTCATTAATACACTGTGTCATTATAATGCTTTACCACTATCCCCGCCCTGTCTCTAAAGACAGATCTTTGCCACCAAGAGCCAAACAAGGCTACTTCTTGGAAATAGCCTCGTTCCTTAATGACCCAAGTGGACAGCCAGTCTCAAATCTTCTTACAGATAGAGGATTCAGCTGAGCCTGGGTGTAGTGGCTCGGCCCCGTGGTCCCAGTACTTGTGAAGCAACTGCAGGATTGATGAGCATTTGAGTTTTACTTTGTGCCTGAGATACACAGTGAATTTACTCAGACTTGGCCTGGACAGCTGCCTGCTGGACAGTGGACTGGGACGGAGACCTCCCTGACCCTCTACTTGCTCAACCCTCTACTTCTTCGGCCCTAAAGCAAGGTGCTGGCAATGTACCTTGGTGGCTGGTCATCCTGTAAACCATGTGCCAAGCCATCACAGGTAAGAGCAGCGTAAGGAGAGCTTCCTCTGCCTCTTCCATCAAATCCATTAATGATGATTAGGAGTCCTTAAGACACCTGAGCCTAGACCATAGCTCACAAGACTCAACACCCTAGGAGCTAATACAAACCTACTTCCCCAGGACACAGCCCACATGACAGCTCTTCACATACCAGACAAACCTAGTCCAGCTCTGCTCTGGTCAGCTTGACCACTCAGTACAGCTTGGCACCCAGACTCTGCATGAGCTTCTCAGAGCTGCCATGGCCCTAGCCCCTGTTCCTCTTGTTGGCTGTTAAGGCAGCTCTCCAGCCCTCCCTCACAGAAGTGCAAAGTCAGGTATGTGGGTGTCTTCAAATGGAGTCAGCCCAGCTGTAAAGCTCAAATAGCCAATGACCTGATCAGAGGATGCTCTGACACTCTTAATGGGAGGGCATCCAACAGTCACTCAGCTTCTCCCTGCTGCTTCCAACCACTGACAAGCTAAGAGACACTGGAGTACAGGCCACAGAGACCAATAGAAACAGCCAAGGTCACCTCTGGGGAAAGATACATCAAGAGCCTTGGTGACCTGAGACAGCAAGAAGGTAAGACAAGAGACTGAGGGGAGAAGGGAAGAAAGGAGTGCACAGAAGCCCTCAGAAACTCTGACCAGGGATTGAGGTACTTAATATGGTTTCATATGCAAGATAGACTGGAGGAGCCAAGTCAAGTGGCAGTGAAGACACAGGCCAGGTGAGGTGGGAACCAGATGGAGACTTCACCTCTTACTTCCAGCTGCTTGTGAAAAGGTTAGCAATACTTTAGTAATCCGGTAGTTAGCAAGGTGACCCTGACATGGTTCTTACCAAGTAAGGTGTTCCAAGTGTCAAGACCAACACAGTGTCATTCCAACCCCAGGGTCTTTGCTTGGATTTATCCCCACACTTAGGGTCCACTATCCTCTCTAACTGCTAAAGAGCAATGTGTCAGGAAGTGAGTACAAGCCTACGGAGGTCCAGGAGTCCTCATTCAGCTAGTGTGTACTATAGCAGAATGGCAACCAGCACCACATACCACCTGATCATCCTTTCTCTGGTAGTTGAAGGAAGCCACAAAGTAGACCCATGTCTCACATAAAAGGTAAAACAGTCTTCAGCTTCCTCCTTCATCCCCAGCAGCAGCAGAAGCAGAGGCTTTGCTGAGCCTTGACCCTGGCTCCTGTTGCTTAGAGGCCAGTTCTGGCTCCTGGCCTGTGAGCAGGGAGAGTGGTGGCTCATGATCTTCCTGCCCCACAGGTAGGTCACACAAAGGCCTCCCTGAACCTTCTCTATCTCAGTTCAGCTCCAAGACCCCCTCCTGGCCAAAGGCCCAATGCCACCTTGCTCCATCATCAGCTACTTCAGCCTTGGAAAGACCCTCCCTGGGCTTCTGAGACACTTACCGCCAATCTCCAAAGGGAACAAATGGCCACTTTTGTTCAGTTTCTCAGCAGAATACTAAAAGTGATAAGAGAGAAGTCTCAGTACTCATGTGAAAACTCAAGAGTTTACCACAGTAATGCTATTTCTCCCTAATACCTCCATTGGGGCTTAAAATTAAAAGCACTAATCTCTGGAAAATACCTTTTCTTAAAAAGAATTAACATTAAAAAAAAACATTTATTTTGTGTGGGATGGTATAGAGGGGTAGGTTGTGTATATATTACAGTGAACATGTTAAAATGAGAAACAACTTATGGGAATTGGTTATTTCCTTCCACCAAGTGATCAAACTCAGGTTGTCAGGCTTGACAACAAATGCCTTTACCCACTGAGCCATGTTACTGGCCCAGAACAAGTTTTTTAAACCTAACTAAATCATCCTAAGCCACTTCAGGCTTCCTCATATTGCTCTCTTAAAGCTCTGACCTTTTCCTTTGGATAACCTGTGCTAATGGTCTTTCAAACCTCACCACACCGTTACTTCTCAGAAAGACCTGTGGGCTGGAGACATAGGTCAGCAGTTACAAGCATCAGCTGATCTTTCAGAGGATCCCAGTTCAATTCCCAGCACCAACACAAAAGCTCACAATCATCCAGGGAATCTGATGCCCTCTTCTGGCCTCCCTGAGCACCAGGTACATGGTGCACATACATTCAGGCAAAATACTCATACATGGAAAATAAAAATAAATACAACTTAGGAAAAAAGGCTGAGCCAAGACCTCAGAGCCCTTTACTGCTCATGACAGTCCATATATAAGATCCAAGCCCCAGCCTAATAGTCCCAGTCCTGAAAAAGAGTCCAGACAGCAGGGTAACCTGCCTCCAGGAAGGTAGTAGATAAGTTACTGGCAGTCTCAGAGATTAGCAGGAAATGCCATAGCAATTGCACCTGAAGTTTTGGGGAACCATTGTTGCTTCACATAGAGAAAGCCAGGTGTTTGGTACACATTTATAATCCCAACATTCAAAGAGGTCAAGGCAAGAGGAATATTCCAAGTTCTAGACCTAGCTTGAACTACTTAGCAATACCCTGTTCAAGTAGAGTGGCATATGCCTGTAATCTATCACTTGGGACTCTCCACAGAGATGGAAACAAAAGGACCAGGAGTTTGGCTACATAGCAAGTTCAAAGCCAGATGGGTAGGTAAAACTCCATTCTAAACAAACAAACAAACAAACAAACAAACAAACATTAAAAGCTGGGTTTGAGACTCAGAAAAGGGTACCCCTTCAACAGCAGGTAGGCCGCCTCCAGACAGACATGTCTTCCTTTGCAGTGGATTATGTTTCCCCTAACACAGCTGAATGAGGGTGGTGAACACATGACTAGCCTGGGCTCTGTGGGCACTGGGCAACCTCAAGGTTCAAATGGAAAGAGAAAGTTCTTTATATATACTACACATGGATGGAAGCTCTTACACCACCATGCATAATTAGTGAGCTACCCACACCTTTCAAAGATCTGCAAATGACCCAGCTTTTGGGCCAGAATATTGGTTTTGCCAATCCACCCATTCTAGCCAGCAATCCTCCTGCTGAGGTCCAACCACTTCGAGAGCAGGTTAAGTACCCGCTCTGTTTTCATAGTCCTCCTTCCCTAGGCCCGAATTCCTAGTGTGCATAAGAATACACACACCATGAAAACACAGCACACTCCAGGAAGGACAGGCTTTTCTTAGCCAACAGAAATGGCTCCTAGAAAATTTGAGGAGCTGTAGACCTGTATCTAACAAGATGCACTCAGCACACATTCAAGGACTGGCACAGCATAGACAGACACTTCACAGCAGGTATCTACAGGGCTTTGGTTGGGTGAGAGATGAGATGAGTAGGTGACCAGCCCAAGGACACTGTTGCAGACACTCAGGACAGTGGGTGTAATGCAAGAGAGCAGAGCACTGAGTACATCCATTTGCAAGGATCAGCCTCTATACCATACCACATTCTAGGGCCTGAGACATGGCAGCTGCTGAGCCTCCTTAGGAGATAAGAAAATGGATGTGCTGAGATAGCAGAGTCTTTCTGATGGACATGGCTGGGGAACACATGGGGCAATCAGCTGTGCTACATCCATCTGGACAGTAGCATGATGCTCCATGCTGCTTGTCCCCAGCGTAGGCACATCACATGGTCCTCTCTCCTCTTCCACTGACATCCAGCTCAGCCTTTTATTCTATCCTGGACTAACATTAATGGTGGTAGTCTTAGATGGCTTCTCTCTCTGCTTCCCTTGGCCTCATTATCTTCTACCACAGCTGGAGGGGACTGCTATCCTCATCTGAATCACAGATAGTCCTTCTGCTTCAAGCCTTTGGCACCTAAGAGTCAAATCCCAGGACCAAGGCATATGTCTTGGGGTTTCTATTGTGATAAAATGCCCTGTCTAAAAGCAACTTGGGAAAGAAAGGTTTGTTTGACTTACATATCTTGAGTCACAGTCCATTGAGAGAAACCAAGGCAATAATTCAATCAGGGCAGACACCTAGAGGCAGGGACTAAAGCAGAAGCCACGGAGGAATGCTGCTTACTGGTTTGTTCTGCACAGCTTGTTCTGACTGCTGTCTTATAGGGTAATACTATCCCTACTGAGACATGCCCTTCCCATCAATCGTTAGCCAAGAAAATGCTTACAATTTTATTTTCTCAATTAAGATGACTTCTTCCAAGATATATACAGGCTTATGTTAAGCTGACCACAGCCAACCAGCATAGCATATGATCTGTTATACCGCCAAGCCCTCAGCCAGGAAAGCACTTCCCAACGCACCTCACTACCCACATCCTCCAGCTACACTCACTGGCTCCGATCACCTGCCTCTCTAGAAGTAAGTAAACACTTTTCCAGTTCTGCATCAGAAGCCTCAACGCACAACTGAGATGCATATGTAAAATTCAGGTCCCAGTGTCCCCTGTTGTCTGAAGATACTCTGGGCCCTACTACCTGTCAACTGCTCCTTCCTTATTGTCCCAAACCCCTCACTCACTCCTTCCATCTTCAACATATACTCCAAATCACACCACAGATCCTCACTGTGACTCTGGCAGTCCAGCGATACACGAGCCCACTACATTCACCAATCCTCCACCTACAGTCATAAACCATCTGTGCCTCACTTCCCTTGAGTTAGCAATGAGAGTCAGGTATAACCACTCATTTTCCAGGTCTTTCTGTAACAGCTGGACCATTCACTATCCTCCGAGTATAAAAAGGCAAACTAGGAAAAACTGGGTGTGCCTCAGGTTCAGGGTGTCTAAGCTGGGAAAAGGGGAGCCCATGTGACCACATAAAATTAACACAGATAGCAGAGATGGGAAGAGTCAACCCTGCTGACTCAGGGGAGGACTACAGGACACTGGCTTTAGACCAGAGGTGCAGGGCCAGGCACACATCATGAGGTCATGACACAGTCCATTATGTCAGACATCAGCCACTGTCCCCAACAGAGCTCTAAGACTGGGTGAGGTCCCTTGCATAAAGAATCCTCTAGCTCAGTTGCCTTGGGATTCAAAAGCTGAATCATTCCAGTAGCCCAAGTACAAGAACTGTTGCACTACAACTGTCCCCATCCAGCACAGGGAGCTCAAGCTGGCAGCACAAAGGACAATTCATAGTCAGTTTTGTTATTAGAAAACTGTCGCTGGTTGGTGGTAACACACACTTTAATCCCAGGAAGTAGAGGCAGGTAAGTTCAAGGCCAGTCTGGTCTACAAAGCAAGTTCTAGAACAGCCAAGGCTATTCAAAGAAACTCTGTCTCAAAAAACCAAGAAAACTGTTACTTATCTTTAGAATAGCTTGAAAAAGTGAATCTACTTTTCCAAGAGTAATTTTATGAAAAATGTATTGGGAAGAATAAACACCCAAATACAGAATATCTTCTGCCTGCAGTCTGCACATTAACACTGCCCAACTTGGGCAGCATCATCACACAAGACCTTAAGAAAAGAGTGTAAGAGTTGTTGTCTGCATAGTTTCTTTGCTTTGTGTTTTTGGAATCCCTAGCTGTACCAAGAGTGTACTGTGTTAGCGTCAAGTCATGGTACAAAGACAAAACATTAAAGTGAATCTGGCAAGAAGTAATGTTATAAATATTTCACATTAAAAATAGGTAACCACCAGATGTGATAGCACATACCTATATCTCAGCACTCAGGCAGAGGCAGGTAGATCTCTGTGAGTTCAAGTCCAACCTAGTCTATACAACTAGTTCCATGCTAGCCACGATTATACTGTAAAACCCTGCCTCAAACAACAACAACACATCTAATAAACTAATTATAAATAAATAAATAAATAAATAAATATTTGACTTCATGGTAAAAAAATTAAAATTAAAATTAAAAAAATGCACTTCCTAAAGCTAAAGCAGGTGAGTGAATCTGTGATGACAAATCCTGAGAGTTTCCTGGAAAGTAACAGCAGGACACAGGATGATTTACTTACTCTGCCCCATCTGGTAAACAGGCCACAGAATTAATTTTGTACAGGTCACTTTTGTATTAGAAGTTGATTTGGTTTATAGTAATGATCATGACAGACACTGGCTTCTGTTCAATGCCCCCAGCTCAGCTCTGCCTCCACTCTACACTGTGCACCTCATGCCTTTGGCTCTGCACAGTGGGCTGTGCCCACCTCTGACCCCAAAGCTGACTCACCGGGCCAGCCTCACAGGCCCTGCGGGTAAGGTCATCCAAACTCTGGTTCTGCAGCTTCTCCGTGATGAGAGTGACCATGGTCGGGGCTCTTCCTTAGTCCACATCTATGGGCACTGGATTTCCAGAACACTGCACATCAGCAGGCTCAAGCCATCAGGTCTGAGCTAAAACTCAGGGTTATAGCTCTGACTTAAAGATGCTGACCCATTTCCAGACTCTTCAGGGCTTTATCTCTGTAAAGAGAAATTGCCATATGACCATACACTTCAATCTGTATTTCTGTTATATACAACATCCCATGTTAAAAAAAAAAAAATGTTCCTAATATCCCTCTTTGACAAATGCCTTCCTAATTCCATGATAACCAAGTATGTTCTTTCCTGAAACCTCTAGTAATATCTTCTAGACTAGTGGTTCTCATTCTGTGGGTCACAACCCCTTTGGGGATTGAACAACCCTTTCACAGGGGTTATCTAAGACCATCAGAAAACACAGATATTTACATTATTAATCATAACAGTAGCAAAATTAGTTATGAAGTAGCAATGAAAATAATGTTATAGTTGGGGTCTCCACACCATAAGGAACTGTAATGGGTCACAGCATCAGGAAGATGAGAAGCACTGGTCTAGAGAAGATCAGAGGGTAAGGTGCTTATTAGACCCAGCCTCTGAGGCCTTTCCTGAGGCAGCAAGAAAGCTCTTGGCAGGCTCTGTCCCCAAAGGGCAATGAACACATGTTCATTGAGAAACACATGTTCAAAGAGAAACAGTAGCAGCCACATCCAGTGAGAACAACAGCAGTAGCTCCTGGGCCCCATACCACAGAGGCCAGTGGAACAAACTGCCCCCTAACACCAGCCCTTAGAGCTGGGATTCTCTTTACAAAAGATGAAGGGTGGGGTGCCAGAGACAAGCACAGAGCTCTACTCCACCAGGTCCAGTCTGAGGCAAAGGACCAGGACCACCACGGTAACAGGAAAAAGGAAGGCCATGGGCTCTTAGCTTGTTATTCCTGGAAGTAAGCATCTGCATCTAAGAGCACACAAGAAGCCCTGCACCCTTTGCAGCTGCCATCCTACTGTGTGTGTGGAGCTCTAATTCTCAGTGTCTCACTGCAGGTGAGTGAGCCAAGGGCTACCAGATCAGAAAGCAAAGAACCCAAAACACAGGGTGGGAAAACGTGGCAAACTGGGTTAACAACACACGGAGCTGGAAGCAGAGCTCAGTGGTGAGCACTTGCAGGGTGCAAAAACAGACCTGGGTTCTATCACACACTGCAAAAGAAAAACTATATATGTGCAACATCCCAGAAGGCAGCCATGCCTCAACATGATGAGGCACTGTCATGCAACTCACCAGAACAAGCACACTACTCAAAAGATGGATCAGAAGAACAGAGCGAAGCTCCTATGAGTTAGCCCAACAGAGCAACCTCAGGGCCTCTGCAGGATATATCCATGAGGAAAAAAACAAAACAAAACAAAACAAACAACAACAAAACCATTCTGAGGTACAAGTCATCTCCTTCTAACCAGTAAGGTACTCCAAAGAGAAGAAAAGGAGAAAACCTGGGAGTATGTGCCCCAAGATCATTGGGTATGACCACAACATCCACACCTGCTGGAAATAACACAAGCTGATGATCATCCATAAACCTGACAAGCCTAGTAGGGGTCATGCTGGCAAACAAAATGCTCCCAAGCCTAGGGCTCTGTCAATAGGAGAAGAAAATCATATGGATATTTTTACAGATATCAGAAAGATCTCCAATAAGGTCAAATACCAACTTTTCAATCTTGAAAAAAAAATACACACACACACACACACACACACACACACATTCTGTCAACAGAAACAATAAATACTTCCTCTGTGACTTTGAAACATGAGGCTCAAAAGCCAGCATGTGACTGAACAAGGCAAGGTTGACAAGTAGCAAGCACTGGGATCAGGGCCACGTGTCACCATCAGCATACTGAGCACACATTGGCTAGCCTAGAGCCTGGCATGAATTTCCATCATCAGATGCAGGAAGCAACTACCCAGCCCAGGCACATATGTGAGCTCAGTTCAATAAAAGAATACCACTAACACATGGGGCTGCTCTCGGCCAGGGGTATACCACACCACTCACATACTATTCCTGTTTAGTCTATCTAACCTGAAATCCCATCCACCATGCCTAAAGGCAACAGCATTTAGTATACTCTACCCCAACATAGTGAACACCATCTCCAACTTACACCAGAGAGGAGCAGCAGCCAGAGCAGGGCCAGCCTGTATGATGTTCTTTCTTTCAAATACAGGAACCTAAATCCGAACTAGCTATGTCATAGGAGAAGTATTGGTCATCCATAAGCTTGACAGAGTCAGCCAGGACATGGGCAGCCTGGCCTCACTGGTCATCTAAACTGAAAGCCCCCATCCCCACCCTCTGAGCCATGCCCTAACAGGGAAAGGGCTTTGCAGGGTCTTCTGTCAAGAAGAGTAATGACAAGTGGTTCCCTCCTGGCCCTGTGCCACCACAGGGACTCTCAAACACCTTGTCATTGTTTATTTTAAGATTACTTTAATTTTATGTGTGATTATTTTGGCTGCATGGATGCCTGTGCACTACATGCAGTGTCCACTGAGGCCAGAGACAGTGTCAGATCCCCTGGACCTGGAGTTACAGACAGTTATTAGATGCCATGCGAGCACTGGGAATTGAACCCAGTTCCTCTGGACAAGGAGCC
This sequence comes from Arvicanthis niloticus, assembly GCF_011762505.2. Lineage (NCBI taxonomy): Eukaryota > Metazoa > Chordata > Mammalia > Rodentia > Muridae > Arvicanthis > Arvicanthis niloticus. The sequence continues at coordinate 38,435,438 of NC_047664.1, forward strand.
ACTGGTCCAAGACAGGGTTTCTCTATGTAACCCTGGCCGTCCTGGAACTCAATCTGTCAACCAGAGTGGCTCCAATTCACAAAGACCCAACTGTTTCTGCCACCTGAGTGCTGGGATTAAAGGTGTGGGCTGCAGCCATCACCACACTGCTGCCACCATCACCCAGCTGCAACCACTGCTCTTAACCCCTGAGCCTTCTCTCCAGTTCTCACACACCTTGTTGTAACCTCATCACACAAAGCACACACATCAACTAGAAAGGCCACAAAAGTATAATGCAACTCTTTTTTAAAAAAAAAAGGTTTGTATCCAACCCACAGAATGAAGCAGAAGTCCCAAATATAGCTGGATATACCTGAATGAAATATACCTGAATGAGTCAATATCTGAGAAAAATCAGTCAACGTAAGTGACAACTACCAACAGAATTACAACAGAAAAATTTTAAAAATCTGCCATTTTACAAATATCCTACATAACAAATTTCTATCAAGAATCATCTGTGAATTCCAAAGATCAATAGAATTTGTGAAGTCTCCAACTATCTTCTTATAAGACACTTAATTACAAAGGAAAAAAAATAACAAAACTAACCTGAACCACAGGATCAAAGTGACCATAGCCAGTGCCAGGATACAGAGATACACCACAAGACTCCTGAGGGGACACTAAGGAGATCACAGCCCACAGTGGGGCTCCTCACCAAAACTCTGAACCTCAATTTAATCAGAAGAATGTCAGGGGAACCCAGTGAGGCAAACAACAAAACAACTGACAGATTATTTAGAAGCAGTATGTCTGACTAGAAAGATGTCTCAGGAGTTCAGAGCACCGACTGTTCTTCCTGAGGCCCCAGATTCAATGCCTAGAACTCACAGGGCAGCTCACAACCTTCTGTAAACTCCAGTCCCAGAGGATCTGATACTCTCTTTTGGCCTCTACAAGCAATGCACACACGTGTGCATAGAAGTATTGCTGGCAAAACACCCCTACACACAAAACAAAAATAAAATCCCCCCAGGAAAATTTTAAAATAAATGCCGTGTCATAAAAGAGCACAGTAAGGCCCCACCCAGCCTGAAGGTCACAAAATGCACTAATGAGTCTGAAAGAGACAACATCCAAAGTATGACTAATTGCTGTTAGATGACAACATATTACTGGCATTATTTTCTATTTTTATCCATGCCCTGGTGTGAGGCAAGGTGTGGATATTTGGAAGTTCTGCATGCTGCTTAGCAGGGGAATGGATAAGTAAGTATAGAATTTCACCCTGTCATAATCACAGATGTTTAAAACGTGGAACAAAGCGGCTGCTGGAAACTGCTGAGGGAGGCATGTGTGCAGCACAGGTCACAAGGATGGGGCAACTCAAAAGCAGCTCACGGAACTAGGGTGTGGCTCAGTGGTAGCACCTATCCCTAGGTACTCAAGGCTCTGAGCTCCATCCCACCATTGCAAAACAAACGACAGTACACATGTAGAACGAACTAGCCAGGCACTATTTAAAAAAAAAAAAAGAAAAGAAAAGAAAGAAAAAAGAAAAAAAAAGCCTTTCTTGCAAAGACCCAATCTCCAGGTAAGGTCACTTCACAGATCTGGAGGTTAGAGCTTGAATGCTTGAATATAGTTTGGGAGGTACAATCCACATTGCCAAGTGAATCTCCCACTACAGGAACCTGAATGCACAAAGTGAGACATAGCTCAAAAGGCCTATTTAGAGGGGCAATCAGAGAAGCCTCTCTGATGATAAGCAAGACTGACAGGTAGGCAAGAGAAGAGGGGGACAAAGGCCAACACTGATACCAAGGTACACATAGGGAAGACACAGCCAAATCAGAGAAACCTGGCTCAGATAATGGAACTGACCAGCCCTGCCCAGGACAGAGGGACAGGTGCTCTGATGAGAGCTGATGACATGGACTTGCAAACTCGGGCACTCAGGGAAATACATCTAGTCCCACACCCATTCCTCCTGAATGTCAGCTCCTCAGGTAGAGTGAACATGCCACAAAGGACAGGCTACAGTCCGCTCACTTCCCTTCTCTCTACAATACATCCACCAACACTGTTTTCAAGTAAGCCTATGGCTTGGATGACCCTCTACCCAGCTCCCTGCTGCTCCTCCTTACTCAGCCACGCCTTCCAGGCCTAACTGACTCCTAAGGCAGTCCTTTGACCCATGTGGCAGCCCTGGACCTGGACTCAGCAGGTGATGCCAGTATTCCAGTCTCCTTCAGTCATCCTTTCAGGGCTCCAGGAGATAGAGTAAAATCCTCACCGTAGCCCAAGTTCTTCTTCTCTGTCCCAAACTATGGCCATGCCAGCATCAAGACTGGCATACCCTGAGCAGGTACTCCACAAAGGCAGTACAGGAGTGCCCACCAACTCAGCTCCACCAATGGCAGAGACCTAATTACCTGGGGAACTACCCTCAAAAACAGCATCAAAGTAGGTTCTCTATTTTTTGTTTAATTCAGTTTATCTCATGGAGCTGACTGGACACTGCAATGGCAACACTATCAGTCACCTCTGGTTGCAGTACAAGTCCCACCTTTGTTGAACAGTCCCTCCCCAGGCTCTATGAACATGTGCAGGATTCTGGCTCACAAACTCCATGTTCCCACATCTCTGTGTCCAACGTCCCACTTTGCACAAAACATTCCAGTCATTTGGAATTAGAGCCCATCCCACACCGGCATGATGTAACTAAGCACATGTAAAACAACCCCATTTATAAACTTAGCTCTAATTTTGGGGTTAAGACTTTCACATACAAATTGGATATAGTCCATTAAATCTTAACAAGTCATATTTTATCTTACCATGGCCAAGATATACCACATGGTGCAGGTTCAAAACCCATGCAACTATGTGTCTGAACTTGCCCACTAGCCGTTCTCCAGATTCACTGTGTCCCTCAGCTCTGGACCTGGGACTGATACACAACAGCAGTGAGAAGCTGCAGACTCCTAGGATCCTCACTTTACATCAGTGGCCCTGCCCCCACATCAATAACTGTACCTACACTAGTCACCAGCTCCACTGTACTAGCCCGTGCTACTCTTCCTGAGGACTCAGTGTACTTTGTTGTTTGTTTGTTTATGAGGCAGGATCATTGTGTAGTCCTGGCTGGCCTTACTTACTCTATAGACTGAGTATAGGCTGTTGAACTCGCAAGATCCACCTGCTTCTGCCTCCCAAGTGCTGGGATTTATAGGCATGTGCCACTCACTATGCCTGGCTATGAACATTTTTAAAAATTAATTAAACATTTATTTACTTATTTATTTTCTTATTTATCTGGGAACTGGGAAGATTGTTTATCAGTTAAGAGCACTTCTTACTCTTGGAGAGGACCTGGGTTCAGTTCTTAGAACTCACAATAGCAGCTTACAACCATCTGCAACTCCAGTTCTAGCGAATTTGACACCCTTTTCCTGGCCTCCTCAGACATCATGAATATATGTGGTGCATGCATACATACATACATACATACATACACACACACACACACACACACACACACACAGAGGCAACATACATAAAATGAAGTTTTAATGTATTTATTTTGTATGTATGCACAGCACGTGTAGAGATCAAAAACAACTTGCAGGAGTTGGTTCTCTCTTACTACAATGTGGGATCTGGTGCTTGAACTCGGGTTACCAAGCTGGAAGGTGTCTTCACCCACTGGACCATCTTGCCAGCTCCCTCTGAACATTTTCAGTAAACTACTCTCACCAACACACTACCTATGAAAAAGGGTCCAACGGAGGTCTGCCCCCAAGTCCTTTCTGTTTTCAAATGCAATGCTTCTGCCCAGTAAAGCCTCCCCACAAGTCTCCAGCAGGGTTATAAAGCTCTTAGGCTAACATCTACTGGAGATGTTGCCCATATTGTCTTGGGAAGCAGTGCTTTCTTACCTGCTCTGTCTGGCCTCATCTTACAGCTTCCCAGGAATACTGTCCTTTTCACACGCAGCTTCTCTTTTCTGCTGCTCGCAGAAAGCTTACACTTCTGGCTCCTGTCTGGCTTCAGTATCTTTTCTCTCCAGTGTCAGAATAATGAACAAGAACTTCAGGTATCTTCCAAGTCCCTTGGGGCCTCAGATACTTGGTGGCTCCTGAGTGTCCTCAGTGCTTCTCTGGAAACAGTCCCAGACTGTCCTATTCAGACCCCTGAATTCATCTGTCTCTCCTGCCACCTCTCCAATCTTTTGGATTGCCACTGTTCTACTTTCTAAAGCCCACCCACAGCTTTATCCTCTTAAGTTTTCTGATTCAAGACATATATGCACCCAGTATGCCTGGCCTCCATAGTGCTTCCTCCTCTCTGCTGCTTTGGTGTTCTCTCCTCTCTGCCTACACATCACCTAACCTCTACACTACTTCTCCACACTACTCCTATTCTACAGACTTAAGGGTCCCTGAACTTCTTGGCTTTCAGGCAAGAATTTCCTCTGATGTTTGTCATCCTACTCTCTGTATACACTATGAGATGGAAGCCACCACTGCCACCATACTGCAGAAGGTCTCAGGCTTGCAAGGTTACAACCCCTTTGAATGAGGAGAACTCATCCTGGCACTCCCACAGGCAGGCCACCTGATGTGGAATTTAAGAAGGATTTGCAGCACAATAGGATCTGTGTGAACAACCAGGCTCCAGATCAGTCTGGAAATAGCATGGACAGGTGGAGAAAGTCACCTTTGAGCAGCAGGCTCAAAGCAGGTACCCAGACAACACAGACCTTGACACCAAGTTCAAATCTAAGCTTGATAGGCTACTCCATCTCCATTCTGGCTCCATCATACTACATAGGAAGAAAAGCTTTCAAGTCCTGCTTAAAGAGTTTGTCTTTGAGCAAAAAACCTGGAGCCTAAACCACAAAAGCCGGCCAACAGAGAATTATCTGTATCATGTTGCTCCCACTACACAGACAGAAGCACAACGGCCTGAGGTAGTTCTAACAAAGAAGACCACCAGTTAGTTCTGTTAAACCAAAGTCATCCCAAATTCAAGAACCAATAATCAGCTAACACACAGACAATGCCAGGTTTTCAGTTTCTTTCTTTAGTTTTCTCTTAAAAAAAAAAAAAAAAAATCTGAAAGCTAAGCACAATGGTACTCAAGAGGCTGGGGCAGGAAAAGTATCAAGTCTAGTGACTAGAAACTGGCCTGGGCAACAGAGATTTTCATCTGTTAAAATAAAGATAGATACAAATATGGATACAGATATAGATATAGGTAGATATAGAAATGTGCAGGACTGGAGAGACAGCTCAGCAGTTAAGAGCATTTGTCAATCTTCCAAAGGACCTGGGTTCTATTCCAGTCACCTGCATGGCAGTTTACACAACTATCTGTAACTCCAGTTCCAGGAGATCCAATGACTTCTTCTGGCTTCTTCAGGGTACCAAGCATGCAACTGACATGGTGCACATACAGGCATGCAGGCAAAATGTTGTCACACATATAAATAAATATTTAAAACTAAAGTGTAGGAGAGCCAGCAAGATGGCTCAGAGAGTAAAAGGCTTACTTCCAATCCTGACAACCTGAGTCTGACTTCCTAGAACTGAAATGGTAGACAACTGACTCCTATACTATAGCTTGTCTTTGCTACTGTGTGGGTTCTTCTTTTTCCCACCTTTAATCACACCTCTTCCCCAGTTTCCCTCCTATCACTAGGTAAGAGAGAAAGAAGGATAAAGGGGAGAGAGATCTCGGAATCTAACTTATTTCTTCTTGTTTCTTCTTTGAGCATAACTACTAACAAACCACAACCAACCAACCAACCAACCAACCAACCAACCACCTCCTCTCCCTAAATGACCAACAACCAGCCACCTCCTCATCTGGCTCTAACATTTATATACTCTCTGAAAAGTTCCCAGAAATCCAAATGTTACACAATTACAGAAACTATCTGCAGCTGGCAAAACCTCTGCTAAGACACAAGGCCAATCAGTCAGCTACTACAGACAGCCCAAAACAGCACCATGGCCCCACACCTGGGATTAAAATGAAAACAGTATTTCTGTGTGGGTTTTGTTTTTGTTTTTCAAGACAAGTTTTCTCTGTGTGTAGTCCTGGCTGTTCTGGAACTATCAGGCTGACCTCAAACTCACAGAGATCCACACACCTCTGTCTCCAGAATGCTAGGTTCAGTGGCATGTGTGCCACCATCATCAACTTATTTCTGTGTTTAAAAGAAACCACGCACACACACATAAAATGATTTTAATGTACTTAAAAAATAACTAACAATCTGACTGCACATCAGTAACACCTGTCAAGTCATGAGCAGAGCATTAGAACATGCCTGAGACACCTACACTCCTCTCAGGAAAAGCAGAGTCTATAGTGGTCAGAAGCTAGGCAGTACAGACTAAAGTGAAAAGGGTATCCATATGCCAGGCTCTTAGGGACAAATCCCAAAAGCAGCATGCTAGGAGACCTGTGACAATGAATGGCCTAGGGAATCCCTGTATGTATGTGAGGTCTAGCCAGACCCACCTGATCAACCAGCCTGAGACCCTACACATGGGGCTACCCCACTAAGCTGCTATAGAATTCCACACCCCAGAAACCATGGACAAAAATCAATGATTGTTAGTATTTCCAGCTACCAATTTTGGAGGTAATTTGTTATTCTGCCACAGTAGCCCCAAACAATGACACTTACTCCACAGAACAGAGTCAAATGTCCGGTTCTTCTCTGGGGCCAGTCACCATTCCTGAAGGAAACCAGGGAGGATGGAGGGCTGGAATCTCATGCGCCACACAAGGTGTGCAAATGAAAGCAGTACTGACTTAGATTGCTGTCCTTCTCTGGCTCAGTAATCAGCTAGGGTTCAATCCTTTTTTAAGAAATGTTACATTTAGGTGCCATGCTGATTCTGGAAAGCCTGGAACAAAGCCTTGTTTGGGTGCCACAAAGCTGGTCTTACTGATAAACTGTAAAAGTTTTTTTTTGAAAGTGTTTTCAAAACAAAATGAAGAAAAGGACAAACCTCCCCTGACATAACAAATCAACATCTTAATGGTATGAAAACCCGTTAACTAGTTGATTTGGACAGTAGGATGTTTACATAAAAGTGTAGAGGAGTAGACGTCAATTCATGCACTCTCTCACATTGACAAGCTAAAAAAAAAAAAATCACATTTTGGGATCAAGAGATGCCAAACAGCATTTGACAAAATGCAGCAAACAACCTATTTGTGATAAACACACAAAGAGAAAGACAGACAGATAGAGGCACATACACAAAAGCAGGGTCAGGTGATGGTTGCACTCCATCAATCCCAGCACTTGAGACACAGAGGCAAGAGGATCTCTGAGTATACAGAGGCAGGCTGGTCTGCAGAATGAGTTCTAGGACAGCCAGGGCTACACAAAAAAATCGTACCTTAAAAAAATAAATAAATAGATTGAAACAAACAAACAAAACAACAAAAACCCACAGGAACAGATGTCTGCACACACAAGGATCTGGGTTCCATTCCCTAGTACCAGGAGGAAAAGAAAAATGGAAGAAGGTGTAAAAGGGTGTTACTATTTGGATGTTCCCTTCCATATCTCAGGCCATTTCAATGTTATTACATCATGGGAACTCTTCCCTAATGAAATGTAAGAGGCTTCTGCAGCTCACCCTTTTGCTTTCCAGTTCATGAGGAGACATCTCCTCTCTTGAGACTCATAAAACCACAGCCTTTTCTTTCCCTCCTAACACAGGAGGACTGAAACTCCTTCTGTAGGCTCCCTTCCCTCCCAGTCTACAAGAATATAGTCTTTCCCTCCCTTCCACAAGACACATAACCTTCCCTTCTACCCCAGAAGAACAAGGTCTTCCCCTGCCTTCTACTACATAAGACATGGCCTTCCCCTCTCTCCTTCTAAGAACACAACCTTCCCCTCTCTTTCCACATAAGGACAAAGCCTTCTCCTTCCAGTCTATCACAAAATGACATGACTCTGTCCTTCCTTTCTAATGTGAGGACATGCCTCCCTTTCTTGCATCAGTCAGACACTGCCTTTCTCATTCTATCATACTACATGAAAACATGGCCTCCTCTATCACATGTGAAAGCATGGTCTCTTCCCTCCAATACATGTGAGCACATGTACTGTCTCCCTCCTACCACATTAAGGGCATGGCCTTCTCTTTGCTTTCTATCACATGAGAACACAGCCTCCTGTCTTCATTGCACTATGTGAAAACATGGCCTCTTCTACCACACTATGTAAAGGTATGGTCTTCTCCATCCACTGCACAAAGGAAGAACATGCCTCTTCTTTCTCACATTAAAGGCAAAGCCTTCTCCCTCCTACCACATTAAGGGCAGCTTTCCTCCTGCCTCATGACCACACAGCCTTCCTCACTCCCACCAGGCAAGAATGCATCCTTCTTTCCATCTAGAAGATGCAATGGCAAGGCTTCACTTGGGGACATGGTCTACCCTGCTGACTAACTTCTTTGTTTTGAACTTCCCAGATTCCATAATTAGTAATTTTATATTTGTAAATTATATATTTGTATTCTTTATAATTACTCAGCATAATATGTTTTTTATATATACAGTTTGGTTTTCATTCAGGTTTCCCAAACCATTATCTATCTAAGTTATTAGTATAATGTTAGAACAGGGCTTAGAAGCAGTCTCTGTGATCTCCCTCACCTGCTATCTTTTCCCCAAATAAGATAACTTAACATTAGAAACTCTAATATTAATTTCTCTTTAGATAATGTCTTGTACAGTTGTAGATAGCAAGATTCCCCCTTGAGAACTGGTCCTTCCATGTGCTCAAGAGATGCATGTTCAAGAATCTGGGTGGTTACCATGGAGACTGTCAGCATGACATCACTGTCTTTGTGTCCAATCCCATTTAACATGGTTGTTCTTGCTTCAATCATGCCTATGCAACAAAATCCCCATTAAAAAAACACAAAAAGACAGCCAGGTGGTGGTGGTGGTATACACCTTTAAACCCTGAACTCAAGAGCAGAAGCAAGCGAGTTCCATGACAGCCTAGTCTACAGAATGAGTTCCAAGACAGAAAGCAAAATTCTGTCGGGGGTAGGGGAAAACATGGTGGTGCCTTTAATCCTAGCACTTAGAAGGTAGACAGATGGATCTCTAAGTTCTAGGCCATCCTGATCTACACAGTGAGTTCTAGACCAGTCAAGACTACACAATGAGAACTTGATAAAAATGAGACTCTGCTTAACAAAAAGTCAACCAACAACAACAAAACCTAACAGCTAACAATCCTGACTGACAAAAACTCAAAGCACTGAAAGCAAAAATGTCCCCTCACCATTGTTTTTCAAAATCATACAATTTCTAGTTAGTTCTAATAAAAAAGAAAGAAAAATAAAAAGGCAACAGCTTGAGAAGAAATAAAACCACAGGATCATCTACAGTGAAAATCTGGAAGAATTAGCAAAGTAATTCTGTAATCATATCCGGGCTAGAGAGATGGCTCAGTGAAGAAGAGTATCTGTTGATCTTGCAGAAGAGCAGAGTTCAATTTCCAGCACCCAGATGTTGGCTCCAAATCACCCACAACTCCAATTCCAGAGAACCCGACATCCCCTTCTGACTTCCGTAGGCACATACATACATACAGGCAAAACACTCAAACATAAAAATAAAATAGATAACATCTTTTTTTAAAGAGACATTAAAAGAGTCCAGTACCAACTGTAACAAACATGCCACTCTAATAGGGCTACTGATAACAGCATAGACTAAGTGAGGGTGTGGGGGAGGAGAGAAGAATTCAGATTCCTTGTAAACCTAAAACTGCTCCCAAAAATAAAGCATTACCAGGCACTGTAGTATACACCTATAATTCCAGCATTTGAAAGACAGGCAGGAGGTTTACAATTTTCAGGCCAGCCTGTGCTACATAGGGATACCATGTCTCAAAAACAGTAAAGGTTTTTGGTTTGGTTTGGTTTTTGAGACAGGGTTTCTCTGGGTAGCCCTGGATGTCCTGGAACTCACTCTGTACATAAGGCTGACCTTGAACTCAGAGATCTGCCTGCTTCTGCCTTCTAAGTGCTGGCACTGAAGGTGTCTGCCATCACCTAGGAAGTAAAGGTTTCCTTCATTTTTTTTTTTTCAGTGTTTCCAAAGCACCAGTGGAAAATAGCTAAGGATTTTCTTCACTCTATGCCAATAAAATCATGTTCATTCTCAGACTGGAGCTCTTGATATTCCTGAACCGAGTGTGTGTATGCATGCATGCACATGTGCACACACCAAATCTCTGTAACTAGAAGTTGGAAGTACAACTACTTTAAAGAAAAAATTTTTTAAAAAAAGGAAGCTGGGCAGTGATGGTCCACGCCTTTTAGTCCCAGCATCCCAGAGCCCAGAGGCAGCAGAGTCTCAGAGAAACCATGCCTTGAAAAACCAAAAAAAAAAAAAAAAAAAAAAAAAAGGTAAAAGAAAGAAAGGAAAAAGAAAAGAAAGTATTATTCAAGCTACAAGGTTGAAATCTCTCAGTGGTTAAGAGCACTGTCTACTCTTGCAGAGAACCTGCATTAGATCCCTAACAACCACATGGCTCTTAACATCTGTAACTCCAGTTTTGTGGGACCGACACCCTCTTCTCTCCTCCAAGGACTTCAAGCATGCATGTGATGAAGACACAATCAGGCAAAACACTCATCCATACCCATGAAAAAAAATGTTCTACTTAAAAAAAAAAAGATTGTTCAGTATCTTGTTTCAGAGTAGCAACTAAAACTGTGTCTCCTATGGTTGTCAAATCCAACCTAAGGGAAGAAAAACTGAAAGGCCATGTAAGTTGGTATGGCTCCAGTTCAAGCCACAAGCTCAAATACCTGAGGAAAAAGTTCCAGAACCAAGATTTAAGCTCCAGAGATAGCTAGCAGAACCATTTATCAAGCCATGTGAAGGGCTTATGCCCAATACACAGAGAACTAAGGAGAGAAGCAAGGTCCCAGAAGGAGTCATCTGAAAGAACTACCACACACAGTCCTGCACTAACCAAACTGGTATAAACATCTACTCTTCCTAATCAATTTCAATTTCCATCTTGGTGTAATATTCAAAAATTTGGAAAAACTATCCTCAGTCCTACCTTCAGAGTGAGACTTTAAACTTCCCTTCCAAGACCCACTTTCCTAAGATGACCAGGTATGTATTTGAAGAAGCAGCATCAGTAAGCACAAGTCAAATTTCTTAATGTAAAAACTAAAGTACATTCTTGAAGTCAAACTAATCAATCTTCAAAATTCTCAGAGTTGAGACATTATTATAAACTTAAGTAGTGGGACTGAAGGAGATGTAGGTATGCCAGGCCCAGGGTTAGAGTCTCAACACCAGAAAGTTACATGGAAACTAAGATTCATACTTAAAGATATATACTTAAAGATATATGTAATGATTAAATACTTGGAAGTGCAAGATATTAAACCGTGACTTTAATTTGGAGTGATATATCGTAGATCTGTACTTAAGACTAAGGGAAAGTAAAATCCAACGTACAAAGGCAATATAGCCATTCGGATCGGTAAAATACACTATGAAAATCGCACATCCCATCCTCCACACAGGAAGTCTTAAAGGGACTTACACACCCTTCAGTCTACGCAGAAAAGTGGCTTCGGAATACACTTCCAAGTCACCTTCCACAGGTCGTTGGGGAGGATCTGCTCTCGGGATTCCCTTAAGGGACCATCATATCTCGTCAAACTTCCTGCTTCCTGAGTACAAAATAACAATCACTGAGTCTCAACAACAGCGGGCTCACAGGCCCACGGGCTAAGCATGGCGACAACAGGTCTCAAAGTCGACATGAAAAGTGATTCAACAAGTGGCAGCGCGCCCCAGGCGCAGCGGGCAGGCCTTACCGCCTGGCATGCAGGAGCGCGCACAACAGGAGTGCTTGGGGCCTGGCCTAATTGGAGGGGTCCCGGGACTCGCCACGAGTTCGGGGAGCTGGGGCCCAGAGGACTCTAGGGAGCAGGGCCCAGGGTTCTTTGAGATGCTGGGTCCCCGAGGACCTTAGGATGTCGGGGGCACGGGACACGAGGACAGTGCTGGGCCCGGGGCGCGCGGGGACCTTAAGGTGGTGAGGCGCCGGCCGGCCCTACAGGGTGTTCCGCGCGCTGTGGCGATGCACCCGGCTCTCGACGTGCGGCTGCGCGGCGCCGGCCGACATGCGGAGACTCCGGGCTCACAGCGCAAGGACACGGCGTTCCGGCGGCTGGAGCTCTTAGCGATGAGCAGGCGAACGACGGCACAGAGCACTCTCCGCGCGGCGGGTAAGCGCCGGACTCCGTAGCTGGAGCAAGGCGCCGGCCGCGCAGGCCGCGCTCCGCGCATGGGGACCGTGCGCCTCAGCCACCGCGGAACAAAACCGCAGCCGACGCCCCGCCCCCTCCGGACGCCCTCATTGGCCGCAGTGGCGCTACCACCGCCCCGAGCCGTCAGCCGTCCGCTCGCGCACCGGCCCGCTAAAGCCGCCGCAAGCAATCAACCCTCAGCAGCGCCGCTATGCGGGCGACGTCACCGCCCAGCTTGTTGTGGGCGTGGCTGCGTGACGGCCCGCCCTCTTTCCTTTCACTTCCCTCCCACGGATACTGTGCGCCACTGCTGGCCCCGCGCGCCGGGTGTGACGTTAGCCTACGGGTGTCCGCGGGGCGGCACTGGACAGGCAGTGCTTCAGTAGCTCCCAGATTCCAAAGCCCAATAGGACTACCTTCATCTCTCTTTTTCTTTCTTTTTATAACAAGGTCTTAGTATTAAGCTCGGAGTGTAGGCCAGGATGGTTTCGAACTCCTAGAGATCCTGCTGCCTGCTGCCTCTGTCTTCCGAGCTCAGAAATTAAAGGCAGGCGCCACCAACGCTCAGCTTCTTCTCTTTCTGGTAATGTGTCTTTGGGCAAGTCCTGCCCTTTGGGGGGGGGGGGGGGCTCTCATTTCTTGGACCTACAATGTGATTGGAAGGCACTTTTGTGCACTTGGGCACTGGTGCTCTGAAGTAAAGCTGTTTTGTAGGTGGGTTCTCACTCTAGAGGCTGGTGTGACTGGGATGGAGCACTTCCCAGGGTGCTAGAGGCCAGGCACAACAAAATGAAAATGCTTGTTGCCTTGTCTAGGAATAGGCTGTAATTCCACACGCCTGTAATCCATAGACAACCTTGTTCCCAAACAACAAAAAGTAAAAAAGGCTGCAAGGTTAGGTACAACTACTTGACATAGAAAATGGAGTAGTTCTGAAAACATCTGGAATAACACCTAAAAAGGAAGACATTAGAAAGCCACTGGGTATTCCTGGGACTGATGCTAGGCACACCAGGAGTTGGGCCAGGCTGCCACAGGTTATAGGCCCAGTAAGTCCAGTCCTGTACGGGCTCAGAGGCCCAGCCAACTGAGGCCAGGATCGATCGACTCGAATGAATGCCCTCACCTGCTACATGACCTGCTACAGACCTTTAATATCCTCATCCAGGTTTCTTGAGGACAGGAGACTTGTGACCTGGATCACAGCAGGCAGGGGCCAGATAAGGACTGAGACATCTGGCAGGCACCTGTGCCTAAGAGGAACTCTGCCCAGAACAGTCCTTATTCCCACTCTCCCTGGGCAGTTCTGGACCTATGGTGGCCTTCTCAAATCACCACGGTCACCTTGTTTTTCCCAAGCCCTGTGCCTGATTAAGTTACATACACCACACAGCTCAGCTGTATTTGAGTAATTCTTAAAGGCTTTCAGTGTGTGCCCTTTTAGGGTAATGTTCATTGAGTTGATGAATTCACATAAAACCAAAAAGCATTTCAAACTCTCCTACAGATCAGATTGCAGGGAATGGCTTGCAGGCCAGCCATGGGGTTTCAACCAATGTGTGATGGTCCCATTTAGGCCACATTGGTGATGCTGAGGACAAGTGCCACCATCACAGTGTTTATCAAGTCCCAAAGGTGACCAGCCGAGGGAAGGTACTAAAATCATCCTCAGTTTACAGATAAGCTGCCACTCTACCAACGGGCTGTTTTTCCTCCCTGACAGGGTAGCAGTGTTACCAGCCTGTTTCCTCAGTGCTTGCCTCTGTCTCCCTCACTGGACCATGCTAAGGGGAAGGACAGTGATGGCCTAACTCCAAACCTCCACTACTCAGTGGTATACTACTAGAACATTGGGTCAGCCTGGACTACTCCAGTACATGAGTTTGCTGGTGTGGCTTCAAGTAAGGATGGGTGCCAGAGGAGCACACCTGGATTATCACAGCCCACCTCAACTTCCCCCAACAGACCCTAGCTCACTTTGGTCCACAACAGCTTACTTACCCCAATACACCTCAGCAACCCCAAGGAACTAGACACCTTAATATGCCCAAATCACTGCCACAGACTCTAGCATACCCCAACTAAGCATGGAGTCTAGATGCCACAGTGCTTAAGATAAGGAGGGTGGTCTGAAGAAAGGCCTCAGGCTGCTGGACAGAGGCCCTGCCTTTCATCTGAGGCTGGTCAGACCAGAGGGGACATAGCTGACAAGTACCCCAAATGCATGACATCTCTGTGCCAAACCAGCTAGCCAGTGCCACCCTCCACATAATGGCTGTCACCTGCATCAGTCAGATATGTCAGGGCTGATATGCAAAGACCCCATGCACTAGTCAGATATGTTTGAGCTAGTATACAAAGACCCCATGAAAACTTCTGTCCAAAGATGTTGAATATTCTACATGACAGTAACTTTATTTTTCTGTGGTTTTGCCATTAAAAAAGAAAGAAATTGCTACAAGCAGACATCATTGCTCAACAGAAACAATTAACAAATGTGCTTGGACTCTCTGCACTCTGGAGGCTGAGGAAAGAGGACTGTAAATTCAAGGCCAGCCTAGCTACAAAACAAGACCCAATCTCATAAAATAAAATGAAACCTTCTAGAAACCTATTCTCCTGTGGCTCTGAGGCCAGGAGTTGTGAGATAGAGTTTTCCCAGAGTTGCATTCCCACAGGTCCTGGGAGGGTCCTTCCAGCTTCTTGTGTCCCTCTCTTCTGCGACACTTCTCCTCCTCTTTGGGACTGGTTTTTTCCTCTTTGATATTTTTTTAATTTTTATGGGTGTTTTGTCTGCATATATGCACCACACACCTGCAGAGAACAGAAGAGGGTGTCATATCCCCTGGGACTGGAGTTACAGATGGTTTTGAGCCACCTTTGAGCAACTGAGAATCTTACCTGGGTCCTCTGCAAGAGCAGTAAGTGCTCTTAACTGTTAGCCAACTGTCCAGCCCCTTTGGCATTTTTTTAAGGATACAGGTTATTGGATTTAAGGGGTCATTTGTGTAACTCAATACTTTCAAACTCCTTAAGTACATTGCAGAATCCCTTTCCCCAAACACAGTATGAATCTAAAAAAAAAAAAAAAAAAACCCAGTCCCTTCAGGATTGTTTGGCAAGTGATCCCTAGCTAGTGCTGCTATTTTGGAAGGCTATGGGACCTTTGGAACATGTGGCCCAGCTGGCAGACATAGGCAATATCTGAAGGATACAGCCCAGATTCTGGCCTAATATCTGCTTTTGATCTGCAGAGATGTGAACAAGCTGTGCATGCTCCAACTGACTAGGACAGAGCTGAACCAGCCACCATCCCTATCCTGTCAGGAAAGACTACCCGCTCAAACCCTCTTGTTGAGCCAAGATACAGCTTTGTTCTTGTTTTTCAAAAAGACTTCTGTACTTTATGGGACTACAGTTGTGATGGCTATTCTTGGTGGTCAATTTAACTACATATGGAATTAGCTAAAATCCAAGCAGCTGGTACATCTGTGAAGGATTTTTCTTAATAACATCATTTGAAGTGGGAAGATCTACCATTAATCTGGGTCACACCTTCTGTAGTCTATATAAAGGACATAAAAGAAGGAAGCTTGCTCTCTTTGCCTGCTTGCTCTGATGGCAAGTCCATCCCTTCATTGGTATTAAGAGACCACTTCTTCGTGATTCTGGTGTATACTGAAAACAAGCTGAGACATCTAGCTTCATGGACTCAACAATGTACTAGATTCTTGGACCTTTCATTGACAGCTACTTTTGGACTACAGCCTGTAAGCCATTCTAATAAATCCCAGATAGATAGATAGATAGATAGATAGATAGATAGATAGAGTGATTCATCCTATCAGTTGTTTCTCTAGAAAAACCTAATATCACAGTTATAAATAGTTGTGAGGTGCCAGGTGGGTACTGGGAATTGAACTCCAGTCCTTTGGAAGAGTAGCCAGTTCTCTTAACTGTTGAGCCATCTCTCTAGCCCAAATTTTTCCTCTTTTAAATTGGTTCTGTCAATTATTTTGTCACCAGGAAAGTAACATTCCAAATAAGACCTCAGTCACACGATTCAGAGACTATGGGTACCTTTTGGCATGTAACTAAAATTCTGGATATCAAAACAAAAAAATCCAAGAGATGGGTCAGAGGTTATAAAGGCAGGTCCATGGGATACATAGAGCCCTAAAGTCAAGATAGTTCACAGAACATTTTCCACTGCAGGAGAAACCACAGGGAAAAGGCTCTGCCTCAGCTTCCTGTTATTACAAGCTCCAAAGGGACTAGAGGGAAAGCAACTACCAGGCCCTGGTGAGACACCACCTCAAGAGGCCATGCCTAGTCCTCCTTTCCTCCTTCCTTTGATATGCATTCCAGGTGTTATCTAAATCATTCAGGGACCAAAGAGACCTGCAATCCAGGGGTTCAGGATGATGGAGAATGGTGTAGCACAGACTCAGAATAGTACAGGAAGAAGAATTTCCCATAACAGACATCATAGGTATGTCTGGTTTTTTTTTTTTTTTTTTTTTTTTGGTTTTTCGAGACAGGGTTTCTCTGTGTAGCCCTGGCTGTCCTGGAACTCACTCTATAGACCAGGCTGGCCTTGAACTCAGAAATCCGCCTGCCTCTGCTTCCCAAGTGCTGGGATTAAAGACATGCACCACCACCACCCGGCCGGCCGGTATGTCTGGTTCTTAACATGAAAAAAAAAGTTTAAATATGGCATTAGTGAAAATTTAAAAGTGGCAGTTTTTTTCATCTAACCAGGCTATCTTCCAAATAATTGTAACAGAAAATTCAACAGGCTTTAAGGCACAATAACTAAGCAGATAGTAATCTATTCTAATCCTCTAATCTAGCTACTTCCAACCAGAACCTCTGAGATACTTGCATGCTAGTATTAATCTGGCTCTCTGTGCTCCATGTGTGTTCTCAAGGTGGCCTCTGGTCCCTCACCTTGTTGTGAATCTTCTCTTCTCCCTCTCTACCCTCCCCTGGCTGGGATCAGAAGTCCCATTCTATTATCTCCTCTGCACAGTCATTGGCTGATTAGCTTTTTAAATGAACAGCCAGAGATAGTTGGGGAGCAATGTTTACACAACATTGAGACTGGAGAGTCTTAGATTAAGCATTACAATGCCTTGTTTAGATTTCAGCCAGATACAGGGGCACAGAAATCAGCATTTGAATAATACAAGGATAATCTTTACAGTGTACAATAACATTATGCCAACAATATAGCTGGGACTGGGTAGTGGTGCATACCTTTAGGCAGAGGCAGACAGATCTCTGTGAGTTCAAGGCCTGCTTGTTCTACAGAGTTCCAGGACAGCCAGGGCTACACAGAGAAACCATCTCACTACCACTCCCCACTCCAAAAGACAAACTTAAATATGATCATTGAATGTTTTGTCTTGAGACAGAGTCTTACAGTGTATTCTTGGCTAGCCTGGAACTATGCAGACCAGGCTGGCTTCAAACTCAGAGATCTAGCTGCCTTTGCTTCCCAGTCTCACTGTCTTTTTTTGTTGTTGTTGTTTTTTAATGTTTAACTATAAATTTGTCTGCATGTACACATGAACTACATGGCATGCCTGGTGCTCACAATGGTTAGGAGAGGGCAAACATATCCCCTGGAACTGGAGTGAAGATGGTTGTGAGCCTTCCTGTGGATGCTGGTCTTTAAGAACCTGCAGATAGGTGGTAGTGGCACATGAGAAATTATAGAGTGGAAGCCTATTTCCTGTGGTTGGTTAACACATTACCTCAGATTGGATAGTTGCTCTGGTCCTCGCTGCCCCACGTTGAGGGCCAGGTGACCTGGTCCGTGCTGCCCCAATTTGGGTGCCAGGTGACCTGGTCCACGTGGGTCAGTCAACAGGGTCTAGCAAGAGAGAGTTTGTTCAAGTCCCCTTTATTGAAAGGAAATCCTGGGTATTTATATGCTTTACCACGTGCCTTGCAGCCACGGACAAGCAGGGGAACACAGCTGAAGACACTTTACCACGTGCACCTTGCAGCTGGGGGCACTAAACAACAAAACAAGATATGTGAGAAAAACAAGATGTCTATCAGAGTGTGCTCAACTGTTGTGGGCTGTTGAAAACAAGTCTCTTGTCAGGGTATATGGCCTGAGATGGCTGCAAAGATGATAACTGCTTTCTGCTAGGAGTCGGCTCCCAACAGATAGTGAGTGCTCATACCACCAAGGTCTCTGTAAAGACAAAGCACATTAAAGGAGGTCTGGAGAGTGCTATTCAAATCACTTCACAATTCAGTTTTCTGAGTTCAGGAGCATGGGAGTTCAGAGGCACCAGTGTAGCCCTACTGGGCATCATCACCCCATGGCATTCACTTTCTCATTTAATCCTTGGAACCTCCCAGGAGGGGGAGATTATGTTATTATGACAATTTTGTAAATGTAGTTCTGAAGACAAACTATGCAGCCATAAGGACACAGGACTGGGAGGAAAGATCTCACCACACTGAAAGCTCCCTTGTGTGACAGGCCCCTTAATGACAGAGCAGTCAGCCTGTATCAGACCCTTGGCCATCAAGTCCTTAAGACCCATATTTGAAGCTTTGCTTCCTGCACACACTTCTACTTAGATGAAGGGTTTTGTTGTTTTCTAAAAACATCAAGGCATTTTTGTTGTTTTACTGAGACAGGGTCTAATGAATCTGAAACTTAGACCTCCTGATCCTGTACCTTCCACGTGCTGGGATTACAGACATGAACCACCATTTCCAGCTTTCTTACACATCTTTGAAGTATGGCTTTTTGTTTGTTTGTTTGTTGTTTTGTTTTGTTTTTTGGTTTTTCGAGACAGGGTTTCTCTGTGTAGCCCTGGCTGTCCTGGAACTCACTCTGTAGACCAGGCTGGCCTCGAACTCAGAAATCCGCCTGCCTCTGCCTCCCAAGTGCTGGGATTAAAGGCGTGCGCCACCACCGCCCGGCGGCTTTTTTTTTTTTAAATTTATCTATTTATTTTATGTATGTGAGTACACTATTGCTCTCTTCAGACACACCAGAAGAGGGCATCAGATCCCATTACAGATGGTTGTGAGCCACCATGTGGTTGCTGGGAATTGAACTCAGGACCTCTGGAAGAGCAGTCAGTGCTTTAACTGCTGAGCCATCTCTCCAGCCCCTGAAGTATATATAGCTTTTATAAAGTGGCTTATGTCTAAAGTCCAAATATTAAAAACCAAACAGCAGGGGCTGGAAAGGTGGCTCAATGGTTAAAAGCAGTGGCTGCTCTTGCAGTGGATCCAAGTTTAGTTCCCAGTACTCACATAGCAGGCATCTCACAGCCATCTTTAACTCCAGTTCCAGGGGGCCTGATACCTTTTTCTGGCCTCTGAGTGTGCTATAGTCATGTGGTATACAGACAAACATGCAGTACACATGATGAAGCAATAAATTTAAAACGACAACAAAGGGGGGGGAAAAACCCTCAACTTTCTTAAATATATTTAGGTATGCAGAGTGCACCAGTGTAGACTCAAAGTAGACAAGCTCACATGCCAACTTACAAGGGATTTCATTTGTCCTGCCAATGACATGCCCATGCCAATGACAATAATATGTCCTGCCAATGACAGGGAGGACCCTGGGCCCCATGAGCTCACCAGAAGAACTGCCCAGAGCTCAGAAACTCCTTAGGTTCAGGCAGAGTTGATTACTTGGCTTCGAGTCTCAGCTGACAGCCTCCTACCAAAGAGACAAGTTAGCAATTCAGCAGCAGAACTGCTAAAAAGACAGGATCCTGACAGCAGGCAGAAACAAGGACAGTTTCACAACAAAGAGCACCAGCCAGAGGCTGAGGGATGACAACCCTGATAAGCTGACCCATCTACCCTGCGACACATAGGGAAAGGAGATAGCAATCAGCCTAGGATTGTGAAGAATTAATCATGCTGGTACCAACTTAATTTAGTTCTGACATCTCTTGTCTCTTATGTCAAACAGTCAAGGCAACTAGGACCAGCGAGATGGCTCAGCAGGTAAAGGCACTTGCTGCTCAGGCCTGATGACCTCAGTTCAATCTCAGGAATGCCGAGTGAAAGGAGAGAAGCAACCTCTGAAAGTTTTTTCTGACTTCCACATGCACACAATGACACATGTTTATAGAGTGTACACAGGTAACTCAGTCTCTAGCTTACTGGTTATTAAAAATAGGAATTTATATAGAAAATAGATTTATAGTACTAGATTATAGTACCAGCGTTGAGAGGCAGGGCCTAAGGTTTGATTTTTCTTGCTGTCTAAGAACATTCAAAAAATTTAGAGGCAGGTGTAAAGCTATGCCCTTTAAGGCGGTGGATTGAGTTTGAGGTCAGCCTGGTCTTTCTAGACTGTCTATCAAGGCAGCCAGAGATATCTAGGGAGATCCTGTCTTTAAAAATAACAGGGGGTTGGGGGATGTCTCTAGAACTCATGGCAAGTCTAGAAGCTTCCTTCAGGAAGTGCTAGACTTGAATTATCCCTGGGCTCCAGGCGTCCCTGGCTGCCCATCCCACTCAGAGTAAAGCAGGTACCACAGTGCTGAGGCTGGCTGGTCATCAGGTGTGAATGTAGTAAGTCATGGGTATGAGCTCCTGTGCTCCTCTGCAAGCTAAAGACCTGGTAACAAGCCTCACTACCTCCACAATTCACAGCTTGCATACTTGAAGAGACATGCTCTGTGGTGGCCAATCCACAGCAACTCTGCAATCTTGAAATCCCATCAACACATGCCATGAAAGCAGTCCTAAGCAGGGCTCAGCTCTTCCCCAAGGGCCAAACTCTAGGCTCCTGGCTTTGCACTCTAGGTGGCTGGGTACACCCTCTTGTCCAGAATAACCTGTGCCTCTGGATTCTGGAACCTGCTTCCTGTTTGCAAGATCCCTAGACTTAAAAGGCTGATTTCACTTACACTGTCCATTCCTGTCACTCTAGCCTATAATATTTCTGCCAAACTATCAAGATAATTTTAACCTTTGTGTATACATGTGATCTTGAAATGTTATCTTTTGATGGCTCCTCCTGGGGAACAGGTTTGTAAGATAATCAGTACTATGGTTAGAGTTCTCAATTTTCTAAATCTTAATTCTTACCTTTAACAGAAAATCTGTATTCTGGAATGCATTTAATTTTAGCACTGTTTGCCATTAGGAGAGGAAGTTACTCAGATTCCACTCTGGATTCAGTAGGCCTTCCTTGAATGTATCAGTAACCACACTATCCAGGGCAGAAGCCAGGAGATACTGCCCTTCCCCCAATACAATTGTCCAACTTTCCTCCAGCTTTTGCTGTTTCAAGTCTTCCTAGCCTCCACATTTAGGCTCATATGGTGAACTTATCTACACCCCTACCTCAGCACCTTTGTACATGCTGCCTTTCAAGGCATGACTCAAATGTCACCTACCAGGCATCTCTAGACTCTCTAACTCACCCTACTCATTTATCTCAACCCTACTATAAAAGTCTTCAAGACCATTACTGTGGCTGACATTGAATCTGCAGGTGGACAAAAATACAAAGGCTCCTGCCTTTTGTGCTTAGGCACATAGTGGTGAAGCTTTACACTGACATGGAACCAGGTCCCATGTCAGAACATCACAGATCAGATAGACGGGAACTTAACAAATCAATAGTGTCTGTACTTGGCCACTACCCACCAGATCTGGGCACAGTTTTCTCACCAAAGGGAAATACCATTACCATATGCCATACAAGTGCTTCAGGTACAAAAGAAAAGCTTGCCTTGACCCTCCATACAGTATAGGGCAATGTTACAATCAGTTAAAGCATCTTTATTTTGCAATTATCATTCCATACAAAAGCAATAGAAATGCCAATATTGACAAGTTTACAATTGAATACATGAACAGAGTATCTGTACACATTATCATTTACAGCAATATTACATGGTAAATTAACTGATCATTAAAAAAAAAAGTTCTTTCTAAATCCCTCTCTTCTGCCTCAACTGTCCCAGAGCATGTGCTAAGATACTTACCTCACACTAATGCTATTTCAAGTTCCAAATTAAAATTATATAACTTACATATAGCCCATTAATATAATAGCTTAACATCTTTGTTCAGAGCTCTGTATGAGGGAAAACTACATTCACATTGCTAAAAGACCAGAAAATAAGTTTTTACAAAGTCATTGCAGCTGCCTGACTGAAAATTCTTTATCAGTTACCTGAAAGGCAGCTGATTCTAAATTGGTCCCATAAACACATGGTTAAAATCCACTGCCAACCCATTTGAAAAGTGGCAACTGAAGTCTCAAGTTCTTGTGAAAAACCACAAGTCTAACGTGAGGGGCAGAAAGATAATAGGGTTAAGTCTTCACTGGATTCAGCTTCATTTACAATTTAAAACATGCGTAACACATTCACCATACATAAAAAATAAGGCAAGAAAAACAATATCATGAGAAAATAAACTTTTAACAGAAAACAAATACAAATGCACAGCAACTCAAACCTTCCAGGCAGCCAGGCAGAGCCAAGTATTTCTCAGAGTAACCACCAGGTGGCAGTTAACTCATGGCAGAGAAGTCTTTCAAAGGTTCGGTCAAACAAGCTTCCAAATCAAACTCATCCTCCAATTGGCAGTCCACATGTCTGACTTTGGTGGGTGTGCCAGCATACACATCCTAGAAAATAGAGGTAGTCATACCTGCATCAATCCATCACACAGGCTCTTAGTTACCCTGAGCAAAAGTGAACTTGCCCAGAAGCAAGACAAACCCAAGAAGACCAACATTGTCTTGACATTTCTATAGTGTACATTCATGTTACTTCTGACTTGTTACAAGCATTGTATGCTATGAAAAAGATCAATAAACCTGAGTACACCTGGAGTGACACAGATGGGAGGCAGAGTAAGGCCATTCACCTTTGTTCATTGCCATAACCAAATATGCTGTAAGAACAGCTTACATAATTGCTTGTGTTTGAAGTCTTGTGTTTTGCCACTTGAGAACCTAGGTATTTTATATATATATATTGAAAAGTCTTAATCACAAATATAAAGGTATCTTTTTAGGTAAATTGTATAAACATGGACAGATCTGAACAAATGTACAAGGTCATTGCTGAACCAGTAACAAGACTATTCTGTATAGCTCAAACAGTTTACTGGGGATGAGGGAAGCCCTTACTATGTAGCCCTAGAAACCTGGCAGGCTTGAATGTTGCTACACACCCACTATGCTGGCCTTGAAGTTAGAGATGCTAGCTTGGAACTTAAAAGATCAGCATCCTCTGCTTTGGATGCCTTCAATCTGCATGCTGGTACAAAAATACCCCACCACAGATTTTGTGTAGTTTAAGCTATCCTTGAATCTCTGATCTTCCTGCCTCCATATCACTGAGTGCTGAGGTTATATGCACCACCATACCTAGCTGTAACTTAAAAAACCAAACAAACTAGTCCCTAAGTCAGCATGAAAGAGGTAGCAGGAGGACCTCAGTGAGCTTAAAGCCAAACTCGTTTATATATCGAGTTCCAGAACAGCCAGGACTAACTATAAAGAGAGATTCTTTCCCCTCAAATAAAAATAAAACAAACAAAAGAACAATTTTTCAAGCTGGGTGGTAGTAGTGCATACCTTTAATCCCAGTACTTGGGAGGCAGAGGCAGGCGGATTTCTGAGTTCAAGGCCAGCCTGGTCTACAGAGTGAGTTTCAGTACAGGCATTGCTGTTAGAGAAACCCTGTCTTGAAACAAAAACAAACAAATAAAAAAAACTAACCAATTCCCTTAGGAATCCTTCAGGTGATCCCTACACTAGAAGCTCACTACTTGAGAATGACCCAAAAACTAAAATTGAGTTCCACTGCTCAGAACCCAATTTGTGATCAATTTGGTACTTCTTGATGGAAAAAAGTCCTTTTTTCTCTTTCTTTCTTTCTTTCTTTCTTTCTTTCTTTCTTTCTTTCTTTCTTTCTTTCTTTCTTTCTGTTTTTTTTTCGAGACAGGGTTTCTCTGTGTAGCCCTGGCTGTCCTGGAACTCACTCTGTAGACCAGGCTGGCCTCGAACTCAGAAATCCGCCTGCCTCTGCCTCCCAAGTGAAAAATCCTTTTTTCATACACATTATAATCAAACTCCAGTTCTAACCTCAGTTATATAAACTGGTATGTACGCTCAAATAACCTAAAACACTGAAGCTGACAGACCCAAAGTACTTACAAAGTTATCCTGTGAACTTGTCTGAGACTCAGAGCTGCTTTCTGTGAATTCTGTCTCCATTTCTCCAAGATCTACAGGTTGTCTGAGAAATGAAACATAACAAGCTTGTCAGTCACCTGCTGCCTTCAGAAAATTTGTTTGCTAAAACCAAACACCACTCACAACAGTGTTGTTTCCTAAGGGCATTTCACGTTTGCCAAATTTAATTCCTGACCAATCAACCCAACACAAAAAGCTGACAGTAACTCCAAGTGAAAGGTCACCCAGCTCGGAGGACTAGTCTGAGAATCTGTGCTATTATACACATATACCCATAAATATCCTATCCTTTTTGTAGTTTTTTGTTATTTCATGTGCAATGGTGTTTTTGCTGCATGTCTGTGTGAGAGTAACAGACCCTCCAGAACCAGAGTTAGACAGGTGTAAGCTACCATGTGAGGAATTGAACCTGGGTTCTCTAGAAGAACAGCCAGTGCTCTTAACCACTGAGCCATCTCTCCAGGCCACCTTTTTGTTTATCTATCTATACAGCTCTGGCTGTCCCGGAACTAATTCCTGGCCCTGTAAACATTCTTGAAAAGCAAGAAGGGAATGATAAGGCCTTAATACCTTCTAAGTCAGAACTTCAAGGTGAGCCTGTGCTACAGAGTTAAGACCCTGATCAAAACACCAAAAATTTAGCTAGGGATGTGGCTCAGTCTGAAGACTGTTTGCTAGCATGAATCAAATGGGGGTCTACAGACACTGAAGAAACAGCTTAGTGGCTAAGAATACTAACTGCTCTTCCAGAGGTTTTGAGTTCAAGTCCCAGAAACTGAATGGTAGCTTATAGCCATCTATAATAGGATCTAATGCCTTCTGTTGTGCAGGCATACATGCTAAACACTCATATGTAAAAAATGCATATAAACAAGACTAAAACAGGAGAGTAAAAGAGGACAGAAGATAATGGTGCACACTTTTAATCCCAATACTCATGAGTGCAGGAGGACCTCTGCATTCAAGGCCCACCCGGTCTGTACCTCCAGCTCCAGGGATGCCAGAACTACAGAGAAATCCTATCTCCAAATCTAAACCAAAACCACTCAGATAGGGCTGGGGAGAGTGCTCAATGGAAAATAGGCACAAGGCCCTAATTTTGGAATCCCAGAATGCATGTCAAAGAAAGCTCACAGGCCACTTGGCCCACACAGTTAGAAACACGATGAACATGAGAACCTGCCTCAAACAGGTATAAAGTAAGGACTGACACCCAAAGTTATCCTCTGAAGTACACACACAGCCAACTGTCCTAGAGTAGGCTGTTTTCTAACTCTCTCAGAGACTAAATCTAGAACAGGAGGTAAACTCCTCCCTGGCATCCACAACTCTCTGCAATAAATCAAACTTGAAGGCTAGTGTCTGTTGTCAACAATGTCCAGGATAATCTGTCACTATGACAAGAGATAAAGAAAGCAACAAAGACATACATTTCTTGCAAATCACATCCTTCTTCAGCAGGAGGATCCCAAAAATGCAAAGCCACCTTCCAGAGTTTAATCTGTTGGTCCCACGACCGCCGGCTATACTTCTTAAATTTGTTGGGGGTCCTGGGATGGATTCCAGGTTGTCGCAGGTGTCTGCAGGATACAAGATTACTTCAGGACACTTTGGGGGCTAACATTTAACAAATAACTCATACTCTTTTCTTTTTATTATTTTCAGTTTTTCATATTGCTATATAGATCAGGCTGGTCCCAAGCTCAGAGATCCTTCCATTTCTGCCTCCCGAGTGCTGAGATGAAAAGCATGTACCACCACACCCAGTAATAACTCAGATTCCGGAAGGTGAACAAAGAAATCCATTAAAAGCAGTATTTCAACCAGGCACACACCTGTACTCCCAACATTTGGGAGACTGGGGCAGGAGAATGGTAAATGAGGGCACCCTGCAAGACCCATTCTTAAAATCACTCTTCCTTTAAGACCCAACATTGTAGAAAATGTTTTAATCCCAATTCTGCTTAAAAGACATGCAAACACACAACCATACTGTATGTCTGTTCAAGAGAACAATAAAGCTGGCACACGCCTTTAACCCCAGCACTCTGGAGGCAGAGGAAGGTAGATTTCTTGAGTTTTGAGGCTAGCCTGGTCTACAAAGTGAGTTCTAGGACAGCCAAGGCTGCACAAAGAAACCTTGTCTTGGAAAAGAGAGAAAGAGAGGAAAGGAGGAAAGTGGGAGGAAAGGAAGGCAGGGGAGAGGGAAAGAGAGGGATGGAGGGAAAGAGGGAGAGGGAGAATAAACAGCAGAAGATGCCGTCTACAATAAAGAGAGTAATGGCAATTTTTTCTCCACTTAGGGACTTGTAGTATCCACAGAGTGGCTCAAAACCATCTGTAACTATAGTTCCAGGGGATCTGACACCCACATCTGGCTTCCAGAGGTACCAGGCACACACATGGTATACTACTGTACATACACATTGAGAAAAAAAAATCATATATAATATCTCTCTTCAGTTCTTCCAAACAGAGTTTGGAAACAGAACTCTGTAAATCAGGCTGGCCTTGAACTCATAGAGATCTGCCTGCCTCTGCCTCCTGAGTGCTAGAATTAAAGGCGTGTACTGCCACGGCCAGGCTTCATACACGTAATCATTAAACACCACCATGGCCAGCTCTCCAAATAGATACTTAATTCTTTAACTTGACTTGCATTTTCCTATTGTGTATTTTAATAACTACATACTTTATAAAACTACACACTTCATAAGTCCTGAGGATGAAATGCTATCTAACATTCAAAGTTATAAAAACAATTACTTGCTAATCTTCATGTATGCAGCCTTTCAGATGGCAACCTATTCTTGGTTTGCACATAAATTCTTATGAGTTAGTCATAAATACTTCCTAGCATGTGTGTCTACTGTAAGCAGCTCCTTAACAGGTACAATGTTGCGGGACAGGTTAGGGCAGGCCTGTGTGACACTACCTGGGAACCTCTTTAATGTATCTATCATAGGCAATAGTGTTCTTTCCATAGTTGATCTGCTTCTGCCTTCTCATCAAGACACTTTCATCCGTCTCCACATCAGCAGGCACTGAAGACATAGACTCCTTTGAATCAGAACTGCAAAGAATGAAGATTAAAAAAGCTTTGAATTTGAAGATCACTAGGTGCCAAGAAAAAACTGCAACAGTCCCTTCTCTCCATTTTAAATGATAGGAATCCTAACAAAATCCAGAATCTGATTTTGTTAGGCTACAGAGAGAAATGTTTTTGTCTTGAAAAAAACAAACAACAACAACAAAAACAAACAACAAAAAAAGTCCAGATTCTGTACCATAGGAATTTCAAGTACACAATAATGAAGAACAAACTACCAATAAATGCTGGAGCAACAATCCCCTCAAAGTTACCAAGTTAGCAATGTCTCATCGCGTACCTTCCTGATGATGATTTTCTCTCTCTTCCAGAGTCATTTATCAGTAGTTTTCTTTTGTACCTGAGAACAGAACAAAATACTGCTGTTTTTAAAAGCATACACACATGAAACAAACAGAATAGTGTCTCAAAAACGAAGCCTTTTTTCTGAACAGCATGATTTGGCAATGGGAGGATGTTGAGTGTGAGGTAAGCCTGGGCTCATTATATTAGACCCTGACTAAAAACTTTAGGGATTTGGTTTAGAACAGGAATAGCACTACTTCTTTCTTTAAAAACATTTTTGGGCTGCAGACAATATATGGCTCAGCAGTTAAGATCACTTGGCGTCTCTCTCAGAGGACCCAGGTTCCATTCCCAGTATCCACATAGTAGCTAACTCCAGCAAAATGGAGCTCTGATACCCTCCTCTGGCTTCTATGGACACCAGGCATACGTGGCACACAAAAACACACAGGCAAAACATTCACATACAAGAGGTCTGAGTTACCAACAGCTGTGAACCACTATGCCGGTGTTATAGACTGTACATCCACACCATGCATGTGCAGAGGTCAAGAGGACAACCAGTCCTCCCCCTTCATCTGAGTTCTGGGGGGTCAAACCCAGGTCATCGTGCTTAGAAACAAATCTCACCCACTGAACTATCTCACTGGGCCACAGTGAGATAGACTTATTTCTTTAAGTCTTATTTCTTTAAGTCCACTTGTTTGCAATTTATGTCCCAGGTAAGTTTTAATCCTAACCTTCAAAAAAATTGCTCAAATATTTATCTTTCCTTTCTCTAGCTAGCGATAGTTTAGTTGAAAAGTGCTTGCTCAGCATGTATAAAAAAGCCTTGAATGTGATTCCCTAGCTCCACATATAAATAAGGCATGGTGACATGACTCTAATCCCATCACTCAGAAAGTGGATGCAGTAAGATCAGGAATTCGAGGTTAAACCTTGTCCTTTGTCAGGAGAAAACACCCACCACATAATAAATTAGGATTAAGAATTATGTGCTACAATCTTCAGTAGGTTCTTACTCTTCTAGATTTTCCTGAGATCTTTTTTCTTTTTTGGGACAGAACTTCCAGGTATGACCCCATAGCTTACTATGTAGGCCAAGCAGGCCTTGAACTCAAGATCCTCCTACTTTCCCAATTAAGGGATTAAGGATGTACACAATTAGCCAGGCAGTGGTGGCTCGTGCCTTTAATCCCAGCTCTTGGGGAGGCAGAGGCAGGTGAATTTCTGAGTTCCAGGCCAGCCAGGGCTACACAGAGAAACCCTGTCTCAAAAAAAACCAAAACAACAACAACAAACAACCCCCCCAAAAGAAAAAGTACACAACTATACCCAACTATTTTCTAGGGATCTTATAAGCAAGACTAAGCCAGAGTCTATCAGCCGTCTTTCAAAGGTACTTTATAGTTTACTGAGAGGCAAGGTCTCTGCATGAATCCAGAGTTTACAGTTCAGCTAGTCCAAATGCCTTTCCCTACAGAGCCATTTGCTGGCCTTGGTTTGGGTTAGTCTAGCCAGCTTGCCACTGGGAATTCCATTTCTACTCCCTAAGTGTTCTGGTATCATAGGCAAGGCACCATGTCCACCCAGCTTTTATGAAGGTGCTAGACCTCCCAACTCCAGGCCTCATTCTTGTGAAGCAAGCATTCCATCCCGATTTAGTTTTACATCATTAACTGAAATTCTGTCAGGCATCTCAACAACTACCCTATGATCTTTTCAACCCTTTGAAAATCATTCCAGGGCACCAAAATACTGTATTTGACTACCATAAAGACAACAAATGACCACTCTAGAAAGCCCATATTCAAACTTTGGAGTTTCCTGCTTTCTTTCCCAGCATCTCTTTCTAGTAGTCCCTGTGCCTAAGATCATATTAGAAATCTTTTAATAATCTCCAACTTTGATTCATACTGGCCTAACTTAAAATTGTTTTCTCTGGCAGAGCCAAGGATCTAGCTTTACCTGAGTGGTGGTCCCTAAAAGATAAAGCGACTCTGCAGGCTGCTGTGGGTGACAATGTGGACTGGCTTCTTTATGCCAACTGAGTAAAAAGTGCATTTGTTAGAGAGCATATCCAAGCATGCACTAGCATAACACTGGATTCAATCTTCAGCACTGCCATAAAAATAAAAACCTTCAAGAATTCGGGGAGATAAATTGATGGATACAATTTTTTCACACAAATTTGAGAACCAAAATTTGAATCTGTACCACCAACCTAAAAAGCAAAACAAAAACCCTGGGTGGGCATAGTAATCCACTCTTAATTCCAGTGCTTGAGAGGCAGATATATGGGATCCCTAGGCTAAGCTGGCTAAATAGAATATCCAAATTAGCAAGGTCTGAGTTCAGTTAAGAGCAATTTGAGGGAGACATCTGATGGCAACCTCTGCGCACAATGTACAGCTGCACATGTGTACATGCATACATTAAGATGAAAAAAGAAAGCCCCACACCACCACTGCCATCCACAGTCCTATTACCACTAAGACAGGGTTCTCAAACTAGGAAGCACTCAAAGAGGTTTTTACAAAAATACCTGGCCCTATCCAGCAGTTCCAGGAGCCTGCAAATGTGTATTTCTAACAAGCTTCCAAGGGATGCTGATGCTGGCCTAAGGGATAGGCAAACCAACGAGCAAAAATGCCAATCTCTAAGAAACAGATTTTTGAGAACCATTATTCTAAGACATCCTATGAATACATAGTTAGTAATTGAAAAAAAAAATTACAAAGTTTAGTAAGAATTCTGGAATTTTGGTTTCTTTAAAAAACACAGAAATAAGCCGAAGCCAGGAAGTGGTGGCACACACCTTTAACTCCAGCACTTGGGAGGCAGAGGCAGGCAGCTGAGTTGAGGCCAGCCTGGTCTACAGATGAGTTCCAGAACAGTCAGGACTATACAGAAACTCTGTCTGGAAAAAAACAAAAACAAAAACAAAGCAAAACAAACAAATAAAAACCATAAAAATATTAGAAGATTGATTTTTGTCTTAATACCAGGTATGCAGGATGGGGCTGCTTTGTAGCAGCTATGGTTTGCCTGACGCTCTAGCAGAAACAGGATTTGACAGCTGCAGATAGTTTCTCTGGTTGTGTGATGTTTGGAACTCTGACAATTTTTCAGAGGGTATATAAATGCCAGAGGGCTGGAGAGATGGCTCAGAGGTTGAGACCAATGACTGCTCTTCCAAAGGTCCTGAGTTCAATTCCCAGCAACCACATGGTAGCTTACAACCATCTGTAATGGGATCTGGTGCCCTCTTCTGGTGTGCAGGCAGAACACTGCATACATAATAAATAACTAAAAGTTAAAAAAAAAAAAAAAAAAAAAAAAAAGCCAGAGCACCAAGAGGCAGGGTGAGTGGTTGTTGGCCATTCAGGACTGTTAGCTGAGGTTGTAAGTAGTGTGTGGAAAGAAGAAAAAAACCGGCCGGGCGGTGGTGGCACACGCCTTTAATCCTAGCACTTGGGAGGCAGAGGCAGGTGGATTTCTGAGTTCGAGGCCAGCCTGGTCTACAGAGTGAGTTCCAGGACAGCCAGGGCTACACAGAGAAACCCTGTCTCGAAAAACCAAAAAAAAAAAAGAAGAAGAAGAAGAAGAAAAAAATTTTAGATTCAAAAAGGACCCTCCCTCTTTGCCCTTTATTTTTCTTTCTCTCCTATCGAGTGAGGGGGTGAAATGGGGGTTGTGGGGACGCCCACAAAGTAGCCAAATCCAGCCACAACAAAGTGTGTACCTTGCAATCTCTTTGTTAACTCTGGTCCTCATTTCATCTTCTTCAACTGCACTTGCCCAGTCAGAACATCTAGAACGGGGCTTATGGCCTTCAGGAGTTGTAAAGCTATAATAAAATAAAAATGCATTTAAATTGTTAAGTACTTTGTCTCCACTAGACGAGTCTATCTGCCTATGAATCAGTGCTAGATCTGTCAGTACCATGAAAAGGACCTACTACAGAACTTGGCTTCATGTTCTTAGACGAGTCTCACCATATAGTCTTGAAAACTATCATGCCTCAGCTACTTCCTAAGTGCTGGGAATATAGGTGTTAGCCACTATATCTGGCTTCAATGGGAGCATTTAGCTGCAAATCAAATTATAGTCTTTTTAATGAAGACTCCAGATAACAAAAATGCATAGTGTAAACTGTGACCAACCCACAGTAAGAATCCAAAACAGATGAGGCTTATTTTTTAGATGCACAAGACTCACTATATAAGAGGCATCTCAGTGTGAAATGGATGAGGATATGAGTCTTGTGATCTAAAGCTTAGTTTTGTTTTTGAGATAAAATCTTACTATGTAAACCAGACTAGCCTTGAACTCAAGAGATCCTTTTGCCTCTCCCTCCCAAGTGCTGGAATTAAAGACATTCCCCACCAAGCCTGATGGTTGTAACTTAAACTGCACTAAAAAGAATGTCTACCTTTAAAATATATCCCCAATATTTGAGTTAAATATAATCAAAGGGCTTAGTTTCCTGTCAAAGAAATCTTTGGACAAGATAATTTGTGAGTAATGATAATCTACATTCTTGTAATCCTACCAATCTGAAATTTGGGGCTGGAGAGACGGCTCAGTAATTAAGAATGCTTGCTGTTCTTACAGAGGACCCGGGTTCAGTCCCTAGCACCTACATGGAAACTCACAATCACTCATAAATCCAGTTTCAGGAGCTCCAATGCTCTTTTCTCATCTCCACAGGCACCAGGCACACATGAGGTACACTTCTATCAGACAAAACACTCATACACATAAAAATACTTTAATCCCAACTCTTGGGAGGCAGGTGGACCTCTGAGTTCAAGGCCAGCCTGGTCTACCTAGTGAGTTCCAGGATTACCAAGTTCCAGGATTACCAAGGTTACACAGAGAAACCCTGTTTAAAACATACCAACCCCACCCCACCCCCAACATTTATTTTCACATAATTGAGACCATGACAGGGTTCAAAGTTTCAGCTCAGTAAGGTTTTTATTTGGTTGGTTTTGTTTTGCTTTCATTGAAACAAGATAGTCTAGTCTCAAACTCACTATGTAGCAAGTAAAGAACTTGAACTTCTGATTCTCCTGCATCTAACTCCTGATCACAACTGAGATTACTGATATAAACACTATCACCTTCCCTTTTACCTACCTTGGGGCTGGCCTGTGGCCTTCCCTATACTCCCACAACTAGTCTAATGTCTTCAAATATGTGCTGGTAATTTTGTATTTTCACCTGAAAGCTTCCCGAAGTTTAACAAGATTCCCTCCCAAAACAGATCTGCACATCTTCTACCAATGCTACCATGAGGAATGACTGTCATCAACAGAATGGTCAAGGGTTTGAATCAGGCTGACTTTTCTATCCTCAACACTGCCTGTGTATTCAGAAGTCATGGAGTTAAGTCTCCATGTCCCTTCACTGGGCTTAGCAGCCCTGTTCTTTTCCTCCCTCCTAGTCAGCCATCTAGCAAACCACATACCCCCATAAGAAGGTACGGTCAAAATTTCTGAGATCACTTTCCTCTTCATCAATCACTACACAAAGGTCCCCAAAGAGAGCACTTCCCCAAGGAGTCCACATCACCAGCTTACTCTTAAGACACTCCTGGTCTCTCTGAATTACTATTTCACTTGCTGGCCCACCTCCATCAGGCTACCAAGAGACCTCACTGACTTCAGCACAATGCCTCAAGAAAAAAGAAAATCTAAATACTGTGGCAAAAGCTTATCAGATGGAAAGGACCCAGGAACAACTAGAACTATGAATGACCTAGGGATTCAATTTTGGTTTGTATCTCGCTTTTACTCAGGTAATAAAACCTATTTCTTGTTCCAACACACACACACACACACACACACACACACACACACTCACTCTCTCTCTCTCTCTCTCTCTCTCTCTCCCTCCCTCCCTCCCTCCCTCACTCCCTGGCAGGGAGGGTTGGGAAGTCGAAACATTCTAACAAGATGTTCAAAGTATAAGTCCTTGACATTGTTGACATGCGGGAAAATTTAAACCTAATCTATTCCAGGAACTTCGAAAAAAAAAAAAAACGAGTGCCATGGGAGGAGGGTCCCCTTGGCCCGCCTCCAGACCCCCTCGAGTGACCAACCCGTTTCCAATGAGTCGGGGCCCACCTTTCAGGTCGGTGGTCCGCAGTCTGGAGCTCGCCTTCCTCGGAGTCCTCGGGCTTCCGGTCCCTTCCGTCCGCTCGGCGCTTCCGTCCGAGACTCCATCTCGCAGGGGACCGCGGGCTGAGGACACAGACTGCGGTCAGTGGGCGGGGCCCCCAAAGCACCGATGGTTCAAAGAATCCTTACCTCACAGACGGCTAGAAACCGAAGACTTGGAGACCGCATGACCCGCTTACCTTACACCGCTGTCGCGGAGACTCCCGTAAAGGGGTGGGCTTCTAGGTCTGCAGGCCATGGCGGCAGAGGTCTGAAGGGCAGCTCAGTGGCAAGAACCTCACCCGGCGACAGCACTGACGAGGTCTGAGCTTGCCTAGCCCAACCGCCCTAAGTGCGCAGCGGCCCCGCCCCTCGATAACTCCCGCGCGCGCGCGGAGTCGGACGAAACCACCGGACGTGCACCTGTAGGGGATCCCTTCTCAGCCCTGCGCGCCCGCCTGATGGATCCGGTTCCGACCTAAGCCTCGGAACTGCGGGCAGTCGCTAAACTCCAACGCCTAATGCAGCCGTCCAGAAGGGTGGGAAAACGGGATAGCCTGACTAAGGTGAAAAGGAACTGGCGACCTACTCCCTACCCCCACAGCCTTCTAGGAGGCTGGCGCTGTAGCTGCTGGGCCTGTGATTGGTTGCCCCTTCGCGGGCCCGAGGGGTATTGGCGGGAGATTGGGCAGTGCGCGCCATTGCCACTCAAAGTAAGGAGGCGTGGCCACGGTGAGGGCCGGAACACAGACAGTCCAACATCTTGACTGGCCTCTTCTACCCGCCCCCACAATATTCCGGGAGCGCCCGCCTCTAGCTTAAACCCAGTTTTAAAACAGTACTAGCCATGCATTAGTAGCCAACAAACTTAGTGGCCTCTTTTTCCCTGCAAGGCTGTTTGCCCTGTCTCTGGTGCTTGAGGCCCCTGCAGATCCCATCTGTCCTAGTCCTAAATGATGTAGGCAATCATGACTTCCCTTTTTAGGAGTGGATCTGATACAGAGCAGCGCGAAGGGGTGGGATAGTGGTGATAACCTGAACGCACTAAGCACTGACACTGGTTCCTAATACGGCTTTCTAGTCTGTGACTATATTCATCTGACTTTCCCAACATGCTGCAGTCACTATCTAAAATACTGCAAAAGTTTGGTTTTACTACTAGGTTAAACAAAATGAAGTACATCACTTGAAAAGAACACTTTATTAAATACTGTGTCATTTAGCTACATTTACATTTATCTGTATAAAATTAACTCTTCTGTGGTTAAAAAATAAATCTCAAAAACCACTTGGTGTCTGCTAGGCAGACAGCCCTCGAAACTGGCTGACTCCTGGTCATACTTTAGGGACAGGCAGAATTGAGTTTGCTCTGGGAGCAAATCCCTGGGGTTAGGTGCAGCAGTGTTGGCTGGATAACGGGCTAGCTTGGTCCGTCACTACTGCGTTCAACAACTAAATGTAGGTGCTTCGAGACCACACGTTGAAGGAGAGGTCCTCCCTCTAGCAGCTACACTTGTGTCAGAGATGGAGGGTAAAAGGCAGCCTCTTCCCCACCCATCTGTACCATAGATAAGTGAGTAGTACATCCATCAGAACCTTAACCACTGAGGTATCCTCTCACGATCCAAGCACCCCACAAGGGCCTTGGCTAACCCTGTGCTGCATTCCTGGGGAGTTTCTTTCTGGATAGTGCTATGGCTCTCTGGTCCTTGGCTCCCAAAAACCCTTGCCTAGGGTTAGGAGTGTGAGATCTTGGCTTCTCCTGGACTAGAGAAGCAAGACAAGACATCAAAGCATTGTGGACCCTCTAAAGCATGTGCAACCTTCATGAGTAACTTGGGAGAGTACTCTGTCCTGGCCCTAGGCTGCTGCCCTTGCCTTCCTATGGAGAAGTGGTCCCTTGGCTGGCTACAGCCACCAGGATACCCTAGAAAAGGACCTCACACTGGAGTGGCATCCTAGTGACCCTCTCAACTGTCAGTGTCCACCCAACACCACAGGGCCTGGGACAGATGTAGGTCTGATTTGTAACTGAGGTACAGGTATGATCTGTAATAGAATTAAGGCAAACAGGCCAAATAAAGGCTCTTGGGCCAAACTCCAATGTCCTGGGGCTTTGGAGCATTCTATGTGGCATATCAGCCCCACCTGGGAGTAAACAGGAAGAAGGTTCTGGGATAGGGCATTCTCATGAGAATTTCTTCTAAAACTTCAACTGACAATAGACTCAAGGTAGAGAGTGGCTGTAGATTAAGTGTGTGCTTTAACTAGAACCCCTTGCTGAAGTCAAGGAGCTTTAGTCACTCCCCATAAGTGGCTAGTGGAGACACAGAATACACTGTGATGTTCAGCGTACACAACACACATCCAGGATGCAGAAGCGGGCACGGCAAGTGGGGCAAGGCACACGGCTAGCTAGCCAGGTGTCAGGGCGCTGGGGATCCTGGCGGCTGGCAAACCACTTGCCCATGCAAGTGAGACACCACATGGGTCGGCAGTAACACTGTTGGCACTCGCCCACCGCTGGCTCCTGGCAGGTCTTCACCAGCTTCACACTGGCCCGTGTTTGCATGCAGCCTATACAGGCCTCAAGCTCCTACAGAGAAGTAGTTGAAACAAAGGGGGTTACAGAAAGGCCTACAAGATTGTCCTGGGAGAAGTCCCACCCACTCTCCCACTTGGGCCAGCCCCCACCTGGTTGCTGGGTACTGAATAGGCTGGGTTGACCTCCACAAGGGAAGCAAATGTTTCTAGGAAGAGGTCACCCAGGCTCTGGCGGATGACCACGTTGGCTGCACTTCGGATTGGGGCATGGAGCTTCTCACATAGTTCGCCATATTCAGATGAGTTCAGTCTGCAAGAGACATGGCTTGATGAGCTGAGACAATCTGCCCTTGGGTCCACAACCTAAAGCCATTCAGAATCAAAAGCAAGCATAGCCAGGAAAAACAAGCCACCTTAGTAAAGTATCCACTAAAGATGGCCATGAAGGCAAAGTCCACATACTCACTGGTCACTCATCCCCAGCAGAGAGGATGGGAGAGTCTGGAGCTAAAGTGCCACCAAACTAAATTCCTAGGCCATCCCAAGAAAGTATAGGAACAGCTCAATGATAGAGCACAAGGAGAAACAAAAAGAAAGCAGAAGGCAAGAGAAGACCGTGAAGGAGGGTAACACTAAAGGGGTCAATTGACCAATGTCACATAGGTGCCTCAGTCCTCCTCTACCCTTAACACCTCTTAAAGAGGTGCATGATCCATAATTACCATGTACTTACCGGATATCAAAGGGCTGTGTACCAGGGCTGGTGCTTGCCACACGTATGGTAAGAAGCTGCACAGGTAGGTTTGAGTCTGGTGAGAGATCATGCTGCCGAGACTCTGTCACAGTCAAGTGAACATCCTGTTGCTGAGCCACATGCACACGGTATGTGGTCACTTTCATTACCCATGTGTCTGTTACAATCACTCTGGCACCAGGTGCCCCAGTAGCAAACTTGTCAATCCGTCGGAACTCTGTGTTGATAGAAGAGGCGACCGCCTGCCAACCAGACTGTGGGAGGGCATAGAGGGCCAGGGTTTGGGCCAGTGGGTGTCGGGTCCACCTATCCCAGGACCAATAGTAGATCAGAGTACAGGAGACAAGGGGAAGGATCACAGCCAGGAGAAGGAAGAGCTGCCAGGCTTCTGGGGCCTGACCAGGGGAGTAGAGCTGCTTTTCTGAAGCTGCAAAGCACATGCCCATGTAATAGCCTGCAGAAGAAAAGACAACTCAGGGGAAGACCTGGCTGCTGGGGGCTATCTTCCTCCCATGGTACCCATCTGAAGACCCGTCTGAAGTGTTACCTGGGGGAAGGGAAGAGCTATTTCCTTTTTATTGCTAGCCCTAAGCCTTGTCTTGGTCACCTAGGGCATGATTAGCTCCCAGGACACGTTGCTTTTATTCCTGATCTCCACAGCAGGCCTGCCTCAGCCCTTAGCCAGAGCAATGGTACCACATATTAGAGGTAAATGTTTTCAATTTACTGCTATAACTTCACAGACATAGCCAAGTAGAAAAAAAATAAAATCAAAGTTGCCAGTTGGTGGTGACTCATGCTTTTAATCTCAGCACTCAGGAGGCAGAGGCAGGTGGATCTGAGGCCAGCCTTATCTACTGAGCTAGTTCTGGGACAGCCATGGCTACACAAAGAAAAACAAACAAAAAATTCCTAGAAAAACAAAAGGAAACAATGACTTTGCATAAACTGACCACTGGCC
This sequence comes from Arvicanthis niloticus, assembly GCF_011762505.2. Lineage (NCBI taxonomy): Eukaryota > Metazoa > Chordata > Mammalia > Rodentia > Muridae > Arvicanthis > Arvicanthis niloticus. The sequence goes on from NC_047664.1 coordinate 38,473,810, forward strand.
TACTCCAGACAGTTCTTTGTGCTGTGTCTTGGTATCTCAGTTTTGCCTCCTCTGAGGAGGCAGATCCAACATAGCCCATCTCAGAGCTGGGATGCTGTGCAAAAAAAAAAAAAAAAAAAAAGTAGGCAAGTACCCAATGATAGGACATGTTGCAAGAACAAAGAAACCAGTTTTAGGGCACTGTTGACCCAACAGGGAACAGCTTGAGCATCAAAATGATCTATAGACAGTAAGGTATTGTTTGAGCAGGCTCCAATCTGCAAAAAACAATAGTAAATGTTTATTTTTAGCCAATTCACTACATGCTAAAATAACTGGTTATGGTTATGTAGCAACAGAAGACAGCTCTATCTGTCTGCTCTCAATATGACCTCCCTGAGTGACTTGTGCTTATTAACTTTGGGTTCCTTGTGCAGACATGGGAGTGCCCACTGGACAGCCCTTTGTCAGGAGTCCTGCCTCAGAGCCCCACTTTCTTTATCTGCCTTGCAGGGTACGAGGTTCCCAAACCAAACTACATGGCCGTGCCAGCTCCATCTCCAGTTCTCCAGTAGAGTCTCCTCCACCATCCATCTTCTCAAAACAGATCTGAGTGTTTCCATTACCACACCAGCCTCCGTCTCCCTGGAGCCTAAGCTGCTGCATCCTCACACCAGTCACTCCTGTGCCCAGAGCTGCAAGTATGATAGGCCACTATCTTTCCCTGTCCCTGTATCCTCCAAAGGTCTCTTTCATCTGGATCCCAGACTTCAATCACTGTTGAACCCTAGCAGTTCCCCCAACTTTTCCTCCAAAGAGCCGACAGATGGGCCTCTCAAAGGTCCCACTAGCAATTGAGGCACCACATATCATTGCCTTGGACAGGGCTGTGGACCTAGCCAGGCAAAGAAGAGTCTGCATTAACATACCCAACCTTGAACGTCTTCACCTTTGCCTGCTCTCCTTACACCCACCTTTCCCTGGGAGCCCTCCAACCCCTGTTGTAATGAATCATCAAGAGCCCTTTCCTAGAAATCGCCCAACATGGCAAACAGGCTGAACGATTCTGTACTCCAGTCGCAGTGAGGTCAAAAACTGGAGCTTAGCCCCACCCGAGTACCACTTGCAGGACAGCGCCTGGGCCGCCGCCTCCCAACTGGGAAGAGCGTATGGTGCCCTAGAGCGCTCAGGTCACAGCCAGGGCTGCAGAGATCCCGCTTGCTTGCACCTGCTCTTGACCGGCTTCTGCTCCGGTTCTGGTTGGGAGCCTCCTCACCCTTGAACTCTCCAAGCGCCCAGTTAAGCGCCGACCACCCGCCCGCACACAGGAGGCTCACCCAACGGCAGCAGTGAGTGACACAGTAGTGTGGCGGAAGTGCGGCGAAGGTGGTAAGGCACGAAGGCGGCGTCCTCGCTGCCCAGCCAGCCGGACAACAGATTCTGCACTGTGAGCCCGGCCGAGTAGAACTCATTGGGCGTGAACACGAAGCACACTGCGAAGACCAGGTAGGCCAACGTGAAGGTCACCTCAGGGCTATCCATCCCGCTGCCGCTCACCGGGCCCGGCAGAGACAGGAGCGTCCACTTCTGGACAGTTGGTAGGTTGCTGCAGCCACCGCCAGACCGCCCGCGAGGCACTCTGGGAAACAGAGTCCTAATCGGGATACCCGTGGGGCATTCTGGTAATCTGAGAGACGCCTGTCAAGGCACCCGCAAAGCATTCTAGGAAATGGAGTTCCTCCTCAGGCTGGCCGCGGGGCACTACGGGAGACAAGTTTAGTATCAGATGACCCAAAGGGCACCCTGGGAGACTGAGTCTCGTGAGGCCGCCCCCCGGCATTGAGTGGGGGAATTTTCAGGATCTGGGGCTGACCCACAAGTTGTGAGCCGCCCAGACGCCCCCGTACGGGTTCAGCTTCTCTTACAAACAGTTCGGAGGAGACACTGCAGCTGGTTCCATTTAACAGCTGAGAAAAGCCAAGCCAGGGCGAACTGCTCTCTAACTGCATTCGCGGCCGACCCTGAGATTGTCTGGGCCATGGCGGAACTCACAGTTACTGGCTACCAACAAGCCCACTAGGCCTGCGGTGCTAGACGACAGTTCCCATACGCCCCCACGTTCCCACTGTGCTCTCAATCCCGGAAGCGGAACTGCCTGCGCATGAAGGGCGGGACCAGTATGGCCTGCTATTGGCCGCGGCGGCTCTGCAAAGATCTCTCCTGCAGCGCGCTGATTGGCTACGGAACGTCAACTCCCAGTGTTTGAATCTGGGGCGGGCGTAGCGGACGACGTTCGCGGACTGCGAGAGCAGGGCTTGTTGGGATTTCTTTGGTTTGGTTTCTCCAACTGGTTTTTCTAGCGCGGAGCAGGTACGGCTTTCCTCCCTTGCAGTGGGCGTCCGCGCGGGCCCAGGGCTCGGCAGCCGTAGGCAGGTAAGGTAAACGGCTATTTCTTCTTTCCCTTGGGCGCGGGGTGGGGATAGGCCCCACGGAACTGGATTCCTACAAGCATAAGTTGCTGTTCCTTTCTTCCACAGCTTCGCTGTCTCCCTTTGTTGAGGACCCACCTCTCTCTCCAGCCTCCTCTTTTCTGAGCTAAGGGATGCACCTAGCCTCCTAGGCGGGACTGAAACTCGTGGGCTGGGCTTTGCAGGCCGGCCTGCCAGTGGTCTCGGTCTGACCCAGTTGATGTCCTCCAAAGAGGCCGCTCCAGGTTCCTGTTCTGGTCGAGTGTGTCGCAGAGCTAGAGCATCCTTCACCCCAAGTCTTTTTCTCCACCTTTTCTGCGAAACTGTTCTGCCTGTCGTCTCTCCTCCTGAACCCACTGCACCAGGGGATATTTCTTGTTCCTGGATCTGTGCCTCTAAGTCCTCTTTCTGTACAGCCTGGCCACAACTTCAGAATAAATGGCTTCTCTTGGAAACGCTTTCTTCCCGGCTCCAGATGGTCCTGATAAGTTTCCCTTCTCTATAGCAGCCTTCTCTGAACAGAGTCCTTTAAGACTAAAGCTTTTTTCGCCAACTCTAGCTACCAGGATGACCTCATGCTTAGACCTATACAATTTGACTCAGAAATGTGTATTTCGCAGGGCGGTGGTGGCGCACGCCTTTGATTCCAGCACTTGGGAGGTGGATTTCTAAGTTCGAGGCCAGCCTGGTCTACAGAGTGAGTTCCAGGACAGCCAGGGCTACACAGAGGAACCCTGTCTCGAAAAAAACAAAACAAACAAAAAAAAGTGTATTTCCCCTCATGATCGCTTGATTGTACACACCTGCCAACTCACTGTCCCAGGTGGGAGATGTTTCATCATTCTTTCTCCTTCAACCCCCAAACTCCACCTGGGAAACCATCAGTCAGCTTCAGCTTTATCATCTGCCATAGGTGCCTTCACCCCATAATTGATCTTAGAAGGACAAATGCAGCAACAACAACAAAACTTCCATATGCTCCCTGTCCCACCCCATAGTCACTCCTGCACCAAGAAGACTTCAGAACCCAAACCTGGCTTGTCAAGGTTTGTCCCCAGGGACTCCCTCCAGGAGCTGGGGACGTGGCTCAGACAGTAACATGCTTCTTGCCAAACAAGCATGAGGACTTGACTTCAGATCCTCAGCACCCACCTAAAACCTTCGTGGTGTGGCTGCACTTGTCTGTAATCCTAGCACTGGGCAGGCAGACTGGAGGATCCCTGGAGCTTACTGGCCAGATAGTCTTGCTGAAGTAGTGAGTTCCAGGTTCTGTTAGTCTAATAAGGTGGAGAACAATTAAAGAAAATACTTCATGTCAGTCTTTGACCTCCCCTTCATAGGTGCCAACATACCATCCCCCTACTCCACCCCCCCAAAACCCCATCCTAAATAGCCGCTTACCTTTACCCATCAGCAAAAGCTGAACCAACTGTTCTTCTGCCTTCTTGCCTAAAAGGCTTCATCTAAGAAGTCTTCCATCTGCCTTCCGTACAGCCAGAGAGAGGCCTATGCTTGTAAATTCCACATCCATCCCAGTACCCTTTCCCCATCCTTTCTGGCCAAAATCCTAAACATTGCTCTTGATTTCTTTTCTCTTTACCTTATGACCTGTGTACCTGGCTGAGCAACCTATTCTACCTCTCTTCTTACTAAGGGAACCTCTGGTTCTGTCTCTCCCATTTTTTTTCTCAAAGGCTCCTAAGGCAGAGTCAGCAATAGCTTCTTTTTTGATGACCTCCCTCCCCAGTACCTCTCCTTACTCCTCAGCCAGAGCGCCCAAGGTTTCACTCACACACACACACACATGAGACTGTCCCCTGCCTCTGCCTCCCAAGTGCTGGGATTAAAAGTATGCTCCATTACCACCCTGCTTCTTTGGTTCTCTTCAAACCAAAATTCTATCCCCTACCTCTTGCCTTACAGTGTAATGCATTAATGGGAGTCATTCTAAACACCTGGTTCTCTTTTCTTCTCTACCTAAACCCTTTTAGCAATTGGCTTAGGAGGTAGCAGTATCCCTGATGCAACACAAGGGACTCTGAGGCTTTCTCTGGAAGATGACACCTACTTGAAGTATTAACTGTACCTGTAAAGGGTACTAGCTCTACCTGTCCGGAAGTAGACTATCTCCCTGTCATACTTGTGCGTCATTTCTGTACATGCTCTGCAGCATCATTGACCTCCTAGTGGCTGAAACATACTCTCTTTTCCCAGAATGAGTCTGCGTATCTTAAACGACGAAAATGTGCCCAATGAGAAGAGTTCAGAAAGCCGTGACTTCCTGTTTTCGCCACCAGAACTTACCGGAAGATCCTCTGTTCTTCGTCTGTCACAGAAAGAAAATGTACCACCCAAGAACCAGGCTAAAGCCACAAAGGTAAGAATGTGTGCACTTATCAGGTCTCTGGGATTGGCTTTCTGACAACCTTGCACTGTGGCACTTGGGCCTGCTTGTGAGGGCTTGTATCATGGAGCATGTGCACTCTCCTCACCTTTCACTAGGTGACTTTTCAGACACCTCTTCGGGATCCACAGACACACAGGATCTTAAGTCCTAATATGACCAGCAAGCTTGAGGCTCCTTTTGCTCTGGATGACAATATTGGATCACAAAATGACCACTGTGTCTTCTTACAGAAAGAGAAGTAAGTGTTGACGCCTTTTTTTTTTTTTTTTTTTTAAAGAGGGCTGACATTTTATTAAGGATGTTGGTTCTAACCGCTTTTCTTTTTTTCCCCCTTGTTGACGCCTTTCACTGTTCTGCACTGAGGGTTGTTGCCAAAGCTTTCAGTCTTATCATATGTAGACTTTTTTTTTTTTTTTTTTTTCTTGATGACTGCCTTTAAGTATGGTATCTGGCATTAGTTGAGAGCTAATCATGAGATGGTTGGATGGTTTTTAATTCCATCCTTCACTCTTGCTTGCTGTGTCCCTACCTAACCCCAGTGAGCCCATATAAAAAAACATGCAATCCAGTTATAATTATGAGCTATGAGCCTGAATTGTCCAGGTCTAACATGGTACTAACTTATTCCCCAACTATAACACCCCTTTCTTACTTGCGGTTCCTCCTGGTCCCTCAGGCTTCTTCCTCCTCCTCTTCTGTCCTCTCTCCTTCCCCTTTCATTCTCTTCTACTCTCTCTACCTGTCCCCACTCTCAAACCTCCAGTCCCATCTTTCCCCTCCATTGTCCAATCACAGGCCTTTACTGACCAGTCAGAATGGGGAGAAGGGTCACCTGAGATCCCCTTAGTACATGATGGGCTGTTTATCAGGGCAGCCCCTCGTGAGGAAGCAGAATTAACATCGGAATAAACAGCATCAGGACAACCCACAACACCTACCACTTATTCTTTATTTCTATAACTCGATGGAATAATTAGATCTTACTTCCAGGAAAAATCACCTATGGTTTTCTTCCTATTGAGTTCTGCTCATCTCTCTCTCCTGCTTAAAGTTAGCATCTGGCTTCCTGTGCTCAAAACTTGGAGAAGATAGACTCATAAGAGAGAAATTATCATATGATTGATAAATTGGGGCTTGGGAGATGGCTCCCTTGGTACTGTTGGCTATACAAACGTGAGGACTTGAGTTCAATCCTTAGTTAGTGTCTAGATCAAAAAAGCCAGCAGTACACACGGCTAATTCCAGCTCTAGTTAGGTGGAGATAGGAGAATCTTTCCAGCTTTCTAGCTAACTCTGTGAGCTCCAAGATAAAAAGTAAAGAATGGTTGAGCAAGATTGGTAAGTGTTGACTTCTGGCTTCTTACACATTTACACGCATACATACACAGTGCGTGTCATAAACCATGCATGTACTGTGCATATCTGCATGCAAACATATACAAAAGAAGAACTGTTAAGAATAGGTGTAGCTAAAAGGATGGGAGAAGCACCATCCATAAGTACATTGGGCATTTGCTTGGTAGAAGTCCAAATGAAATGACGAGCAGATCCTAACCTTTTGCCTAGAGAGGAGGGCCTTGAAATTAATACTTCACCAATCTGGCACCAAGAACATATCTTTCCAGAGGACTTGGGTTCAATTCCCAGCTCCTACATGGCAGCTCACAACTAATCTCCAATTCCAGTTCCAGGGAATCTAATACTCTCACACAGATATGAATGAATGCAGGCAGAACACCAATGCATGTTAAATAATAAATTATTAAAGACACATCCAGAGCAGGAAGGGACTTTGGTTTGGTTTTGTTCCAGTTTTACTGATTCAGCTATTGAAGCCTTTTTTTTTTTTTTTTTTTTTTTTTTAATATATATATAGAGAAAAGCATAAGAAATAAAAACATCACTCCTATGCTCTTTAGTGTCACAGCATCTCTCTGGGCTGTGTGCTAGCTCTGTCCTATCAAAGCACCCCCAAATCTTTTGTTTTTTTGAGGTGTCCTTGTTACTTTATAGCTTCATTTTGTTTGTTTGGTTTTTTTTTTTTTTTTTTTTGAAATTCAGTCCAGTGAGATTGGTGTCAAATACTATTGGTCTATAACAATCTCAGAAACACAGAGCCAGGTTGGCACTTGACTCTAGCCTACTTTGAAGCCAAGATGTTGTCTCTACCTGTACTGCTGGGAGGGCAGCTCTGTGGTACCAGTTATGTCACTTGTGAGCTTACCCGTGGGGGCCTAGGCATGCATGTACCATATTGCCATTCACTAAAACACTCTGCTGACCCTGTATATGAGGACAGGAAGCTGCCCAGATGATAGCTCCTGGAATGAGCTTGGTAGAGGGTAGGGGTGACCAGAGTGATTGGCTAGGTATTTGAGTTTTCAGGGATTATTTTCTAGTCTAGCCAGGCTTTCAACCTAGGAGATGGTATGGCAGTCTTGCAGTTCTTATCTTGCGAAACAATGGATTCAATCGAGAGAGACATGGGCAGTTTAAATAGTTCATTTAGCACAAAGCTATTTTAGTTAGTAATGCTAAACAGAACACTCCAGACCTGATTGATAAGGCATCAGCCTGTCCCAAGATTATAGGCACCCTTGAGCCAGCAGCAGGCACCCAGACCCCTTTCAGTTTGTGTTCATCTAGTTTTAAGAACTCAATCCCAACTGGCCCTCTTTAGGCAGGTGGGGCCACAGACCCAAGTCCTCAAGAAGACACTGGCCAAGTAGTCCCCAATAATCCTAAGTCTGTGACTGAGGAAGTCAGATCAAGAGTTTGAAGCCAGATTTCTCTATGTAATAAGAGCATCTCTTTCTTAGTTGTTGTTGTTGTTTTTTGTTTTTTTTTAAAAAAATAAAAGCATAGGCTACCAATCAGATGAAAACTGGTTGGTACCACAGCAAGCCACTGTCCTTAGGTACTCTAGAGGTAGCAGTGACCTGAAACTAGGTGCTAGCATTCCAGCAGCCAGATGGTCTGTTACCTCCAGAGAAACAATCTCATAATTTTCATGGACCTTTTCAGCATGAGCAGTTTTTCAAGTGAATCAACATAAGAGGGAGGTAAATAATAATTCAGTGCCAGAGCAGGAACACAGGGAAGACCAGCTCTGATGACTCTGTCTCTCCAGCCAGCTGCCTATAGCCCCAGTGGATGATGCACCTTTGGTTCAGATGGCAGCAGAGACCCTAAGAGCAGAAGTGGAGCTACAGGTATGTGTGTGTGCATGGATAGGTGCTGTCAACGTTATTATATACTATATAGAAAAATAACAGGGCATTGAGGCGCAGTGGTGCATACTTTTACTCCCAGCACTTGGAGAACAGAGGCATGCAGATTCTGAGTTCTAGGCTAGCCCAGTCTACATAGTGAGTTCCAGGGCTTCAGAGTAAGACCTCTTCTCAGAAAAATAACATGGTAGAAGAGACCACCAGCTGTCTTCTAGTAACAGGGTGGGATATAACACTACCTTCCATCCCCTAGAGCTGCCTCTCAATCTGGGTTTATTTTAAGGAGAGAGTGGGTGGGGCTCTCCCTCACCCAGAACCTCACTATACAAGGTGATGCTGACTTTCTCTCTAGGAGGCAATCTTGAATTCCTCGAGCCTTTCAGCTTTCACAAGTTTTCTGGACAGTGAGCTGGTGACCACTCCTATCGAGCCAGTACTGGAGCCTTCCCATCAGGGACCAGAGCCTATCTTGGACGGTGAGCTGGTGACCACTCCTATCAAGCCAGTGCCGGAGCCTTCCCATCAGGAGCCAGAACCTATCTTGGACGGTGAGCTGGTGACCACTCCTATTGAGCCAGTGCTGGAGCCTTCCCATCAGGGACCAGAGCCTATCTTGGATGGTGAGCTGGTGACCACTCCTATCAAGCCAGTGCTGGAGCCTTCCCATCAGGAGCCAGAACCTATCTTGGACGGTGAGCTGGTGACCACTCCTATTGAGCCAGTGCTGGAGCCTTCCCATCAGGAGCCAGAACCTATCTTGGACAGTGAGTCATTGGCCCCTTCTATTGAGCCAGTGCTGGAGCCTTCCCATCAGGGACCAGAGCCTATCTTGGACAGTGAGCAAGTGACCACTCCTATTGAGCCAGTGCCGGAGCCTTCCCATCAGGGACCAGAACCTATCTTGAACAGTGAGCAAGTGACCCCTCCTATTGAGCCAGTGCTGGAGCCTTCCCATCAGGGACTAGAACCTGTCTTGGACCCAAAGGAAGAGATCTTCAGAGACCCAGCAGAAGGTATGTGGTATAAATGCATTTTTAAAAGTGATAATCTTTTCTCTGTCCCAGCTAGCTCCCAAATAAATGAAACCAAGACTGTGAGATTTATATTATAAGCTTTACAGCACAGTAGCTGAGCAGTTATTAATCTATAACTCTAAACTAGTATGGCTACTTGCTGGCCAAAATACTTGCGTTGGTTTGTCTCTACCCAGGTGTGTTCCCATGATGTCGCTGTCTTCTTCTTCGTCGTCGTCGTCTTCTTCCTCCTCTCTATGTCTCTCTCCCTCTTTCCCTCTGTCTCTCCCTCCCTCTTCGTCTCTCCTCCCACCCCTGGGCTTGGAAGGAAGTCCAGCCCTGTTCTATCTTTTGCTCATCCATTGGCTGATCAGCTTTTATTGACAAGTCTGAGAGTAAGTGGGGAGCAATGTTGACACAAAATTCAGGCAGGAGATACTTAAAATAAGCATTACAATGCCTTGTCAGGATTGCAACTAGATATTGGGGGGGAGTGCAGAGAAATCAGCATTTTAATAATACAAAGATAATCTTTACAGATTGCAGTAACATTATGTCTACAATGTGGCCCCAAGTTTTCACCATAGATTTCTCTGAAAGTCCCTGTGGACACTTATGTACCTCCAAGTTCCAGGTAGTTGTTATTCCACAGGCTGTTCCCTGACTAATTCACATACAAAACTTTTGCTCCCAGCCATACACCTTTAATCCCAGCACTGGGTAGGCAGAGGCAGGAGGATCTCTGTAAGTTTGAGGCCAGCCTGGTCTATAAAGCCAATTCCAAGACAGCCAGGGCTATCACACAAAGAATCCCCGTCTCTAGAAGTGGGGGAATGGGGTACAGTTTTAGGGTTACTATTGCTGTGATGAAACACCATGACCAACCTGACAGTGGTGACACAGGCTTTAATTCCAGCAGAGGCAGGCAGATCTCTGTGAGTTCAAGGCCACACAGAGACACCCTGTCTCAGAGAAAAAGGAGAAGCCAGGTTGTTGTGGCACATTAATCCCAGCTCTTGGGAGGCAGAGGCAGGTGGATCTCCGAGTTTGAGCCCAGAGTGAGTTCCAGGACAACCAGGGATACACAGAGAAACTGTCTCACAAAAACACAAAAAGAAAAGAAAAAATTTTTCTCAGGGTCCTCTTGAGCTACCTAAAGAGTTCAAGGCGGGGGCTGGAGAGATGGCTCAGAGGTTAAGAGCACTGCCTGCTCTTCCAGAGGTCCTAAGTTCAATTCCCAGCAACCACATGGTGGCTCATAATCATCTGTAATAGGAGTCCTCTTCTGGTGTGTCTGAAGACAGCTACAGTGTACTCATATACATACATACATATATACATACATACATACATCTAAAAAAAAAAAAAAAAAGTTCAAGGCCAGCCTGGACTAGAGAGCCAGTCCCTAGAAAGAAAAAGTTGGGTCTTTATCCATGGGTTTCACATCTTCACATTCAGTCAACCTTGGGTAGAATTTTTAAGTGTCTACTGAATACAAAGGGAAAGAAAGTAGTTTTTCTCTCTGTATAAAACTGGAGGCTCACCTAGGGCTTTCTTCATAGAAGCAGGGAAGCTGCTAGTTTGGGTGCTGGAAACATCTCCAAATTTATTTCAAAGAACAGTGATCTCACTCTGTTGACTACTTTGGGCATGCAGCCCTCAGAGCCTGCATTATTTGAGGTAAATGGCTAATACTGTTGTTTCAGTTCTAGGTACTGGCGCTGAAGTGGATTATCTGGAGCAGTTTGGAACTTCCTCGGTAGGTATTTAGCCTTTTATGACAGCCTCAACTGAAATGTGTAATACAGTCAGCCCACGCCATTTATCCTTGGTTCCTGGAGCATCCTATAGTTGCTGTATCATGTCTAGACAAGTCTGAGTGTAAGAGCCCTTGTCTTAGAGCACAGTCCTGACCCAGGATCCCCCTCACTCCCAGATAATCCTGGACCCATCGGGGTGTGTTGTGGTCTCCCCAGCCCACTTTGCTTAACAAGATCATCCTGGCTTCTGGGAATGTATTTGTTAAAGCAATGATGAATCCTGTTAATTTTCCTTGTCCCTTCTTTCCAACTCAGTTTAAGGAGTCTGCCTGGAGGAAGCAGTCTTTGTACTTGAAATTTGACCCCCTTCTGAAAGAGAGCCCTTTGCGTCCAATGCCGGTGGTCCCATTGACAAATAGGTATGTCCCTCCTTTGAAGCTGTTAGCACTAGCCAAGGAATCTAGTGGCTGTTACTAAATGTACTTCTGGGAAAAGGCTAATCTCTACCAGAATGAGTAATGGTGACAGTGAAACAGGACATTGAGCCTAGAGTCAGCCTCACTTCTCAGGTAGTCCATGTTTGTAAGGAACTCTGTCCTGCTTTCCTTTCTTCACACAGGCCACACAAGCAATAATTGCACAGTAGGGGTATCAAACTGGGCCAGGTCAGACAATCTGTTATGAGTGTAATTCTAGTTCCACAGTGATGTCTGTTCCTTCAGGAATCATCTGTAACAACTTGTATTATAAAGGCAGATGCAAATTGTTGTGACAGAAGCCAAATCTGACATTTTTAGGAAAACTAAGGCTGGTGATGACTACTTTAGAAGAAAGTATAATCAAATAATACTGAGAATTATGTGCTAAATCTAACACAAGACCCTTGAGCCCAGGGAAGAAAAGATTTGCCCCCCTCTAACTAGATACTCACCCTGTAGACTGAGGACACCACGGTAAGGTATCTACAATTCACCCTGTAGACTGAGGACACCACGGTAAGGTATCTACAATTCACCCTGTAGACTGAGGACACCACGGTAAGGTATCTACACTGTCTGCACACTGTCTTGCTATGAGCAAGGGAAGCATCAGGCATGCCTTATAGGGACAGTGAGTGGGCAGGTGGGAGAAAGGGGGACTTGAGGCAGTAACTGCCAGGCCCAGTTCTCCATTCTCAACTCCTAGTCTTTTGTTAGTTTTGTTTTGTGTTTGTTTTTAGACTAAGACCTGAACACAAAACTTGTAAGACAACACTACTGACTTTTATGCCCCATTCAGTACTCAGAGCATAAAGTGATCTTGCTGCATGTTTGGTTTCAGTACACAGGATACAGAGGAGTCTGGCTCTGGAAACCCAGTAGAAGCCAAGCTTGTCGACTTGGATTTCTTGGGAGGTCTGGATGTTCCTGTAAGTACTTTGGTGTCTTTGATGCAACTTTTGTGTTCCAAAGAGATGTGATCTTGAGAGCCTATGTTTTATCCACACAGGTATCAGCCCCATCCCTGTGTGTCCTTGAGCCTAGAGGTCTCCTTCCTACTGAGCCTATTGTGGATATGCTGAAATACAGCCAGAAAGACATGGATGAAGTGGTGAGACCTGGTAGCTGCTTTGTAAAACTTGCCACACAGACTGCCTACAGGAATTTTCTACATCCTTCTATCTGTCTCAGAGATCAGTGAACAGCACCTGGACACTTCTGAGGGCCCTCACTCTGAACTTGGGCCTGTGGTACTTGCTTTTATACAGCCAACTGGAATGGGTTGGGGAGCCCCCTTGTGGGTAATGTAAGTTAATACATAAAGAGGTACTCCCAAGACCCTGCTGGGTTCTACTATAGCAGGTTCCCCCTCATGAACATGGTCAGCATCCTCACTTGCCTTCAAACTGGAGTTACCGTAACCCAGTAACACATCCTCAGAGACTTAATGAAACAGACCCTAGTGGGAAAAATACCCCAAAGATACCTCTGACTGTGGTCCACCTGCTGACCCAAGCAATGTGGTTTTTGTAGGTGAATATGTTGCAGCAGAAGAACTTGGAGCTGAAAAGCGAGAATGCAGACCTCACCACGAAGTATTTGGAGATGGGGTAAGAGTTCAGGTACCAGTGCTGACCTAGGTCTGCTCATATCATGAACCACAGATGCTCATCCTCTCTTCTCCTATAGGAAGATCGTTGATGGGTTTGAGAAGATAGTATACAAATCAATGGGTGAGTGCCAGCTGTGTCTCTCACCTTGTGCTTGAGGTAACAGTATATTGTTTGTTTCTTCTCCTAACCCATGCTCTGAAGCCACTGAAGCTGTGAAGGTTTAATGAAGTGAGGTACCCATGTGACATTCACTGAACAGCTGATAGCCAAAACAGATGCTGTTCAACTGTCACACCATACCCTGTCCTGCCTTCCCCTCCCCAGAGATAATTAATTGCAAGTATCAGAGTGGAAACATGGGAATCTCTATCCAGCAGTGGCTCTGATAGGTCTTCCTGCTCTCCTTTCCCGAAGACCCATAAACCACTTATCCTGGTGTTAATCTAAGCTTCTCATTGTTGGGTCTTGAGGCAAGCTCCTTATGAGGCTGACATGGAAAAAGCAGCTGTGTAACATAGGGCCATTTACATTCCAGAGAACCTAAAGTGGGGCCAGGGGACTTGTGTTATGGGACACTTAGTAGTGTCCTTACCTGCTGTTTCTGGCATCCAGTACCTGCCCATCTCTTTGTTGCTGCTCTGCCTCACTTCTTGTTTTACTGCTGTCTCTGGCATCCAGTGGAGTGGTTACTTCCTAATCCCAGGTGCTTAATTTTTTTTTTTTTTTTTTTTTTTTTTTTTTTTTTTAAGAGGAGGCTGAGAAACAGAAGGAACTAGCTGAAGACAAAATCCAAAAGGTTTTAAAAGAGAGAGACCAACTTTATGCAGACCTGAACTCCATGGAGAAGTCCTTCTCTGACCTTTTCAAGCGGTTTGAGAAGCAGAAGGAAGTGATTGAAGGCTACCAGAAGGTGTGCTGTATCCCCTTTTGGTCTTTGCTTCAGGGGGCATAGTCCATATGGCGCCATGAGCTGTGTTACATGTACCTGGGTTCTTGACTGTATTTTTCCTTGGCACCAGGTTGTGTGATATCCTATCAGCAAGGCAAGCTGCACCCAGTAGATCGTGGTAGAGGAGCACAGCCGGTCTGTGAGACAGTTTTAGAGGCTTTAGGAGCCTCAGCAGAAAAGACTGAGGATTTCCCTGCTCAGTGGTAGTATGTCTGGCATGCATGAGACCCTTAGCTCAATCTCCATTAACTTTTCAAACCTCCTGTCCCCCCAAAGGAAAAAAAGAGGGGGGGAAAGAAACCTTGGCAAAGTATCATAGTTAGGGTTTCCATTGGCTATGAAGAGACACCATGACCAACTCTTATAAAGGACAACATTTAATTGGGGCTGGCTTACAGGTTCAGAGGTTCAGTCCATTATCAAGGCAGTATCTAGGCAGTCATGGTTCTGGAGGAGACAAGAATTCTACATCCTGATTGGAAGGCAGCCAGGAGAAGATTATCTCCTACATGGCTAGGAAGAAGGTCTCTAAGCCCACTCCCACAGTGACACACTTCCTCCAACAAGGTCACTCCTCCTAATAGTGCCACTCCCTTGACCAAGCATATTCAAACCACCACACACAGATTGGTATTCTTGGGAGATGGAGTTTGGGGGACAGCTGACAGTGCTCAGGAATATCTTGGCAAGAAAGGGGAAACTGGACGAAATGGGACTTTCCCCATGGTATCTAGTGGAGAAGTCATTTCAAGAACCAGCTACTGAGCTGTAGTACATCCTGCTCTGTGACCCTCAGTAGTCAACTGTTCACCATGGTTACGAGAGGCCCAGAGAATGCTATGGGGAGCAAGGCTGCATATATCCCTCACGGCCGCTACCACCAGCCAGTCTATGGCAGTCCTAGTCATGATTTGCACTCAAGTAAGAACTGATGCCTGGTAGTAAGGTCTGGGAATCAGGCCCAGATGCCAGAGGTAACAGTCCAGAAGCTCTCTCTGTACCTTGAAGGTGGGATGGACTTTTTTTTTTTTTTTTTTTTAAAAGACGGTTTCTTTATGTAACAGCTCTGGCTGTTCTAGAGCTCACCTCATAGACCATGCTGGCCTCCAACTCACAGATCTGCCTGCCCCTGCCTCTTCAAGTACTGAGATCAAAGGAATGGATAACGATACCTAGCTCAAGAGACTTTTTAAAAATTTTGCATTCCAAATGTTGCCTCCCTTCCCAGTCTCCCCTCCCCTAGTTCTTCAACTTATCTCCCCTCCCCTTTGTTTCTGAGAAGGGTGCTCACACAACCACTCACACACACCCCACACCCCTGCCAGATTCCCCATCCCTGGGGCATCCTCTCCCACTGAGGCCAGACAAGGCTGTTCAAAGGGCTTTTTCTAAAGAGAAAAGTTCTGTATCGCTAATGTCTCCAAAAGCCTTAAGCATCTACAGTCTGCATCTAACCCCAGGGGTCCCCATATGCCAAGCCTGTGGACAGGGCTCTAGCTTTGATGGAGCAGTGTAGTTTTAATGTTTCCTATTTGTTTATTCTCTAGAATGAAGATTCACTGAAGAAGTGTGTTGAGGAATACATAGTGAAGATTGGAGAAAAAGACCAGAGGTACCAGGCGCTAAAGGCCCATGCAGAAGAAAAGATCAGGCTGTAAGTACCAGATACCTAGCCTGGGAGGGAGCAATGGAGGGAGGGCTGGCTTGTTGCTAGGCCAGGCCTAGCCTGTGTCTATTTGTACCCCTCAAGGGCAAATGAGGAGATTGCCCAAGTACGCAGCAAAGCCCAAGCAGAGGCGCTGGCTTTCCAGGCAAGCCTGAGGAAGGCTCAAATGCAGATCCACTCACTGGAGAAGACTGTGGAGCAGAAGGTAGGGCACAGAGACCCAAGGCCTGCTCAGGAGCTGCCTTCATTCATGGGTTGCCTGGACATTATCTTTCAGGAAGTCCAGAGCCAGCCTTTTCCTTTCTTAGTCTCCTTTTCTACTTGAGATGGGTGGGACCTTCCCAGCCAGTTGCCATTCCCTCTGAAACCCTACAGAAACCAGCCTCATCTTTTCTCCTTCAGACTAAAGAAAATGATGAGCTGACCAGGATCTGTGATGACCTCATCTCTAAGATGGAGAAGATCTGACCACAGCCAACTATCACCAGCCCTCTTCTGTCTGCCCATTTCCTTGTTCGTCTGATTTCTCTCTTATGTGTGGTTTATTTAACCTCTATTCATTTCTAAGTTTCATTACTTTGAAAAGACTAAAGTTTAATTTCAAGCTCAAAGTCAGCCCAGGTCCTGTTGTTTATAACAGGCTCAATTGCCTCTTTTTCCAGGTCATTCAGCTTACTTGAGTTTCTCTGCGATCCTTATATACAGTGGTTCTCAGCCTTCCTAATGCTGGGACCCTTTAATACACTTCCTCATGCTGTAGTAACCTTCAGCCACAAAATTTTCATTGCTATTTCATAATTATAGTTTTGCTGTTGTTATGAATCATAACATAAATATCTGTTTTCTGATATTAGGTGACCCCTGTGAAAGAGTCATTCAAGAGTCACAGGTTAGCTGGGCAGTGGTGCACGCCTTTAATCCCAGTACTTGGGAGGCAGAGGCAGGCAGATTTCTAAGCTCAAGGACAGCCAGGGCTACACAGAAAAACTCTGTCTCAAAAAACCAAAAAAAAAAAAAAAAAAAAAAAAAGAGTCAGGTTGAGAACTGCTATTATATAAACTTGGGAAGGGAGTCGGGGTCCAGAAAATTTGGGTGGTTTCAGAGACTTCCTGAAGCTATTGAGTTGTTTTCTTACTGAGCTTAAGGTGATTTCCTGTAGAATGGAATGTTTTGCCTCCCTTTAGAACATCTTGTACCTTAAGGAGCTTTCCTCCAAGATGGAATGTTATCTCCTAGAAGCACTGGCTATACAAAGCCCAGCACTGGCCTGAGGCTAAAGAAAGTCATTACCACTAGACCTTTCAGCCATCTTGTCCCCCTGGCTGTGGGAGCCCCTTATGAACCTGATCTCTACCCACTAGGGAATGAGCAGATAGGAGATCATTTCAGGCCACATAGCTTGGGAGAGAGGCACCCTAGCCCTGATAACCTTCAAACTGTATACATCAAAAGTCAGGCCCAAGTTTCCACTTAAAATCAAAAGCTAAGTTGCCAGGGCTTGAGTTTGGTGCTGCTCTGACAGCCTGTATTGCAGGTACTAGAATATACAAGGATGTGGAGGTATCTACATCTGTGGCTGCTAAGGCAACCGTTTAGAGTGGAGATTCCGTGTAGCAAGGAGCCCAAATGGACTTCTAATGAGAAGGAAGTGTATCTCAAGATGGCAGCAGCAGTTTCCACTGGTTTCCAGCTTTCCACCACCCTGCAGATAATGAAGGGCAGCTGTGGACCATGGACACTTAATAAAAGCTCAGTGTATAAAACTGAGGTTAAGTAGACTGTCTCAAGTCAAATTGCAATCAGGACTAGTACCAGAAGAAAGACTCCATTGTATGCTACCCTGTATGTATCCTGTAGTACAAGAGTGGAGCTGGGGACACAATGTGTGGTGAGGATGCTTTGCTGCATAGAGCTGGTTCTAAATTCAGCTGTGACCTAGTCAGCCCCCAGAAACAGCAAGAAGGCTGAAGATTTCTGCATGTCTGGGTGGGACAAAGTCGGCACAGCTCATGTGTTGCTGTAGGGCTAGAGCACAGTGTAGGAAGACAGTTCCCCAGGCCAGCAGCTGAACCTAAGGCAGTGTTTCAATAGGAAATGAATGGGTCCTACCCAGAGAGGCCCAGGCCAAGATGTCCCACTCCCGAAGTAAGCACCCCTTAACCAGGCCCACGATCAGGACCTGCTGTGGAGACAACCTTCTAGTCTGCAGCTGGGGGCTGGATGGTCCTCAGGAGTTTCCACCAGGAGTTAAAGCCAGTCATGAGCCACAGGACATGAAGGATGATACTGCACAGGGTAGGATGAGGCCTACCAGAGGTAAATGGGATTGGAGTACAGACTCAAGCCCAGTAGGCCTGTGTTAAACCTATTTGGAAGATAGTGTCTTGCTAAGGCAGAGGCCAGCAGAGCTAGATCATGCATTACTGAGACAGATAACCTGACCAGCCTTTTGGGGGCAGGTATCCTTGAGCCTTAGGCCTCTCTCTTCAGCCAAAGTCTACCAGACTCACTACCATTCTCTTATAGATCCATGGGACCTCCCAACTAGTCTTATAGGACCATGCCACAACTACCCTACACAGAGATGGGGCAGGCACACTTCTACCCAGGGGTTTAATTGCTAGGCGTGTCAGCCAGGCTCACAAGGGAGCTGAGGCCCAGAGAAACAGCACTCACTGGATGGGAAAGTAACCAGATGCAGGACATGGCAGCACTTCTCTTTCCTGGGTTTAAGGGTCTAGCAGGACCCAAAGCCTTGGAGCTGATGAGCTACCCACAGCAGGGCAGCAATATGGTTGCAAAGGTTTCCTGGTACTTGGATCTATCTGTTAAGGAAGCCTTCAGAGATCGAGGTCTGTAACTGGCTCTGCCTGGCTTCTCCAATTCCTCCTAGAACTGCCCTATCCCCTGCTGGGGCCTCTCCCAGCCAAGCCAGAGTCTGTCCAGAGAAAGTCCTGAAGGGCAGCTGGATGCATTAGGATAGCCAGCCTGGCCTGGGGCCATGCTGAGGACACCGACCGCCCAGCAGCAGCCTGGGCAGAGCCACTCCAGGACAAAGGAGCCTTGTATGGCTGAATGGGCATTTATCCTGGGGGCCGAAGGGGGATCTGGCACTGGTCCTCCATGAGTAAACATGACCCTAGCTGGGCACATGGCAGCAGGGCCAGACTTCCGTAGCCCTGTGTCCTTTGACACTGCATAGTGGGTGCTTGTAGGACTCCCGCCAGGGCAAACAGGGAATGCCTTGCGGCAATTGGAAGGAGACAGTTATCACAGTGTACAGAAGTAAAGCATCACAGAAGCCTTTCCCACAGTACCACAGCATTAAACTTCACTGTTGAAGATTAAATGAATCTCCCTAAAAATTTATATGCTGAAGCCCAAGTGTCCAACAGGATGATCTGAGGGGGTGAGACCCTAGTAATGTGACGTCATAAGACTAAAGCCTGATAAGAGGAGAGTTAGCCTGGCATGGTGACACATACCTTTAATCCCAGTACTTGGGAAGCAGGCAGATCTGAGTTTGAGGCCAATCTGGTTTACATAGTGAGTTTCAGGGCTACAAAATGAGAACTTGGCTCAAACCACTGGACCCTACCCCCAAAAAGGAGAGTTGAGCTCTCCATTTGACCTGCATGACCGTGGGTAATACATGTCAGGCAAAGTGCTTTCCCAGACACTGATGGGCTGTACCAAGCCTCCAGTCTCAGGGATTGTTCTGGTGACTTTATTTTCACAGGCCTAGTAAAATAAACTCACCACTAGAAGAGCAACCTAGCCACAGTCTACCCTTTAACCAGTGGTTCTTGCCAGGCTGGTGGCTCCTGGGATGTTGAGGCCAACCAGAGGAAGCCCACTCACCTCAGAGGTTCCAAGACCACATAAGAACGAGTGTGGCCCAAACTGCCTCCTTGGGCCAGACAAGACCCTTTAGGGTGAGCTAAGTGGGCCCTCCAAGTAGATCTCTAAGCCAACCATTATCACCCAGGAGAGGGTGCCCTGGCTCCCTCCAGAAATGTCTCCTGGACCAGGGTGTTGCACCCTGCCCAAAATGAACCCCACCCTTGACCCCTCAGAGGCCTGACTAATGAAGCTCTAGCCTCTGGAAGGCTTTCAGTGGTGTTTTCGAGTGTAGAACCTTAACACCCAAACCTGAACTCCAAACTCCCACTTCTGAATCCTTTTCTGGCTGAGGTGGGCTGAATCTTGTCTCTCTGGAGAAGGCCTCAGAAAGGCAGGGCATTGAAGATACTCACCCAGGAAAGAAGATCACACTGGGAATGTAGACCCACCTCTACATCTGAGATGGACTCTGCCTTTCTGGGGTGTGCTCAAGAATAGATCACAGAATTGAGCTATGTCCAAGGAGTCCAGGAAATCCCTATGTGTATAGAGACAGGCATATCTGTACTGATACTACTCCAGTAGCCTCTATTCCCTAACCCTAGGAATTGATTCCAAGCTTTGCATTTATCTGCCATCAGGTCAGGCAGCCTGCAGGGGGCACCAGTGGACAGGCCTGACCCCCTCATGTAGGCCTTAGGAGTTGTCTGCACCAAGCCAGCCCTATACTCCCAAGCTGCATCTAGTTTCATACATACCTTGGGGCACTGAGGACCCTCCAGGCGCTCCCATCAGACCCTGACCAGTTAACTGTGGCTCTGATCATGAATACCCACACCAACTCACACCTCCTGTCAGAAGGAACTACATGCCAGGCCAGCAAAGAGGTGCCAGGCCCTCAAGGGTAGTAACTAGTCAGCTATAGCCCGCACCATTACATGCTGTAAGACAGGAGTCCATAGCAAAAGAAAACCTTACCTAGAGCTCAATGGTAAGCAGATGTGGATACTACAACCCAATACCCTGAATCACCAAGTTCCCCCAAACTCACCCACTATGCAGGTTTGCTATCCTGTGCCCCTTCACACATGAGGAAGCAGGCCAGAACTCCCAGAACACCTGACACCAAATTCCAGACTGAAAGAGCACAAGTATATATGGATGAATGCATGATACACACTAAGACACATGCAAGTTTGTCTCATCCACTTAGGCCAGCAAGGGATAGATGGGAACAACATGCTCCAGGAGGGCCGGACTCCTAAAAGTGGCTCCCTGGAGGAGGCCAACATTCCTGTTTCTTACATATCCTCTGTGTTGAGAGCACGAAGATCCTTGTACACACAGATATTCAGGGGAACCAAAAGTGTTAAGAGGACACATGCAGGAGTGTCCTCTTACTGGGGAAGATATTCCGTCCAGAAAGCTGAGAGTGGATTTTGTTAATGACCCGGTGACTTTTTTGCTATCTGTGGAGGCAGACCTTACCCACCTTTGGCTATAGACACAGACATCATCCACATTCCCCAGAATGTTTATTCCAGGCTTTCCTGCCCTAGTGTCCAGTTAACAGAACCCACTCTAGAGGAGATGTCACATGGACTGCTGCCCTCTGAGCTGCTGGGTAGAGACCTTTTAGCTATAGAACCCACATGTACTTCATAGCCACATGTACTTTATAAAGGAGTCTCTAAGTAGGTACACCTTAAGCTTTACTGTGCACCTAACTTGAAATGATTATTGCCTGAACACCTAGAGGGAATGATCATTGCCTGGAAACTTTTTCCTGAATTATACAGTGTTTTAAATATGCTTGTAACTTTAATTTTTTCCCAAGTCTCCTTTTAATGGTGACTCTTAAACGCTTTAACCTCCCTTTCAGCCCCCTACTCACCAGAGGGAGTAGGAAAGAAAGGATAAGGAGGAAGTGGACCTGTTTAGAGATGGTTCTTTGGAGCAACTCCTGTCTGCATTGTCAGGAAATCAGCAGTTCAGTTCACAGGAGTCAGCTGCGGCGGCTCAATAGAGTTGGGATAGCAAACACGAATCAGCAGTGGTGGCATTACCTAGCAGAGACAGCCAGGCCACAGCCTTGTCACAAGTCAAGAGTAGGGACCAGGAGGGACACCAGATGAAGTTGTGGCTGTGCCTCTCTCAGCAAAGCAAAGGTCAGTGAAGACAAGAGACCCACAAGCATTGCACAGCCAGCTCTATAAGCAAGCCTAGCTCAGTCACCATCGCTGTCTATCAAGTCCTATTTATATTCCCTCCAAACATCGTGTGTCCTCCACAGGTCTTGCCTCAGCACATGCATCTGTCTCAGCTAACATCACTCTGCCAATCAGCCTGAGACCTCGGAAATGGCAAGAAACTGCCGCACACCACCAGAAGTTTTTTGGTGCATTTCTCTTTATGGAGTACTGATAAATGGAGCTCAACTACACAGTGTAAGATGGACTAACATGTGTATGTCCTTAGCAAAGAATCCGTCATCACGTGTTCTTTCACGTGCTTGCTTTAGCAGAACATCCTCTCTCATGCGTCTCTTCAGCCAAACATTCCTTCACAAGTCTGCCTTAGCCTTTCACTTGTGTCCGCTTCAGGAAAACACTCCTTCAAGTGTTTGCCTCAGCAAAACACCATCCAATAGAACTTTTCAAAGAACCCTTAAGTTTCCACTTCATATGCTGACAATGAACTGCCTGGCATAGGCTCCTAAAGTCTGATCTAGGTTGATGAAGTCAATCTGAACCAAGTTTTCATTCTCATCTCTTTGCAGGTCACTTCCTTGCTGTGACCACCTATAGGGTCCCCCACACCTCTGTATCCCTCCACCCCTTCTGCCCACTCCTCAAACTCTCCTGGTGCCAGTAGTCCCCTGGGTTGGGCTTGGGGTGGCAGGAGGCAGCCAGAGCCCTGAGAGGAAGGATAAATTCATGAGAGAGTGAGCCCACAGAAAGTGTACAAGAGCAAGAAGAGCTGTTAGCTAAGAATGACATTCACCAAGGGCCTTCTAAAAAGAAAGGACCCCCCCCCGCCCCAGTGTGCTAATAAGCCACCTGTGGGCTCCTTGTGTGCATGGCTGGTGGTAGCCCTGTAATGAAGACAGCTCTGTCATCTGGCCTCTAGGTCTCCAAGGTATATCAATCCTGGAGGACCAGGGGTTTTGTGGGGAGTCATGGGGGCTATGCCTGAGGGTTTTTTTCTGGCAAGAACTGCAGAATGGGCAGAGAACCCCAGGCCTTCTATCCAGTGTTTAGTAAGGCAGAGAGATTGCCGACATCCTGGGATCCTCTGAGTTAAGTAGGATGAACTGGGACAGAGCAGGGTTACAGATAATCTGAGAGAAACCCCTAGAGAAAACTCTCTGTGCCTAACTGATACAACATATACCATCTGACAGGGCAATTCCAAAGCTGGGCCCGTGAGGTCTGTTTCAGGTGGGGACTGAGGGCCCTGCCAAGAGGATCTGAAGCCTGGTCCGGCTAGACCTTCTGCCTGGTGTATCTGTCCCAGCCTTGGGGCTGTTCTTCCACACAATGTCAACAGTATCTCCCACCCAGCCCTTGAACAACTTACCTACAGTCACATAAAGGTCAGGGGGTTGGGGGGGGAGCCCAATGTCAGGGACTGTTGGGTCTTCCGGTCTTCCAGCTCCTGTCTACCAGGGACATATCAGCCAATTTACTATTGAGTTTGTCTTACTAGCTACCCTGGCCTAGAGGACCGGGCCTAGAATCTTCAGGAAATCTCCTCACCTTGCTCAAACTCCAAGGTGAATGACCAGACAGCAAGACTGGCTAGAGATCAGAAAATGTCACTCACTGTCCAGGGCTGGGGTCAGCCAGGGCCAGGCATAGATCCCCACCAGAAACCCAGTGTTCTCATCATAAATGAGGGCTAGACTTCAAGACTCTAAGAGTCCTGACATATTTGGCCTTTTGTTCTCAAGTCATGTGTGAGCACCTACTCTCTTCTAGGCTAAGAAAGTGTGAATGGGGCAGAAGAGAAAAGCAGACACATTGGGATATGTTAGCTGGACATGTTGCAAGGACCAGGATGGAAAGAAAAGAGTGGGTTCTAGGTCTCCCTCTGTGGCTACTAATGCCCCCAGTGCTCTCATTGTGTCCTCTGACCCTACCCAACACCTTATCACCAGACAGGCTCATCACTTCTACACTCTTGGGCTACATAGATAGCTCCCCACATTGTGCCAGCAAACACAGACTCTGAGGTCCCTGGGTATTCAAGACCAGAACAACAGTGGAGCATAGGAAAGACCTTTCCCCAATCAGGAAGAGGCTAGTTGGGGAACCTGGCAAGACCCAACTCCTCACAGCATGCAGGGACACAGCAGCCCCAACTAGCCAGGGCCCAACCAGCAAATGAGTAGGGAGAGTAGCTACTGTCCATCTGGAAGGTCAGCCCACTTTATACTAGATAGGGTTCACCTACTTCATACTTGGCCCTGTTACCTGTGAAGGTTAGGTTCCTCTGGACCCCACCTCTACTCCCCACCCTAGACATGTCGAGGTCACTAAGTGCCTGATCCTGTACCAGGCCAGGCAGCCAAAGCAACCTGGCACTGGGTAGAGCCAAGTTAGAGTGCCTCTTGCACTTGATCTTCACTTAGGAGGCACTAGAAGTCATAAACACATGGCCAGCAGTGTCTCCCACCCAGCCCTTAACAAGTTATCCACAGTCACAGAAGGGTGGGACCCAAAGTGAAATGAACAGTTGTGTCTTCCAGCGCCCATCCACCAGGGCCACGTCAGCCATCTACTACTGAACTAGTCTTACTAGCTACCCTGGCCTAGATGAGCTGGACCTGGAGTCTTCAGGAAGTCTTCCCACCCTGTGAGTTTTGTTAAGGGAACTTTCCCTCTCTGTGCTAGAGATGAAACACCAATGGTGGAAACCAGGCCTGCTTCTTACCCACCCTGTAAAGGGGACACTATGACCCAAACAAGTATGTTGAGGCCTGGGGCAGTGCCCTTTTATCACATAGGGGGCTTCCCAGAACAGACAGAATGAAGCCTGCAGGGTTAGGGCCTTTCTTCTACATGAGGCTTCAAAATGCTGGGTAAGGCCTCACTTGTCCAACCTCTGAGTCTCCAAGGGATCCACTGTGTCTCTGGGAGGCCCTGCCTAGTCCCAGGACTGCCCAAGGCAGGAGGGCTGGGCCAGATCTGTGCTGCCCCAACGTGCCTGCTTGCTCCCTCAGGAGGCCTGATGTGCCAGGTGCTGCTCCCCTGCCAGGAACATGAGCTCACCTCGACCCTGGGGCAGGATGGGAGAGGCTTCCCCACCCCACAGGCAACGTGACTTGCCCGAGGTCACAAAGCCATCTCCTTGGCTCCCCACCTTGCCCTAGCTGCCTACTCCCACCACTTCCTGGAACACTCCAGGGGGTCTGACCTGTTAGTTTCTCACAGAAGTTGGGGCCTCACGTGTGTGTAGTGATATTAACAGTCAGCTCTGACAGGGAGCCAGGGACATCAGGGAGGGCTGTAGTCTAGATAGGTTCAGTAAACTGAACTCTAGCAACATGCTCAAGACACCAAAAGATGTGAAGGCAGAATGTCCCATCTAAGGCATGGAATGCCTGAGCCCCTTGGATCAGATATCATACAAGGGGGAGCCTAGGCCCCAGCAAAACCACTCCAGGCCAAGGGCAGAGGGGCCTCTGTACAAGCACAAGCCAGCAGTTGTGGCTGTTGTTGACATGTTTTGCCTCTGCTCCCGTTAGCCAAGCAGGAAGCGCCAGGGGCTCTCCCTGTGGGCTGACAGCCAGGCCTCCTTGGTGTTTCTGGAACCCCCCTCCCCACACACCCAGAAAACAGGAATGTACCTTTGCCCTGAGTCTAGGCTTGTCTGGTTTCAGGTGTCCCACCAGCCCCACTGCGATGTCCCCTCCTTCAAGCTGGAGGACAACTGGGTGAGGCCAGAGCAGCCAGCAGAAAAGGCTTCCTGTAGTAGGAAGCATCAGGCCAAGGAGAGGTGTGGGCTGGGCTGCTGCTGCTGCTGCTGCTGCTAGAGAGTGGAGGGGTTCATCTCAAGGAAAGTGAGGAAGCTAAAGAAACAGGCCAGGTGGTCACAGGCCTGAGGCCTAGGCTGGGGTGCTACTTATGTTTCCTAGCAGTTTCTCCTGTATACCCATGTTCTACACTCCATCTTCCTGAAGACCCCACACCAGAACCTCAAAACCCAAACCCCTAACCTTAACCACACAGGAAACATGCAGCCTCTTTAGAGCAACAGCATCACATGGAGAGAGAAGCCAGCATAAAGACAATCACTGTGAGGATGGGCCCACTTCTGGTCACCAGCATCCATGGGGATGAGGAAGGAGTCCCCTGCCCTTACCTCCAGAGCACAGTGACTCTCAAGATGCTTTTTTTTTTTTTCCAGCCATGCAATCACCTAGGGAAGAGATGGCCCTTGGAGCCTGAATCCAGAAACTTCTCTCTGGCAGTTGATAGCTTTAGGCCCTGAACTCTAAGACCACTTCCTATTCAGGAACCTGAAGTGGAAACTTCTAGATCTTTGGAAAGTTAGTTATGCCAAGTGATGACTTGCTGGGGCACACAGGTGAAAGGATGTCTTGCTAAAGCAGACATGTGAAAGGATGTTTTCCTAAAGCAGACACAGGTGAGAGGATGTTTGGATATAGCAGACAAGTGAAAGGACCCTTGATGAAGGAGTATAAATATGACCTCCTTGGTTTGCTCTGCCTTGTTTGAGGGCCAAGTGGATGTCAGCATCACTGGCTATGCTGTAGTAAGCCAGGGAGTTGGAATCCTTGATAAAGATGCCAACATGCTGTAGTTCCTGTTTCTATGCAGGCATCCCAGTGGCTCCATGAATCTTCACTTTGATGACAGAGACCTGGTCTGTGAGTGGGAGGATGAAGACCAGCCCCTGACCATTCAGCTTCCATTCTGTCTTATCCTGCATGTTGGGTACCTGCACTTTGATGGATACTGTACCCTTGTTCCTGCATAGGAACTCTTCCCTAATGACATGCATGTATTGGTTTGCCTTACATAGCACTGTTGAGCTCAAGATGTGATAATACCGCCATTGAGAGAAACTCGCCCAAGAACTGCTTGAGCGGTTCCTGCGGCAGCTTGCTGCTTCAACAACCTCGCCTCAGGCCAGTTGGCGAGCCTGGCGGTTTCTTCAGAATTGAACTACAGCTGCCTCGTGTCTGCTTGCTGAAAGGACTGGACTGTAGCTGCTGGTTTATGCCTGTTGTCTGCCTGCCTAGAGGGCTGGTCTGCAGCTGCGAAGTCATATTTGGTGTTTGCTACGGGACTGAACTACTGCCTAAGAAGATCAAGCTTGCCCGCAAAGAACTACTGCTGATCAGGTCCACATCCCCCATATCCTTTGTTTTTTTCACTGCCTCGGCTAGATGGTGGGCTAGAGAAAAGGTTGAACCCTATTAAAAGTAGGTTGCAAAAAATATGCCTACAGGAACCCATGGGCTCCTCCTCACCATGGACAGGCACTTTCCCATAGGGGGACCAGAAACAGAGACAGGCTTGGGACTGGAACTTGAACTTGAGGGTAGAAGTGGGTAATAAACTTTCTGGCACCATGTCACAGACACTGGGACTATGGGGATGTTCAAACAGGGAAACTTAAATCCAAAGAAGTGGCAGGCCTCAGGGAGCTCAAGGCTGGGGTAAGGATGTGCTGGGAACCATCGGGGTAGTCACTGTGGTCTCTGAAATCTGGACTATTTGGTGCTAGGGATGGGTGGTCCTGAGTGCCCTCTTAAAGGAGCCATGAGTCTGAGAGTGGGAGTCTGAGAGCAGCAGCTGCCAAGATCTAGGGGTATAATTACCAAACTGAGTATCAAACACTAGGTGGAGCCCCTCTCATGGCCACACAAAGCAGGCACCCCAACCCTATGGGGAGGTGGGTGTCCTAGTCACAGTTACTGCTGGGAGGACTGCCCAGTACTCTACCACTCAAGGACATCTTCCTGTGAGGGAAAGCCAGGCCCAGAAGCCCTTGTGTTGCTGAGAGTTTAGGGAGGGGACATGGTCACTGAGGGGTTTGTCACCAGTTCTCTGGCTTGAAAAGACAGTAGGGGAAGAATGATAGTCATACTGGGGACTTGCTTCTGAGCCAAGGGACTTGGGAGGATGGCTGGTGGTGGGCTTCAACTGGACACACAGTAGGCATTTAGCAGGGCACATACAGTAGAAACCTGGATGTACAACATTTTACACAGTAGATGCTTAAGCACACAGTAGGAACGTAATTCGTACAATAGGTGTCTGAGTACACAGTAGGCACTCGGCCTCTTTGGGGTTCTGGAATTGAGCAGTGTAGTGTAGTGAGCAACTGCCACCATCTGAGGAACACAGGACCAAGGGGGACAAAGCTGTGGAGACGGTCATCTTGGCAAAGATTAGAAAGCTGCCTACATCAAGAATGGTAATATCCTCCTGGTTACTCCTTCATGGCCCTGAATTGAGGGCTAGAGGAAGTTACTGCTTGAGGTTATGAGGGACCAGGGGACATTGAAACCTCAGGTGAAGGTGGTATAGAGATACTGTAGGCGTGGGGAATGGGAAGAACCTTCAGGACAGATGTGCAACTCCAAGCAGAGGAAGGCCTGGTAAGACACAGGCCAGGAATCCTACTAAGTGCCCGTTCCTTGGGCTCCCCAGCAGGTGCTTCCAGTGGTTAAGAAGAACCCAGGAAAAGAGGTTATAGCCCAGCAAATGGCAGAGTAGACATCCCTCCTGATGCTCAGAACACAGGCTTCCCATGGGGAACATGGTGACTGCTTCTGTGGATATCTTGGGCATGAATCTTTGCCCTTGTCCCTGCCCATGAACACCAGTTTGCCAGGCCCTATTCTTCCAGCGGGTACTATAGTAGAAGAAAGCCATGAAACCAACTGATCCAGGAAAGCTCTCTATGTCCATGTGCCCCCATGCTTGATGTCAGCATGATCTGATTTCATAACTAGTCTGGATTCTGCCCTAGTGGAGAATGAAGCACACCACTCAATATATTTTAATTATATCTTTGAACACCATCAGCACAATTGTTTCCAGATGGGGACCCTGAATGGGCATTCTTCCCAGCAAACTAGGGTAGAGGAGGGGACATACACCACAGACCCACCCCACACTGACCATAGCCCCTGGCACAGAGCTTGCTCCACTGTTTGCCAAGAATTCTGCTGGTTAAGAGTGGCTGTTACTCTCAATCATAGTTTCCATTTGACAGATAGGGAAACTGAGGCTCAGGGAATCAGGTTTGGAGGAGCTGAGCTGTCTTGAGTTACACAATAAGATATAGCAGTTGATGCCTTGACCTCAGCCTGGGAGATTGCTGGGGTGAACTAAACCAGATCCCACAAGAGTGGTGGGTAGAGCCCAAGATGGCATCTGATACAACCTGCTTAGAAGGACTGGCCCAAAGGTTCCATACATAGGGTAGATGGCTCCAGTTCTTAGTTGGGCAGCAAGGAGGAAGGTCACTAGGTAATCAGTGATAGAGACCTCGGGACTCTGGCAGCTAATAAAACTTGTGCACTCTCTTCCCTCTTCCTGTCATTTCTCATGGAGGGGCTGCCTCCATGAGACAGCCAAACTAGACAGTCAAACTAGTCAAACTAGAGCTACTTTCTCCTGCCTGTCTGCATCCACTCTAGTCTGACAGGTCTGAGGCAAAGCATGGACCAAGTTCTGTACACAGGGGATAAATGGGCAGTAAGGGACCAGAAGAGCTTCCAGGAGACCCCATCCCAGCGCCATCCTTACACTGTCCAGCAGAAGCTGGCCAGCTAGCCTACGGAGGACAGGACAGCTTTGAAGAGGAGAGGAGAATCTGAGCTACAAGGCCTTGGAGGTAGACCTGGTCTGGTCTCCAGGATCTGACTACAGTGTGCTTGGGTAGTAGAAGACTCCTGTCCTTAGCCTAGGCCTAATCCTAATGATGCTTGCTCAGAACAGCTCAGGGTTCAGAGTCAGTGCTGCAGACAGTCCTGCCTCAGCTCACACTGTGATCCTATGAAATAAACCTAGAAGAGTAAGGCACTGGTCACCCAGTGGTATTCTTAGGTTGCAAACACATGGCTCACCAACAATAACATCTAGGTCATCTTGCTCATGGGGTGAGCTCTGCTGCCCATGTTTGGCCAAAGCTACCAACCCAGAAGCAACCCAGTCTCTGGTCTGGCTCTTTACAAATCTCTACCAGGAGACTAGAGGGAGATCCATTTGGCCATGGTAGGCAGAACAGCCTGGTGCTGAATGTGAGGTGCTCAGATGAGCCTAGAGCTGCCCACAGGAAAGTTCTAGCCTGAAGGGCACTGGTTGGCTTGTTTGGTGGGTAGGTAGACACTATTCTATCTTCTTCACCTCTCTATGACCTCCAAATGACCTGAGTGAATGAATACAGGCTGCCAGGGTCAAGGCACAGGCACATAGTGCCCTGGGCTCCAGGCCAGTTCACTCTTACTGCCAGGCCTGGGGCACCCACAACAGACATGACTTCATTCTCCTCCAGCCTCATGCCTGCTGGGTGCAGAAGAGGTGGGGGCACCCACTGGGCCCACCAAGGCAAGCGTGGGTGCTTGTTCACATGGGCTTTCCAAGGGAATGACTCATCAGCTCCATCCACTGAAGGCCCCCAGCCGTCTGTTCTAGGCAGTGGGAGACAGAGGCAATCCTGTCTACACCAGGTATCCCCAGGCCAGACCCTCACTGTCTCTGAGTGACACTTCTGCTCTTTGATGCTTTCCTGGAGCCCCTCCCTACTAAGACCAATAGCACAAGAAGGAGATGGCTTACATTTGGACTGACGGGCCTGCCTGCCAGTCCTTAGAGATGCATTATCTCCTATGATAAGCAGCTCAGAAACCACCCCTGCCTACAGGTGCCAGGGTCCCTGGAGATATCAACTCCATTTCCACTCTCCATCCCCCACACCCCTATCCCCCATCCTCTTACCCCTGCCACAACTTCAGGTGCCAACTCCCAGGATCCCATTCTACTCTGTCCTCCACACTTCATTATTCTTCCTCCTGTGACCCCCATCTCCATTCCTAACAGGTGCTTGCCCACTCTACCTCCTAGATCCTCCCCTTCCCACATATTTGACCTGCCACGAGTTCACCCCACCACCTCATTCCCATCATTCTAAAGCTCAAACTTAGGGACAATGAAGCCATCTGTAGACTCTGGCTCCACCAGATTTCTGGCCACCACACCTGTATCCCCCAGGCCCACTCTGGAGCCTACCCACCATGCCCTCCCTCCCCCTGTCTCCACTCCTAGCCAGCCCTGTGCATGTCCATGCTGCTCACCCCACCCCCAGATCCCTCTGTCCATCTGCTGGTGGTCGATCCATTTATCTGCTGGCAAACATTTACCAACTGTGTATATTGTCCCTGTGTTGTTGGGAATAAGCCAAGTTCTCATGGCGCTTGCCCCCTGCCTGGGTGATGTTGTCAATAAATAAGCCAAATAGAGTGGCCACCAGCTGGCAGTGATGGGTGTCCTGGTGATCATTATGGGTGGGTACAGTGGGAGAATTAGAAAGGACAGCAGGTGTCAGGGGAGGGAGTTCATGAAGGGAAGTCCTTGGAGAGACAGTCCCAGGGAAAACTTCCCGAGTATCTACTATGTATCTTAACTTAAGGCTGCCATGAAGGAAGGTGAGAACCATTTGAAAACTTCTGGCTGGGCGGTGGTGGCGCATGCCTTTAATCCCAGCACTTGGGAGGCAGAGGCAGGCGGATTTCTGAGTTCGAGCCCAGCCTGGTCTACTGAGTGAGTTCCAGGACAGCCAAAGGCTATACAGAGAAACCCTGTCTTGAAAAACCAAAAAAAGAAAAGAAAAAGAAAAAAAAGAAAACTTCTGGATCTGTAGGAAGACACTGAACAGAACTCAGGGGACATTGCACCATGTTGGGTCTGTCTGGGAGACTTCACTGAAGTGAAGGGACATAGGAGCCTTTTGCTCAGGACTATGCAGGTAGGGTTGGCAGGTCACATCCACACACTGCCACCTACATTTGCCTTGGCCTTCAAGGGCCAGTGACAGCATGGACGACTTCACGGTAGCCCAACTTCTCTTGCTGCTGGCCTCTAGCTTGGCACCTTTTCTTGGCAGGAAACTTCAAGGTCCTCGCCACTCTAAATAGTTCACTACATTTAGAGCCTGCTACTGGTAGATTTCTGAAGTGGCCATGGAGAACAGCTTTGCAGTAATTCAGAAAGCCCTTACCCCTTAGGGGGGCATGTATACCTTCGGTGGCTAGGTCCACTCAAGATATCAGCATCAGTCAGGTAAATCTGTCCTCCATGGATTGGCCCTATGACCTCTGCTCTAGGTCTGACATAGGAGAGTATGAGTTTAGTTCTGCACAGTCATGTCCAGTGCCTCTCTCCCATCTGGGTTGGCAAGTAGGGTCCAGCCTAATCCAGTACTCTCTTCTTTCAGTGAGCCTGGGGTAGGGCAAGAAGACCCTCCCTCATCTCATCTTCTCTGGGCATCTCAGTCATGTTCATCTACCTCGCAGGTACTGGAGAGCAGGCACTGAGGATAAGGTCAAGCTAAGCGGTGACCCCGGGGGGCTCTCCCACTGGACTCCATGGGCCTGGTAAGGAGCTGCTGGGCTTTCACTACTGGGGAGAAAGAAAGGCTGGCTCAGTCCCACAGAGAGGCTGGAGGCCCTGGAGACCCATCCACACCCCTGCCCACCCTACTCCCTTCCTTAACTCCCAAGACTCTTGCCAGAAGACAGGCTCAGAGATAAGGTCTGAGAAAGAAAAAAAGGCAAAACAAAAACTGGTGGCACGCCCCGGGCCTGATTAGTTGCAAATCCCAGGAAGTTTCCACCCCATCCTGAAACCCCATCTCTTCAGCTCACTGCCATAATTCTGTAGTCAGAGTTACTATCACAACCCTCCAGCCTCTGGGGCCCACCTCCTCTCCAGAGGCTCACAGCCTTACTTTAGAGGTGAACCAAATGAAGCGGGAACTGACCTATCCCATATTTGCTTTAAAACACATGAGAAATACTATGTATCTCAACTCTGGCCAGCCCTGCATGGTTGCTGACACAGGACTGGAGCCTGTGGGCCAGTGAGATGTCTCTGACAAGGCTTATTTCCTACCACACCAGACTCCTGAAGTGAGGCAGGGCCTGCAAGGAAGAATGTGCTTGACCGGACGGGGACTGGGGAAACTGGAGATCCCCCAGGTCCCAGAGGTGGGCAGGCAGGGCTACAGAAAGACAGATGGGGCCAGATACCTGAACAAGTGGCTGTGTACCCACCAGCTGCCCTGTTCAGCTCTCCAGCTTTGGGGGCTGACGGCTGTTGAGAGACAACAGGGCTGCAGACACCTAAGACTTTGGGGATGGCCGACTACTTTCCCAGCTCAACATGCATACTGGGGCCCGAGGACATAGATCCAGTCACCTACAGATCAGCAAAAGTGCTGAAGAGCAGGAGAATGTCCTTTAGTAGGACAACATGGGCACTGGAGCAAAGATGCTACATGGAAAAGCAGATAACCTAGATAAGGGGACAGAGCTGAGGACCCAGCCCAAAGCAGGAGGCTACACTGGCCACAGGGTGTAGGCAGGCCTAGCCCTTAGTTGGCTGCACAGTGTGCATGGTGCCGTCCGGCAGATGACTTAATCACAGGCGGGCTTTGTCCCTGGGCACCAGCCCCCCTGCCCAGATCCTCCGCCTGGACTGGCGGCAGGCCGCACACCCCCAACCCCCACCCGGCTCCTAGCAACCTGCAGCCAAGCATGGGCAAATTCAGAAGGGCTGGGGGCTCTCATCAGGCCTGGGAACGATGCGGGGGTGGCCATGGGGTGCGGCCAGGGCGGATCCATCCAGGGCTGGACTCAAGGGACTCCCTCCCAGGCTGGCCCGTGCCAGCCCCTGAGGAGGGCATCCTGGGAGTGGCTATAGCTGGCATTTTGGCAAACAAGGCGCCAGGCCCAGGGGCGGGGGGCTTTGTATACTGCAGCCCCTTCTCTTCCTGGGGCCCCCACCCGCCTGATCCTGTCAGAGCCTTAGAAAGAGAGACAAAGGCCCTGGGAGGCCCTGGGAGGGCTGGGACAGAGGCAGGAGATGGAGTTTTAATGACCATGCTGTAATGGTGGGAGCAGAGGCAGCTTGTTAACCCTGTCGGGCCCTCATACCGGGTCCACCTGATGCTGGCCAGGCCCCCATCCAACCCTTCTGCCGTACCCATCTCTGACCAAATGAGACTCAGGAAACAAGGTGCAAATTCACTGCCAGGGCCAAGGTCCCACTCTCTGTTACACAGCCACTGCCCAGTGCAGAGCAGGCTGTGAAGTGGGTGGGTCATGGCTGGACCCAGGCCCAGAACACCGAACGCCCATCCGCCATCACTTCCTTCTACACTTGTGACTTTCCCATTTCCTGACCTTGGAACTCAAGTCCAGCCTGGGTGTCTCTTGTATGTGGGAACCTGCCCTCCTCCAGACTGAAAGCCCTGGCAGAGCCTGCCTGGGTGGGACGCTGCAT
Organism: Arvicanthis niloticus; assembly: GCF_011762505.2. Lineage (NCBI taxonomy): Eukaryota > Metazoa > Chordata > Mammalia > Rodentia > Muridae > Arvicanthis > Arvicanthis niloticus. The sequence continues at coordinate 38,507,763 of NC_047664.1, forward strand.
GCTGTCCCCCATCCCCCACCCCTGGAAGATCTGACTTGGGAAGGTAGAAGAAATTCAGAGCCAGCTGTGAACTAGATTCAAGAAAGCACCAGTGCCAGCCACCAGCTATGCCCGTAGGAGGAGCCCAGGCCCTACTTCACTTTCCCCAAGTCTACCAGGGGCATGCTGTCAGGGAGAAGGCAGTTGTCTTAAGAAATGAATGAGAACAGTTCACCTCAAGTACAGGGCTGCTGACACAGGAGACAGGATGAAGTCCTAGTACAAGAAGCACTGGTGACCACAACAACCCTGCCTGAGCAAGGGAGGAGCAGCCAGAAGGCTGCATCAGAGGCACAAGGTGGTATATGAACAGTACTCTGGAGTATCCCTTCCCACAGACAGTGGGTAGGATGGCAGGGCTTATGGGGAAGGGAGTACAAATTGTTCAGTGGGTAAAAGCCCTCAGCAGAGCTGGTCTCCCCATTCCCAGGACTGATGGCTCCCTAGCAGCCTTGAAATCAATACCAGACAAGGAGATTAAAGTTCAGACAGGGTGGTATGTCCCTAGGTCTTCTGAATTTGCTCTAGTCACAGGTCCCTGTTCATGAGGGCTGCTAACTTCTGCCTGCCCCTTCTAGACTCAGAAAACAGGGGGAGTTTTGATTCCTAGTCCTTCTGGTCAACAGCCTCTCCAAATGGCCTATCATGAAGAGGCCTGAGGAGAAAGCAAAAGGCAGAACTATAGAAGGCACCTCTGTTTTCAGGACCTTAACCAGCAAGTTTGGAGAGTGCTGAGCATGGGAGGGTGAGCCCAGACCAAGGACAGTCAATATACAAGATAAGTAGAGGCCATCTGTGGTGGCTCAACATGGTGGAAGAAGCCAGCCAGAGGAGGGAGGCCTAGAAATTTGGGTGGGCAAGATTAGAAGACTCCTTAGGTTAGATTTGAATAGCTGGGAGCACAGATCTAGCAATGGCTGCGTCTGGACAGGGTGTAGTAGAAGTACTTGTGGCCTGAACAGTTTCAGAGGCTTAGTCAAGATGCCCATTAGGCATGAGAGAGATAGCTCGGCAGTTAAGAGCAGTTATTGTGGGCCTGGCGATGGCCTTTAACCTCAGCACCTGGGAGGCAGAGACAGGCAGATCTCTCAGTTGGAGTGAGTGGTAGTACAGCCAGGTCTACTCAAAAAAAAAAAAAAAAAAAAAAAAAAAAAAAAGTGTGTGTGTGTGGGGGGACACTTGTTGCTCTTGCAGAGGATCCTGGTTCAGCTCCCAGGACCCATATGGTGTGGCTCACAACCATCTAACTCCAGTTCCAGGAGATCCAATGTCCTGTCCATGGGCACTAGGCAAACGCGTAATGCACAGCATACATGTAGGCAAGACACTCTGACACACAGGGTAAAAAAAATTTTTTTTTAAAAAAGAACTAGTTTTCACCGGGCAGTGGTGGCACACACATTTGATTCCAGCACTTGGGAGGCAGAGGCAGGCAAATTTTTGAGTTCGAGGCCAGCCTGGTCAACAGAGTGAGTTCCAGGACAGCCAGGACTACACAGAGAAACCCTGTCTCGAAAAACAAAAACAAAAAACAAAACAAAAAAAAAAAAAACCAGGATTAGTTTTCTTAAAAACTCATGTACATTAGTTTGGGTCCAAGTGCACAGACTGCATGGACATACTTGTCTGCATCAAAGGGGGAGCCTGCATGTGTCTGTGTTAAACCACAGTTGTGTGTCCAAGTGATATGAATCTGGGGCTCCGGGCGCTATGTTACCAAGGTAGGATAGGTCTTGGTGGCAAGTAACAATGTCCAGCTATGCCTTTTGTGTACTTGGGAGGTTAGCAACTGCCACCAAAAGGTCACAGTGCTGGTTTTCCCTGGAGCATCCCCTAGTTCTGGATACCACTGTACCCCATTTCCAGGTTTCTCCCTCTGAAAGGAAGCCTGGCCCTCTCCCCTTCCTCTTTGGGGTGGGAGGTCTTAAAATCGGATGTGGCCCTCAGGGGAACCCAGGCTGCATTAACCACTCAAACAGCTTAATTCAGGATATCCCTCTGTCAGATACTTCAAGCTCCTACTTCAAAGCTCGGTCTTCTCACCTGTGGAACAGGAACAGGCCAGGAACATCCATGTCAGGGGGAGAGGGTTAGCAGTGGCCTGTAGGTTCAGGGGCGTGGCTGACTGCTGCCAAGGCACAAACAGTCAGGTTTGTTTTCACCCATGGGGTTCCGAGGGGTTTCCAAAAGCCCGAATAAGGAACGTGGCCCGGGAGGGAACGAGCGTGCTGCTGTGAATGGAGCCTGTGAGCCATCCTGGGGCTGGCTGGGGGGCCAGGATAAAGGGCCCCAGTCATGCTGCCGGGCTGGCCCAGCGCGAGTGTGCTAAGTTGAAGCTATAAATTACCCACGGCCTCAGCCAGCGCCACCGCAGGGCGGGCGGGGCAGCCAGGAGGGGGCTCAGGCTCTGTAAATCGGCCCTTTCACCGCTGGAGGCCTCGCACGAAAGAAAAACTTTGTTTTATTAAAGCAACATCAGGGTTGTGGCCGCCAGGCCGAGAGGCGCCGACAGTAAGACTGGGCACCAGGCAGGCGGGGGGCTCCTGCCGCACCGGGGCCTCACAGAAAGGCCCCTTCAGGAGTGGCAGGCTTCGAAAGAGGGCCAATGGGGGGGATCTCTATCGCACCACAGTCCAACAAGTCCATGGCCTCACCCTTGCCCCCACAGGGGAGACCTTCTTTGAGTCGTTCAGTATTTCAAGCCAACCTATATTTGGCCAGGACCTTGGGGCCCACAGATAGGGTCTCAGGACAGCCACATCGCTCATAGGAGCTGCTGTGTCTCACTTCTGTCTGCAATGAATGCTAAAGAAATGAAGAGTCTCATGAGGGTGGGGAGCCTGGTGGGTTCAGGCCCTGCTGGGTAGAGTAAACATTTGGCTGTTGCAGCATCTGGAGGGACCAAGGGGGGCCCTGAGGAGGGAAAGTGAGGCTGGGCATTTAGAATATTTAGACAATCTAAGTGGAAATGAGTGACAGCTGAAATTCTCCTCACTCCTGTGTGTGCTCTAGGGTCTTGTAGACCCAGTGAGCAAGTGAGTAGAGACCCAGGTAAGAGAATGGGATGGTCCATGTCCCAACCCTACACTTATCTCTCCAACAGTTCCTTCAGAATAAAGCCAGTCTTCTGCCCACCACCCTCTGTCCTCAGCCTCTCTGTCCTACAAGCTACAGGGGGGCCAGTCTATAGCTGATCCCATTATAGGTGGTATTCATTTGTGCCCCATCTTTTCTGCTTGTGTCACTGTAGGACCAGAAGCCTAAGCCTATTTTCCTGAACCAGCAATTGACACAAGCTTGGCACAAAGAGAGATCAGGGTACCAGGGTCTCTCTGTCAAAGAGACGCTACTGGTTTTGTGTACCCTAAGTGTGACCTTCTGCTTGCCCTTTCGTAGCTCAGAGTTCTTTTTGTTGTTGTTTTCTTTTTCAAGACAGGGTTTCTCTGTGTAGCCCTGGCTATCCTGGAACTCACTCTGTAGACCAGGCTGGCCTCGAACTCAGAAATCTGCCTGCCTCTGCCTCCCAAGTGCTGGGATTATAGGAGTGCGCCACCACTGCACTGCGTAGCTCAGAGTTCTTAACTTACCTCTCCATAGCCCCTGATGACTGTATCCCCTTCCAGGCTGGCAAGTGTCTTGGGAAAATTGGTCCCTGGGCTTTGGACCACTCTCCTAAGGAGCAGACTATAGCATAAGCTGCTACTGTAACTCAGTGGAAAGAGTATGGAGCCAGGAGAGGATGGGAAATGTCCAGGAGGGCTTCTGGGAGGAGGAGGCTCTTGGTTGAGTCTTCAGAGATAAGAAGCTCGGGTTAGGTGGATCTTAGGTACACAGCACTGAGATATTCTATCCCTGGTGAGGCGGTTAAGAGAAGCTAGCCCATGACAGGTACAGAGTGGTGTAGAGGTGGAGAAGAGGGCACAATTGCCACTGAGGGCCTCTATAGCACAGGTCAGGGTACCAGCCGGAGGGGACCAAGTTCTTATGCAGAGCTTGTCTGGAGTCCCACACTTAAGAGGTGAGGAATCTCAGGTCTTAGCAGGCAAGTCCTGGTCTCCTGCTCTGTCTTCAGGCCCCTTCCTAACCCAGGTGGGCTGCAGGGGTGGGGGCAGGTCACAAGAGGGCAGGGCCTGGGAGGTGGCTGTGCCCATGGGGCTCTCCCAGCCCCAGCTACCACCCAGGAGATGAAAGTCTCTGCCCCACAGTGCCCTTTGAAGGCTGTGGGAATGCCCACAGGGCAGACTGTGCTGGGCACAGGGAGGGGAGCTACTGGGGCTGTGACCCATCTGAGATGCCAGAAGGCAAGGGAGGGCAGAAAGACCATCCTTCTTGACTCAGCTACAAAGGCAAACCCCATAACCCAGGCTTCCATCTCCAAATCTCATAGGCTGGTACAGACCTTAGGAATCTGGCAATAGTTGGTCCCCTCAGTTGTTGTCCTGAATGACATGTACTTAAAGCTCAGCCAAAACCACAGGCCCAGAAGGTCCTAGAAGTCTCATCCTATTTACAGATCCACTGTACAGCCCGTATGTATACGCTGGCCAGTACAGAAATGTGTCCCAGGCCAGGCTGTGCATATGGGGATGCTCTGGCTTGGGAACCATAGTCCTACCTCTCGTTTTTGCCTTGGCTTTGGGCCATTGAGGACTTGAACCCTGGCTGCCTCTAGGGATAGGGTGGGCGCGGGCTCCCGAAGACCTGAGGACAGGGGCGGGGCCTGTCGTTCTTGGGGTGGGGCTGGTATTGGAATGTTTGCGCTCAATGTTTGTCCTGCGGGGGAGGTGTGCGCACGGGGACAGAGGGGGGTGGTGCGGGGGTGTTCAGGGCACGGAGGCCCAGCTGGGTCTACAGCTCGGTCAGCCAGGGTTAGACAGGGGGACCCTCAGCTGGGATGGGGAATTCCAGGGCCAAAGACCTGGACACAAAAGGGTTCTTCCTGCCGTCACCCAACCACTTGTGGGCCCTGGCTGGGAGGCCTGCACACAGCCCACACGGACGTGCCCAACCCGCTCTGCTCCTGTTAGTCGCCCCCTCCCGGGGCTTCCCAGCCCGGCACGGAGATTATGCAAATCCCCGGCGGCTCCTTAATTAAATCCCTAACGAGGCGCTGGGGCCGGGCCAGGGGCGGCGCTGAAAGCTGGGGTCACGCTCCGGAGGGGCCGCCGTCTGTGCCGCAAGGGGCCAGCGCCGGGCCAGGCCTGAGTGCAGCGCGCGGAGGGGTGGCCCAGTCCCAGTCCCGAGGCCTCGTGTGCGCACCGCTTCTCGCCGAGTCCCCGCGCATTGTGCGGGGCCGGTCCCCGGCAGGGAGGCCGTGGGCGGAGCGGCCGTCGGGGCCTGGGGCCCCCCGCGCCCTGCACTCCCCTTTCAGCCGCCTGTTGTTGGGCCAACAGCTCGGGCCGCGGCCGCCTGAAAGGCCGGGATTAGCGAACATTAGCGGCCTTTGAGCGGCGCCCGGGGCGCCCCTTCCCGGCCACGCCCCACGCGGCCTAGCCCTCGCCCCCTGGGACTCTTTGCGCTCGCGGCCGCTGGGGCGTGGCAGGTCTGGAGCTCCAGCCAACTCCACGACCTGGCCGCCCACCCGGCCGAGTAACTCTTAGGGGTACGCCATACACTGATCATCCATGGCTGCTAGTGGGAGGTCGCAGCCCCTTGGCCTCCAGGTTGAGGGAGATGTGTACTGCCCACCCGGCCTCTGGCTTCCAGTCTTCCTTACCTTGCGAAGCACTGTTTCTCCAGGCAACCGACTAGATTTCCCCAAGCTCGGCTCCTTTGCCCTTCTTTCCCTCCCGAGCCTGGATTCAGGGATATATGGCCATGTTATCCCCACTTGTTCCATGTCACTCTGGTTTGGACCTTTTGTCTCAGTCCAGGGGCTCTGAGGCAGTGTCTCCTTTCTAATGGGAGGACACTTCCCCAGAGACAGAATTCAGGGGTAATTCTCTTTTTCTGAGTGTTGTCTGTTTCCTGGACACAGGACTAAGAAAGTAGGGAAAAGAGGTGTTCTTATGGTCGTTATCACTCACTTATTACAAATGGGGGAGTATCAGCACCACTGTCCAGCACAACTAGAGCAGGAGTCACCAGGGGAGCCTCTCTATTCTCACCTGGCCCAGCTAGCTCCCTGCAGCCACTTTTCTTTTGAGGAGTTGGGGCCTAGGTCACCCTTATAGTGGTCCTGCAGCTCCCTCCTCAGGCTCCACCAGCGCTGGACCTCCTCTCCTTAACCCTTTGTGCTGGGAGTGGGGGCAGCCTGAAAACCCACCTGCTATTTGGGACCTGTTGAGCCACCCAGACTCACAGACATGGGCACACATGCCCCCACACGCACCCCACACACACCTGCAGCTCCAAGTGCCCCCGCCCCAGGAGAGTAAACATCTTTACCTGAGGAAGCAGTAGGCTCTGAGAGAAAAAATGTGGCCAAACCTGACCCAGGCAGGCCTGTAGAGAGCTGGCAGCCCCCACTTTTGTACCAACATAGAGTTATGTTGGCCTTTCAAATTTGGTGGTAAGACACTGAGGGCCTCTCCACCTTCCACCCATGGGCTGGCACATTGGCACTAGGGCTGGGTAGATGGGCACTCTATTCAGGGTAGGATTTGGTGTCGGTGTGTGCACACAAAGGTGAATTTTGTCTAGTCCTAGAGTGGTTCTCCTGGGCCCTGGTGGGGGGTCCCAAGACCACCTCCTCATTTGCTCTGGAGTTTTGTCAAGAGAAGCCAGGCTCAGTCTATCAGTTTCTTTAATGTAAATGTTGCCACCTGTGTTGCTTTTTTTCTACAGAGGGTCAGGACCATATGAGGACTTGTTACGGGGCTTAGAAAAGCCTGGCTGTGGTGCCCCTCACAGGGCCTACTGATGCCTAAGGCAGAAACCTACTGGTAATTTCTGTCCTGGGCCCCACCAGGGCAACCCAGGAAGCCTGCCTTTGCCAACAGACAAGAATCTGTGACTAACTCTGACCCCTTCAACTTCTGGAACGGCAGAGTGAGGAAGGCTATGTCCCCACAGGCCCCCACTACTTTAGCTATGACAAGAACAGGCCTGGCCAGATCCTATGGCTCTGGGGAAACCACAGGAGCCTGGGGTTTCTTCTGGAAACCCGATCAAGTAATGATAGGGTTGGTGTGGGGCAGCTGAGGGGAGCCATCCACCGACAGTGGGTTGATGAGCAGCTGAGGACCCTCCTGGCCCTGCCCTTCTAGGCTTCTTGCCTAGACCCCTTCACGCCTCAAATTCTCATCTTTAATCTGACTGGCTGGCCTCCCTGGTGATTAGTCCAGTTTGTTTTCCAAACAGAACTTCCTAAAACTCCTGGGTCAGCCGAGACTGCTCATGTGAGTCTTCTGAGATGGGATGTCTGGCCAGAGAGACCATACCTCAGACGTGGTCAACCTGTAGGCCCTGACCTAGACCCCTCTCACTTGGTCTAGGTGAGGACCAGGAATAGCAGCAGATCAGATGAGGGGAAAAGAAAGGATTGGTCATTCCTCTTAGAGCTCTAGGGTCTCAGCTGGGCCCCTTTGGGCCTGGTATCTATCTCCTACTCAGTCAGCTCAGCAGTCCCAGGAGACCCAGGAGAGAACAGAGGTGCTCTTGGGGGCTCTGGAGTGGCTACCCATACTCTTCACCCACTATGAACTAAGATCTATTTCTGTACGTTGTTAGCCCACTATCCCCAAGCACCTGAAACAGGGCCTTGTGAACCCACCTTTCAAAAGGATCATTGAGGAAGGCACCTCAATCCACAGATCGCCTGTCATCTTGGAATGGAGGATGGGGGTGGGGGATGGGGAGATGTGGCCACACAGGACTCCTAGGCACCAGGGCACACACCATGCAAGATGGGCCAGCAACAGAGCCCCCCTTCAACTGCTTCAGCCCAGGCGGGCAGTTTTAATTACCCTCCTCGCTGGGCCCATTGAGCTCTTGCTAATCTGGGGCCTCCTCTGTGGGCAGCTCAGGCAGGCGCCCCCTCCCCCTGCGGGCTGGGCACAGGGTCCCCGGGTTCTCACGTCCAGCCAGCCCCAATTAAAGCGAGCTCGGCAAGGCTGCTGCTGTGCTAATGAGCTCTGTGGGCTGCTGGGCTCAGCGCCAGGGGGCGCAGGGCGGGGGTGGGGTGGGGGTTGGAGCTGGCCCTGGAAGGGTGACTTGGGTCCATTCCCAGGGAGAGCTCAAAAGACACCCTTTCCCCCACCCCCCACTTAGCCCACCTGGCAGGATGGGCAAGCAAGATGAGCTTTTTGCCCCTCCCCAAGAGAAAGGTCTGTCTGGGAACTACACTTGGGAGTCAGGGTGCACCCACAGCTGGATAGGGGCTAAGCTTCCTGAAGGCCATGTGGCCAGCCAGGGGAAGTAGAGCTCAGAGAAAGGCTGGACTCTGGGGTCCAGGGTACTGGCTCTGAGCCCCTATAATAGTTTTAGAGAGAAGGGCAAGACTAGGAATTTACCAAAGGCTTTTAGACCTACCTGGAGTGCCCGTCTGAGACTGGAGCAGGAGTTTTGATGGGTTTTGGAAACTTCCTTCTGGTCCAACATTTTTTGGTATCTTGGGGGCTATTGTCTGAGCAAGGGACCTAGGCTTGAGCCCCCAAGGTAAGACCTAGCATTCATGATTCATACAGGGAAGGGGACACTGGAGGGTCTCTGGGATGGTCCCTGACCACATTGCGTGCTAGCAGACTAAGCTAGACAGCTAATGGTTGCTGGCAAAAGGGCTGTATGTGCATGGATAGGGACTGCCACTGCTAGGAATGTTGCCTCACCACGCTTTCTCAGCCTGCTGTGCTGTGCTGTGTTGCCCTGTATGGTCTTCCTGGGCTGAATTCTAGAGGCTAAGGAACCAGCACTGTGGCCAGAGACCCTTGTCCTTACCCTGTCCAATGCTGGAGCCTCATAGTTTTTCTAGGGCCTCCAAGTCTAAACTATGACACACCCCAATAGCCCCCTCCACTTATACACTGCCATTTTGGGGCTTGTAGACTTTGAAAAAGAGTAAACCAGAGCCTTGGTAAGCAGATGAACACCAGGTAGCCTTTGGGCAGGCTTAGTTATGGCTGAAAACACAGACCTCTTCTTTTAGGTGCCAGCAACACCTATCAGAATCCTGCCCCAGCTAATGTTGAAGACTGTGGACCTAGAGGCACACATGACCACATAGCCCCTGGGAAAGCACAGGCCTCATGCCTAGGGTGGTGGGGGGGGGGGGAGAGGGGGGAGGGGTAGTGGTGTCTTAGCCTAGCTCTGGCTGCATTGGGGCTCAGTAAATATCTGTGGTGTGTGGCAGTGGAGACCAAATTTGTACACTGGGATTTGGAGGCCACAGGATGACCCAGTTTACTGGAAGAGCCTGAGCTGCACAGGCAAAGGCAGGGGGTTGACAGAAGCCAGTATCAGGCCTCATGGAGTTGTAGGTGCTTCTCATACATGCCTAAAGACCCAGAAGTCATGGGGACTCAGAAAGGACACGTGGAACCTGAGACTAAAGGAACATCCCCAGGCTAGTCTTTGGCCTGTACATTTCCCTCCTTGTTCCATCTCACAGAGTATGAGATCAAGGCCATGAGAATGTATGTCAGTACAAGATGCCCATGGTCACCTTCTCTTGGGCACAAAACAACGGCTGGGGCTATGAAAGTACAGAGGTGGCATAGGTCTCAGTATGTCTACATAGCCTCCTTTCTGGACACTCTGTCTAGAGATGAAAACCAGTAGCTACAAGGGCATTTTGTGTTCTAGAGTGTAAGCGGTCCCTCTACCCTTAAATCAGCCCTTCCTCCTGTGCCCCATGGGTCCCCTGGGGCTACCAGGCTCTGTTGAGCTAGGTGCCTGGGACCTGTCTGAGACAGGATCAGTCTGAGTCCCAGAGAAAAGCTGTTGGGACACAGGAAGAGGAATAAACTGCTGGCTTCCAGCCGTCCTTCCCTTGGGCCATGGCCCTTGATTCCTCTGTTCTGCCTCACTAAAGCCTGGTGCCAGCCCTTGTTCCCTGGACAGCCGGTGAGCGCTAGAGGTGTTATCTGTGGCAGCAACAGAATGGACACGTCGCGCCCAAAGGAGGTGTCGGCGCCTGGGAAGAGGCCAACTAGAAATCCAACCTCACTGGCTGCAAAACTGGAGGGCGGTCCCAGGAGACACAGAGATAAGCATGACCCTTGTCTCTTGCCCCTCCCCAAACTGATCAGTCCCAGATAGTGACAGGGGCCTAGAGTACTTTACATAACCAGCCAGCCCTGGAAAGGAAGGCTCTGGGTTAGGGGGGCCCAGGGATTGATCTCACTGTGGCCCACACCCCCAGAACCCATGGGGAGGGTTAAGCTTCCTGATCAGATGGCAGCAGATCTGGGACAGAGCTGGTGAGGAGCGGGAAGGACTGAGACGGCTCCGGTGTTGACTTACCTGGCTGTTCTCACACTGCCTCCCTTTGGGCATCCTAGACCCAGACTGTCCCCAGGGGTTAGCCACAGTAGGTTGCTCACAGATGGACTGTCAGGTGTTTGCTCATCAGTGCCCTCCATCTGCACCCTGCACCCCCTTTACCAACCATGTGGCTTTCATCACTTAGACCCTGACTCGGATGTGGACCACTTGGGAAGATCACACTGCTAGCTGACCTTAGGTCCTCATCTTACAAAAGTAGTCCTGCTGGCCAAGCCTGGGCTTCCAGAGAAGGCATCTCAGCCTTGGTTTTATGTGGGGGAATATAGGCAGCTGTCTAGGTAAAGTGCCAGAATGTTTGCCCCTCTCCCCATAGCAGAGCTGACACTGGGGACAGTGGGTGTAGGAGGTGGTGTGGGAATCTGGTAGGTGGCATGGGGACCTTGTTGGTGGCAGCTCATCTTAGACAAAACTCAACTGATTCTCACTTAAGGCCCTTGGGAGTGGAGTTGGGTGCCACAGGCTCCAGAACTCTGTTCTTCATCCCAGGCCCTCCACACGTGTTTCTGGAATGTCCCTTAAGCTCACCTCTGTGTCCACACATCTGCACATAGCTATTGGGTAATACCTGGCTAACTCCTATACTGCAGCTCTCACTGACCCTGCCTCCCTCTTCTTCCTCATGCTTAGAGGACATCTCTTCAGGTATCTCTTTGAGGTATCATTATATTGTCCAGGTTGGTCTTGAAGCTCCAGACTCAAGTCATCCTCTGGCCTGACCTTCATGAGTGGAATTACATGCTCACTACTACACCTAGTCTGTGTTCTCTATAGCTGACTGACTCCCCACGAGTGTCCATGATGGGGGCTTTTCCTCTGGGAGCTGTGTACAAATCGGCAGGATTTGTGTACTCTTACCCACTCAGTTGTCACTCCCATTTCTGCCTGAGCTGATACTTGAAGGAGCTCAAAGCCATGGGTACAATGAGGACCGATCAGATATTCACTGGAGTCACCCCACACTGACCTCCAGCACCAAGGAGAGTGAACCCCAGAATGAGTCCAGATGAGGAGCAGGAGGATCAGCGTCTCTGAAGAGACCTTATCCTACCTGTACCTTCTCAAATACCAGCCAGAGGTATCCTAGCCACATGGCTTTTGGGTTTGTGAAAGGGCCTCCTGGGCAGAGGCTGCTGCTGTGGGCTGTGGGAACTGTGGTCTGGATCCTAGATCTGATTTGGGAACTCGGTGGCAGTGCTGGAGTGAGCAGTTGAGTACAGCTTCAAGAGAAATTACTGCCTGCAAATATGCTAGCTAAGCAGATCTGTGGGTAGCAGGATACAACAGTCTGGCCCGGGACGCTCGAACTGCATTCCTTTGCGTAGCCTCTCACATCTGGGTTCACTCTCCTAAGGTCCTAGATGGCATCAAGGGCAGTGGCATCCACAGGGAAAGCTACCTTTTGCGATTACTTTGGGAGTTTCTGGGCACAGGCAGGCCAGTTCTAAGGGCTGTGTGCCAGTCTTCCTGGCTTTACTGCCTCAGCTGTAGAAAGACCTTAGCCTTAGGGACTGAGGACCCCAGAGTTCCACCTTGAAGTGGTATTTTCAGCCCATCAGATGTAGATACACAGACATTGGACAGACAGCTCAAGCTTGTACCCACCTAGCCGAGGTGTTTGGGTCTTTGCCTCTGATGCCCGTGAAAGGGCCCTGTTTGTGTGTGAGAGCTGGCAGGATCAGGAGCAGAGCCGGAGTAATGTGGCCAATGCTGGGTCAGCATTGCCTGGCCTGAGAGTGACAGGAAGCTTCCCTTACCCCACCGCAGTCCCCTAGACCTGGGGCACAGGACATAGCACTGGCCTCAGAGGGAGCCAGCCATTTAACCTGGATGGTCAGCTGAGCCCTGCATAAGAAAAGTTACCTCCACCAGAAAGTTCTCTAGGATCAGGACTACCTGGGCATCCCATTGTCAAACCCACAGCTGATAGACTCTGAGGCCCAGTGCTGTTGGAGGGACTATGTTCCATATCTGTATGGGGAGGCAGTGGCAGGGCTGCTGGACTATAGCCGAATCCTTTTCCTGAGTGTACCCCCACTGGCCTCATGCCAACTAATCTATCAACAATTACACCCACTCTACCTTTGAGAATCCAGGTTGGGTTTGGAGCAGCACCAAAATAAAAGGTTTAAATAACAGATATTGGAAGACCTTTAGCCTTCCCTGGCTTCCCTGGTCCCTCTCCTTGTGGGACCGCTCCTGGGTTCCTCTCCTGCCGTTACCATTCGGCTTATAGTCAGGACTTCTGCACCCCTCAAAATAGTTTTTTTAAAAACATAGTTAGGGGGCCTGGGGATGTAAGTCAGCTACTAAAGTGCTTATCTGGCATGTACCCCAAGTACCACTGCCAGCAAACTGGGTATGGTGCCACAGCACTGTGACTGTAGTACTCAGGAGACAAAGGCAGGAAGAACAGGAGCAGAGCTATCCTCAGCTACATAGCAAACTGGAGGACAGCCTGGGCTTCATGAGACCCTGTCCCTCCTCTCCTCAAACAAACAAACAAAAACTTGTTAGGTCATAGCTTTCCATGCCCCACCCCCAACTCTGTGTGTGTGTGTGTGTGTGTGTGTGTGTGTGTGTGTGTGTGTGTGTGTTTCATGCAGTTCAGGTGCTGAGGCTGGGCTTGAACTCCTGATCTTCTACTTCACAAATGCTGGGATTTCAGGCTTGCGCCATGACATCAGCATGTTTTCCTTTTATTTGTTTAATAATTTATTTTATGAGTGTATGTGTGTGTGTGCGTGCTTGAGTATGTATATATGTATGTATGTATGTATGTATGTATGTATGTATAGCACATGCAGGCAGCAGCCTGAGGAGGTCAGAAGAGGGACTGGATCCTCTGAAACTGGAATAATGGTGGTTGTGAGCTACTGTGTGGGTGCTGGGAACCAAACCCTGGTCCTCTGCATGAACAAGCAAGTGTTTTTAACTGTTGAGCTCTCTAGTCCACCAGCAAGTCTTAATTGCAACTTGATGAGGTGGCAGGTGTAGGGGGGGGCAAGTTGGGGATTGGGGGTGGCTTTTCTCTTTCTCCTCTCTGTTCCTCACACTTGCCAAGGCCTCTGGACCCTTACAAGGGCTATTCTAGAATGGCCAGGGACCTGGCTATGGGATCATTTCCTGGGTCTCTTCTTTACTCACCCTGTCTCTGCCATTGTGAGGATGGAGCTTCGAGCCTATCCAGCCTGTGTGAGCATGGCTCCTGCATCCTCTGGGATTTTCTCTTTCTTTCATTCACAGAACTGACTGGAGCAGGGGCAGGGATCTGTGTCAAGGCTCATGAGTATGGGTCACTTCTTAAAGGCACACAGCTTGGCATGGGCCAGGCATATGTTGCTGTTCTGGAGGACCCCCTTGGCAGACTGCTCACTGGCTGTGCGCCCCACCTCCGGCCTGGACCACTCCCCCACCCCCACAAACACACACCAGACTTTGCTCAAACACAGCTCCGTTTCTATTTGTGCTGATGATTGTCTGCTTGGACAAAGGCCCCTTTCAGGGGCGTCAGAGGTTCAGCAAATAAATAAATGAATAAAGTCCAAGGGAGGAAGAGGAGACTGAGGTGGTGGCAAAGCAGGGGCAGGCAGCCCCAGGCTCCCACCAACTGGCTCAGCTCTCAGAGATCCCAGAGATGAAGGGATGTGTTCGCCAGCTGGAAAGGCGAGCTACTGTTGTGAAGGTTTGGTATATGTAAGAACAAGGCACAGGGGCTTCACCCACAGAAGGATGGCTCCTGATGGGGGCCTGACTTTGTGTGGCCAGTTGTCATCTTGGGTGATGTGTACAGTAGAAAGACAACAGTCCCATGCCTGGTACAGTGGGCTGGCAGGTCTGCATATGAATCTTGGTGTGTCCTTCAAAGTCAGTTGTCTACGGTGCACAGTTTCTATTTGGAACTGGAGGGGGGGGTGACTCTGTTGTTGAAGTGAGGTTTGTGATGAATCAGCAGGACTTGGAGGTCTCAAAGAGATGCCTTCCCGAATTGGAGGCCAGAATGTTTTCTCTCTTCTTAAAGAAGACTCCCCACTTTGAACTCAGATCAGGAGGCCATTCTCTAGGGACCTGGGTTTACTTCAGCTCAGCTTGGGTCAAGTCCCTGTTAAGGCCTGAAATGCCCTACCTGCACATGAAGACATCTCATGGTAGTCACCCTCAGCCTCGTGCCAGATTCTCTAGTCTCCAATGCAGTCCCCAGCCCTTCTGTCCACTCACCCTTGTCCCCCATGTTCCTGAAGGACCATAGTAGGGCATGGGAAAGCAGACCGACCCCACAGTTAGAGTTTCCCTAGCTCATTGTCCCAAACCCGTTAAAGCTGGAAAGCTATGAAAGACGGTAGGAGTTGTCCTGGAGGGCTGCCTGGAGGAGTGGGGGATCAGCCTGCAGGAGTGACTGGCTGGGTCTGGTAGGAGCTGGCTGGCTGGCTGGCTAGCCCCTCCAGTCCAGGCCTGGCCAAGCCCCTAGGGCAGAGCTGACTCCTGGCCATTCCTGGGACAACAATGGCCAGCATTTAAATTCCAATTGAGTCGGCCAGAGTGGCCCCGGGCGTGAGAACAGGAGCCCCCACCCCCAGCTCCAGCCCCGCCTGCTGCATTCCTGCCTCCCCGGAGATGGCCGTGGCCAGGCCGTCTCCAGGGGGCCGGGAATGCAGCACTCAATGGAAGGGGGACAAGGGCCCATTGAGCAGTGACGGGCAGGATTGAGCTGTCAGCCCCCCAACTCAGGACCCCTCCTCTGCCCCCACCCTCTCTCCCTGATGTTACTGATGACGGCTGCTCTTGGGGACCCCACTCGTACCTCCTGTGGCTGTCCCTGAGCAAGCATGGGCCTCGTCCATCTGGCTGACTGCAGGTTCTGCCCTCTTGGCCCCTTTCCACCCAGCAGCCAGGGAGCCCTCGAAGCCTTAATCATATCATGTCATGCCCCTGCGCAAAGCCTGTTACTGAAGGCAGGCTAGCTGACCCTGCTTTCCTTTGCTCTGCATGCTTTCCCCCCTCAGCCCCACCAAAACCAGGGGCCCTTTCTCTGGTCTGTATGGTAACTATCCCTGCCTAGCACTAGGGACACTCACACATATTTTGAGTATTCAAGGTTTGAATGCCAACCCTGTTGCCCATATTTCCCAGAACCTTCAGGTCCCTAGGACCTCAGACAAGGCTTGGTGTCTTCAAGGCAGCCATGTAGCGTGGGGCAGGGCAGTAGTCCCTATATCAGCCCCACTAGGTCCATGTTGCTTGAGGTCAGGGCTGTAAGGCTTGCTGGAGCCTTGAGAAGCCTGAACCCCAGTTTTTGCTTGGATTTGTCTTCTGTATCCTGCCCTGTGATCCCAACACTGACCAGGCACTTAAGCTGAACTATGCCCATGAGGTTTTCAAGTGCCCCAGGCAGAGCCTGCGCTGGCCCTGGCTTTGTCTGTTGTGCTGGTTGTGCACACCTCTGTGCAGCCTTTCTTCCCCTGCTAGCCAGGGCCAAAGCACCAGGAAGATATCACGGAACTGGGACTGGCAGTTATCAGGAAGTACAGGGGCTCTGCAGGGTTGCAGGAAGGCCTGGTTCTGATACTAGGCTGTGTGAGATCTAAAAGCAAGCATTCTGGCACCCCTCCTACATGGACATGGACATGGACATGGCAGCCACCTCTGTGTCAATGTGTGTGTCAACGAGTGACAATTAGGTATAACAGGTTGAAAAGGTAGGCTAGGTGGAGCTCCTAACAAGTTCTCGGCAGCACCCCACTCCACCACCACCCCTGGCTCTGGCATTGCCTGCAGGACTCTGTAGAACTACCTGCTGGTCATCTTAACTCTCAGAGTGGCACAACAGAAAAAGGGGTGGGGCATTGCTGGGAATCACTGAGCCAGACTCCCTGTACAAAGTGTCTGGTTAGCCACGGCTCTTAGGTTATAAGGGCAGGGCCTTAGCCAGTATGGCTTAGATGAATCCAGGGGCCATGGCAGGTGTGGGGTGGTTGTGGAGTCCACAAGCAAGTAAATGAAAGACTTCTGAATATATATACATAGAGCTGGAGTGAGCTGTGGCGAGAGCTAGTGATCAAGTGCCCAGGAGGCCTGCAACAAACACAGGCCAGTGAAGTCCCAGGTCTAGACCACCTTTGCTCTGATTTGTCAGAAGACTAAGACCAAGCCAGCGTGTGCTTGCTCTCTCTGTCTCTGTCTCTTGGCAGTAAGGGTCATCTAGTTGTAGCTAACAAGATATTGGTCCTAGAATAGGCTAAGGCATTAGCCTAAGCACCGTTGGGAAGCCTTGGCTAGGTTTATCCCTGTAGGCCTCTGTGTGTGGGTGGCCACATATGGTCTACTTCAAAGAACACTTCATCAGACATGTCTTTGAAAAGAAAAAGCCCTGGTCAGCTGGACCAGCAGAATGGAATGTGGTATCCTCTAGTAGGCTGGGCCCAAGAGCCACCTTCTAGGCCATCATTCTTCACAGTTTGGCTGGGCTGGGCTGGGCTGTGGGTAGAAGCCAAGCAAAAGCCAGGCTTACTGGGAAGTGAAGTTATGGGAGTGCATGCTAGCCACTGTCCAGCCCGAAGGTGCTAGCTAGCTTCATCTAGGTGTTCATGCACTAGGTTGAGGGACCCATCATGCCTTGGGGCTTAGCCATTCACTCATTGGGTCACTTTATGATTCTGGGTCTAAGTACAGGCTCTGCTCCAAGTCAGGAAGTCAAGCCTAAGGCAGATCCATCCCCAGAGACCTCTGCCCTAGAGCTGAGAGTAAGGCAGGAATGTTCCTATAAGGAATGAGAGAGAGGGTCAGGGGCTGAGGAGTGGGGACAGCTCCAGGGACAGGAGCAGACCAGCCCTGAGGTGGTCTGAGGAGCTCTGTTGGGAGTGTAAGGAGAGAGGAACTCCAGCCTGGGCTGTGTGAGGAGCCCAAGAGCCACAGATCTGTCAGAGAGAGGAGCAGAGCCCAAGCAGGCTTGTATAAGTGCCTGGACTGCCAGGAAGTGGAGTTAAAAGGTGACCATGGGGAGGGACATCAGGTGGCTGGGGCAGACAGGTAGCTAACCACTCTGAGAGCTGCATTCCCTCAGTCACAAGTATCCCTCCCTGCTCAGTGCCCCTCAGTCGTCCTCTGGATGACCTGTCTTCCCAACTCAGTGCCAGAATATGATCACACTGTGGGTTTGGCTTCTCTGTTGCCAGGTCAGAGGGTGGCTCCTTGCTGTTCACCATGCATGGCTCAGGATGGGAGACTCATGCTTGAGAGAGGAATAGGTCATAGACTACTGAGGTGAGATAGGGCCTGCATTTCATCTACTGAACTTGGCTGCACTGATTTGCTTTGTTTGTTTGTTTGTTTTGAAACAGGTCTCATTGTGTAGCCCTAGCTGTCTAGAAACTTGCTCTGTGGCCCAGGCTAGATTTGAACTCACAAAGACACATCTGCCTCTGCTCAATGCTGAGCTTAAAGTCATGTGCCACCATACCCTGCTTGTTGTTTTTAAGACAAATTCTATTATGCAGCACAGGCTGACCTTGAATTTGAGATTCTGGGTGCTAGTATTTTAAGTGTTTGCTACCATGCATGGCCACACTATTCTTTTTTGTTTTGTTTTGTTTTTTGTTTCTTCTCTGTGATAAGGTTTCTTTGTGTAGTTCTAGATGACCCTGGAACTTGACTTGTAGACTAGGTTAGCCTTGAACTCACAGGGATCAAAGATGTGCATTATATTACTGTACAGCTTTTTTTTTTTTTTTTGAGACAAGGTTTGGCTATATAGCCATGGCTAGACTGGAACATGCTATATAGCCCAGGCTATCCTGGAAACTTTTCTGGATCCTCCTGCCTCAGTCTTCTAAATGTTAGGATTATAGGCACATAACACCATGCTTGGTTTTATGCAGTGCTGGGAACTGAACCCAGGGCTTACACTGGAGGCAAACACTCTTCTATCTAAGCTCTACCCCAGCCCTTGCCCTGTCCTTCTGTCCTCATTTTGGTTGTCACAGGGCTCAAAACTAGTTAAAGAGCTGGGTGGTGGGGCACTCTTAATCCCAACACTCAGGAGGCAGAGGCAGGTAGATCTTTGAGTTTGAGGCTAGCCTGGTTTAAAGAGTGATTTCCAGGACAACCAGAGCTATACAGAAAGACCCTGTATCAACAACCCCCCCAAAAACCCCCCCAAAAACCAAAAAACCTAGGCCCAAAAGCATTAATTATCTCTCTCTGGAGTTCTGGAATGCTCTTGTTTTCTTGACCTAAATAAATATGATGTGTAAAAGCTGTATTTTCTAGGAAGTATGAGGCTCACCCTGCACAGCAGCTGTGTCAGCTCCTGCAACAGGCTCTTTCCTCTCTGGCAGCCTAATTCCTCAACAGGCTCAGCCTCCCTGTTAAGTTCCAGCAAAGCCACCTCCTACAAGTCAGTGTACAGCAACTAGCTCTAGATTAGGAAAGGGTCAGTGATAAGCCTGGCCAACTGTCTTCTAGTGGGCTTTAGGCACTAGTGCACATGCCGCTGCGGCGGCTGCCGCCGCCGCCGCCGCCGCCGCTGCCACCACTACCACCATCACCACCACCACTACCCAACTTCCCTCATCACTGAGCAGAGGACTTAAATGGACTGCTTCCTAGCATGAAGTATCATCCACTAGAGTGTCAAAGCTGCTGGCAGAGCCTCTCTGGCAGGTGGTTGTATGGTAGAGATATTACACCTAAGATCAGGTGGTAAGACCAACTGAGGTCTCAACACCAAAGCTTCCAGGAGTTTCCCAGAGGTCCAAATATGGCCAGCTTGGATCTTGGGCGAGCTGGTAGGTGTTAGGCATCCTGAACAAGGAGAGTCCACAAGGGCCACAAATTCCTGCCCACTCAACAGGACACATCCATCCATGCAGGCTGGTCCCAGGGTCTCCTGATAGCAGCTGGTGGTCACAAACAACCCTGATGTGGGCACCTGGATGTTGTTGCAACAGTTTCCTCTGAGATGGAAACTCTCATGTAGGAAAGCTCTTTAAGCAGGAAGGTAAACAACTCAAAATAGCTTCAGGAAGTCCCTGAAATTGACCAGATTCTCTAGACCCCTTCCTGCCAGCGTAAGCAATGAAAGGGGAGAGTTTCCCCTAGGACAAGGTAAGCTGTAAAGAAAACTCTTGAGTTCAGACGGCTGCCTGGAAAAAAACAAACCAGTGGAGCTGCCCTGTGCTGGGATGGGTTTTGGTGATACATCTGTCTTTGAACCATTTCTGCTCCTTTTAGTAACCCCTCACCCATTCTTCTGTAAGTAACCCCAATAAAACTCACTTTTTACCAGTTGGACTTTGGTGGTGTCCATGCTTTAGTCTGTCATGTGTTCCGCATCTGGGCTGAGCAAACATGCATGTTGTGTCTCCCCAGTAAACATTTTGCCAAGTAACACTGGGTCAGTAACTGGTGCTCTTCCTGGATGCTCCTGTGCCCTGCTAATCCCTGCATCTGGCCAACTGTCCTTGGAGCCACATTTGCTTCTGGAGGGCCTGAGCACAGGTAAGGCACTGGTCAAATCCTTAACTCAGGTGTTCCCTAATAAACTGATGAGCTTGGTCTTGAGCTTTAGGGGCCCCAAGTCATTCTACTTCAACGTGAAGCCCAATCTACAGACCTCAGAGTCCTTCTGAAAATGCTGCTAGATGATGGCTGGGTTCAGCTTGTCTCCATTAGCTCACTCCCCCCCCCCCCCCCCCAGTTAAGGAACACAGTGGTCTGTAACTGAGGACAGAGCTCCGGAGAGAAGCACTAGAGACCTGAGGTGGCATGGGGACTGAGCTGAGACCTACAGCACACTCCCATTTGCCGACTTGGTAACTTGCAATCACAGATCCAGATTGTTATTTTTTAGACAAGTTGTGTGTGTGTGTAGCCATGATTGTCCTAGAACTAGATCTGTAAACCAGTCTGACCTTGAACTCACAGAGATCCTCCTGGGTGTTGTGTGCCACCATCATGAGGCTATAAGCCCAGATTTTGGCCATGGGGTTTTATCTATAGTGGTGCAGAAGTGTAGGGAAGTTTCTAAGGCCAAGAGAGCAGCCTTTACATAGATATAGTGCTGTAGTTGACTAGTAATGTCTGCCATGGATGGGGACTTACAGTAGTATACATGCAACGGGGATACTACCCCAGAGTGGATTCTAATATCCCAACTTAGTCTGGAAGCACAAGGTACACACTCCTGAGAGCTCACCTATGGTTTTCTCATCCATCTCTTAAGTAAGCCTAGCTGTTGGCAGTGCTTCTTACCCTGATCCACATGGCTGGTTTGGGAGATACCATCGGCTGAGGGACTTCAAGGCTCCTTCTCTGTGGCATTGGTGGACTCTGGTAGAGGACAGGGGCAGGGCTGAGTTTTTTGTGAGAGAGAGTGAGGGAGTAGACTCTGAATTTGTCTTGTAGTAGGGTTTGAGCCACCTCTTTCCTTCATGGCCTGGTCACAGGAACCAACATGGCCCCCTTCATGTGTTCATGCTCTGCTGCTGGATCATTGCTGTTGCTAGGCCACCAGCATCCTGTTTGTCTCTGAACTTGGACCTATTCCATGTCTGTCTATCTGCTCAGCACTTGTCCCTCTATCTCCATCCACCTCTTGCTTTCACATATTCCACCTCAGATGCTTTTTGTCACATATAGTAAGCTCTCTCTTTCTCTGTTTCTGGCCAGTGGTTCCAGGGCTGAGAGTGGCCTGAAGGCTAATGGCCGTGATTACAATATGCCCAAGATCCATCCTGTGACCTCCAGAAGTCTTCAGTTTCTAAGCCCTCTTCTCATCCCAAGTCATACAACCTCCAGAAGTCATACAAGAAGTCATCCCAAGTCATACATTTTTTGCCCACATTTTATAAATAATACTTCAGAGTAAACCTGCCCAAGACTTTTCATGAGCTGGGGCCTCAGGCACAAAATTGCTTAATAATGGGGAGGGTAGACAGGTGGTTGTCTGCTGGAGGCCAAGGTTGGAAGCTAGTAGGGACCCTATCAGAGCTGGTGTCGGTGGGGCTTGTCATCCTGCATATTAGAGATGTTCAGGTACCTCTGATAAGGAGCTGGGGGTGTGTGACATTGAGAGATCCAGAGTAGAGGCCTGACGGGTAGGGGCATCTGTTGGCGAGTGCACATGGTCTAACCTTCAACATGGAGCACAGCTGAGGCAGGTGGAGCTGTCTTCACCCTCCCTTTCAGAACAGGAGGTTCAGGGCAGGCCTGGAGAAGCTGAATAGAGAGGCCTTGGGGAGTGGCACCCATCGAGTCTCCACCTGCCCAACCTGTTGGTTTCTGGCACTACCTGTTATGTGAGCCCGACAGTAGCATGGAGTAGAATCCTTTAAGCCCTTTACAAGGAGAACATGGAGTGTGTGTGTGTGTGTGTGTGTGTGTGTGTGTGTGTAGGGAGGTTGCTACTCTGGGATCCTTAGGTCTGTGGTGCAAGGTAAGACAGGGACATGTCCCTGAGAACAGATGTGGGGGCTCAGAGTATCAGGGAGCCTCACTCCTGGGCACATATGCCCATGTGTGAATATAGCAAGGGTCCTGGGCAGAGTTTCCCTGTCTTAGGAGCTTGGGGAGGGTCTTCTAATGCTGATAGGTAGGTGGATGGGTGATCATGGTTTGGGGATGTGCCCCCTCTAATGAACTTAGCAAGGGCCACTGGGGCCAACTTCATCTGGTGGGGTATGAAGACAGGCAGGCCTGGGAAATCCAGGACTCAGTGGGGCCAGATGGTATCCCAGGGAAGGAGTAGGTAACAGGAAAGGGTATTTGCTAGGAGTAGCTGCAGCCCTGCTCCGACGCATTCCACCTTCTGTGAGCCAAGCCAAGTTGTTCCTTGTACAACCAGAATGAACACTGGGAAAATCCCCAGGGTGAGGCTGGCCCCATAGCCATGAGATGGCCCCATAGCCATGAGATAGCCCTTACTGATCCTGGCATCTTCTCTAGGGTTGCCATGGGTGAAACGGGCTGTCCTGGGTGTCCTGAAAGTCCTTGGGTGGGAGGATATGCTGTCTCAGAAGGATCTGGGATAGATTTTCCTAGGGCAGGCAGAGGGTGTTTTTTTATTTGGTTTGTGCCTTGGGGTAGAAGGCTGGCTGCCCTTTTAAAGACTTTAGATTCTGCACCAACTACTTATCTTCATCTCAAAGAGCTCCAGGGGTGCAGAGTCTCAGCAGGGAGTCCTTTCCTGAGGGCAGTGACCATTTAGCCTGCCCATTATATTTGGGTTCCCCAGCTTTGGTGGGCCAACCTGGGAAGTGAAATATCCTGAGCTTGGAACAGGCAGGCTGTAGCTATTCCAAGCTGGGGTAGGCACATGTGGAGTTGGAGGAAGCCTAAAGTTCTAGCTGAGGCTCTTGTGGCTTCTAGACGCTTGCACACAGGACAGGGCCAGGTGTGCTCAGATGGGTATGGGTATGGGTATGGGTCCCAGGTTGTTGAGTGAGAGCTCCTGTCCTGCTGTAGGCATGTGTTCTGCTGGGTGAGATGAGGCGGTGCTGGCACAGGGGCCTGCCCAGCCTTGCTCTGACCCAGTTTTCCAGGCCCAACCCAGTTCTCTGCACCCAGGCAGGCAAGGGCAGTGGGAGCTCACAGAACTTTTTTTAAGGAATACCAATGCCCTGGCCCACAGCAGCTTTCTTGTCCAGGGCATTTGACTGGCTGGCTGTCACTACAATTAGTCCCCCGAGAACACAGGCATCCCTAGGACTTGAGTTGCTAATGATCCCACGGGATCCTGCTTTGGAGTTACCTGTTCTGTGCCTCTGTCTCCAGATGAACTGATGCATTGCCCAGAGATAGACAGACCCTGTACCTTCTAACTAAAGATCTGGTAGTGTTTCCTGCCCTCCTAGAAACCAGTTATGGCCTTCCTAAAGATAGGGACCCTTAGGTGATAGGTAGATATGGAACAGGCCACAGAGTCACAAGAGTGGGTATAAAGGCTCAGGAAAACATTCCAGGGAAGGGGAGGGTGGGATAGTGGTGTCTTTGTGGACAAGGAGGCTGGGTCAGCAAAACCTGTATGAAGCCTGCTGGGAAGTAGGAAAGGGTAGGGAGGGTGGCCGTGACTGTGGGAATCTTGCTCTGGTGGCGGCTGGATAAGCTGCTTTGATCCACATTGAGGCAACACAGACCCCAGCTCTAAGATAACTGGGGCTTGGGAACCCGGGCTCTGGCCCCTGCTGCCCTTCTGGGTTTTACCCCTGCACAGGAGAGAAACTAGTCCCAGTGGTGACTGGCTCTCTGGGCAGGTTCTCCTGGATGCTGGGGCATGGCTCTTTTCTGTTTGTTTGTTTGTTTGTTTGTTTGTTTGTTTTTCAAAACAGGATTTTACTGTGGCCCTGGCTATCCTGGAACTCACTCTGCAGAGCAAGTTGGCCTCCAACTCACAGAGATCCACTTGCCTCTACCTCCTGAGTGCTGGGAATAAAGGTGTGTGCCACCATCGAGGAGCTGGGGCATCATTCTTAAGCTGACCTGGCAGGACAACTTGAGGCCCATCAGTTTCCAAGGAGAGGAGTGTGGAGTGTCCACCTCAGGAACAGATAGGCCTCCACTTGACTCTGGTCCTCTGAATTAAACTTTCTGAATACCTTTCCCAGCTAGCTGTTAGCATCTTTCACTTGGGCTTGAGAGGCCATGGAATCCCCTACTCCCTTGCTGGGACCAGGAGGACAGCCTAGTTTGAGCGGAGGTCAGCATGGACACATATGTGGACACATGTGCACACTGCCTGGGAACCCCATATCAAACTCCTAACCTTTGCCTCAGCCATGGTCAGTACCTTCCCACCCCAGAGGGCTGACTCAACACACCCTCAGGCCCTATCCATCCCAGGCTAGTGGACAATAAAGCTGTCAGCAGCCAGGGTGAGGGGCAGGCAATGGGCGTGGCTAGGAGGAGAGGGCCTCCAGAAGCACAGACATCTCTATTAGGGGCTGTAGACCCTGCCTGTCCATCCTACTCAGTGCTGGGACCTTGGAGGCTGGAAGCATGTGGTGACTCAGAGAGAAGAGGATGACCAGAATAGTTAGCAAGGTCAATAAGGACTGGGAGCCATGTGGAGACAGGTGTCTAAGGAGCAAGCGCCCTGCCCACCCCCCAGGCCTCCAGCCCATAAGAAGACCCTGAGAAAAGGGGTTCTCAGAGAAAAAAGATGGTCACAGAACATGCCTCAGCTTTCCCACCTGTGATGGGGCATAGGGCTTAGACAGACACCACTATGTACCTAAGCTGTGTTATAGGACAGCATCAGTCAGACTCCAGTGGAGTCCAGCAGACAGCAAAAGCACTTTCAGATATGGGCTGAAAAGACTGAAGAAGGAAGTGGCTTCTACATCTGTCTCCCCTACATTCAACTCCCAGGTCCAGTATGCCTACTTTGTGAACTAGGGCAGAGACCCAGATGATAGGCATGGCTGTATCCTCTTACTAGATTCTGCTGGAGACTTAGGAGCTGAAATTTAGGCCTATGGCCCTTGGATCTTAGCTGAGATACTCCTGAAAAGTAAGGCTCCTGAAGTGGCTACAGGTTGTGAGTTGGCAGCCTCTATCTGGTGAGTTCTCTGCAGACAGCTCTCTCTTCCAATGAGCTGTAAGCAGCCTATGTGTTAGCATCTCCTGCATCTCCCAGGATCCCTAGCTCCACAGCATCCTCAGAGTCTTACCAGGCTTTGTGGGTGGGCTGGTCCTTTTCCTCAGGCTGATGAGGCACCTAGCCCAGGGCTGGTGAGGTCCTGACTGCTCTGAGGGCTCCCTAAACATTCTACTGTTCCCAAGTTCAGCTGAAACATCTCTGGGAGCAGTGTGGTTACCTCTGGTGACTGAGTAACTGGGACAGTGATTCCTTATTCCCCATCTGTCAAATGAGGCTTCTGTGAGGGCACTGTTAGGAACTTCCAAGACTACCAACTTCACATTCTCCTGACCACACAAGGACCTGGATTGCCCGGCCCAAGCCATCTGCAGGAAGGTTAGGGACTCATTGGGGGGTGTGCATGAGCCCGCACACCACCCCAGGGGGCTGCTCTAAACTTAAGAGAATGGAACTGAACGCTTGGCTGAAGGTCACATAGGGATGATGGGTGAGAGGGCCAACCAGTAGAGGGGACAGAGCAAGACTGCCATAGGTGATACCAGGAGGGGCCAGTGACTGAGAAGCATTCAGTGTAATAGAGACCCACTGGGGTGGAGGAGGGTGTGGCAAGGGCTGCTGGGCCCTCGGGCCTAGATTCCTAGTTCTGCTGGAGCCTGCAGAGTTAGGACTTGTTTATTCTTGGCAGGAAGGCTAGTCCTGGGGGGGGTGGTGAGGGGGGGGTAAGGCCTTTTCAAAAAAAAAAAAATAAAATAAAACATTCATTTAGAAGGCTCCCAAGGCGTGCTGAACTGCTAAAGGGTCCTGGAAAAAATGCTGAGAGGGTTTAAGTGTAAATGGACCCAAAACACCATAATTAAATTTCCCTTAAATTTACCAGAGTTTGGGGTCAAAGAAAAAATAAAACTTAGGGAAAATACACTTGAGGTTTCAGGCCAAGAGCTTAGGAAAATAGATTTCTGAACGGCTCAGCAGCTACTGGCCTGGCCCTGCCAGTCCCTGGGTTGTCGAGGCCTCACCCCCATCTCTGCTAGGCATTGCTCTGTGCACATACCGTTCCTAGGGGCTTTCGAGGCACCCTGGTTGCCCCTTATCAGCTCTTCCTGCTTTCTGCTGTGTAGCTCGTCTTGTCAGGTAGCCCTGCCCTTGCCCTGCACCTCTCCCTAGCTCTGGTCTCCACTATTCATCCAGGCACATTTTCCAGACCAAAAAAAAAAAAAAAAGTAGGACTTGAGGTCTAGTGGTCTGAGTGAACCAAGGGGCAAAAAGGCCAGAAATATTGGTCTGGAATATCACAGCATCCCCAGGCTCCCAACAGCGCATGATTCATGTCATTGCCCTTTTTGCTTAACCTGCCAGGAAGCTCACAGCTAAAATTAAGGATCTTACATAGTAGCTAGTGTTGGCTGAAGGCTTTTGGAACATTTTCTCTTCATGTTCTTTAAAATTCCATTTTTCTGTTATAATGTGCAAATCAAATGTACTTTTATTTTAATCCTCAAATTATGAGAATAAATTTGAAGGGCAAAAATTACCCACACACTTTCAGAGTCACATGGCCATTCAAACTTGCTTCCTGTTTCTTCTTTGGGGGAACCGGCTCATGCCAGTCCTCTAAGTCAGAGTTCTGAGCCCCTTCTCCATGGTACTGCACTGGCTCCTGAGCCTATGGGCACACAGTAATGATGTTTCCCAGTAGCTGAAGGAAGGGGATTCCTAGGAGAAGACAGAGCAGCTCTGGGGCTTTGAAAGCCTTCAGTCCTTCCAGCCAGGCTGTGGAGTCCATTGGGGCTCAGTTTCCCTTATCTCTTCACTCAGCTTAATGGCAGCTGCCCTGCTGGACCAGGCACCCTCCCTGAGTGCAACCTTGGCAGGGTCCCAGGGCTCCCCCTGCCTGGGTTCCAGACCCACTGTGCCTTATAGTAGCTGCCACCTGCCAGGAACCCTGTGGGTAAGAGGTGAGATGTGATTTCAGGTCTGTCCAAGAGCCACCCCCGACTCCTCTCAGCTCATTGTACCTCACAGCCATTTCCCCAGCCTCAGCCCTGGTTTGGCTGGGGAGGTCAGGGAAGGGCAACTATCAGGTTTTCTTCTGCCAGCCTGTAGGGATTCCATTCCAGGACACATGCAGCTGGTGCCCCACCACAGTCTCTTTCCTTGTGGCTCAACAGCATAGGCCTCAGAAAGCTGAAGCTACCCAGCTCTGAGTCCCTAATATGCCTGACTTGGCCTCTGCCCTCGACTCATGTTTACTGAAGAAGACTCCATCCATCTATGTGAGCCTTAGAAAGCTGGTGGGTTCCCCACAAGTGGGCCAGGAGGTGTAAGCATGGAAGGGGACTTTATCATTAGGATAGGGGTATCATCAGCACTAGCTGTCGGCACGCTCCAACCCTTGTCCTCTGGGACTGTGCCATGGGCCAAAGAGAACGACCTCCTCAAAACCTGGTTGTAATAACAGCCTGGAGTTCACCTGAGGGCCTTGGGATAAAATAGTGGTTAAGTTAGAGGCAGCATCATAGAGATTTAAGGGCTGGCACCATCCTGCACTCATGACAGAATGGTGGGCTCAGCCTCATCTTGTGTAGGTCTCTGAGAAGCAGGTAGACTCCTGCTGAACCTACTGACTTGGGAAGAATCACTTCATATAAGAAAATCACACTGAAAACAGACTGTCCTTCCAGGAATTACATCTTGGTATCAAGGGCAAGGCAAGTGAGCTGCAGCTACTTGGGGTTGGTACACAGGGACCATATTGATATGAACTCCCACAGAATCAGTGGAGTCTTAAAATGCTGTGCCTCTTTGATGTAAGGGCCATCAGACAGTGGCAGCCATGTTGGAGAGTCTATCACATCTAGTCCATGTCAGGATGTGCATGATATCAAGGGACCAGGAACTGCCAGGTATGTAGTGGGCAGAAGGTAGCTTCCCCCAGAGGCAGGTCTATGTGCTATCTCCTGGGATCCATGAATGTGACCTTATTTGGAAAAAAAGAGTCTTGCAAGTATAACAGTGGGAAGAGGCTTGAGGTGAGGTCATCCTGCACTTTATGAACAGCTCTAAATCCAACCACCAGTGTCCTTATGCAAGGCAGGAGATGTGGGAGAGATGGCAAAGGCACAGAAGCCATGTGAAGGAAGAGGAAGAGACTAGAGTGAGATGGCTGTAAGTCATGGATGCTTGGAGGCCCCAGAACTAACTATAATAGGCAGGAAGAAGCCTTCTCAGGGCCTACAGCGAGCCCAACTTGACCTCAGACTTCTGTTGTCCTGAGTTGGGAAAGTAAATTTAAGACAACCAGATTTAATCTGGAAGTAGGCTCAAGACAAGTTGTGAACACAGCTAATTTCTGATGAAGGGGGCACACCCTCACATTGCTGCAATTGAGCAGGGGTCTACATGAGCTGGCCAATGTCAGGCCACAGGGCTGGGGGAGGATGAGAGGAGTAGAAGTACCCTGTCTGGAATCCTCTTTTCTGCATGTGTAGCCCATGAGAGATATGGTCTGTTGGGCCATATGGGGTTCAGAGAACAACCAGCACTGGCCTGAGATTCCGGACTGGGAATTTCTAACAAGGAGGACATCTCAGAAATAAATAAGTATTGCTGTTTGGATGGATGCTCAGCTCCCAGTTGGTACAGGGTGTGGAGGGGTCTGGTAAATCCTCCAGACGAAGGGGGTGGAAATAGGGGTCAGAGCTCACATTCTGGTTCATTTACTGATAACTAATCTGCCAATAGATTAAGGGAGAATGTCTGCTATGACCTCCTGGGGTGGCATCCTGGGAGAGGACCTGTGAGCAGCTGCCTGGGGGTTCCATGGGAACCTAGGACTGGATTCTAGCCAGTCTGCAGGGAGGGGTGCTCGGCCAGAGCAGGAGTAACAGTAGGCAGAGCTGCCCAGCTCTAGGGTGGACACAGAGGGATAGCATGAGGGCTCTGGGGGCAGGGCCCTGCTCCGCTATCTGGGAAAGATAAGAGTGATCAGTGAGCCAGTGAAGGGTTTTCATGGCCCACTTGCCATTATTTTCTGACAAGCAGTGTTATGTCCTTCGAACCACACACAGCCAGACTGGGCAGAAACACTGAACCAAGACCCCAGATATCTGGCTCCATAGGCCCCATCAGAACTTTTGGAGCTTGACTGAAAGCCAGACAAGGTTCCCTGCCTTGGGAGGGTAGATACAGAAGCCATCAGTCACAGGGTGGTGTTGGTTGCTGTTACAGAAGTTCTGCCAGGCAGGACCCACAGCTTGCCAGCATTGATTGGGTGACCAGGCTGATCCTCCAGGGACCAGCTGTCATCGTGACACTCCCCAGATGGAATGTGTCCCCACGATGGGTGTGCTGTGCTAGGACGTTCATAGGCTGGAGTTCAGGCAGCCCTAGGGCAGGGCAGGCTCCCCTGTAGCCCCAGCTCTTCTTGTTATTCTGACGCTGGATAGTAAGTTTCTTCCAAACCAGTGTGTTCTTGGGGAAGTGTGAACATCCTGAGTAGGATGCCGGCCACTGGTTGGTTTGACAATCCCTGTGTCTTTCATCGTGTAAACTCTGTTCCATCCTCCGCTGAAAAGCCTCTTCACACGTATTTGAATTTCTGGAATACTGTCAGGCTCTGCACCTGAGGATTTAGTGCTCTTTGCACAAGGTTCAGCTGAGCGGTTCATTGTGAAGACGCCCTAACACCTGAACCCCCACTGAGGTCAACCTTCTGAGCCCCTGAGCACAGCTTTATTGGAGGGAGAAGCGTGCTGGTAGACAGTCCTAAGCTCAGCATTGCTTTAAGGGGTCGAGTGTGTGACCCTTGCCTCTCCTGCTCCGCCCCAGCTGGGCTCCCACGCCCTCCGGGGCCGCCCGGCGCCCCCGCCTGACCACGCCTCTTCGGATCCCCCGCCCCTTGGCCGCCGGGGAAGGGAAGTGTTCGGGGCGTGGCGGGAGCAACCTCCCCCCCCCCCCCCCCCCGGGCTGCTGCGCGCCGGGCAGCCCCAGTTCAGTGCGCTGTGGCAGCGGGGGTGGCGGGAGCAGCTGGCGCCGTGTGGTCCGCTCCGGCGGGGGGGGACTCACCGGTGGGCGCCCGGCCACTGGGACAGTGGAGACCCTGGGAGAGAGGACTGAGAGCCGAAGCCGTAGCCGGGCGTGGTGAGCTGGGCTCTAGTGGCCGCCAGGTTGGTGTGAAGGACTCGGCTGGCGCTCGGAGGGGCCGGGCGGGCTCAGAAGCAGTAAGGGGCTGCGATGGGCTGGAAGTGGAGTGGTTCGTAAGTGCGGCGAGGCCGGGCAAGGCGCGGGGGTTCCCGCTCTGGAAAGTTTGCGGCTACTGCCGCCGTCCTGGGAGGGCTGTGCGGCAACCAGGGAGGGAAGGAGGAGGGAGGGACCGCGGCTGGGAGGAGGCGGCCGGCGCCAGGCAGCCCGGGAGAGCTAGGAGTCGGCGGGCGGGCGGGGCGGCCGGGGGTCCGGGTTCAGGAACGAGGCCGCGCTTCCAGGCTGCCCTCCGAGTAACTCAGTGATCTCCTCCTGTAGTCTCCGCAGCGGCGCCCTCCCACCGGCGCCGGAGCCGGGCGTAGGGGGTTGCAACATGCCCGCGCGTGCCGCTTGAGGACGCCACGGCCCGCGCTCTGGAGCCATGATAGTCCCGGCTTGCGTGTTAGTGTTCTGCGTGGCGGTCGTGGCTGGAGCTACTTCCGAGCCTCCCGGTCCAGAGCAGCGAGTTGTGCGGAGAGTGGCAGGTAAGAACCGACCCAAGGTGTTTTTCCAGGGGCAGCCTTTGACCACAGGGGCTTTGGCAACGGCGAACGGACCTCGGGTGAGGAAGGGGCGTTGGGTTGAGTACCACCACAGGGGTCAGTTCGCCCGGGTTTTGTCTCCCGCCACGCAAATCACTGTCAGTTCTGACGCGGCAGTTTATGGGGGTGTCTGTAGGCTGGGAGTCGCCACCCCAAGTGCGTGGCGTCACGGGGACCGGTGCGCCGTGGCGGTGGTCCCAGGCCGAGGCGCGTCGGGAAGGCGCGTAAGTTGACTTTTCACGATTCCTATTGTTGCTGCTTGGAGTTGAGAGGACGAAAAGTGCCTGTTACTGATTCTGTCGTCCTGCCGGAACAGTTCTTGTTCTGCTTCGGCTAAAGCAAGGCTGGACTTTGCGGAGTGGAAAGTACTATCCCAGCCAAAGTTCGGCTCTCAGGTGTTTCGCATGACAAGGTGACAGCTTCAGTGCCGCCGCTCCCCTCTTATCCTG
The DNA here is from genome assembly GCF_011762505.2 of Arvicanthis niloticus. Classification (NCBI taxonomy): domain Eukaryota; kingdom Metazoa; phylum Chordata; class Mammalia; order Rodentia; family Muridae; genus Arvicanthis; species Arvicanthis niloticus. The sequence goes on from NC_047664.1 coordinate 38,539,064, forward strand.
TAGGTGGCCTGGAGGGTCGGTTCCCAGGGGCGCGCACTGACCGCCCTGTAGGCCGCACACTGGGAGATGAGGGGCGGTTGTCCCAGGATTTTGGAGCCGCCTAGGTAGACCCGCTGGTCCCCAAAGTCCGCGATGGGACACTGAGTGTCTTCAGATGGGGCCGGAGGCCAAGGATACGAAAGGGAACCACAGTCCGCTCTGCGTCCCTCGGCCAACCGGAGGTGCGACGCGCGCGGCCCCCAGCCGTGCTCGGTTGCAGCGTGGCAAAGCAGAGCAGCGGTCTGACGGGAGGCCGTGTAAAGGGAGGTTTTCGCTCGGTAAGCTGTCGCCCCACCCGAGCTGAGGCCCGAACAGCCGCTCCTTTGTACCTCGGCGGCCACAGACCGCGCATTGATGGCGGCGCGGCCTCTCGGGGAGGTGCGAGTGCGGCGGGCGCAGCGGGAGGAGGCAGATGGCGGTGTGCCCCTCCCGGCGCCCCCGAGCCCTTCTCTCCAGCGGCTGTAGTCTCCTGGAACAATGTCATTTTTTTTTCTTCTCTCTCTCTCTCTCTTTTTTTTTTTTATGAATGAAAGTGGGCTGGGAGCTTGAATGTGCGTGTCTTTCAGCGGCGTGACAGAGGCGGTCGGGAGGTCAGCGCGCGCTTTTAGCGCCTGCTAGAACTGCCTGAGTTCCCGGGCGCCGAAAGGCCGGCGATGGGACCACATTAGCATGTGCATTCAGATGAAGATATTACTCCTTGCGTCGGGTGTCAGTGAACTCCGGTAGGAGCTGCGGGGCGGAGCGCATACTCTCTCTGTGCTCCAGGCAGTGACGGTGGCCTCCTGGCACGACCCTCCTGCGGGCAACTGAAGCTGAGCTAGGCCGCCAGGGATCGGTGGGACGTGTGCCCGCCCCTCGCTTCTGCGTTTGAGCTGGTGAGACAGGTAGGGAATTGATAGGCCAATAAACTTAATCCGGTTCCTTAACGAGATGGGCCAGGCTGTAAAAATACAAAGACGTGGTGAAGTTTACAGAGGTCTGGGCTGGCGCTTTCCCTACCAACGTAAATACCAAGTTGGAGCTGGCTAGGGTCAAGGGCTGTGGGGCAGGGCTAGGTCCCAGCCTAACCTGGCCACCCTGGGTAGGGCAAGCCCTGCTGGTATGTTTAGTGTAGGAGAGTAACCTTTAGGGGGTCTAGAGGTTGACCCCCCCCCCAGGCTGGCTTGCAGAAGTAGGGCCTTCCACTCCCCACCACCACCCCAGTGCTCCCAAGGCTGAACTTTGAGCCCTGCTAGCCCTCCCAGTGGTTCATTAACCTGGTTGATCTTAGACTCTGAAGCTTTGGATCCTATGCTGAGTCTAGAATCCCCTTGTCCTCTAGGTCGCAGGTTTCACTTGGGACCTGGACGACCCCCCACCCCCAACCTTTGTAGTTGTGCCTAGAAGGAAGTTACCTGGGGTGGGTTAGGGGGTAGATGATGTTTTGGGGAGAGGTGGCCTGCTAGGTTGAGAAATTACTGAGCTGTGAACAAAGCCATTTGGGGTTGGGACCTGTCTCAGTTTGGGTACTCTCCTAGAACCTAAGTCTCCTCACCTGTCCTGCTAGAGATGACTGGTAATGGCAGGGTTGTTTGGGGGGATTAAACCAGATAATCCCTGGTAAGCCCTCATTAGCCCGCCCAGCCTCCGGATTTTTCTTTCATTTTCTATCTTTCTTTCTTGACTTTGTTATAAAAGTGTGGAAACTGCAATGTCTCAAAGTTGAGATGGTGGGGAGTGCGAAGGCCCCTTGGGTCACCCTTCTTTCTCTTGAGTTATTTTACTCATACACCTCCCACACCAGCTGTGTTCACTATCAAAGCAGATGTCGCTCAGATCTGTGTCCTGGTTTTGCTCCAAAGTCCAAGTCTGTGGAGTTCCTTAGGGTGACCAATCTCAGACAGGTCTGGATTTGATGCTGGTTTTGTCGTGCGCACTTCCATCTCAACAGCAGTGACCAGAACTTGGGCTGTCAGGTCCTCCAGGCAGGGGATGCAGCTCCCCTCCAGCTGGTCAGCTATGGTCTCACACCATTGTTTGACTCAAGGGGCTTTGGCATAGGCGCCCCTCGTAGACACCTCCTTTTTAAAGGCCTCCGGACTTAGGTCTGCAAGTTGGATTTTCACATTGTGCTGTGGTGGAGGAAACAGGCAATTGATGAGACCCTAGGCCCAGTACAGCTTCATTGGGATACAATGTCTCTTAGTCTGCAACACTGAGCTGCGGTAACCAGGTCCATGTAAGTACCATGTAGCAATGGAGATAGATGCTATGGGATTCCTGTAGTAGGGACATTGCCCCTTTAAAGAGCACAACAGAAGGACCAGTGCTTGTGTGCTGCGTTTAGCTCCTTTATTGATGGGGCCTAGGGAGTTACTCATGTACTTCTGGAGGCTGATAGTGTGGGAGTTCCCCTGGTCAGTGCTCTGCTTCTACTGCCCCAGAATATGGTATACTATTTGTATTCTACATAGTCTCAAGCACTGTCCTACACTGTCCTTCCCTTGTTGTTACCTGATTGAGGTCATAAGTTCCTCTAAACTCTGTGACCCTAGGTGGTTGTTGGTGGATACATTGTTGCCCAAGGCCCCCCGAAGTCCAGGTGTCTGGTTTCTGGTTTCGCCCAATTCCTAGTTGACAAGATGGAAGGAGAGATCAAAGGTCAGCTCTTTGAGCTGACTGAACCATTTCCCCTTGCCACCCTATGCCTCCGGTCTGACTTGGGAATGCCATGTTATTTTCCAGTCCATCTTTGGATTAGGTTGAAGCAAATACTTGCGTGAATGGCTTGACTGGTTGTCTTGCCCAGACCAAACTGGAAACAACTGGCTGTTGCCTTTGGGCCAAAGCCTGGACTGGGGCTATTGACCAGCATGTTCTTGCTCTTCTGTGGAGGGAGAATTCAAGCAGCTTCCAGCACTGGGTGGTCCCCATAGGACAGCAGCAGGACTGGAGAACTGGAAGTCAGGAGAGTAGGCTCCTGGCTAATGGGACTTACCTAGGACAACATGAAGCTGTGGGGCTTGGAAGGACGTGAGCTTCGTTGATATTTTGGAGGCATATGGTTCCCTCTGTCTGTCAGAATCCCGGTGGACTTTGCCTGTGGGCTGTCTCTGGGATGGACAGAATTGGGCCCAAGGACTGGTGTGGCCAGAGTGGACAGCTGGGCCTCGAATCTAGGCCATGCGTCAGTGGAATGACAAGTGACATTATAGCCAGTCCAGCTGGATCTGAGGAAGGAGGTCTGCTTAGCAGGACCACCCACTCCTGTCCTGGGCCCCAAGCCCAGCTGCCCTGTGATGGGCATTGTCTGGTTCTGGCAGGGAGGCCTGGGGGAGATAGCCCAGCTGGTGGTGTGTCCCTGAGGGTGAAGTCTTTGGGCCCCCTCATGAGCAGGGCAGCACCTGGGCAGGGGAGAGGTGTATTACCTGTGTCTGCCTAATGGGGGAGCTATGTTACGCCAGGTCCTTAGCCCTCAGGGTGGGTGGATGGCTCTACTTGGCTCACATGGCCACTCTGACAATCCCCACCCCAGCCTGGTCCTCATTTGTGAAATGTGGATCCTGTGTCCTCAGCCACCCTGTGAGCTCATATAGATCTCATAGCCCACTGGCTAGAGACCTAAGAGACCAGAATGGTGTCCTTAATGTCTTAATGTCTTAATGTAATTTCCTAGCTGGCTATGTGAGATGGGTATGTAAGTTGCAAGGCATGGACTGACCAAGGATCCCCCAGCTGGTATACACAGCTCCTAAGAACAGCAGGCCTAGTAATGTATGCAAGCAAGGGCTGCCCAGCCATGTTCTTGGATGTCCTTGGGTTTGATTTTGTTTTTGAGAATGTCTCAAACCGTAGCCAGGCTGGCTTTAAGCTTGTGGCAATCCTCCTGCCTCAGCCTTCTGAGTACATGACCCACCGTACCTGCCTTTCTCTTTCCTGTTGTTAAAGTGTGTGCTGTTCCCTGGCTCTCCGTCCAAACTGGTTTAGAAGCCAAGATGAGGGTTGGGTGCAAAGAGGGTTCTGAAAGGGCTCTCTATTCTTTCTCTGAGCTTTGAGCCAAAGGCCAGAGAAGGACAGCCTGTCTCGAACCTGCTTTTTTGTGCTTTCCTGTGAGCTAAGGACTGATTTTACATTTCCAAATGGTGGAAGGATCAGAGGAAGAAGAATTGGTGACTTTTCTTGGTGCTAGGGATGAGCTCAGGACTTTAGGCATTCTGGGCAGGTGCTGTTCCACAGAGCTGTCCAAAACCCTTCTTGGCATCTTAAGATTCAGTTATCAGGAGAGCTATGCCTATTCCAGATAATCTTTGGAAGACAGCTTTCTCCTATAGGGCAGAGCCGGAAGCCTTAGCACAGACCGTTGACAGAGCTGAGACACTGATGGATCCAGGCACATACTAAAACAGTTTTCCACCCCTGGTTTGAGGTCTGGCAGGACCCCAGGCTCCAGGGCCACATCTCTCACTTGCCTACATACAACCTTTGCTAGTGCTTGTAAAGTAAAGTGCTGGGCCTACAGCATGCTGCTTTGGAGAACTTGTTTCATAGTTTACCATTTCTTCCACAGAGGTTCCAGGGCCTGAACCCAGCCAGCAGGAACAGGTGGCCTTTGGCAGTGGGGACACTGTGGAGCTAAGCTGCCATCCCCCGGGAGGTGCCCCCACAGGCCCTACTGTTTGGGCTAAGGATGGTGCAGGGCTGGTGGCCTCCCACCGCATCCTGGTGGGACCTCAGAGGCTTCAAGTGCTAAATGCCTCCCAGGAGGATGCAGGGGTCTACAGCTGCCAGCAGCGGCTCACTCGGCGTGTACTGTGCCACTTCAGTGTGCGGGTGACAGGTAAGTGCTTGGTGGATGGGGTGACAAAGTGTTGAACAGCTGTAGAGCCAGGGAGATCAGGAGTGTTGCTGGTTGTTGATAGAGAGGAGAGGGTATTCCTAAGTAGGTGGCATCTGAATGAATGGCCTTGTGAAGGCAGGGCCCTCAAGGTAGGGAGCAGTGGGCCCTGAAGGTGGTGAGCAGTGACCTCAGATATGGGAAGCAGCAGGTCTTTGGATGTAGGGATATCATAGAACCCCCACTTGTAACTTGCAGATGCTCCATCCTCAGGAGATGATGAAGATGGGGAGGACGTGGCTGAAGACACAGGTGAGATTAGAGCCTAGGTACACTGAGTTTGTCGGGCCGGGATGCCTCTCTGGTGGTTAGAGGGAACACTGCTACAGGTGGGTAGATGGGAGCAGTGAAGGAAGGGGCAGGCTGCTCTGCAGGGACTTTGGTATTGACTCTGGTGGGAAGGGGTATCACAGATGTGAGAATAGGCCAGGCATGGAGCTCAGATTGTTGCTGAGGAGCAAGTAGATCCAGGGATGAAGGGTACTAGTGGTTGTTGGTTCAGGCCTGCAGGAGCAAACAGTGGATGTTGCCAGGCTGAGGTATACATTGTAAAGAGGGTATCACAGAGGGGGAATGTGTGTGTGGCTATACCTTGGAGACTAGGCTATGTGGACTGGGGATTTGGACCATTTGGAGACTTCTAGGGAAGAGTGGACAAGGTGTTGAGGAATCAAAATTTATGGGAAAACGGGAATGAGTCTCTGGTGTATGGGGGCAAGGAGAGTGGGTACAGGGGCCTGTATGAGATTTTAGAGTGGACTCTACGTAGGAGTCTAGCACTGACGCCAACAGAGACTACTGTACTGAGGAGTTGTTTGGCTTCTCATTTCCCTTTTTCTTTTGGCTACCAGGTTGCTCAGAGCAGAATTTCTAATCCAGTTGCCCCCCCCCCCCCCAAAGCTCCTGCACCAGCCACATTACCAGTGGCCTTGCTCTGAGTTTATTTCTGCTTCTGCCTTTATGGCTTTCCCAGGCTGTATTTAGTGCTTATGCCTGACATGGGCTTGGGCTCTGAGGTGACTAAAGGGTCACCTTCTGGACCTTGCTGGTAGTGGGCGGCATTATATATGATATAGTTATATATAATGTAGTCACTGTAGTCTCTTGAGTGTGCCAAGACTACTGGTGACCCTGGGAACCCAAGAAGGCTGCTCAGGCTGGGGGGACCCTCCCCAGTGTATGTGGACTGTCCTCTTTCCCTATGCAGTAGCTCTTTCACCCACAGATGCACATGGCCCTATGGTAGAGTACAGTGAGGTTGCTACAGAAGGGACCTGCCTCCCTTTTCTGTCCTGGATCCCTGCTCTGTTGCTCAGCTTCTTCAGGAGTCCCAGTAGGGTGGCTTCCTCCACCTACTACTTCTTCCACCCAGAGGACTCAGAGCACTCAGTGGGGGGAAGCAAGACCTGAAGGGAGTAGGCCAGGCCCTGGGCAGTGCAGACTCTGGCTCGGGTTTTGTGGACTGGTGAGATGACCTGGCCTAGCTGCCTCCCTAGATCTGCATCCTACCGGGATCTACCTTCTGGGGACCTCCACCTGTGGGCCTGCACCAAAAGGCAAGGAGAAGATACATTCAAATCTGAGAGCAGGGTGACTGTAAATGCAATGTTCAGGTTCAGGGAGCCTGTTAGACAAAGCAAAGAACTCTCAATACAGAAGGGGGAACAGACTAGAGGGTGGGCAGGTAAAATTCTGGAAGGCACTGATTATAGCTGTTACGGGCATTTCTGCCATCAGGGGCTCCTTATTGGACTCGACCAGAGCGTATGGATAAGAAACTGCTGGCTGTGCCAGCTGCAAACACTGTCCGCTTCCGCTGCCCAGCTGCTGGCAACCCTACCCCCTCCATCTCCTGGCTGAAGAACGGCAAAGAATTCCGGGGGGAGCATCGCATTGGGGGCATCAAGGTAGGTCTGGGGGAGGGGCAGGGGGCTGCAGACAAGGTATATCTTGCATCTACTCATGGACTACCTACCTGCAGCTTCGGCACCAGCAGTGGAGCTTGGTCATGGAAAGTGTGGTGCCCTCTGATCGTGGCAACTATACCTGCGTGGTTGAGAACAAGTTTGGCAGCATCCGGCAGACGTACACCTTGGATGTGCTAGGTGAGGGTCAGCCCAGGTGGCTAAGGCAGGGCATCCCTGGGCCCCTTGGCCCACTGCCCCTGACCTGACTGCCTCTTGCAGAGCGCTCCCCACACCGGCCCATCCTGCAGGCTGGGCTGCCGGCTAACCAGACAGCCATTCTGGGCAGTGATGTGGAGTTCCACTGCAAGGTGTACAGTGATGCCCAGCCACACATCCAGTGGCTGAAGCACGTGGAAGTGAATGGCAGCAAGGTGGGCCCTGACGGCACACCCTACGTCACTGTGCTCAAGGTAGGCTCTGCCACCATCTGGTGGCTGGCTGGGTGGGTGATTCAGCTGGGGCTGCCCTGGCCTTGGCCCATATGTATGTCCCTCTTGGCTGAGGGATATGTTGGAATTTACTGACTGAGGTGTTGGAGCTTCTGAGAAGGGGCAGCTTAGTCCCAGTGCATAGTCCCAGTGCATGTCACCTACTCTGAGCTCCAGGCAGGTTCTCTGTTCTTGTGCCGTGCCATGGGACTTGGCTCCAAGGGCTGAGCCTGCAGAAGTCTTCTCTTGGGTGACAGTTACGGTGGCCCAGGGCAGGAGGATGACTGCTGAGTTATTACCCTCCGGACCCCAGGGGACTGGCTAGACATTTTCCAGCTGTCCTGGATTGGCTGGTGTCATCTGCTTGCATTTAGCACTGGCTCTGTCCTGCCCTCCCTCTGCCTGTAGCATGTTCCATACCAGAGTCAGGACTTTGCGACACTGGAAGCTCAAAGAAAACAGCTGTTGAGAGACAAGGAGGTCTGGTTGGGGAGGGGAATAGGGACTGGTTGGAACAGGAATCTTGGCTGTTGAGGAGGCGGCCACTGGGGTGTTTGATGCGTCCCATACCATGGGTGTGGATGTTCATGAGAATAAGCTAGGTGCCCTAAAATGATCCCTGGGGTGAGGATTTAGAGGCTGTGGGTTACAGGTTTTGTCTCTCTTCCCCTTTCCTCTCTCCTCCACTCTCTGTGTATGTGTGTATGTAAGCATGTATGTTAGACAAACGTGGTGACAGACGTGGAGAGAAGGCCTCTTTCTAAAATCATGCCTACCACTCTCCAGGCAGCTTTCCAGGTGTTGCTGCCCAGCCCCCTGCCCATCTCTGGGGAGCTCCCTTACCCTGCCTCATCCTCACATCCTTCAGGAGCTGGCTCGGGGTGTGCCTGAGCCCAGTCTCTTGTCCCCGCAGTCCTGGATCAGTGAGAATGTGGAGGCAGACGCACGCCTCCGCCTGGCCAATGTGTCGGAGCGGGACGGGGGCGAGTACCTCTGTCGAGCCACCAATTTCATAGGCGTGGCTGAGAAGGCCTTTTGGCTGCGTGTTCACGGGCCCCAAGCAGGTAATGACTCTGTCCCATGCCTGCCTGGCACGCCAAGCTCCAGCTTCAACACCCTAGCCGTTCACATGCCTGCATGCCCTGCACGACCCATCCTGCTTGACCCTGCCTGTGGCTCGAACTCTACTTGTGATGCCTCAACAATACTGGTAGCCCCCAGTTACCACCAACTGACTGTTTGCTTCAAAGCTCCTCCCCAAAGGCCGTGCTGTCCTCTCGCTTCCCCCACTTGGATACTCGGAAGATCTTTAGAGCCTGTTAGGGGCCATGTCCTGCGCTGTGTGAGCATCGACCTTACACCCATCTCCAGCTGGCTGATGCCTTCTGGCTTCCCCTCTGTACATCTGTCTTGCCCGTCTTTTCATCTGCATCTTTCCTGTTTCTGCACTAACTCTGCATGCTACCTTTTTGTGGCACTGTGCTGCCCACCTGCCTGTTGCTCACCTTGGGACAGAGGACTCGCCACTGGTGGAGGGACTGGCTTCAGGCTCAGTGCCTCCCTCTGTGCAGGAGACAGAGGGCCCTGGGCCTCCGTGGCTGTGGCAGGGCCATGGTGGTGGCCGAGGTTGTGGTGGCGGCGGCGTTTTCCTTGCAGCCTGGCTGGATCATCTCCATGTGGACTGCTGTGGTACCTGCAGGGAGGTGTTGGCACTTGCCTATCGCGCTCTGTTCTCTCTTTGTAGACTGCAGGCGCTAACACCACGGACAAGGAGCTAGAGGTTCTGTCCTTGCACAATGTCACCTTTGAGGACGCGGGGGAGTACACCTGCCTGGCGGGCAATTCTATCGGGTTTTCCCATCACTCTGCGTGGCTGGTGGTGCTGCCAGGTACTGGCTTCTGCTGCTGCTCACGCTGCACCTGTCCTCTTAGGGTGCTGTCTCAGGACATGCCAAAGCTGCCAGGAACTGCAGGGGCCCCTTATAGCTTATTGCTGCCCATCCCGTGAAACTCACCCAGGCCTTGTGCTTGGTATGGGAACATGACCTTGCCCTATTTTGGTCCTGCAAGGGCCTCTTCATTCTCTAGCAGGGCCACCAACAGTCCTTACCTGAGGCTCTGGCATTTCCTGGGTGCCTGGGTAGCAGGTGTGGGTGCTTCTGGCTCTGCTGGGCTTCTCTCCTGGGTGTGTTCCCTGCTGACTCTCAGATGTTTTTTGATGATACTACAAGGTGAGTGGGGGCCATCAGCCCCTTCTCTCCGAGTATGAGTATCCCAGGTCCCTTCCCTCCCCCACTAGGGCCTGTGGTTCCGGCCGGGGGAAAGTTTGAAAAGGCTGGATGAGGCCCCAAAATTTCTATCTTTGCAGCTGAGGAGGAGCTGATGGAAGCTGATGAGGCTGGCAGCGTGTATGCAGGCGTCCTCAGCTACGGGGTGGGCTTCTTCCTCTTCATCGTGGTGGTGGCAGCTGTGATACTCTGCCGCCTGCGCAGTCCCCCAAAGAAGGGCCTGGGCTCACCCACTGTGCACAAGGTCTCTCGCTTCCCGCTTAAGCGACAGGTAACAGAAAGTAGATACCAGATTTTGAGCTCCCTGTCCTGCCTTTAGTCCCCTAGAGTCCCAGCAGGGCCTGGGGCCTGCCCAGGACATACTTCTCTGTGGTTGGGTGGGCTGATACCTCCTTATCTCTGATCTCCATGTGGAGCTCAAGTTACTCTGAGGTGCAAAAGCATTTTTAGTCGTCTTCAGTCACCACTGTATAGAAGTCAGAGCAGCCAGCCCTTTTCTTGGCCCCATACCTTGCCTCACAGACTTGACTTTGCCATCCTGGAGGCTCTATCACCCCACCCCTTTTCAATGCCCAGCCCACGTTGTGTGGTACCAACCTGTCCTGATGACCCAAGCAGGTGTCCTTGGACTCTAATTCCTCTATGAACTCCAACACACCCCTCGTCCGGATCGCCCGGCTGTCCTCAGGAGAAGGTCCTGTTCTGGCCAACGTTTCTGAACTTGAGCTGCCTGCTGACCCCAAGTGGGAGCTATCCAGGACCCGGTCAGTGGTGGTGAGGGACAATATGTACTTGGTGGGGTTTAGTATATACCTGGTGGGGGTTCTGGGATTGGGGGCTAGGTGGCTACCAGGCAGGGGCCTGTTGGAGGTATTTCTGAGATACTCCAGGGTGAGGTTTGAGGTGAGCTTTGTCTTCATAAGCAAATGCCCCTAGGGCTTCTGAGATACAGTGGTACGTGAGGGATGGGGGCACTGGGCACATACTCACTGCCTCTGTTTCCATGTCAGGCTGACACTCGGCAAGCCTCTCGGAGAAGGCTGCTTTGGACAGGTCGTCATGGCAGAAGCTATTGGCATTGACAAGGACCACACTGCCAAGCCTGTCACCGTGGCAGTAAAGATGCTGAAAGGTGAAGAGGGAGGGAAGTAGAGGGGGCATTTGAGGGTTATGGGACCATCAGTTGACACTGCTGTTTCCGGCACAGATGATGCCACTGACAAGGACCTGTCGGACCTGGTATCTGAGATGGAGATGATGAAAATGATTGGGAAGCACAAGAACATCATTAACCTGTTGGGGGCCTGCACACAGGGTGGTAGGTCAGGTGGTAGGTGGGCTCGCTAGTGGATGGGGCTCCAGAGTCTCAGCATCTCTCAGATGTCTGTGCTTCCAGGGCCCCTGTATGTGCTGGTGGAGTACGCAGCCAAGGGCAATCTACGGGAGTTCCTTCGGGCACGGCGGCCTCCAGGCATGGACTACTCCTTTGATGCCTGCAGGCTGCCAGAAGAACAGCTTACCTGCAAGGATCTCGTGTCCTGTGCCTACCAGGTGGCACGAGGCATGGAATACTTGGCTTCCCAGAAGGTGGGCAGAGACAGGGCCCAGGCCTGGTGGGGCTTCTCTGGGTGGAAGAATGGGTGATAGCTTGCCTGAGCTGGGAAATGGCAGCTTAGCCCAGGTTCCTTTTGTCTCCTCAGTGTATTCACAGAGACTTGGCTGCCAGAAATGTGCTGGTGACTGAGGACAACGTGATGAAGATAGCAGACTTTGGCCTGGCCCGAGACGTGCACAACCTGGATTATTACAAGAAGACCACAAATGTGAGCCCTGGTCCTGCATGGTTGGGGTGTAGGGCCCATTAGGAGGCCCCACCAGAGAGCCAACACCTCTCCCTCTGCCCAGGGCCGGCTACCTGTGAAGTGGATGGCACCAGAAGCCCTTTTTGACCGAGTCTACACCCACCAGAGTGATGTGTATGTGTCCCCACATAGGATTGGGGTAGGGAGATCTGAAGACAGGCAAGGCGTGAGTTGCACTTGTGCAGCCTTCAGGGTTCTGGTCCCCTCATTGGGCCACCAGTATAGTCCTGGCTTCTCCTTATCCTGGTGCCCCATTTTGCCCATCAGTGGTGTGTTGTAAGGGGCCAGGAGTAACAGGCCTTCTGTCCTCATTCCCCCACAGCTGGTCCTTTGGTGTCCTTCTCTGGGAGATCTTTACGCTGGGGGGCTCACCGTATCCGGGCATCCCAGTGGAAGAGCTTTTCAAGCTGTTGAAAGAGGGCCACCGCATGGATAAGCCAGCCAACTGCACACATGACCTGTGAGCCTTGCTCATTCCTCTACCCAGTCCCTGGGGTGGCAGGATTCCTACCAGGGCCCTTGGGATGTGTAGGGGACTGGTGGCCTGGGGGGAGGTAGGGACGAACAGCAGGCCAGGGACCCACAGCTGTACTTGCACAGGTACATGATCATGAGAGAATGTTGGCATGCAGTGCCTTCACAGAGGCCCACCTTCAAGCAGTTAGTAGAGGATTTAGACCGCATCCTCACTGTGACATCAACTGACGTAAGTGTCACTCAGTCCTGCCCCCTCTGAGGTTGCCTTGCTTACTGTGGGTGTCACAATTTAGCGCTCCAGTGGAGGGACTGGCTTTAGGGGGCATAGCCTGAACATAGATGGTGTGGGATAGAAGGGTGTGCATGCTAAGAGAAAGTTCTGACAATCGTGTCCACCAAACAGGAGTACTTGGACCTCTCTGTGCCATTTGAGCAGTACTCGCCAGGTGGCCAGGATACTCCTAGCTCCAGCTCGTCCGGGGATGACTCTGTATTCACTCATGACCTGCTACCCCCAGGCCCACCCAGTAATGGGGGACCTCGGACGTGAAGGGCCAACAGTCCCACAGACCAAGCCCCAGCCAATGTTTACGCGGACCCTAGCCCGCCCTGCTACTGCTGGTGTGCAGTGGACTCAGCCAGCCCAGTGCGATGGGCCAACAATAGACAAGACTTCTGTGTGTTTATCCTTGGCTCCTGGGTGCAGAGGCCCCTTGGGAACATGCACTGCTGTATAGTGATCTCCTGACTGGCCAGGAGCACCAAATGAGAATGTAAGAGGCCCACCCTGTGCAACCCTGGGCTTCTGGCTCCCTCATCCCCCACTGCTACCTTACAGGGACCATTGTAGAGGGGCTAGACTCCATGTCCAGAGTGGGCCTTGGCCTTTTTGGTGCCCAAAGCTGAGCCTGCAGGGAGGCTCTGCTCTTATGTGGCAAGCCTCTCTGCTACATGGCACCTTGTGCCTGGAGGTGAGTCATAGCTAGACTCCTCCAGGCTGCCTGCTTCCCATCCTGTCCCTCAGAGACAAATTACGGGTACCTGAAGGGGGGGCCATAATGTCTATCAGAAAGGTTTATTCCAGAGGAAAATGTACATTTATATAAATAGATGTTGTGTATGATATATATATATATATATACATACATATATATAAGAAAATCTATATGGAAAAAGGCAAAGCTGAGGCCCAAGTGAGCAAGATACTCCATGGAGCTCACTAGTAAAATGGCAAGAGCAGGCTGAGAAGCAAGGGGCTTTTCTGGCACCGCAGTTTTGTTTGTACCTGGACCTGTATATTTGTAAAGCTATTTATCAACCCTCAGAGCTCCAGTCCCCGACCCCAGGTTCATAGCATTTAGTCCCGAGGTATTGCAGAAATTCTAAGTTGTAACTTATTAACAGCTGAAGATGTTTATGCTGAATTTAGGGAGTTGCTGAGAGCGTGCGTCTGGCCTCCATCAAGGCTGGACCATGGCCCCTTGGCACTTGAGTGGCTCCTAGTTAGAGCTGGCTCCATTGCCTTTGACCCTCTTTTGTGGGGGATTAGAGTTTTATAGGAACTTTCTTTAGGGGATTTTTAAAAATTTCAAGGTGAACTGGTATTTTTCATACAGATTATTCTAATTGCTATGTATTCCAGGCAGGAGCCTGTGCCCAGGGAGGGGTTGGCCCTGCAAGAAGGTTCAGATGTTAATAGATATGTTACAAGTTTATCTATAATTTATTGAGTTTTTACAAGTTGTTTTGCTGTAGGCTTAACACTTCCTATACAGTGCTTCTAGACTTTTATAGCCTAGACTGCTACCTTTCAAAGCTTGGGAGACAGTGGTGAATGCAATTTTGTTACTTTTTGTACTGTTACTGGGCCCTAGGCTTGGGTGGCTGTCCCTTGCCTGTCAGCCAGCAGGGTCAGGACAGTGGCTCAGGGTGATTTTCTTGGGGCCTAGCACATGGGTTTGTCAGCCCACGCTGGCAGATGTGGTTTTGTTAACACAGCCAACTTACTTTCCAAAAAAATAAAGATAACTGGTTCTGATTTCCATGAGTGCTTCACTTTCTGTTTTGAGACCTGTACAGCTGTGTCCTTGTTGCCTGTGGGGACAGGTTCTGGGGTACATTCCCAGGGGAGGAGGGATAATAGCACCTGGGGATTCAGCAGCCTCTGGCTGGTCCCTAGAAGAAGGTACTAGTCCCAGGCTCCAAGGAGGACTGTCTTTGCTTTTCTTTCTCAGGGTAAGGACAGCTGAGGAAGTGTTTGGGTCTCTTCAGTCCCCTGGCTGGCCTGGTGGGAGGGATCTTATGAGGACAGGGTACTTAATTATAGTTGAAAGTCCTCTGGGGAAAAGGCAGGTAGCCAAACCCCATGTTTAAGCAATCTACATTGAGCCAGGCATGGTGCAAGTGACCTCTGTATTTTTTTTTTTTTCTTTTGTGTTTCGAGACAGGGTTTCTCTGTGTAGTCCTGGCTGTCCTGGAACTCACTCTGTAGACCAGGCTGGCCTCGAACTCAGAAATCCGCCTGCCTCTGCCTCCCAAGTGCTGGGATTAAAGGCGTGCACCACCAACTCCCGGCAACCTCTGTATTTAAGGCGAAGATAATGAGTCTACATAATGAGTTCCAGGACAACGTGTAGACAACTTAGTGTTTCCTTCCTACATTCATTTTGTCTATCATACTTTCTAACCTTGGGAGAAGACCTGGGGCTGAATGAACGTGCACCCTGGTTCCACCCTTGCTAGGATCAAGCCTACCTTCTAGGTGAGGGCATTTTTGTTTTTAAAGTCAAGATGACTTGGCTCCAGACTGAAATAGAAGCTTGAGATCTTCAGGGAGGCCTTGGCTCTCTGTTGGTTACCCACAGCATCGTCTTGAGGGACACCAGATAGTTTCAAGGACTCAGAGCCACACAGACATATGATGATAGTGACTAGGCAGATGGCAGAGGATCTGACTAAAGCCTGCAGAACAGCATGTGTGCATATATCAGTACGTGTGTGCAAGTATGTGTAGGGGAGTGGCACCAGGAGGATGCATTCTTATCCCTGAAACTAGATCAACTACCCAAGATAGCTGTGTGGCAGCCTGTAGCGCCCTCTAGTGCCATTCTGAGCATAGCTTTGTATGTTAATCTGGGAGCCCTTTTCAAGTCCAGGGCTCTTGGCAATCTAGGGAAAGCTAGCATCAACGTGTTGGTCCATGGGGACAGGAGTGGTCCTGAGAGGGACGGGGGCCATAGGTGAGGCTACTGCACCACCAGGATTTCCTGGGTGGTCACTGCCCTGTGAGAACACAGTAAGTGTGGCTATGTCACCAAACACTGGATTTGCACTCAGATCTCCCATGAACTAAGTCAGGTTCCTTTTGCTGTGCAGTCTCCTCTGGAGGAAGTCTATTCCACTGCATTACCTTTTGAACATGGGTAGTAATGATGGTGGATGGTTTCCTGGCTTGCTCTGGCTAGTATCAGGAACAGGCTGGCTCCCAGGAAACTCCTGCTTACTGTCACCGACCAGTGGCTGGCTATCATCCTGGGTTAGGGTAGGTCCTAGTGTTCTGAAGACCACCAGCAAGAATTCTCTGATTTGTAGAGATGACTCTGATTTATTTAGAGTATTTTCTGCTCTAGCAGAGGACTCGGTTTTATTCCCAATACCCACATGATGGTCAAAACCGTAATTCCAATTTCGGGGGATATAATCTTCTGGTCTGCGGGCACTGGAGGTACACATGGTACGCGTACATACTTGCAGGCAAAACAGATAAAAAAAATTATCTTCCCAAGAAGGGAAGAAACAAGTTGTGTGTCAAATGTCCTGTTTTTCCAGTGAGACTCAGGCATGATCACACACCCACTCCCTGGCACACAAGGCTTTTCTCAAGAGTCACGTAGGGATGGGACCTGAATTTACTGTCTAAGTCGACCTCATCGGAACTTTGCTTTGTTCTCAATATAGCCATGGGCGTGCTGTGCCCTTTAAATGACTGTCCTTCACCAACAAGCAGTTCCTACCCTTGCTCTGAGACTTGTACTTCTTGAGCCTGGGGACCAATGTCACCTCAGTCAAGCATTCTAGAAGACACCAAGAATGGCTACAGGAGGCCACACACTACATTCTGGTGTCCTGGGCTCAGGGCAGCTGCCACTGATAAGATCAGAAGATGAATACTGTAACTTTATCCTAACACCCAGACCCACCTCCCAGCTAAGGTCCCAAAAGCAAGCACAAGGTGGGGCTTGGGGAATTGCCTCCACCAGGCCCTCTGTCCTCCATACAACCCCATGGCTGGATCCTGTCTCTGGACTGAGCAGTAGATTCTGTGTGGGCACAGACCACATTTCCATGGGATTCCCAGCCAAGGTCCTAGCTCCTGCCCACCCTGTATAGCTCTTGAGAAGAAAAGGTTGGGCTATGAGCTGACTAGTCTGTGGTCATCTGAGCATTGGCAGGCTGGGAGAGCCTGGTTAGGTGTGGAAACTACCAACTTGAACACACTATTATACAGCAGACAGGTCATCAGTGGCACTTTATTCAGTCAATTCCTTACATCAAGGTGTTTAGAAAATATCATCATGCAGCCTGCTAGCCCCACAGGGCCCTGGGTTAGCCTAGAGTCTAAGAAGTCCTTCCTTGTCAGATTCTACAAAACAGGGCTGTATCACAGGATGAGGGTATACGGGCTTCCTCAGATAGGTCACACAAGCCATGAGCCTGAAACCAAGGCTTGAACCCCCAAATGTGAGGTGGCACTCACCTAGGGGCTGAGGGGAGGGTCAAGACCCACTAAAATCTGAGCACACCTGGTGGCCACAACACAATCATTAGAGTTTAAGGTGGTCTGAGTTTCCATTCAATTTCTCGGATTGCTCAGGGTTCAGAAGTATCACTCTGGGCTGTTACATGAACATGGAAGATGTCTATACATGATTTAGCTGGAGGCTCTGGGACCCCTGGAAGGCAGAAGAGGGTACAGAACTTGTTCCTCTACCATGGTCCTAGGACGCACAGCCCAAGACCATGAGAATGGCTTTTAAGAACTGCATGGTGTCCTTCACATTAAGATGTTAAAAGTCCAAAAGGAGCCTGGAATTTAGGTGCCAGCTTCCCAGATTCTGTGTGGAAAGGGGTTTTGGAGTGGAGAGAGGAAACACCAGACTCTCCTGTGTTGAAACCTTAATTTCATTTAAAAGATGCAGACATCTCAACTCTTGAACATACGCTCTGGGCAAGTGCTGAGGTGCAGGGCAGTTATGATAGATGAAACACCAACTTTCAAATGCTCAGCCTGAGTACAGTTCTCAGTCCTGGATCTGCCATTTCTTTTTTGGGGGGTGGTGGTGGTGGTAGTGGTAGTGGTTCAGGACAGGGTTTCTTTGTGTGGCGCTGGCCATTCACCTGCCTCTGCCTTCTGAGGATTAAAGGCTGCACTGCCATCACTGCCTGGTGGATCTGGTGTTTCTAATCCTGACCCAGCTGTACTACTTAAGGTCAAGCAGTGAAGCAAACAGATGTGGGGACAACTCCAAAACCCAAGGGAAGTATCAACTGGTAGACCTTCTAGCACATGTGTTTGCTAAGGTGCTGCAGTGGGGTGATGGCGTGACCCGTGAGGACAGAGTCCAGAGTGGAGGTTAGAGGGAATTCCCGAGTCAGCAGCGGCCAGCGCGGCCACCAACAGTGCCCTGTAATACAAAAAAAGGATGAAGACCATGGGTAGACACAGGGCAGGCTCCAGAGTGCTGGTCACAGAAGATACCCTCTACAGTGGGGACATACTGGTAACCATAACCTTGCCCTTGTAGAGACACCAGGATTCAGTTGTGACCATGGAGTGACTAGGCTCCTCCCGCTGCTGCTCTGCAGTTACAGTCTACATGCAAGAGTCATCTCATTCCTGCTCAGCATCATATGTTTCCTTTAACAGTCAAGAAAGAAGTTTCAAGAAACTGAAAGAAAGGTCCATTCTGCTTGCTGCGTCTCTGTACATGTTCCAAATCCTGTCTGGAGTCAACAATCTCTTTTTTCCTGGACAGGGTCTTACTGAGTAGCCCAAGTGGAACTCACGATCTTCCTCTCTCTGTGCTCCCAGGATGGGGTTACAACATGAAGGTGGTGGTGAGGCCACAGGACACCCTGGCCTGTCCAAGGAGCCATTTCCAAATGAGAAAGGCTAGCGGCCACTCAGCAAAGAGCTCTGGACCATCGACTCAGAGGGGTGCCAGTGAGCTGCTGGTGGGCAGGGACCACCATGCTGAAAGCTCTGTGGCAGCAAAGGACTACTTCCTCACTCCTTGGTGGCTGGTGCACAGCCATGAGCGTTTGTGCTAAAGATGTTGGAGCCTTGAGCCAACAGCATACAGAAATTCCCCTGTGAATCTCCATCTTGCACACTGTTCTGTGAGATGGGACTTGAATTTTATGTTAAAAGCCACACAAACCCTTAGGTATATTCAAGTTGCAGACGTCAGTTCTATCCCCTGGGCCTGCTCAGCAATGTGGATGCACAACAGAAAAGATTTCATTTTCTTTCTTTCTTTTTTGGTCTGGTTTTTCGAGACAGGGTTTCTCTGTGTAGTCCTGGCTGTCCTGGAACTCACTCGGTAGACCAGGCTGGCCTCAAACTCAGAAATCCGCCTGCCTCTGCCTCCCAAGTGCTGGGATTAAAGGCATGTGCCACCACTGCCCAACAAGATTTCATTTTCAAAGTCTCTTGAATGTGTGTCACCCACTATATTAGGAATTACTCATGAATTAGGCGGACGGTCATGTATGAAAATTTAGTACTAGTCAGTTAAAGAATTATTAAGTAGACATCAATGGTGAATTGAGAGCGCTCTAGTCAAAATGCCTTGGAATCCATACAGGGCACAGACACTGCTGTCAGGGACCTGCGGTTAAGACAACTCTGGAGGTGTGAGCAGACAGATCTATGTACGCTGGCATTTAGGAATCTCAATCCCTCAGACTGATGGCAGTGTCTTCAGAGCAGAGCGGCCTGCATTTGTATTTGACTAACTCCTAGCCCGAGGCCTCTGAGGACACACAGGCACATCCTCTTGGGTCCACACAGGTGCTGGGGGGCCAGTTGGTTCTCACTCTCCTCTCACAGGATGGAGGCTCGCTCCAATCCTGTAAGGACATATACAGAGAAATGCCTTCCTACCGAGCCTGGCCAGAGCCATCTCTGAAGCTAGAGGTCAGTGTGGGGCTATGATCCTATTGGCAGCTGTACCTTAACCCAAGTTAGAGCCGGTTAGTACCACACCATGGCATGAGTCCAGACACAGCCACCCTCTCCTGCTCCAGCTGGACTGAATCTTCGTGGAATGATGAAAATTAAAAATGGCTTCATTATGGAAGTTTCTGATTTATTCCAGACAAAATATTAGATTTGTCACTAAGAATCAGCTCAAAGCAATCACTGTGTCATGCCACCGTGCTGGCGCAGCATGAGAACGGCAAACCTTGTAAGACTGAAAGCCGGCAGTTCTAATTCTTCACTTCTGCCGCCTCTTTCTCAGCCTTTTCCTTGGCCTTTTCTTTCTCTTCCACCTTTTCTTCCTTCTCTAGTGTAGCCACAATTTCGGCTACCTGGGTGGTAGAAATCTGAACATCTTCTTTGTTCACCAAGTCGATTACCTACACACACAGGGAAGGGAGACTTAGGAGGTGCTCCACCACCTAACCATCTGCTGACACTCAACAGCTCTGGGAGACAGCACCTGACTCCTCCTCTGAGCCTTCCTCTTGGCGGGGCACTTGCCATTTTACTGCTTGCTATGGGTATCTGGGTTTCACCTGTGTCTCTGGCACTCAAGTCTCAGACCTCCAAGTGCCATAGACTTCACAGCAAGGGCGTGGCATCAACTCCCTATTCCAGCCAGCACGGCTGCTACTAGAAGCCTTGGACCTTCCCTGAACATGGCTTCCCGGGTACAGCAAGGGGCAGGCACTGGGGTACATCTGTTTTTGCCATGTAGCCTGAGGGGAAAATATGAAAAATTCTCATCATGTATGTATAATAGTAGCTGTTTTAAAATGGAACTAAAGGAAATTAACCAATATTTCTGGCTATATATAGAAAAGTCACAACCTTGCCAGGTGTACTGAGAACCATGATGACAGTGGCAATTTTTTTTTTCCCTCAAAACCATGACTTATAATTTAAGTAGGTCCATGACAATTTGCAGGCTGGAATTCAGACTTCCCCTAGAGGCTGGCTCTTGACTCAGATCTTGTGGGCTGATGTACCTGGAGCTTAGCCACTATCCCTACAAGCTCTACCTACTCAAATGTCTCTCAGGTCTCAAGGGGTCCTGGCAGAGGTGTTTACCCTATTCCTCAGATCTAATAGGGATGCAAGGTCCTACAGTATAAACAGTGTAAGGCGGCAGGCTAGAGTGTACCTGCGGCAGGCCAGGGGCATTTTCTTATCTCACCAGTATGTCTGGAACTTTAGTAACTTCTTAATTCCAGTATGATTTCAAATGAGAGCAAAAGGCAAATCTGACTTCCTAATAGTCTTCTTTTCAAAAGAATTTATTTATTATGTACATTGGTGTTTTGCCTGTATGCATGTCTGTGAGGATGCCAGATCCTCTGGAGCTAGAGTTTCAGACTGTTGTGAGCTGCCATGTGGGGGTAGGAATTGAACCTCTTTCCTCTGTAGGAGCAGCTAGTACCCTTAACTAAAGACTGAGCCGTTTCTCCCGATAGTCTTAAAGCTCTGAATAAGTAGACCCCCCACAAACCCCTGGGCCCTAAACCAGGAAAGCAGCCATGCCGGGCTGGCTCAGTGTGCACTGAGACCCACCTTAACAAGGTCATCGATGTTGATATTGCCATCCTTATTTTCATCCAGGGCTGAGGTCAAACTGATCAGCTTGTGTTCTGGAATGTGCTTGATTTGCTTCATGGCGCTGATGAGCTCACCGACACTGATGACGCTCTCCCTGGGGAGTACAGCCTCCATGTGACATTGGCCAGGTGCTTGGTCTCATGCCTTACCCACAGCTCTTCCCATAAGCTCTGAATCTAGAGCCATGCATGAACTGGAAATATCAGCATGACTTTCCCACAGTGAGATCCTAAGCTGCTTTCCCTTCAAGATGCAAGACTAGCATGGACACTTACAAAAAGCATCCTAGGATGCTAGGAAGGTGCTTAGCAGCTGTCGGTGTTCTTACTTCATGAGGACCTGAGTTCAAATCCTCAGAATCCATGTAAAAGCTGGTAATGGTCACACATGTGTCTATAATCACAGTGCTATGGGTGGGGGAAGGCATAGGAAGACCATGGGCTTGTGGGCTGACAGCCTCATGTGCACATAAGCATGTATACCAGCACACACACATGCTTAC
The DNA here is from genome assembly GCF_011762505.2 of Arvicanthis niloticus. Lineage (NCBI taxonomy): Eukaryota > Metazoa > Chordata > Mammalia > Rodentia > Muridae > Arvicanthis > Arvicanthis niloticus. The sequence goes on from NC_047664.1 coordinate 38,560,360, forward strand.
ACATATAGCACATATACAAATACCACACTCACACATAAGCTTATGCATACCATTTACACAAATACACACATACACATAAAACTGAAAAAAAAAATTTTTGAGGCTAGAGAGATGGCTCAGTGGTTAAAAGCAATTATTGCACTCGCAGAAGACTTGAGTTCAGTTCCCAGAACCCATGTTGGGTGGCTCACAATTGTCTACAATTCCAGCTCTAGGGGATCTGACACCTTCTTTTGGCCTCCATGGGCACCACACACATGTGCATATCCCCACAGTAGGGAGCACCAATATGTCTTCCAGGCCACCAACAATCAATTCAAGGACCTAGAGTAGAAGCTGAGCCTGGCTGCAGCCACCTGGCCTCACTGTAGAGACTATGGTCAGGACTTGTGGCAAGTCCACTCGTAGCTGGGTCACAAAAGCATGGAGTGTCTCACCGTTTGCCAGTGTCTGCTCAGCAAGGCAGACTGTCCACAATGGTGTCATACCAGGGTTAGAAAAGGGAGGAACCAGGAGAAAGCCTGACAGTTTGAAGAATCAGGAGCCAAGTGGGGTTCAGACTAAAGCTCAAAAGGATGGGAAGGCAGGGAAGAAGCAGATCTGATCTACCTAGGAAAAACAAGCATGGAGATAGAGAACTGAGCTATGAAGAGAGGAAATACACGAGCAGAGACCTCTTGTAATCCTGGCTGCCCCTGGGCCTGAGATGAGGTGGGCAGGTAGAGGCCAAAGAGCTATACTCTGGAACTGGAGGCTCACTCCCTCACTCACCCTGTCGGAGAGCTCTCCTCAGGGCCCAGACTGCCATCCTGCTGAGTGGTCTCTAGCTGTGCGATCAGGCCGTCGATCTGCCCGATCATCTGCTGCACCCGCTTCGACAGCCTCTTGCTAGCTGTGGATTCTTCTATGTACTGCTCATCACCCGTCTTCGAAAGTTCCTTCTTGATCTCCTGTAAGTCCTAATTTAAAAAGTTTATCCCAAAAAAGAGGGAGGGCTCTACATTAATTTGAACTTAAAAATGAAGTCATTAATTTGTACTGGGATGTGGCTGAGTGGCACAAAGTACTATGCACAAGGTCCTGAGTTCGATTCCCAGCTCCACAAAACAGGAATCAACCTCACAAAAGAATTAAATTCAGCCTTAGAAATTAGAGAATCTTATTTCTCTCATGTAAATTTATTCTTATTAACTTATTTTTATAAGTTCAAACTTTTAAAATCTATCTTGAATTTCAACTTCCTCTGTAGTTAGCAATGAATAAATACAAAGGCTCAAGGAAGCCTAACCGCTCTTCTCTACGTGGGTCAAAGGTCACAGGGCTAAGAGCAGGGTGGAGCAGAGGGGACGGAGGCACTCACTGCCTTGTCTGGTGAAAATGTAGTTTCTGGTGGAGAAGTCGCATAGCCAGAGGGGCTACCACATGGAAGATGAGAAAGAGAAATAGATTTTCAGCAACAATCTCTAACCCATTCCTTTCCCAGCAGAGTGTGGACAATGGTACTGTTATCTCAGAGTAGAAAACAGTGCCTGCTGAGGATGCAGTTAGAGGACTGCACTTACCTAGCATAAGGCCCTGGCATCAGTCCTAGCACCACGAAAGAGAGAAAAGGAGGGCGGCAAAGAAGGAAGGGAGGGACAACCACTAGATAAAAAAAGAAGTGCCGTGGAGGGAGGGCCCTGAACCAAAGGACGGTTCAAACATTAAGTGACTCAGCTGTTCCCACGACACCTGGGTTCTGATAGCTATCACTATCTACTTAGCAGCAGCAAGGGTCACATCTACCCACACAGTGGCCCAATAATCTGCCTACCCTCTCCAGTGTCAGCCTGGGCCCGGAGCAGCTGCTGAAGGGCCCCCTCCAAGGGTCCGTCTCCCCTCAGTGCACGCCCACCCATCTCACTGCAGTCTGTACCCCTCAGTGCACGCCCACCCACCTCGCTGTAGTCCTGCACATCCTCCTTCAGCAGCTCCAGCTCCTCCTTCTCCTTGGTCAGGGACTTCTTCTGCTCCTTCAGCTTGGAGCAGGCGTCACTGAGGATGTCAATCTCCTCCTTGGTAATTTCTTCTCCCTGGAAAGAAATAAGTGAGTAGATAAACTTAGCCCAAATGGCTTCTGCTATTCTCTAAATGTTGAAAGCCTTCTTGTTCACACCACATAGGCAAGCACTTGAGGACAGCCTCAAGTGAGTTGCAATTCAGCTGAGTTATGCTGCTATGGCACTTGTCTGTATCTTCTTGGTGTGCAAGCAGAGAAAGCATACTGGTTATCCCCAAATGCTCCCTTGTGCTTCCCAGGATTCCATCCCCAAGCCTGCCTTTTGCTCTATTGGACAGCCTTTGTTTTCTACAACATTATAGGAGACAGATTACCAGCTCTGTTTCTTTTCATCAATCACCTATTTTGAGACCCAATGGTAAAGTATTTCTAATCTGGACAGCAACACCATCACAGTTTTCTCCTTAGTGGCTTTCAGTAACTACAATGGCAGCTGCTGGGAATGTCTGCGTATAGGCATAAGCAGCTGATAATAGGATATAAGTTTGGTGCTTTAGAAAACCATTAAAGTGGTTTCCAAAGTGACCCAGGTCCTCCACATTCTCACCAACACTGGATGGAAGGCCACATTTTCCTGTTGTGTAGCATTGGGCACTGAGCCTACGGCCCTGAACATTCTATGTAAGGAGCACACTATGTAAGCACCCCAATGGAACCACATCCTCAGCCTTATCTTACATTTTTAAAAGATTGTTTATGAGTATGTATATGGGTGTGTTTTGCCTATATGCATGTCTATGTACCACATGTCTGCCTTGTTCCTGAGGAGACTAGAGAAGGGGGCATTGGTTCCTCTGGACTGGAGTTATAGACTGTTGTAAGCTGCCACGTGGGTGCTGAGAATCAAATCTGGGTCTTATGGAAGAGCAGGCAGTGTTCCTCCTCTCCTAGTCATGAGGCTTACCTTCAAACCTTCCAGTACAGGTGCCGTATCCTTCAGTACCTCTGAGGGCAGGATCACATCAGCTATCTTGGGCTGAAGCTCGGCCCCTGGCCTCCCAGGGACAGTGGCTTCTGCCACTTCAGGCTGGATGTCCTTCTGAAATGTAAGCAGTACCACACTGTCACCCTGTTCACCTGGCTTTGGTTCCACACTCAGCATATCGCCCTGACAGGTCACACTTGGCATACTCTGTAGTGACAAGGAGAACGACTGATCAATATCCAGCAGCAGTAGCTCGCTTGACCCATGATGAGCCAGCCACCTGAGGCCACCTCAACAGACTCAGTCAGAGCTCATGTCTGGGACTGGGACTAGGTGAAGGGATGTGCATTGATAACCTAGGCAACTCCAAGCTCTAGAACATTACAGCTTCCTGTGGCTTCTGAGACCACAGAAGCCAAGAGTCATGGAGAAGCACAGTCATGGGGAGTGAGCAACTGACAGGATAACAATCCTGAGAAGGTGGATCCCTTGGTGACTCCCTGCTTGGTTGCTAAGATGGCCCCTCCTATGGCAACGGCAACCAGAGAGTTAGATGTCACATCATGTCTTCTATTGTACTGTCCCTGAGAGCTATAGCTCTACAGTCAAGCACTCCTGTGTCCTTGAACCACTTTGATCCCTGCAGAGAAAGACAGGATAGGCCTGAGAGCCACATACACAGCTACAAGACAGGCTCTAAGGAACTTGGCCTGGTACAGGTTTGGGTCCCACAGAGTGTCTGTCAGTCAGTGCAGGATGCTCACCACAGCCTCAGCAGCTCTCTTTAGTTCTTCAAGGTGTTCTTGCTGGATGGCAGCCTCTTCCTGCAGTGTGGCCTCCAGCTTCGCCTTGTTGTCTACCTGTTCACCCTCCACTTCTGCTGCTTTTACCTGAGCCTCCTTTGCCTTCAGAGGAAAGGAGAAAGAAGAAGGTAACTGCAGTGAGCCTGAGGTGCCAGACCTAAAGTGCCCTTATCTCTCTCTGAGCAATGTTACCACCCAGGCTTCATACAAAACAACAGAGTACACAATAGCATGCTGCCTCCTGTGTTTAGAGGCTCTGAGGCTTCTAAAGGTAAGGTTCCCCTTTCATAGAAGACTGTTTGAGTTAAAGCATAAGGGAAAAAAATAAAAAATAATGCATCAATTCACATCTTCCACCTCGGCACTGCTGTGCCTGAGATCGTGCTATATGGGAGGCTGGTCAGGGAGACAAAGCAGGGAGCTGATGAAGAGGACAGGAAGACCAAGGTCTCTTGGAAAGGCTCCCACAGCTGTGGAGGTGAGGATCCCATCCCAAGCCCACAGAGATAAGGAGTCAAAAGGGTTGTCTGACAATACATACCACAATTTCTGGAAGGGTCTGCAAGGTGGACTTGAGCTGGTCAGCAGGTGAGAGGGTGTCTGGGAGGTACATGGCCCGGGACAGTATGAGCAATGACGTGGGGATCTCGTGATGCAGGTGTAAGTCCAGCCACTGGGAGCAAAGCACAGTCACTAGGCATGCTGTCCTTGCCGGCCCTGTGCCTCTCCTGCAAGGTGATGGATGCCCACCCCAGTTTCCTTCTGTGGCTCTGGTTTACTTGGGAGATGCAGAGTCGGGGTGCCACAAACAGGACTGGAGCCAATAGTTCCATTAAGTCACTGAAATGCATCTTCCAAAGACGGCATTTCAGAATGTCCTGCAGGGGCTGGAAAGAGCTCTTGCTGCTCCTGTGAGGACCTGGGTTCAGTTCTAACACTCACATGGCCGCTCACAACTCTTTTTAACTCCAGTTATGGGGGACCTGACACCCTCTTCTGGTCTCCATGGGCACTTGCATGCATCAGGTATACAAACATGTATTTAAATACCCATACAAATAAAATGAATATTAAAAAATATACCCAATATATTTAATATAAAGTGTACACATGCATACCCTTCAGTAAACTGAACAACTGATCATCAGCTCCAGGTACCTTGAGAATGGTCAGTGTGCTCCGAGCTTAAAAACAGGTTGGTACACTGGCCCAGGAATGGTGGTGCTGACCTGTAATCCCTGCCCTAGCTGAGGCAGGAGGCTCACACAATCTATGGCAGCCTAGGCACTTAAAAAATAAAAACAGGCCTAGGGGACTGGAGAGATGGCTCAGTGGTTAAGAGCACTGACTGCTCTTCCAGAGCACCTGAGTTCAATTCCCAGCAACCGCATGGTGACTCATAACCATCTGTAATGGAATCAGATGCCCTCTTCTGGTGTGTCTGAAAACAGCTACAGTGTACTCATCATATAAATAAATAAATAAATCTTTAAAAAAAAAAAAAAAAAAAAAACAGGCCTAGGGTATGACACACATATACATTACATGGTACCTAGTCCTATTTGTAACTTTTATGCCTTTATTCATTTAAATCTATTTATTTGGATGGGGTAGCAGCACAGCCATAGAGGCATATAAACTGAACTCAGAGAATGGCATTTGGGAGTCATTCTTCCATTCTATTACATGGGTTCTGGAATCAAACTCAGGTGGTCAAACCTGAGCCACCTTTATTCATGGAGCTATCTTACTAGCCCATGTGTTTAGATGTAAATAAAAAAAATTTTTAGAAATGCTGAGGCAGAGGGATACCCAGAAGTTGAGGCTAGCCTTTGGAGGGCAGGCTGGATGTGGTGGCTTACACCTTTGATCTCAGCACTTTAGGAGGCAGGGGCAGAGGTGACTGAACCTCTGTGAATTCAGGACTGGTCTAGTCCACACAGCAAGACATAGGACAGCCACGGCTACACAGTGAGACCTGGTTTCATATAACAAACAAAATTTTAGAGGCCAGAGGCTGTAGCTCAACGGCAAAGTATTTCCCTAGCATATGTGCAGCCTTCGGCTGAACCTCCAACACTATGTAAAAACAAACTGAAGGCCAATGAGATGGTCTAGCAAGTAGAGACATCCCACCCCCCACCCCCACGACAAAGCAGGATTTCTCTGTGTAGCCCTGGCTGCCCTGGAACTCACTCTATAGACCAGGCTGACCTTTAACTGAGAGATCAGCCCATCTCTGCTTCCTGAGTGCTGGGATTAAAGGCAAAACCACACCTAGCTTGATACATTTGTTTATAGACTTTATAACTTGAGATTGAAATCTAGATCCCAAAGGTGGCATGAGAACAGATTTCTGCAGCTGTCCTCTGACATCCACAAAAGAACATAAAATGAGTTCAGGTCTGCATGAGCTCAATGCCTATCAGGGTACTTCACGGACACCAAGACAGCCTCTCAAGTGGACAGAAAAGCCTCTTGGGTTTTGTTCACACCCAGGGCAATAGATGAGAAGAGGGGCCAGAAAAAACAGCTCAGCTTTTAAGAGCACTTGTTCTGGTAGAGGACTTAGGTTCTGTTCCCTGCATCCACATGGATGGTTACAATTGTCTGTAACTCTGGTTCCAGGGGACCCAACACCATCTCTTAACTTCCTAGGGCATGGGAATGCATTGCTGCATAGTCATAGATGCAGACAAAACAGCCATACACATAGATAAGAATACTAATAAATAGTGAGAGAAGATGCACCTAACCCTCAATAGACTTGAGGCCCCAGGGAGTAGGGAGGTCTAGTGGGGTGAGGGTGGGAATGTGGGGACATCCTCTTGGAGGGGTCGGGGGAGGAGGTATGGGATGGGGAGGAGTGGGAGGGAGGTGGCAGACCAGGAAGGGGATGAAGTCTGGAGTGTAAAATGGGATTAAAGGGTTAAAAAAAAAAAAAAAAAAACCAAACCCAAGTCTGAGAATAAAACATATTTGAACCTTTGAGATATATATGTGTGTGTGTGTGTATGTATATATATATATATATATATATATATATATACATATATATATATATGTATATATATATATATGTATATATATATATATACATATATATATATATATATACATACACACACACACATATACATATACATATATATATGGAGTCGCATGTGATGATACTTCTTTAATCCTAGCATTGAGGAGGCAGAGGCAGGTGGATCTTTGAGTTTGAGGCCAGCCTAATCTACAGATGGGAGTTCCAGGACAGCCATGTCTACACAGAGAAACCTCTTCTTGAAAAACCAAAAAATGAAGAAACGCTAAACATGTGTGAAAAGGCTGAGCAGCAGCGGCGGCGGCAGCAGCAGCAGCAGCAGCAGCAAGGCAGAGGCAAACATAACCACAACTTTGGATACCTAATTCACCAAGAAGCACAGCCTTGGTTGGTGTGTGCTAAGAATCCATGTGGTGAAGAAGCCTTTGGAAGACAAATGATAAGAAAAAACTGCAGAAACATGTTAAGTGGAAAGTGGGTACCCACTCATCTTACACATGTGGACAGTACACGGGACAGTGGGTATCCACTCATCTTACACATGTGGACAGTACACGGGACAGTGGGTACCCACTCATCTTACACATGTGGACAGTACACGGGACAGTGGGTACCCACTCATCTTACACATGTGGACAGTACATGAGACAGTGGGTATCCATTCATCTTATACATGTGGACAGTACATGGGACAGTGGGTACCTACTCATCTTACACATGTGGACAGTACACGGGACAGTGGGTATCCATTCATCTTACACATGTGGACAGTACACGGGACAGTGGGTACCCACTCATCTTACACATGTGGACAGTACACGGGACAGTGGGTATCCATTCATCTTACACATGTGGACAGTACACGGGACAGTGGCTGATGAACAACTGCCAAGGGCACTAAGTGGAGAAGCTCATTTAGGAGGAAGACCAGGCTCATAGCTCACATCCGTTAAGGCTTCTGATGTGAAAGATGATAGGCTGTAAATGCCATCTACTGCCATAGATCTGCAAGGGACCACTGCATCAAGACCCTCAAGCTGACGCAGAGTGCAGTGTCACATACCAAACACCTACTACCAGGCACAGGGTAGCTGTGGATGCAATGTGTCCTGAAACTTGATTTTTAGTTGTAGAAGTTCTTATATTTCTGATTGTTGCTGGGTGGTGGTGGTGCACCCCTTTAATTCCAGTACTCAGGAGGAAGAGACAGGTGGACCCCTGAGTTCAAGCCCAGCCTGGTTTACAGAGCAAGTTCCAGGACAGCCAGGACTACAAAGAGAAACCCTTTCTCAAAACAAACAAACAAACAAAAAAACAAAAAACAAAAACAAAAACAAAAGAAAAAACAAAACAGAACAAAATCTTGATTTCTTGCTTTTGATTGCCTTGCCTTCACATCTTGAGTGCCAGGATTACAGATGTGTACAACCATGCTAATATGGCACTAGAGATCCAATCCACAGCCTGTGCATGGTAAGCAGATAGTCTATCAACTCACCCATTTCTATCACTGTTCTGAGACAGGGTCTTACTCTATAGCTCAGGCTAGCCTCAAAGTCTGACCCTTTTGTCTCCAAGTGTGCCATCACATTCGGGTTTCTGTGTATGCATACACTCCTATGTTGTGCCGAGAATGGGATTCGGGGCATTTGTACCAGATATGCATTCACTTGGGCCATACCCCACTCCAGGGGCTTTTCTAGCTTGAAGACCAACTCAACCCTCCCCCCCCCACCACCCAAAAAAAAAAAAAAAAAAAAAAAAAAAAAGCCTGTGCTGGTCTGGAGCAAAGGTAGATAATTCCTAGTAGAGGAAAAAGCTATGAACTTGCCCCAACCAGCCATTGAGGCCACATACCTGTTTCAGCTGGCCCTTCAGACGGTCTTCTGTGACACCAAGTGCTCGCATGCCTCGTGCTCGACACGCTGCCTGCAATTCCTTCACAGTTAGACTGTCCACCCCTTCCTCAGAAATCAGCTGGAAGAGAAAGTAAGCCAATTATTGCTTTGCAAGATCATCTCAGATCTATGACACTGATGGTAACACAACTGGGGGAAAACTACTGAATTAGAAACCACTTTCCTGGGGCTGGAGAGATGGCTCATCAGTTAACAGCACTTGTTGCTCTTGCAGAGGTCCCGGATTTGGTTCTCAGCACCCCACAGTAGCTCACAACCATCTGTAAGTATAGTTCCAGGTGGTCTGATGCCCTCTTCTGACCTCCATGGGCAACAGGCACTCATGTGGTACATGAGTTCTGGGGATCTGAATGCAGGTCTTCATGCTTGAATGGCAGGCACTTTACCAGCCAAGCAGTCTCCCTTGTCTCTGGCCATTCTTTAAGGAATCTGTGACAATTCTTGTGTTCTTTCACCTGAGACTGTCTTGGTTGTTCCTTATTCCCTTTTTTCTGTTTTCTTGTTTTTTCAGACAGTGTTTCTCTGTGTAGCCCTGGCTGTCCTGGAATTCACTCTGTACATCAGGCTGATCTAGAACTCACAGAGATCAGCCTGCTTCTGCCTCCCAAGTGCTGGGATTAAGGGAGTGTGCCACCACTGCCAAGCATTGTTCCTTATTCCTAAGGGACATTTTGGTTGGAGAAAGAAGCCAGTAGGGGAAAAGTCATCCAGCTTTTCCAGGCTCCTCAATTTCTTTGAGGAAACCACTGTTACTGTGTTCTTGTCCTACAGGGAGACACATCCTTTTCGCTGTTCTCCAGTGTCTGTGGTGTTTGTTAGCTTGGTTTAGAGAATCATAGTAGGAATTTCTTCAGACGTTCCACTTAAAGATTCATTCCCCTTTCTTCTCTTCTCTTCCTTCCTTTTTCTGTGTAGTTCCGTCTGTCTTGGAACTCACTTTGCAGACCAGGCTGCCCTCAAACTCAGAGTTCCACCTGCCCCTGCCTCCCAAGCTCTGGGATAAAAGGTGTGTGCCACCATTGCCCAGCTTATTCTGCCTCTCATTTGTGACATTATGAATCACATATGAATTTGGGGAGTTTAAGGTCATTAGTTCTTCCAGGTTCTCTGGTCCTGGCCACCCTGTTTCTCCACTCCTCTAGATCCTTTTAACATAAGCACACCGTGCTGTGAACAAACCATAGTGCTGTTCAGTGTTCATGAGTTTTTGCCTGCCACTGCCAGAGGCAGCTCCTGTCCACTGTACCACCCTCTCACGCTGCAGCACCCTCCCGCCAGGCCTCCTGTGTAACTCTTTAAACCCTAGTGCACTCAGGGAGATGTTCACTTAGTTCAGTCGTAAAGTGTGTTTAAACATCTATAAAACGTCTGCTTCCTTGGGAGGCAGAGGCAGGCGGATTTCTGAGTTCGAGGCCAGCCTGGTCTACAGAGTGAGTTCCAGGACAGCCAGGACTATACAGAGAAACCCTGTCTCGAAAAACCAAAAAAGCCAAAAAACCCCCAAAAACCAAAACATCTGCTTCAAGGCTTCTCTTAGAAGCTCAAGCAGTGGTATGTGCCTGTGGTTGTAGAGATCTGAGTTTAATGTTGGCTTGAACAGCAAAGCTAGACTACTGCCTTAAAACAAAGAACAAAACCTCTCCAGTTTTCAGAGGTCAGAAGTGGGCACTCCTGGAGCTGGTGGCGCATGCCTTTAATCTCAGCAGGTAGAGGCAGGTGCATCTCTACATTTGAGACCAATCTGGTCTACAGAGCAAATTCCAGGACAGCCAGGGCTACACAGAGAAAGCTTGTCTCAAAAAACCAAAAAAAAAAAAAAAAAAAAAAAAAAAAGAAAGAAAGAAAGAAAAAGAAAAAGAAAAAAGAAAAAAAAAAAGAAAAAGAAAACAAACAAAAAAAAAGAAAGAAAGAAAGAAAGAAAAGAAAAAAAGAGAAAAGGAAAAGAAAATCTGAAACCAGAGCTTCAGATGGTTGTGACATACCATGTTAGTGCTGGGAATCAAACCCACATTCACTGTAAAGATAGCAAGTGTCTTACCAGTAGAGTCATCTCTCTGCCCTGACAGGTGATTTTTTCAATCAAACCTAGACACATTGGTACACAGTAGAAGAATCTGGATCGAATTCTACTTTCAGCTTCACTGGCTTCCTCTGACACTGCTGGGTTGGAGTACCACTTTACAGATGTTAGGGTGGGGTGGATATCACTTTTACAGATGTTGGGGTGGGTATCACTTTTACAGATGCTGAGGTGTGCTGGGTACCACTTTTTCAGATGCTGGGGTGAGTACCACTTTTACAGATGCTACAGTTATGATTTTGCAGCTAACAGCCATAGTTGCTCTGTTATCTAGTTTTCTCAATCAAACAGAAACCTTGATCTCTCTGTTTCACATCCTATAGTCAAAACCATCCCCCTGGCTGCTTCTCCACAAGGAACACAGGCAGAGCACCAGTTAGTCCCTTGTGTTCTCTATCCTATTCCTCATCAAGGTTCTATTTTTTTCCCAGCTGCTATAAGTCACAGAGGTGTCTCTCCACACTGCTTACTTGGTCCTATCTACAAGTTAAGGGATGAATTTTAAAACAAGTGAGGACACAGACTCCTCATTTTACACTCGCTGACTCTCTAAGGTAAACATACATCCAGCATAACTATAGGGTTGTCTGTACCCTGTCTCCCTTCTGTTGACACCCTGGCTGCCAGGGCACAAGGTCCTCGTTATTGTTACTGCTTCCCACACAGCTCCCAGTGACACCACAGGGCCTCTGCTGACCTCACCTGACACTTGTCCCTAGTGACCCTTACTACCTGCTGAGGACAGAAGTCAGCTTTTTGCTAGCTCCCTCCCTGCTAGCTCTCTGACCCCTTCCTGGCCATCCTGGCAAGGGTGGAGGTAGCTAACTCTTGGGCTTGCTCACTGAGTGAGTCCTTCCTGAAAGAAGAATGTCGGTCATTACAGTCAGTTCCTGTATTTCAGAAAAATAAAATAAGCAACCAAACAAAACCAAGAAGGACAGCAAAGACAAAGACCCCAGATGCCTCGACCTCTGATACTGAATGTGAACTATGATTAATATGTTTCAGAAAGAGAAAGAAAAATAAGGGCCAGGTGTGGTGATACATGCCTTTAATCTCAACACGTGAGAGGGGGAGGCAGGTAGATCTCTGTGAATTAAAGGCCAGCCTGGTCTACATAGCGAGTTTTGAGGTCAGCCTGGTATACAGAGTGAGTTCCAGTACAGTCAGGGCTAAGTAAACAGCCTTTGTCTGTCTTAAAATAGACAGACAGACAGGAGGGGAGGAGAGGGAAGAGAAATTAGGAAGGAAGGAACGCAGGCAAGCAAGCCAGGCCTGGTAGTCCACCAACAAATTCCATGATTGGGAGGCAGAGGCAGGAGGATTAAAAGTTCTATAGCTTGAGCCAGGCTGTGGTGGCACATGCCTTTAATCCCAGCACTTGGGAGGCAGAGGCAGGCGGATTTCTGAGTTAGAGGCCAGCCTGGTCTACAGAGTGAGTTCTAGGACAGCCAGGGCTACACAGAGAAACCCCGTCTCAAAAAAAAACAAAAACCAAAACAAAACAACAACAACAAAAAAAGTTCTATAGCTTGGGCTGGTAACTGAGACTCTGTCCAAAATAAAAAGCAAAGAAGGAGTGCTGGGGCTGAGTGTGCTGGGTCATGCCTGGGAGTGCTGGGGCTGAGTGTGCTGGGCCATGCCTGGGAGTGCTGGGGCTGAGTGTGCTGGTCATGCCTGGGAGTGCTGGGGCTGAGTGTGCTGGGGCTGAGTGTACTGGGTCATGCCTGGGAGTGCTGGGGCTGAGTGTGCTGGGGCTGAGTGTGCTGGGTCATGCCTGGGAGTGCTGGGGCTGAGTGTGCTGGGTCATGCCTGGGAGTGCTGGGGCTGAGTGTGCTGGGTCATGCCTGGGAGTGCTGGGGCTGAGTGTGCTGGGTCATGCCTGGGAGTGCTGGGGCTGAGTGTGCTGGGTCATGCCTGGGAGTGCTGGGGCTGTGTGTGCTGGGTCATGCCTGGGAGTGCTGGGGCTGAGTGGGCTGGTCATGCCTGGGAGTGCTGGGGCTGAGTGTGCTGGGTCATGCCTGGGAGTGCTGGGGCTGAGTGGGCTGGTCATGCCTGGGAGTGCTGGGGCTGAGTGTGCTGGGTCATGCCTGGGAGTGCTGGGGCTGAGTGGGCTGGTCATGCCTGCTGTCCTAGCTCCTAGCACTTGAGCTGGAAGCAAGAGGAACAAGAGCTGAAGGCCAGGGCAGCACAATGGCACTCCCCACCAAGCTTAATGACCTGAGTGTGAGCCCTGAGACCAACATGGTAGCACTAAAAGAACAGACTCATGCAAATATAGCTGACTCCACACATAAAATGTGAGATGCCCATGCCTGTGTGCATACACACAGATACACTAAATAAATAAATATTTAAAAATTGTTTTAAAAGAGTTAAATGCTAATCTTGACTACATAGTGAACTGCTGGCTAGCCTGGGTTACATGATACCCAGCTGGCTTGGAAATCAGCCACTGTGGTGAACTATGGTCTGACTAGAAGACCCTGTTATACTGAGCAAGATGGAGGAACAATCAAGGGTGATTCCTAGCATTTTCCTTGGGCTTCCAGATGCATGTGAATCCATTCAAACATTCACCCTTCCCAGACACATGCAAATGTAACACACACATAAATACTACATACACACATGAAAAATATTTTTTAAAAATGTAAAAAAGAAAATAGATTGAGGCTGGAGGAGTCTCAGCAGACATGAGTCCCATCACTCCAGTGCCCTCCTCTGATCTCTGGGGGCACCAGGCACACACATGGTACACATAGATATATGCAGACAAAATATTCATATGTATAAAATACAACTTTAAAAAAAGGAAATAGAGGGTTGAGGATATAACTCATGAGTTAGGGTGCTTACATATCATGTGAGGCTCTGGATTCAATCCCAAAGATTGTTCTCTCAAGCAAAAACAAAACAAAACAAAAACAAAACAAAACAAAACCAAAACAAATTGAGGTCTGGTGGTTTATGCTTATAATCCTAGCACTGAAGAACATGGGGCAGGAGGATCACCAAAAACATGAGGCTAGCCTGGGTCATTTAGTGAGTTCAAGGCCAGCCTAGCTATGTAAGAAAAAGAAATGATAAGAAAATGTAAAAGAACAATGAGAAGACAGAGCACTGTAACCAAGACACATGGGCAAGACACAAAGACCAGAAGGTACCTCACAGTGGCCAGAACAGTACCCCACAGTAGAGGTGACCTTTGGCCCAACTCACCTTATCATCAGCCTTTATGGACCTCAGCCGCATGGTGAGCTGGAAGCGTAGGAAGTTGTTGGTGCCAATGGACTGAAGCTCCAGCAGCTTGCACAGTGCTACCAGTTGAGGCCTTGTGAGGTTATCCAGGGTCAGTTCATCCTCAAACAATTTGGAAAAACGCATGATTTCCTCATTGCTGGGTCTTTCCCCTGTCTCCCGGATCTGCAGAAGTAATCCCAAGTATTATTCAGTAGGTTCAAACTATGAATTCTGTTCCCACAGCTAACCTCTGGTCCCCGAGAGAGAACAGATGCAGAGCACTAGACCACCTACCTCTCACCAAGCTCTCCCAGGAGCTGTCATTCCCCAGGCAGCTGAAGCCTGGGCTGGCACTACTATACAGAGGATCAATACCTGCAACACCATCCAGGCTGCTGTCTCCCAGGGGCCTGGAGTGGCAGCTGTGGGATCACCTCTGTTGTTCTTTTTCCATCAGAGCTGTGGGGCAGTGACTTGAGCTCTCATGCCACACCCCCGTTTCTCATTGGCAGAATTAGACCACACTTGTATATACCTACAGCTCCCCTGAGAGGGACTGAGCACAGGGAGTAGGCAGTCAGCTTAAGCTCTGTTCTAGGGGCTTGAGTATGCTGAGGAGGAGGAAGAGAAAGAAGAAGAAGAAAGAGAATGAGGAGGAGGGAAAGAAGGAGAAAGAAGGAGGAGGAAGGAAGAAAAAGAGGAAAAGGATCAGAGGATCAGCAGCAGCAGTGGGGGGTGGCAGCAGCAGGGCTGAAGGAAGGAAGAGGGAAGAAAAGTCTCTTAGTGCTTTACATTTGAATCATCCCCTGACAGGGAGGTAGTACTGCACCTTCTGAAAAAATGCAGAGAAATCTTTGGTGGCATTCCCTTTGGCCGCCTTGTTCTTCAGGGCCATTTCCTCTATGGTGTCCTGGAGAAACTTGGCTAGCTCCAGCTTCACCCTAAGCTCCTTCTTCAGCCTTTCTTCCTACGAGAGCAAAGTAAAGGTTATACTCCAGTCCTGTGCTGACCTGCACTCCACCACTACCTGTCTCTACCATAGAAAGTAATCTCAAAGCCTGCTCAGACTGCTGCCCACTGCAGGCTAAGTCTCCTACACCCCATACCATTCAAGGAACAAAATCTAAGTATGATATGCTCAAACTCTATTTCCTGGCTCTAAAAAAAAGTCTGTGTGAATCTCTAACCTTACTTCAATAGCAGAAGTTGGTAAATTTGTTTCATAAGGGGCCAGACAGTGAGGCTTTGAGGCTCCTGGTGTCATCTGGTTCGATTCAATCAGTCGACTCAGCTGGTGCTTCACAAGAGAACGAGTTGATACATATGAAACTGTGTGGAGGTGTGGATGGAACTTTAGACTCATTTTCTTTCTATTTGGGGTGTGTGTGTGTGTTGACTTATGTGAGTGTGGACACTGGGTGTGAATCAGAGGACACCTTGGTCCTTACCATCTACCTGTCTGAGAAAGGATTTCTTCTTTGTTGTTTGTGACTAGCTGGCACACCATTTTTGGGGAATTGTCCTGTTGCCACTTACATTTTGCACAGGAGCACAGAGGTTACTGCTGCACTACCCCACCTGGTTTCTCCATGGTTGCAGAGGTTTAAGTTCAAGACCTTGTGTTTTCCTGTAAGTGCTTTCTCTACCGGCGTTGCCATCTCCCCAGCACCCTCACCTTGATGGACTGGGTCTCAAAGGTGGAGGGCAGCATGTTGGGGAAGAGCTTCACAACCACAGGTAGCAGGAACTCCATGAAGGGCACCACCACGAACACCAGGAAGGGCACTAGACGGAACAGGTCGGCACAGATTCGGAGAAACTGCAAAGATGTGTGTCCGTGAGCAGCAACAGAGCAGGCAGGGTATTTCTCCCACCCTCACCACAAACTGAGCTACAGGGTGTAGTGACTCGAGAGCTCTTGGCAGATACTTCAGAAACCCATTTCTCTCTCAGAATCTAAACTGCATGCCAATGGGCTTCAGTAAGAGACAGGTGCTAACTTACAGGTCACCAGATGCACAGGGTGTATGTAGAAATAAACAAGACAGACTCAAAAAAGGACAATTTAGACAAGATAACAATCTTTGAAAGAAGTCTTGGACCACCCCCTGCAAGGAGGGGGCCTGTGAAATTCTTCAAATGAGTTTTTAATTTTCCATAGAGGAGTCTATTACATGCCATGGTCTGGACAATTTCTTAAATGCCCTAACATCTTAGTACTCGCTTGTTTTTAATGGTCCCAATCTCTATGTATAATTTTTATTTATTTACGTGTATGATGTTTTACTTGTATGTATGTATGTACACCAAGTGTGCCTAGTGCACAAAGAGGTCAAACTAGGTCTAACTAGAGTTAGACATGTTGTGAGCCACATGATTGAGCCCAGGTCCTCTGCAAGATCAACAAGTGTTCTACATCACTGAGACATCTCTCCAGCCCCATGGTCTCAATCATCCTTAGCTCCAACTTTTTACTGGGTTTTCTGGCCCAAGTGCAAGTTTTTCAAGTCTTTTTACTCAGTTTTTTTTTTTTTTTTTTCTCTCCTGATCCTCATTATAAATCTGGTAAAAAACATCCAGGAATAAACTACTCCACAGCCTATTTTTTTTCTTGAAATTTTCACTGCTAAATTAGTCTGTCACCTTTAAACTCAAACTCCCACAAAGTTTCTAGATACAGATGAAATTTAGACAAGTTCTAAATGAGTGGCCTCTAGACCAATTCTCAATCAAATCCTGTTTCCAATTGAAAATTAATGTCAGTGGCATGCGTGTGCTCACCTGTGTGCTTGCTTGTGTGCGTGTGTGCACACGCTCTTGTGTGCACTGGCCCAGAGTTGACATTAGGTATCATTTGTTATTGCGTTCTGTCTAAGGTTTGAAGAGACTATCTCTGAACCTGGAGCTTGCTGTTTCAGCTCTGTTGGCTAATCAGTGATCCCCAAGTCCTGCCTGTCTCCATAACCCCAGGGCTGGGTTTATAGACATGTGTCACCAAGTCCAGCTTTAATGCAGGTGCCAGGAATCTGAACTCTGCCTCATGTTTTATAGCAAACACTTTAGCTCCTGAGTAACTACATGGTCTTTACTGACCATATTTCTGTCAGAATTTTGGTCTTCTGAGCTCCCACTCATTAAGCTCTGTCCAAATTTTCCTTACACCAGTTCCAAGGGCTTAAGAACCGCAGGGTCAGGATTAATAATACATGCCTCTGCTTCTGGTATCAACTTTCTGTATTAATACATTTTCTTATAATTGTGAGTAAAACACCTGAGAGAACAATTTAACAGAAGGAAGAATTTGTCTTTGCTCATGGTTTTAAAGGTTTCCACCCATCATGGTACACATGGATTGGCAGAGCAGAAAGGTTATCAAGGTAACCAGGAGGCAACAACAAAGGACCAGAGTAAGATCGAGCCACCAAGGACATACCTCCAGTGATCTATTTCATTTCCTTCACCTAGAGTTAGAGTGCATTAGATCATAGCCCTGATAATCTAATCGTTTTCAATGACTTAGGCAATCTATCAATTGCCTTTAAATATTTAAAGGAAAGACCTTTGGGTTGGGAATGTAACTTAATAGCAGAACATTTGTCTGCTACATACAAGACTCCAGGCTTCATCCCTAGCATCACAAAAGAATACAATAAAAGAAAGAAATCCTTAAGTGTGTAGAAACATAAAAAGTTACACTGGGCACCGGTGGTACATGCCTTTAATTCTAGCACTTGGGAGCCAGAGGTAGGCGATCTCCAAGTTCTAAGGTAGCTTGGTCTACAGAGTGAGTTCGAGGACAACCAGGACTACACAGAAAAACCAAAAAGAAAAAACAAAACAAGACAAAACAAAAGCAGAATTACAACTCCTTGTTCTTTGGTACCTTAATCACTCTACAATTATCTTTGAAACAGAGGGTGACAGTGCCAGGCACAGTGGTAGCACACACCTATAATCCTTACACTTAGAAATCTGAGACAGGATTTCAAATTCAGCCTGGGCTACATATAAAGTAAGATCCTGAACCAAAAACACAAAACAAAACTTGGACATCATACAATGTATACCTGTACTAAAATATCAAGCTATTCATGAGTACTTAATTTAAAAAGTTTTTTTAGATTAAATAAATCTAATTAATTTTATGTGTATAGGTGTTTTGCCTGGATGTATGTGTGTGTACCTGGTGCCAATGAAGGCCTGGAGGGTGTCAGATCCTCTGAAACTAGACTTACAGATGGTTGTGAATCACTATGTGGGTGCTAGGAATCAAACCCAGGTCCTCTGAGCCATCTCCAGCCTGTAAATAATCAATTTTTGCTTTTATATACCAAATAATAATGATAATAATAATAATAAATAAGTTGACTAGGTTTTTTATTTGAGTACTGAAGAGAGTAAACAAGACTGTGAATTCCAGGCCAACCTCAGCTATCTTTATCTCACGAATAAAGTGAAGGGTTGGGGTTGGGACTGAAGAAATGGCTCATTGATTAAATCCATTTACTCCTCTTATAAAATACCCAACTTTGATTCCTACCACCCAAAGGTGGATCACAACCATTTTCAATTCAGTTCCAGGGAAACTGTCAACTTGTTCTGACTTTTGTGGGCTTTTGCACACATGTAGTATATATAATACACATAAAAACATACTGTGTTCTTTTTTTCTATGATTTATTTTTATTTTATGTGTATTGGTGTTTTGACTGCACACATGTCTGTGTGAGGGTATCATATCACCTGAAACTGGAGTTATAGACAGTTGTGAGCTATCATGTGGCACTGGAAATTGATCCTGGGTCCTTCAGTAGAGCAGCCAGTACTCTTAACTGCTGAGCCATCTCTCCAGTCCCAAAACACATATATTTTAAAAATTAATTAAAAGAATAAAATTTCATAGAAACCCTGTCTTAACAAACAAACAGACAAACAAAGGGGGAAAAAAAAGAATAAATGTGGGTTGGGGAGCCAGGCATAGTGATGGTGTAGCATCTGGGAAGGACAAACAAGAGGATTGTGAATCAAAGCCAGCCTGGGTTACACAGTGATAACTTGTCAAAGAAAGAAAGACAGACAGACAGACAGACAGACAGGCAGCTGGGAGTAATGGTGCAGCCTTTTGTCCCAGCATGAGAGAGACAGAGACAGGTAGACCACAGATGGATCACTATGAGTTCAAGGCCACTCTAGGTTACATCAAGTTCCAGGACAGCATTGTCTATATAGTAAAATCCTGTCTTATGGGGGAAAAAAATAAACAGGGCTAGCAAGATGGCTCACTGATTATGAGTACTTGCTGCTCTTGCAGAGGACACAGGTTCAATTCCCAGCATCCACATGGCAGCTTACAACTATCTGTATCTCCAGTCTTAAGAGATTGGATGCCCTCTTCTGGGCTCTGAGGATACCAGACATGCACAAACACACATAAATGCAGGCAAAGAACTCATACACATAAAACAAAAATAAGTATTTTCTAACCACATACACACCTATTTGATACTTTTAAAAAAATGTGACCCCAGGGGCTGGAGAGATGGCTCAGCAGTTAATGGCACTGACTGCTCTTCCAAAGGTCCGGAGTTCAATTCCCAGCAACCACATGGTGACTCACAACCATCTGTAATGGGATCTGATGCCTCTTCTGGTGTGTCTGAAGACAGCTACAGTATACTTGTATACATAAAATAAATAAATAAAATCCTTAAAAAAATGTGACCTCCCCCCCCAAAAAAGTGAACCTAGTACATCAATGTATAGATGGACTTCAATGCAAAAGCAAACCAAGACGCTAATTTTCTTTTTTCTTTCTCTGTGTGTGCCAGGAAAGAGCCCAAGGACTCCTGTATATACACTGAACACATGCTTTAACACTAACACACTCAGCCCTCCAAGCTAGTTGTTTATGGCATGCAAAGTGCCAGAGGACAAGTGACCTAGAGCTGTAAGGGCCGAGAAACCAAAGCCATATACACACATATGTTCACAGTTAGTGTGTGTGTGTGTGTGTGTGTGTGTGTGTGTGTGTGAGAAAACATACATGTGAGTGCAGGCTTCTAGAAAGGCCAGAAGTAAGTGTAGGGGTCCCTGGAACAGGAGTCATGGGTGGCTGTGAGACAGATGCCTGGTATGGGTTCTGGGAACTGAACTTAAGTTCTCTGGAGGAGCAACAAACCCTCTTCCTTCTGAGTCATTTCTCCAGCCCCAAAGCTTTACTTAGGCTTTCACCTTAATAAGGAGTAGGGCAGGGGTAACATCCAAATTTACATACCCAGAAGAGTGAAGGTCTCATACCCTTGTAGGAAAGCTGGTATGTCTTAAGCTCCCATGGGGATGGTTTACCATGCTCACAAGAACTCAGTGACAGCATCTCCCCCACTTCAAATATACACAGAAGACAGATATAATAAATGTCCAGATGTGTTAGGGCTGTCAATCACTTCTAGGTTCTTTCTTTTTACATTTATTTGTTTGTTTTTTGTTTATTGTATCTCACTATGTAGCTCTTGATGGCCTGGAACTCATTATGTAGACCAGGCTGGCCTTGAACTCATAGAGAGCTTCCTGTCTCTGCCTCCCAAGAACTGGGATTAAAGGCGTGCGCACTACCACTACCACTTCCAATTTATTCAGGTTCAGCAGGCATCTGCAAGTGCCAACCAGGCTATAATAAACACACAAGCATGGGTGCACTGCCATTGAAGGGTCCTCAGCCTACCTACTGCAAAAGGATGACCAGGAAATAGAGTAAGTTTGTGAACAACACAAAAGCACACTGGGATGAGAAAGTAAGGTCAGGCCAAGGCTGGAGCACGTGGTCAGACTGCTGCTCAGAGGTTGCCTGCATCTGGGAAGAGGATCCCCCAATACAGACAAGGTACCTTACTTCTTTAAAAGGACTGTTCCTAGGGTGCAGACAAGTGGCCCCTCTGCCCACAATGCAGGGAAGAAGGGTAGGAAGTATGAAACACTTGGACCTGGGTTCCATTGAAAATCTGGTGGCTGCTAGGCACCCTGGAGGAATACAGGTTCCGAGGGCCTTGAGCCTGAGCACCTGCAAGGGTTGTCTGTTATGCTGGTTGAAGGCAGCAGAGGCTTCCCAGAGACGTACAGGGAGGGTGGGGGAGGACCAGAGCTTGTTCTGGACATGCACCCTGACCCCGAGACAGCACACTGAAAACTAGCAGGAACACAGTGAGCAGTGAGCATGGGGGGTGGCGGGGAGAAGCCCAGGCTGGGTGTACATAGGTGTAAGGACATCAGCTGTATGTAGATGGGGTTTCTGTGCCCTACAAGGGGAAGCAAAGCTACCTGGACCAAATGCCTTGTGATGTCCCACTCTAGAAGGTGTTAAGAGTCACCTGCCTGAGTAGCATACAAATGCTAAGTAAGCCCCCAGAGGGACTGGTATTCAGGACACAGCTAGCTCCTCACAAAGCAGTGGCACCCTCAAGGTGAGGGCCTAGACCAGGAAAAGATATCAGTGAGAAAGCTGGGGAGGGGGGGACGGGAAGGAATCAAGTCTGGAGTTTAGCAGAGCAGGAAGCTAAGCCAATGGCCATTATGAAACAGGGGACTGAGGTGGAGGGGTCTAAGCACAGTACCATCTCTAAGATTTCTCTATAAATTTAAAGTTATCTTGTTGGAGTGATGTTTTTTGTACACTCTGTGAAGATGTGTCTCTGTCCTTCCTTGCCTGCCTCAGGCACCTTCTGATTGGTTAAAATAAAAACTCTACCTATAGCAAAAGGCAAAATAGTACGGTGTGACTTTCAGACAGAGGGAGGAATTCTGGGAAGGAGCCAGTGCAGAAGATTCAGACAGACAGATACTGAAGAAGAAGCAGGCCAGGAAGGAAGGAGAAGTAGCTAACTAGCCATGTGGCTGAACTTAAATTAGTATAAAGGGGATAACTGAGTTATGAACAGGTGGGAAATAATGCCTAACTATAAGGCCAAAAGCTTATAAATAGCCTCCGTGGGAACTGGGGTGGGCATAAAGGTCTACAGCTACATTTTAAAGTAAAAGATTTATTTAAAAATAAAACTAAAACCCACAAAATAAGTTATGTAAATCCCCAAGAGCTAGAAACAAAGAGAACAAACACGGATTCCCACCCAGGCTTGACCCCTACACAGCCCCACGGGTCTCACAGCACCCAGTCAGAGAGCACCTGCATGGAGAAGATGGCTTAGCACTGACATCACTCAGGGTTTCCACAGTTACGAGTCCTTTGAAAATAAACTCGTAGTACAGAATCACTAAACTCTACCTAAGGATGTATGCTGAGGATGTAGCACAGTTGGTAGAGTGCTTGCCTGGTGACTGAGAATGGCCCCTACAGACTCAGATATATGAATGCTTAGTCACCAGAGAACGGCACTACTTGAGAAAGATTAGGAGGTGTGGCCTTGTTAGAGTACATATGGCCTTGCTGGAGGTGGTGTGTCACTGGGCTTTGAAGTTTCAAAAGCCAAAGCCAGGCCTAGTGTCTTTCTCTTCTTGCTGTCTGTGGATCTGGATATAGTCTGCATGCCATCGTGTTCCCCACCATGATGATAATGGACTAAATCTCTGAAACTGTAAGCCAGCCTCAACTAGATGTTTCCTTTTTTAAGAGTTGCCGTAGTTATGGTGTCTCTTTGCAGCAATAGAACACCAACTAAGATATATGAGTTTGATTCCCTCTGGTACTGTATAAGCCAAGCGTGGTGGCACAGGCCTCTAATCACTTGGACGTTGGAAGCAAGAGGATCAGAAGTTTAAGGTCAATATAAGCTACATAGTGAGTCTGAGGCCACCCTGAGCTACAGGAGACCCGTCTAAAACAATAAAAGAAAGAAAGAAAGAAAGAAAGAAAGAAAGAAAGAAAGAAAGAAATCTTGTTGGAGTGATGTTTTTTGTACACTCTGTGAAGATGTGTCTCTGTCCTTCCTTGCCTGCCTCAGGCACCTTCTGATTGGTTAAAATAAAAACTCTACCTATAGCAAAAGGCAAAATAGTACGGTGTGACTTTCAGACAGAGGGAGGAATTCTGGGAAGGAGCCAGTGCAGAAGATTCAGACAGACAGATACTGAAGAAGAAGCAGGCCAGGAAGGAAGGAGAAGTAGCTAACTAGCCATGTGGCTGAACTTAAATTAGTATAAAAGGGAAAGAAAGAGAGAGAAAGAAAGAAAGGAGAGAGAAAGAAAGAGACAAATAAAAATCATGTGAAATCACACACATACACATACAAAAATTAAAACACACAAGTCACTCATCATGGGCAAAGTCCACAATAAAGAATGAACCCATCTCCCACGAATGTCAGAAAATAGAAATTCTCATTTCAGGAATGAAACATATTCAGAAATGTTAAAGACTTAAAGGAAGGGCCTAGAGAGATGGCTCAGCAGTTAAGAGCACTGATGGCTCTTCAAGAGGTCCTGAGTTCAATTCCCAGTAACCATATGGCTCACAACCATCTATAATGAGATCCGATGCCCTCTTCTGGTGTGTCTAAAGATAGCTAGAGCGTACTCATAAATAAAATAAATTAATAAATCTTTAAAAAAAAAAAAAAAAAGAAAAAGAAAACTGAATGCTTATTGTTTTTGTTAAAAAAAAAAAAAAAAAAAAAAGACAAAGGTCCTACCAAGAAAAACCAAATAAATTGATGGTAACACACAACACACACACACACACACACACACACACACACACACACACACACACGCACACGCATATGTACATGCACACACACCAGCAGAACTTCCAGAAGTAAAATCAGATACACAGAACAAACAGCCTAGCTATTGTGCTGGAAACACTTCAGCTGACAACAGAAGGAAAGCAATAGCAGCAGCCCCTAGAGATTGAGATGAGGTCTCACTGGGTCACCTAGGCTAGCTTAAGATCCTTGAGTTCTAGGCTCCTAGGTGGCCAGGACACAGGCACAGCCACCATGTACTTGGCTTAAGATTCCTCTACTCCCACCCCTGCCTTTTTATAATTTATTTTTATTTTCTGTGCATAAATGTTTTACCTGCATTTGTGCCTGGTTTGCAAGGCCCAAAGAAGGTATGGGATTTCTTGAAACTGGTATTACACAGTACAATTGTAATCCAATATCTAAGTTCTGGGAATTGAACCCAGGTCCTCTGAAAAAACAGCAAGTGCTTTTAATTTAATGAGTGAGCCATATCTCTAGCCCCAGGAAGGGTCTTTTCATAGGTTAAGGACAGAAAGAATTCTATACTAGGCCCACAGAGCCAAAGAAATAACTAAGAAACTTCCCCAGAGGGACAGTGTCTCTGAAAACATGCTAGAGGCAGAGACAGAGACCCAAGTCTGCAGGAAACCACCAAGGAAGAAATAGTGTGTCAGCACTGACATTACAATTCACCTGTAGCATGAGATAGGCTTATGTTCCCATAAACTTTTACTGACGTTTTATCCAAAGGAGTAGAAAATAACCTGCAGCAGTAAAAAAAGCATCTGGTGTGTCCCATACCTGCCTGCGCTCCCGGCGAGTCAGCGTATGGCCATTGAGGATGCGCCACAGCATGCGGGCAGCAATCTTGGTGTCGATCCAGAGCAGGCGGAAGCCATGGTAGTAGTGCTTCAGCTCATCCAGTATCCTCTGCCCCAGGGACTTCTTTACTGCCACCTGAGCTGGCGGGCTGTATACGGGGCCACCCTCTTCCAGCTTCTTATTCTTGTCCTTTAGGGACTTAAGGGACTTCTCTATCACAGAGTCCTCTCCTAGTGGGGATGATGAGTGCCAGCTGCGCACAGGAAGGTACTGAGGTCCTGTAACAACCAACCTTGCAGAGGCAGGTGTCCATGTTGCCCTTGCCACAGTGCTCTGGCCCTCAGGCCTCTGAGTCCAACAGCTGAGGGGCTCACCTTTGAAGCAGAGGTACACAGGGTGGGCTGGAGCACAACAGCGAGACAGAACACTCCTTGAAAAGGAAAAAAACATAAAAGCAGCAATGAGAAATTCCTACCTATCTGACCACTCAGCACAAAACATCAACCTGTACTTCATGGCAGTATATAACTACCGACTTCCTAGAAGGAAGCCTTTGGGAGGGCTTCCATGTGAAGCTAGGACCTGAGCCTCATTGGCTCAACTCATGAGACCCCAAAGACCCACATCAGTAGTGTGGACATGTACACACAGCAGAGCTTGACTAGACTCTACCTAAACCCTGGCACCGGATGTAGGAAATGATATTCATGACTTTGGGTTTGAAGATATGGGGTGCAGAGTCAAGAGTTTGTCCAGTTTGGATAGTCTCTCTCAACAAGTGACTCTTGGTTGACAGAAGGCACTAGAACAAAGGGGAAATCCGAAAGAGGAGTTCAGGGTCCATTTCCTTACCTGGCTCTAGTGACTCCCCACCTCTGTCCATTTCCTCCTTAGTATACTCTTTGAGGCACGTACTACCCATCACCTGTCACAGAGGGATGAGAGGCACATACGCCATCAGGCCTGTACCTCTTCACCAGACTAACAGCCCTAAAAAGGCTGAGGTCACAGCCAGAAGCTGTTAGCTAAGAACTTTAGCTCAGACCACACTGGATCAGGCTCACAGGGCTGTCTGGAACCCAAGTAGTGCCCACTCACAACGTGACTCTAAATAAGGCCAACTACAGTGGGGATCATGCCTACTTAACCCGAGCTGAGTTTATATACAACAAGACCATTTCCAGAGCCCATATGGAGCCAGGGTCAGTACTGAGCTTACCATCTGACGTAAAAAAAAACTCACCTGGACAACCCTCCTTGAGGTTTAAAATGTACATTAGAAACCTCTCCCTACCAGTCATTTACAAATCCATCTCTAGGTGGCCACAAACTCCATATTCACTCTAGAGGCCTGCCGTGGATTCCCACCTGCCGTGGATTCCCACAACCCCCCTTTTCTGCCTCTTGCACTTGGCTAGATTCCTGTGTGAGGACTGGAACTCTGAAGTAGATTATCTAGGCTCAAAAGCTGCAGCTCTGGGCTGTGAAATGGCTCAGTGAATAAATGCGAAGCCCGATGACCTGAGTTAGACTCTTGGGACCCACAGGTAAGAGAAAACCAATTCCTGTAAGTAAACTGTTCTCTATTTCTATCCTGGTGCCACGACATGCATCTCTGCCACACACAATAAACACCCTGGGCTACAGAGCAATTTAGTAAGTCAGTATTTTCTTAGTAAAACCCGAGTCTCAAGTAACAACACCACACACACACACACACACACACACACACACACACACACACACTCACTCACACGCGTGCGCCCGTGGGCGCAAGCATATTGGTCCACTTGCTGTAACTACAATAACCTCATAACTTGACCTTTCTGTGTTTTAGGAGCTTCCTTTGTAATCTCATATTAAAATATACCTACCACAAAGGGAGCCAACAATGATGGACCTATCAAAGCAATGGGAAGCAAGGTACGACTTTCTAGAGCTACAGTCCCTCATAGGTGGGCTCAAATAAGGGCAATGGTATACACAGCCTCAGCTCACAGTGTATGGTGTCCAGTGAAAGCTGACACAGAGCACTATCAGCCTACAAAGAATCCAAGTATGGGACTCACTGGGCTGCTAG
This sequence comes from Arvicanthis niloticus, assembly GCF_011762505.2. NCBI lineage: Eukaryota > Metazoa > Chordata > Mammalia > Rodentia > Muridae > Arvicanthis > Arvicanthis niloticus. The sequence continues at coordinate 38,587,035 of NC_047664.1, forward strand.
GCTCAGCTCTGGTGCCATCTTTGATTACAACATTCTCCAAACTCCAACTCTGTCCTCTGTCACAGATCATAAGCCCACACTGACTTTACAGTGAGCAGAGAAGAGTGGTACGGACATGTCTGTGGACCACTGAAGACAACGAGAAAGTGTCTGTGAGTGTGTAAGCCAGCCCTCTTAATCTATCGCCCTGGGGATCCTGTAAAGTGCTGTCAATCTCTTCCCAAGCCCCACCCAGCTCCACAGCACCACACCTCTGGGTTTCCTTGTCTCTGCAATCTTGGGGATGTGAAGAGCCCCTGAATCAACTCTGTCCTGAACCACAGTGTTACATTACTCAGGGTGAGGCCACATGGAGCAAGACAGAGTCCAACCAGATCCAGAGTACCACTCAGCTACTTACCAACAGAGAGATTCAGGGCCTATTTCCTACCTTATCTTGGCCTCACCTCCAAATATAGGGGAAGACAGTTCTGCACATGGGACAAGTACATCGTCAAGCTTAAATGTCAATTTCCCATCCTCAGTGAGGAAGAGTGTGGCTTCCACAGAAGGCTTGATAACTGCAGGTATAAGGGCCAACAGGCCAAGGCAAAGACACATACACAAAGATGAAGCAGGCAACACAGCATTCTGGGTAAGGGCTGGGTCAAGATCTTCCTCTTCTTAAACTCAAAAGAGTTGTTGTTGTTGGGGGATGGTGGGGACAATCTGCAGGAGTCCATCCTTCCATCACGTGGCTCTCAGGTGTCAAACTCAGGTCAACAGGCTTGGAATCAGGGTTGCACCATTGAGCTATCATCACTGTCGCCTCAGACAGGCTCCTAACTATCATTAACACATAATGTTTTACCATTTCAAACAGTAGCAAATCACATGATAAGGTTTTATTGTTTGTTTGTCAGTCCTAAGAATAGAACCCAGAGCCTCCCAAAGGCTAGGACAAGTGCTGAGCACTAAGCTCCACCACAGGCCAAATTATATAATAATATTCTTAAATTTCTACTGATGCGGAACTAATGTCGGTGCTGCTGGTGTTCAACTAGCACTATCGCAGGGGCCGGACTACAGGCCTGGCTTCCATCATCCTTCTCCGACTTCCTTTTTTTTTTGCCTTTCCCTTTTGAAAATCAATTGCCAAATGGAGTGAAACAGCACCAACCAAACGCAGTATCTGAACAAGAAATAGACTGCTTGAGCTGGCAAGATGGCTTAGTGAGTAAGGGTGCCTGTCATCAAGTCTTATGACCTTAATTCAATCCCTCAAGAGGTCCACATGGTAGAAGACAGAACTGACATCCACAGTTTGTCCTTGATCTCCACACATGCATCATAGCATAAGTTCACCCATATACATGTCCCTGCCCTCAAAATAAATAAACAAATGCTGAGAGAGAGAGAGACAGAGACAGACAGACACACATACACATACACAGACACACACACACACACACACACACAGACACACACACACACACACACACACACACACACACACACACACACGTCAGGGTGGCTGACCACTAACTCATAGCACCCACCCACCTACATTACGAAGCTAGGAATCTTAGCAAGGGTGATCATTTATATAAGGGTCCTGAGCCTATGTCCTGCCCAGCCTGAATATCCAACCTTTGTGTTAGCATAAGAAAGACTAAGGAGAACCTTACAAAGGAGGAGTGTGCATGATCCTTATGCTATCAGCTACATATTTTCAGCTGTCAGGCAGGTAAGAACAGGAATGGGGCACATGAACATACACAAACACACACACACACACAAACACACACACACACAGTGTGAAGGGGAGGACACAGATATCTCTTCTGCTGTCAGTGTTTCTAACTCTCACTAACATTATACAAATGTCAGGGGTATGCTCACAGGCCATTCCCACGTGAATCACTCCCTTGAGCCACTCCAGAGCCTCCAACCACAGGCTACCCCTAGAAAGGCACAAAACAAGCTAATAGACAAAGGAGAGGCCTAGTTATAAAAAACACCAACCCGGATAAGTCATTCTGTTCTTCAGGAAAGTGATGTCAAGGAATAAAGTCATCCTCAGCAAGAAGGAAAGAACAGAGTTATAATTTTAACAGAATAAATCTCTAAAATCACAAGATGATTCCAGAAGTGCAGACAAGTCTACTTAGAGGCCTGTGGTTATACCACATCAGACAACACTTGCTTCCTGGCTGAGGAACTAGACAACACAGGAAAAACAACAACAACAACAAAAACCCAAAACCCAAAAAAACCAGTAAAGTATAGCAGAATCCTTAGTACCTGGTTCCAGCTCATGACAGGAGATTCTGAGCTGGGATGTCATATGCTGGGCTCATGCTCTGCAGGGATACCCATTAGTATAGTATAATTTCCCAGAGCAAATTTTGCTACTCTGAGCACTAAATGTGGTGTGGGTTGGATGGCTCAGCAGACATGGGCACTTGCTAACTAGTCTGATGACCTAAGTTCACCTCTGAGATCTGCATGGTAGAAGGAAAGCTCCAAATCACACCAAGTTGTCCTCTGACCTCCACGCCTGCATTACGTACACACACACACACACACACACACACACACACACACACACTGAAGAACCAATACTGGGAGATGGCAAGAAAGCTCAATGGGTAAAGGTGATTGCTATTAAACCTGGAGACCAAAGTTTAATCCCTGGGATCCATAAGGTGGAAGAAAAGAACCAACTCCCAAAAGTTTTTCTTTGACTAGAAATTGACATCGTGGCACATGCACACTCACACACATAGATACACTGTACATATATAGATATAAACATACATAGAGCCAGCCAGCCGGCATGGTAGTGCACTCCCTTAATCACAGCACACAGGAGGCAGAGGAGGGTGAATCTCTAAATTTGAGGCCAGCCTGGTTTACGTAGTGAGTTACATAGTGAGTAAGACAGTCAAAGCTACAAAGAAGAGACCCGTCTCAAAAACAAAACAAAACAAAACAAAAACAAAACAAAAAACACAATAAACCAAAACCAATGTGTACCTTCCCATTTCAAGTCACCTCCAGGACTCAAGATTTCTTTCTTTTTAATAAAACAACAAAACCAAAACATTTCTGAGGGTTCTGTAAGTTAAAACTTAGGAATTCTTTTGAGATTTATTTATGTGCAATATTTGCTCACATGTTTATATATCATGTGCATGTTAGGTGGCCACAGAAGACAGGGAGGGCAGTGGAGACTATGAAATGGAGCTACAGATGGTTGTGTGGGAATGAAACCTGGGTTCTCTGCAAGAACAGCACTATTCTTAACCAATGAGCCATCTCTGTAGCTCCAGGAGTCAAGAATTCCTGCATGGGTTAGAGAGGTGGTTCAGTTGGTAAAGCGTGGAAGCTGGCTTTGGATCCCTGGTAGCCATGTCACAGCTTGGTACCACGGTGAGCACCTGTAATCCCAGTACGAGGGAGATGGACACAGGCAACCACTAGTGCTCCCTGGCCTGCCCGACTAGTAAAATCAATGAACTCCACATTCACTGAGAAATCTGTCTCAAAAAATAAGGTGGAGCATGATCAAGGAAGACAGTCCATGTCACCCTGTGGCTTCTGCATGCACACACTGGCGCCCACACACAAGCTTACTCACAGGAGCATTACCACATGCAGACAGAGTCCTTACTCTGCGTAGCTAAAACGGAAGTTTTTGCTGCTCATCCATAAGTGCTGATTTAAAATGTGTAAGTTGCTCAAAAGAACTTTATAGTTATTACTGTTAGCTTTTAAAGCAAATGTCCAAAATAGTTAACTTAAAAGAAAAAAGTTAAAGCTGGGTGTGGTGGGACATATCTATAATCCTAGGACTGGAAGGCAAAGTTGAGTTTGGCATTAGCCTGGATCACACAGTGGGACTGTCTCATACCAAACAAGGCCCAGGGATAGAGAACACCTGCCTGGCAGTACAAGGCTCTGGTTTTGATTTCCAGCACTGAAAATAAAAAATTTTAAATTAATAAAGCATAGTTCTTTACATTCTAATATGAATCTTAAAACTCTTAAAAATGCCAGAGAGGTACTTGACAAATCTAACATATATTCTTAATGAGAACACTTTGAAATAAGAATGAGCAGCTGGGTAAACAGACAAAGATGAAACCCCACAGCTACTGCTTAGCATAAGGAGCTTGGCTAAGCTGGCCTGAGGAGGCCATGCTGTGTGTCTGTCTAAGCTGGCCTGAGGCGGCCATGTTGTGTGCCTGGCTAAGCGGCCTGAGGCAGAGCTTCCTGCTGAAGCAGGCCCTGAAATTACAGAGACACAGGCACTAGGACTGGAGAAGTGGGTTCTGCTGGTGTCAACAAGATTTCAATCATAACCTGAACCTGTGCTACCAAGTGAGCTGAGCAGAAAGCAAACACAGTGATGTGAAGTGGCCAAACTAGACATTATCACAGACTGGAAGAAGTAAGAGACTGGCAAGATAGCAGAAAAGGAAAGTGAAGGCAGAATACACCTGGGAACTGCCTTAGAGACCAAGGTCATGACCAAAGTCGCTTTTTCTGAAAGAAAAGAGAAAAGTCTTGGGGGGGGGGGGGGGGCAGTGGTGGGAGACAGGGTCTGACTCATAGCTGTGGCTGGCCTAGAACTCATAGATATCTGCCAGCTTCTGCTGGAACTAAAGGCATGTGCCACCACACCCAGCTACCATCCCTACTCTAACCAAAAATCTTGGAGATGAAGTTGCAGTATCAAGAGATAAGGGCCAGCCTTAGGTATAGGAGATTCTGTTTAAAACAAAACAAATGAAAAGTTGTTAATCTTGGGGCTGAGGATATATTTGCTGGCAGAGTGCTCATCTAGCAAGCCCAGGGCTTTAGGTCCTATTCCCAACTCCACAAAACAAAACAAAAAGCTGCCAATCTCCAGTGGTTTGGTAGGTTTAGTGGCATTTCACAAAGGCTGTTTTAGACCAGAAGAACTAAGGAGTTTATCTAGGACACTAAAACTCTCAGAAAAGTACGGGTGAGAAACTGGTTCCTAGAGTGCTGACTAGAACCCGGAAGGCATACGGTGCAACTCAGTGTGAGCCATACACACTGCCTGCAGCAAGGCTTAACACCAGGCCAGTTCAGTCATAAGTCATAGGACCTGCAGCCCACATCTTTGTGGACTTATGCAGGGAAACTGAGTTCACAGGGCATCCCACTAATCTTCATCTGATGTTGGCACTTCGTAAAACTAGAGACTATTCAAAAAAAACAAAACCAACCAACCAGATGATGAAGACAACAACAACAAAAAACCCCACCAAAAACAAAGCTCAGAGACTGCATACCAAATCCCTACTCAGCTTCTCCTGAACCCCAAAGCAGCGTCCACCAAGCCTCACCAGCTCACCAGCACACTTCAGGAAGAGCCAAAGAAGCTAAGCAAGGTGTGGTGGTACATACCTTCAGTCTCAACATTCAGGAGCTAAGGCAGAGGCAGGCAGATCTCTGTGAGTTCAAGGCCAGCCTGGTGTATGTTGTGAGTTCCAAGACAGTCAGAGCTGTTACACAAAGAAACCCTGCCTCAAAAAACAAACAAACAAATGAACAAACAAACGAGTCTTAAAGAAGCTCAGTACATAGACATTAATGCCATTACTTGCACAAAAACTATCCAAAGAGAACTCTAATGAACATCTCACCCAACAGGCACAGGGTGGAAGCCCATACACAAGGACTCTCTCAGTCAGCTGTGTGGGGATCTGAACATGATGTGTGTGCAGTAGCCATCCAGCCACAGAAATGTTGCCTTGTCCGAGAAGCCTGCAGGCCTTCTTGTTCACCTCAGCACTTGACAAAAGGCATCATAGCAAATGTGCTTTGACAGAAACCAAGTCTTCACAGCTGACCTGTCTGTAGTTTGTCTTTGTTTTAAAAAATTTGTTTATTTTATGTATATGAATGCACTGTAACTGTCTTTGGACACACCAGAAGAGAGCACTGGATCTCATTACAGATGGTTATGAGCACTATGTGGCTGCTGAAAAATGAACTCAGGACCTCTGGAAGAACAGTCAGTGCTCTTAACCACTGAGCCATCTCTCTAGCCCTCTGGCTTGACTTTAATTTAGGGAATTAAATCTGTATCAAGAAGCAGCACTGTTTATGATACAGAGCCAAGTAATTACTTAACAGCTTTAAGTGAACACAAAATCTCTAGAGATGAGGAGCTGGAGAGACAAGAAGTGCACAGAAAGTAGCACTGGTTTCCTGCTCTGCAGAGAAAGAGACAGGGATATGGAAGCAGGAAATGAACCTCCTTCAGTAATCTGAGCAGATAGCAGAGGGTATCTTCTGGCCCTACCCTTTTGGTTAAGGGCTGAGGTAGAGGCTCAGGGTGCAGGACACAGTGCAAGAAGCACAGCAACTCTGGTGGAAGTCCAAGACTACATACAACAGGAAGTGTGGGTGCTATTTTCTTCAAGAAGCTCTGTGACACTGGCCTTGCAATGTCACCAAAGACTCATTTGAGATGCTGTCACCACCTCATAGGCACCGTCATCCTGTGGGCTAAATACACCATCCAGAGTGAGGGGAGGGGCCTGGTGTGAGCATCCCTGAGGCAGGTACCCTTGAAAGAGCAAAGTATTCAAGGAAAGGTCTGCCTGGTCACAGACAGGTTCCCAACAGTCTGAATGCTGCCGCAAACAGCTGAAAGGAATTAGGCAAGAGTCTATGGAAAGCCAATAAAGACAACACGTGTGTGAGCACAAAAGATTAGCCATTCTGAACAGACAAAACTACAGTGATAATGACTACACTAAACCCAGTTACATAAATAAGAGTATCAGGCAGGGCGTGTTGGAGTACATGCAAATCCAGTAACTGGAAGGCTAAGCAGGAGGGCTGTCAAAAATTCAAGGCCAATCTAAGCTACAGATACTATATATGGAGACTCTGTTTCACAAAACAAAAATCCAAACCAATGCATAAACAACATCCAAAAGTACACCAAAAAGTCAGTAGTGTGCATAACTGCTACTGGCGTCATGAGTACTAACTCTTATGGTTATAACGATCAAAATAAACAGATGGGGATTTAAAAGAAACAAAACCAAGGAATAAGGAGGAAGAAGCCATCAGTTCCCTGACAAAGTCCAGGTGCATGGCCTGCAGCCTCCAGCAGACATGTACAGTGACATATTCAGTCGTGGGCTTACTTACTCATGGCTCATCAACCCCACGGTCCTCATACAACTGAGACAAGCTCGATCCCTCAGACTACCTACGACAGAAACAAAGAAAAGGTAAGCAAACAGGTGTCAAACGAGCATCTTTGAAGATCTGAATGGAACCCCAACCGGGAAGTTTCTGGAAGACTGTTGTGAATGATGGGGGGCTTCGGGCATGGTGGAACAGAGCATCTAATCTCCCCAGTTTGGAAAATGGGTCTCAGGCTGAGCCCCAGGGAGGAGCATTGAAGGCATGTGGGCTTCTCCCAATGTGAGGCCCTTCCAACCAACTAGTTGTTGGTGGCAGGCAGGGGAAAGGGCACACTGACTCCTAACAAACTGATAGTCCTTCAGACCAAAACTCAATTCCAAGGGACAAGGGTTGAGAACTAACAAATGCTAAGAAGCCTCTACAGGGCCAGCAAGATGGCTCAGTGGATAAAAGCACTTGCCACCCTGACCAGGGTTCGTGCTCAGGGTCCCCATGGTAGGGGAAATAACTCCCAACAAGTTGTCTTCTGACCTCCATAAGCATGCCATTGCATATCCAGACAGATAGAGAGACCAGACAGACAGACAGACACACACACACACACACACACACACACACTATAATTAAAGCAAAAACTTTAAAAGAGGCCATGTCTGGAAAACACTAGGGATGAAATACACTTTCAATGCTTTCCCTAATCCACTCTTCTAACACATGAAGCTGAGAGTTTATTCACAACACTGCTATGTGAGGCAGGAGTTCCTGCACAGTGGGAACCAGAGATACAATTTTCAAAGGGGCCACATGGCCCATGTAGATTTCAGGCAATAGCAGGGGCCAACAAGGCAGTAGGTGACATCCTGCCCCAATCCTCCAAGCAGTGGGAGCAGCAGTAAAGGTATTCAGTTACCGTTTTATGTCAGGAGGGAACTTTTCTGGCTCTATGGGGAAAGAGGTCACATTTAGGGTCTGGTAGCATTGGGAAAACTCTGGTTGCTTCTTTACCACCTTAAACAATTGATATTGGCTACATATGGGTTCTAAGATTTTCGTGCCTCTAGCTGGCCCTTAGCTACATTCTTACAAGCATAAGCATCAGGTAAGTGTTACATTTTAAGTACACATCCTGGGTACACACCCCAGGGCACACAAACTTTTCCAGATTCCTCTTAACCCAAAGAGATCCAGAACTTCCCTCTCAGAGAGCCCCTTCCAACACTACTTTTAAAGGATTTGGCTCAGAAACATCCCATAGCACCCAGAAGATAGCCTGGGTAGATCTTATTTTGAAGTTTCTGTCCTACCATCTCCCTTCCTGGATTCTCCCCCAAATAACATCTGAAGGCTGTCCTGCTGCACTACCGATGCCATGCAGGGTGACAGGCTCACAGGTCTGTATTCCACTAGAGCTGCTCAGACTGCCTGTGGTTCTGCTCTCTGTAAACTTGGGATTTGGGCTGAAGCGATAGCTCAGCAGTTAAAAGTACTTGCTACTCTTGCAGAGGACTTGGGTTCAGTTCCCAATACTCATATTGGCTGGTTCATAATTGCCTGTACTCCAATTCTGAGCTTCTCTGACTTCCATGGGCACCTGCATACACAGAGTACACATGCCCACATAAACACACAAGAATGCCTAAATTTTTAAAATCTAAAATAAGCCGGGCGGTGGTGGCGCACGCCTTTAATCCCAGCACTTGGGAGACAGAGGCAGGCGGATTTCTGAGTTCGAGGCCAGCCTGGTCTACTGAGTGAGTTCCAGGACAGCCAGGGCTACACAGAGAAACCCTGTCTTGAAAAACAAAAACAAAACAAAAAAACTCTAAAATAAAATAATACATTTGAAGGGTTAATATACTCTTGGTTTTGATAATTTGCTAGAACAACTCACAGGACCCAGCAAAGTCACAGTTTATCACAAAGGACACAATGAGTAGCCAGAAGAGACATGGGACATGACTGGGAGAGTCCTGAACAACCTAGGTTTTTTCCTCTGGCCCACTGACCACTCTATACTCTCCACCTCCCTGCAGGCATCTATTTAGGCCCATTTCTCTTCTCAGGTGGGGTGGAAAGGGCTCCTTATGAGTAACAAACCCGCTGATATCTATCACCCCAAAAGCTGTAGGAGCTCAGTGTCAGACCCAGGGAAAAAGACTAAATGAATTTCCCTGATTTACTTGGCCTTCAGGAGACCTTTACTTCTTCCCAGGCAATGTCCTCCCTGACATTCATGCAAAGCCTCCAGGTCTAGTGCACCTTGTAGCTGTCAAGAACTGCAGAAACCTGTCTCACTCCGAGCCAGTCAGTCCTCTTTTGTTTTCCTGAGCCTTGACTAGTCCTCACAGGTTTACAAAATGGCACCGTGGCCTCTAAACTGGCTTCTCTCCCACACACTCCAGGATCATTCAGTCTCATTTCTACATACCATGTATCTCCCTTTCACAGAGGACAGGCACAGAAAGGGGAAGGAAAGGATCTTCGCAGTTGACCAGATCAACTCAGCATCAACAACGTAACTGTGGAGCCTTGGCTACATGTGATGAGCAAAGCATTTAAAACCTCTCCAGTACTCATCAGCCGAACACCAAAAGAAAAATCTTAAAACACACCTGACCTAAGTACTCCTCCCAACTCACGGAAAACAAACAAAATCTGAGAAATGATTACAACTTGAAGAGCCAAAAGGACTAATGTAATGTGGTGTCATGGAAGAAGATAACGAGAAAATCCGAAAATAAAGTAAGTCACACAAAAGTGAAGACTAAGGTAAGTACTCAAGAACAAAGAACATTCTGATTCAATGTTGGCCTCAATTTATCCACTATGACTAAAAAATTAGGCCGTTCATCCTATGCCTGTTGCCTTTGCCAGCACATCATTACAGGGAGTGCAGGGACTTGCTACCCAGTGCTGCCCTATTAGTTCCACATCTAAGCAGCTGACAAAACCACTGTCAGGGAAGCAGTATTTTTGTTCAAAGGGAACTGGGTTAACTACAGAAAACATTCTTGTGCCTGGAATAATAACACACACACACAGTATCAGCTAGTTTTAAAGCCATAAACATAAATAAGAAAGCCACAGAAATAAGAAAGGGCAGAGTACTTAATGGTATCCTGAACAAGTCAACAGATAGACAGCTCTTATGGCAGAGACAGTTTGGAAAACCACACTAAACCCAGGGATACTTTGCTCTTTCCACTCACCATAACTGGTTTTGTTGTTTGTTTTTAAGACAGGGTCTCTTGTGCCCTGCCTGGCCTGAAATTCTAAATGGTCTGGAATTTAGAGATCCACATGCCTCTACTTCCAGGGTGCTGGGGTTTAAAGGCATGTGCTACCTACCACGCCTGGCTACACATCACACCTGGCTCTCCAATATTGTTAAGGTGACAAGAATTGTACTTCTGCCAGGAAACCATAAGGTCTTGGGTCCCACTCTCACAGGCTAAGTTTCATCTTCACTGTAACTGTTACAAACAGGACACATACAAGTTTCCTTGGGACGAACGGGTCATTGGCCACCCCTCCCTAGGGAGCGGCCCACTATGCTGGCATCAACCACAACCCAATCTCCTTGTCCCAGAGTTCCGGCTTCCAAGCCTGAACTGGCCAAAGGGCACAGCAGGGCTCCGTTCATCATCGAGGGGAGCGTCAGGGAAGGCAAGGCCCTAAGGAACTTTCTCAGCGCCTCTGTCAGTAGCAGTGACCTGCAGTGACCAGGGCAACTAAGGTCACAGAGAAGCTGCCCAGCCTAGGCAGCACAGAGCCGCCTGGTGCTTGTCATCGACGCACTGCCTCGGGGCACAGGGAGGGAGGGTCCAGCGCGGGCGCCAAGTCGCCCACAACAGGTCCGGTGAGCGGCTCCCGCTTACCCCGAGGGGAGGCGGCCCGGGGCGGCGCGAGGCGGGCAGGCCCCCGGCCGCGGCAGCTCCTGAGCAAGATGGACGCCATGCGCCCGCCGCGGCGGCGTCCTATGGCAGCCTCAGCTTCCTCGGCGGATCTTCGCCGTCCTAGCGCCTAGGCCCAGCCCGTACGGACGATTGGCGGCAGAGGTTGGCTCCCGCTGCAGGCGATCAGCTCAAGCACCCGGCATCCGCAGCGGCCATGTCCCGGCACAGACGTCCGGAGGCGCAGGGCGGGACAGGCCGGGCCGGCACCGCTCCCATTGGCCCTGCGGCACCCGCCCTGGCCAGGTGAGGGGCGAGCCCGTGCAACGGACTACCAGTCCCAGCGTGCATCCGGGAGGCTTGCATCTGCCGACTACAAGTCCCAGCGTGCGCCGAGCCTCTCCTTGAGAGATGAGCGGCTTGGGTTTTCCTGATGAGCTCAGAGCTTCCTGGAGTTTTTCTTGCATCTTAGCAGTGCCTAGCTTCTGATTTGGGGATGCGGGCACAGAGGCGGCGAAAGAACTGGCATTTATCCTTGTTGCTACTAAGCCCTATACTAAGCGTAGCTGATGGCTCATGGGACTTAAGGAAGGGTGGGTAGGGAACATAAGGCTATGTTAGTTGGTCCCAGCTCCTTGGTTCGCATCTGGGGCGAGCAATCTTACTCAATAGTAGGCTGCGCTCCTGGCAGGTACCCTCTGTGGTAGCTCACAGCCACCCCTGCCCACTCCAGAATAGACCTGGCAGCATCCTCTTCTTTAAAGTGTGGCTAGAATGGCAGGCTTCTGGATAATGGAAACCCAGAACCCTACACACTCTAGTGCTACACAGCAGCCACCCCCTCCACAGATCTGTATTCCGACCCAGGGGCACCAGACCTTTCCTTGAGACTTCCCTCACGGCTTTCCACCTTCTGCCTTTGGTTCTCTGTGGAATGCCTTTTCCGTTCCTTCTACTTTCCTGTGGGGGTGAACTCAGCATAGTAGGTGAAGACCTTCAGTATGAACTTAATGCATCTGTTTTTTTGGATGAACAGGTAGCTGGCTCCCAGCAGGAATGCTTAACTAATATTCCAGCACAGCCCATTGGGAAGAAGTAGCCTATGTGCTCATTTTCTGAATCAGAACCTAAAAGCTGGGCCTGTGTAGGCCAGAATCCTATACCAGAACTCAGGTGGGAGAGAATCTCCTAAGATGTCTGGAACCTCTCTTGTGCATGAGGTAGTGTACATTGTGGACATCAGATACAGAATTAAGTCAAATATAGGGATTCCCTGAAAGGGTTAATGACCTAAACAAAAGAATCTTAGCCAAGCTGAGAAATGCCCACCAATAAGAACACCTGCCTTAAAAAAAAAAAAAAAAAGAAAGAAAGAAAGAAAGAAAAAAGAAAAAAAAAGAAAGAAAAGCCAAAGTAGTAATGAGGACAGGTTGGAGTGAACTTCCTTACATTGTATTAATGTGTGTCTCTGTATCTTCAGTTGTTGATTCTGTACCAGCAGAGAGCTAAATGCTGGTAGGATTCTGGTATTGTTATTTCTTTTCTATGGCCCATCACCAGGTTTTCTATTTGTAAATGTTTGTTCTTCCTTAGCTGCCCAAAGGCAATCTAAGAGATGTATCAGGTGTATCGATCTAAGAGATGTAAGAGACTACTGGTTGTAATAAAGATCTGATGGCCAATAGCTGGGGCAGGAAGTATGAGGGTGGAATTTCTGGGCACAGAGATGCAGGGGAGGAAAACAGATGAGACAGAATCCAAAGTGGACGCATAGGTGAACAGAGATAGACTGGAACAGAGGAGGGAGGTAAAGAGCTAGCCATGTGGTCTGTCGTAGACTAGACTAGTCAGGTTAAGTTTAAATGGTAACTGGGAGACTGCCCTAGCAAAAGGCCTAAGCTTTAAAATATATTAGGACCAGCCGTGTCTTGGAGAGGGGTTCTGAGGAAGGCATGTCTGGGATCAGTGAAACAAATGACTCGAAGTTAAATTGTTGGGAATTGGTTCTAATGCTTTGTCTTATTTCAGCTCCCAAAAAGCTACACTTCCTGACCTGAGGGCCCTGCCCCCAGCAGGCTTCGATTGATAATAAAGAATTGCCGTACAGCCATTGGCTGAGCAAGGAGAATGGGGTGGGACTTTTAGATTTTGTGGGCAAGAGACCTAAAGAGAGGGGAGTTGGATAATAGCCATGACAGGGAGGCAGAAAGATGATCTGGGAGAGTCCCCGGATTGGGTCTGGGTTAGCAGAGAGGAAATGTTAGCAAGTTGACTCAGGAAAGTTGGAAGGGAGAATGTATGCTAGCCACAGAGAGATTTAGAAATGCCCAGTCATTGAGCCAAGGCATAAAAATTAGCGTGTGTGTGTGTGTGTGTGTGTGTGTGTGTGTGTGTGTGTGAATCCAAAGAGCTCTTGGCAGGTGCAGTGCACACTTGTGACCTACCTGGAGCCAAAGCGGTTTAACTATTTCACTGCTACATCAAATCGTGGGGTGAAGCTGGTGACTTATGCTCTGCTTGAGACAGCTTTCCAGCCTCCTTACATATCAATCCAGTCATTTACCCCAGGTTTGCTTTTGATTATCCTATAAATCAGCATCCTGTGACTCCCCAATGAAGTGGAAATTTAAGGGTTCTTTGGAAAGTCAGTTGGAAGGTGTTTTGCTGGGGCAAACACGTGAAGGAGTGTTGTCCTGAAGTGGACACAGGTGAAAGTCTAAGTAAGGTAGACTTGTTAAGGAACTTTTTGCTGAAGCAGACACAGAAGAAAGGATGTTCTGCTAAAGCAAGCATGTGAAAGGACACGTGATGAAGGATTCTTTGCTAACAACATGCATATATTGGTCCACCTTACATTGCATAGTTGAGCTGCATTTGTAGGACTCCATAGAGAGAAGTGCACCAAAAGCTTCTGGTGGTGTGCTGCAGTTTCTTGCTACAAACTCGGGCTGATTGGCAGAGTGATGCCAGTTGAGACAGATGCACTTGCTGAAGCAAGACATATGGAGTTCATGTGATATTTGGAGGGTATAAAAATGACTCGACAGACAGTGACGGGAGCAGGGGGTGGGTGGGTGGAGAGAGTTTGGCTTGCTTATAGAGCTAGTTGTGCAATGTTTGTGGGTCTCATTCTTCCCTGATCTTCAATTCCCTGAGAGAGGCACAGCTGAGAATTTCTCCTGATGTTCCTGCTGGTCCTTCCTGCTGACTTGAGCCAAGGCTGAGTTCTGGCTATCTCTGCTAGGTAGTGCCACCGCTGTCCCAACTCTACCAAAACTGTACTGCAGGTGTATCCATGAAGTGTTTGCGAGTGGATCGAGCTGCTGCTGCTAACCTGAACTGAACTGCTGATTTCCAGACAACACAGATGGGAGTTGCTCCAAAGAACCTTTCTAAACAGATCCACTTCCATCGTATCCTTTCTTCTCCACTACCTCTGGTGGGTAGTGGACTGAGGAAGGGCCAAGAAACTGTAGCACACCACCAGAAATTTTTTGATGCATTTCTCACTATGGAGTCCCCACAAATGCAGCTCAGCTACATGATGCAAGGCAGACCAATACATGCGTGTCATTAGCAAAGAATCCTTCATCACGTGTCCTTTCATGTGCTTGCTTTAGCAGAACATTCTTTCTCCTGTGTTTGCTTCAGTGAATATTCCTTCATGAGTCTGCCTTAGCCTTTCACACCTGTGTCCAGTTCAGCTAAACGTTCCTTCACGTGTTTGCCCCAGCAAAACACCATTTAACACAATTTTCTAAAGAACCCTTAAGTTTCTACTTCACATGTGGACTGTTTGGATCCAAAGATGGCTTGTATTTTAGTCATTTTGCCTTCTATTCAGTCTCCCATAGACTTTATGCAGAGAGTAGATTATCTCTTAGAATGGATAGTTTCAGCACACAGACTAAAAAAAAATTAAAGACCTACGTAGAAAAAGTTTCTGAATTGACTGAGTTTGGGAAATAGATGTGTTTCATTTTTTCCAGAATTTAGAAAATTAAAGTATGTGTGTAGGGGAGGTGCTGATTCCCTAATTGGTTCTTGATTTTGCCAGTAAAGAAGGTCTGGAGCCAATTGCTGGATGGGACAGGTCAGACTTCTGGGTCCCAGGAGAAAAAAAAAAGAGATACACAGAGAAAGAGCAAAGATTTTTCAGCCAGGCTTTGGACGGAGAAACATGATACAACCATGTAAGATCTTGGGGAAGCTAGAACTGGCGATGACAAAGTTTAGGGCAGCAGATTCTGCTCCCAGCTATTGTACTATCTGGTAAGTTTTAAAATAATAAAGCTATCTAAGTGTTTTTATCTGCACAGCAAAGATGGGCAGAGAAAGAGAGAAGCCAGGGTAGTAGCTGGTGGTTTGGCAAAGCTACAGGATTGGGGGATTGTTGCAATTGATTCTGGGCTAAGCAGGATGGAGCAAAGGGAACCCGGAGAGGTTAGAGCACTGGCCTAGCTCCCATGAAAGGCAATAGCGTGTTTTTAAAAATTACACACAATATATGTACATCATACTATAGACACATTCAGGATTTCAATGGACCACTGCTTTCAGTTCTTAAAAGGCTGATTCTGTAATTACACATTTATTAGCAGTTATAGCTATTATGGGAATACCTGTACAAATTAAGTTTGACAATGCTTCAGCATGTCTCTAATAAAATGAAACATGAGTGCCCTATCTGCATGCACACCCATGTGCCAGAAGAGGGCATCAGATCACGTTATAGATGGTTGTCAACTACCATGTGGTTACTGGGAATTGAACTCAGGACCTCTGGAAGAGCAGCCAGTGCTCTTAACCACTGAGCCATCTCTCCAGCCTCAAACAACTTTTTGTATATTTTATAAGAAAGCATATTACAGCCAGGCAGTGGTGGCGCATGACTTTAATCCCAGCACTTGGGAGGCAGAGGTAGGTGGATTTCTGAGTTAGAGGTCAGCCTGGTCTACAGAGTGAGTTCCAGGACAGCCAGGGCTACACAGAGAAACCCTGTCTAGAACACCCCCCCAAAGTTATGGATTCATTCAAAATTAATGAAGATCAGATTTGACTGGGGAGATCTCCTAAAACTCTTGGCTGCAGAAATGAAGAAAGATACTAAGAGAATAACAAAACAGGTAACATGAATGCTGGTCCATATACATGGGAACAGCTCTGACACTGGCTGACAAGTCTCTGTATAGCCAATAAATCGTGTGTACAAAATCCTCAGGAATTATTACATGCCATCCTTCTATATGATATACATGGAATATATATTATAGTTATTAATACAGTCTAAATGGACATATAAATATTAATACCTTTCACCTGCACAAAGAAGAGACAATTATCTTTAGCTGAATTGTTCACACTGCACATTTCATACATGTGTTAATGCAAAAATATATATCACTTTGACTGTTTATATGATAACATACCAAAAGAACCAGACACCAAAGAAGACAAGTAGCTCAGATGATCCAACCTCACAGACTACATCAATGGCTGTTTCCTTAAGAATCTGTATCTAGAACAACTTCAAAGTGGCTAGCTAAGATGGTCCAAACTCAGACTATTCCAGCTAGCACTCCAGTTAAGCCCTGTACTTTCCCATCACAGTGACTAGACAGCAAATGTTACAACTAGCTTTCCTAAGACTTGTCCAAAATCTCAATTTTCTTAGGGACCCCAAAAGAGAATGTTTCCCCTAGACAGCAGGAAGCCATTTTAGGAGAATGACACCCACCCACAAATGTGGGGAGGGTGGTTTTTGGTTTTTGGGTGGGCTGGGTGTTTGTCATTATTTAAAGGGAACTGGTTGGGTTACCAGTTGTCAATGGTCTTGGTCAGGGAGGAAACAAACAAAAGGGGGCTGGATTCAGAGATTTCTCTTTTTCTTCCCTCTATTCTTTTCCCTCTCCTATCAAATGTTATGTGAAAAGTGGGGAAAAAAAGAACAAAAGGGGATATAGCAATAATAGGATAAAAGGGTAGATTACTGAATCTACTTATAAACTAAAAAAATCAACAAGCTTAATATTTCTACGTTGATATGGCATTTTGTATGTTGATATAAATTTAAAATTATTTTTGTTACAACACTGTGTGTGTTTCAACTTTTGTTTAAGGTATTGTATCTATGCAAATCATTTTAGACTGTAATGTGAAGTTCTAGTCCTTGAAAGTGACTATTATAAACTGTTTAGAATAATTAAAAATGCACGCTGGAAGTGAGTCCATCAAACTTATGGTCATATTAGGTAATAGTTAATTACAAAAACAAGTGGTACTTAGCCTTCTGCAGATGTCAAATTTAAGCAGATAATAAATAGCTAGAAACAAGCAATCTTACCTTATTCAGCTATACATAGATGGTCTTCAAAAACTTCAGACATCTACAGAATATAGCACTTAAAGATGTTTTATTAATAAAAGGCTTTTTGATAGTAAGACATGTCAGCTCATGTCAGCACCTCTGTTCCACTTCAAAGAATATGATGATCAGTGAAGAACCCTCATATGGAGTTTGCGTCTATGTGTCAAGCTAGCACTGGCCAAGAAACTTGCCTCGACTAATGACAGTATGCTGTCAAAACTGGACATGCAGGGCATGGAAGAAGTCAACTGCCAAGCTTTTCAAGAACAAGGTAGGCAAATCCTTCATAATTCCTGCTTCACAGGAAAGTTTGTTAGATATATTGGCCCAGAAGGCTGAAGACAATGCTCCATTGTTGCAGAGAAATCTTTGATGACTATCTAGGCAGACAGCTGCCTCTGTCATTTCTATAGTTTTGGAAGCTGACTGCTCTGCAGTTCCTGTTTTCCCAGGTATATTTATTCCTTCTCAGGTCTGATGGTGTTGAAGATAAGATAGTTATAGTCTTGCTTTTAATTAATTTCAATGTAATTTAATTAATAAAAATTAAGCTTAAGTTCTGTCTTAGGATTTTACTACTGTGAACAGACACCATGACCAAGGTAACTCTTATAAGTCCAACATTTAATTGGGGCTGGCTTACAGATTCAGAGGTTCAGTTCATTATCATCAAGGTGAGAGCATGGCAATGCCCAGGCAGATGGTGCAGGAGGAGCTGAGAGTTCAATGTTTTGTTCCAAAGGCAATCAGGAGGAGAATGTCTTTTAAGTGGTTAGGAGGAGGGTCTCATAGCCCACTCCCACAGTGACACACTTCTTCTAACAAGGCCACACCTAATATTTCCACTCCCTGGGCCAAGCATATTCAAACCACCACATTCAACTCTCTGGCCACTATAGGCTTGTTCAAATACAGGAGTCTAAGGGGCCCATACCTAGCCATAGCATAATAAAAGTACATTTATTCCCACTTCCAAAGTCCCCATAGTCTATAGCAGTCTCAACAATATTAAAAGTCCAAAGTTCAAAGTCCCTTCTGAGATTCATCCAATCACTTAATTGTAATCCTCAAAGCAAGACAAGAAACCAGCTAGGCAAACTCTAAACTCTGTATCTCCCTGTCTGATGTCAAAGCAGTCTCCAACTCCTTTTTTCATCTTTGTTGACTACAAGAAGCTTTTTTTCTCCTGGGCTTGTTCCACTCCCTGTTAGCAGCTTTCTTTGGCAGGTATCCCATGGCTCTGGTATCTTTAACATCCTGGGGTCTCCAAATCAACCTCAACTTAAGGCTTCTTGTTCCATACATGATATTCTGAGCTTCTGAGATGTACTAGCATCTCTAATTCACTGGAGTCTTAAACTGCAACTAGGCTTCACCAATAGACTCTCATAGGCTCTCTTCATGATGCCAAACTTCAACTTCTTTGCATGACCCCTTCAGTCTTGGGCCATCAACTGCAACTGAGGCTGCACCTTCATCAACGTCCTTCCCTGGTCTCTCACAGTGGCAAGCCTCAACTACATTCCATGACCCATTCATATCTTCAAAACCAGTACCACTTGGGTGACTCTTACACATTACAGAGTCCAGCCAAAGCATGAGTTACAACCTTGGCTATCTCTGGAACACAGCTTCTTTGTGATCCCAGAAAATACTTCCCAGAAGATTTCACCTCAGGATATGGGTCTCTTCATTACTACTAATTTCTTAGCTTCAATTAACCAGCATCAATTGTCTCAGTAGTCCCTTCTTTTATGGACTCTAAGGCTAGAGCTATATGGCTGAAGTTGCAGAGTTCTATGCTTACTGGGGCTGAAACATAATTCCCTTTATTCTATTGCCTGCTTTCTGTTTTCCAACTCCCTCACTGCCTAAGCTTGGCTGTTCTGGAACTTGCTCTGTAGATTGACCTTAAACTCAGAGATCTGTATGGCTCTGTCTCCTAAATTCTGGGATTAAAGGAATGTACCACAATGCCTAGATTTAAGCTTTTCTTCACCTAGAATTTGCTGTTACAGACTGACCTTGAACTCAGAAATCTACTTGGATTTGTCTCCTGTGATTAAATGTGGTGTACATGTGTACTACCATGCCTGCATGGCCATTATTCCTCAAGATGTAGATCAAAGCCTGTGTCTCCCAGACTCAGGATGCAGATCACAATCATTTTTGAATTGTAGTTCATTCCAGATTAAAAATCCAAACTATTCCTTGTTCAACTACAAACACAAACAATAAGCTTAGCTGGGTGGGATCTTGCCCTGAGATCACTACTCTCTTAATCTCTTTATCTCCTTGAACATAGGATTCAACTCCATCTTTGTGCCCTCTTATTACCTGAACCATACATTTTGTATTTTTTTCTTTTCAAACTTGCTATGCTTGATCAGATTGCTCTTCATGGGAGTAAACCAAAGGGCAAAGTCTATGCTGGACTTTTCTGAGACTTCCTTTGTCAATGCAATTAATCTGATTCTCTTTACCTTAGACTTGGCCTCATGCAGACTCTTCAGACAAGGGCAAAAAGCAACCACATCTTCACCAAAATATTACAAATAGTCTCTAAGCCACATACTAAAATTCTTTTCCTCTGAAACCTATAGAGCCAGGCTTCCACAGTTCAAATTACCCTCAGCAACAAAGTATTCCATATTCCTACTAGGATAACCCATTAAGCCCCCACTTTAAAGCATTCTACTGCTTCCTAAATCCAAAGTCTCCAAATCCACATTCCTCCAAACAAGAACATGGTCAGACCTATCAAAGCAATACCCCACTCCTGGTACCAACTTCTGTCTTAGAGTTTTACTGATATGAACAGACACCATGACCAAGGTAACTCTTATAAGGATGGCATTTAATTGCTGTGGCTTACAGGTTCAAGTGGGAGTGTGGCAGTGCCCAGACCAGCATGTCACAGGAGGAGCTGAGAGTTCAACATCTTGTTCAGAAGGCAAACAGAAGAAGACTGTCTCCATGTGGTTAGGAGAAGGGTCTCATCGTTCACAGTGACACACTTCCTTGGACAAGGCCACACCTACTCCATCAAGGCCATACCTCCTAATTGTGCCACTCCTGAGCCAACATATTCAAGCCACAACAAATTGTTTAAGATATAAACAAATGCCTTAAGGTCTAATACGATATTTTAAAATTGTTAAATGCAAGTTATAATAGAAAGTGATTTAAGTACAGAACTGTGAACTCACCAAGTTAGGATAGATTACAGTATTTTCTCCAAGGTTGCCAAATACAAATAAACTGGACATTGTGAATGTAATTTTATGTGATAGTTTTCATAATTGTTCTTATTATATATATTATTAATGTAAGAGAAAAGAGTCTTTATTGAATTAAAAGGGGGAAATGTTGTGGGATAGTTTTGTGCACTGTGTATTCAGATGCTGATTACCATGTCCAGGGATCTCGTTGCAGTCTGGATGTTGGCATTGTCGTTATTATTATCATCTTCTGTTTTAATGTTGTGTAAAAATTAATTTTCATCACCTCTGATTGAGTAATAAATGCTGATCAGCCAATAGGCTTGCAGGAGAGGAGGAGTGGGTTTTCTGATCCCAGTGAAAGGTCTCTGGTTGGGACCAGAAAGAGAGAGAATTCACCAGAAGATTCACTATGAGCAGGTTACCAGGGGAGTCGTCATGAGGACACTAATAGAACAGGAGCAGCCAGGACAAGAGTAAGTTGGAAAGTACTGGGCACATGGCTATGTAGTAGGCAGATTTAGATAGGTTAGAATGGGGTTAGAATAGATGAGAACATGCGGAGCTATAGTGCAAGAAGCTTTTTAAATAAATATACCAGGTCACCATGTCTTTATTTGGGAGCTAGACTGGGCATAGAAAAGCCAGAATCAGTTCTCTTTCCTGTCTTGCAAGATGGCTTGTGAAAAGGCGGAGAAGCCTTATACAGAGGAGAAGAAAACTGTGGCCAAGAAGGCTGGTGGTGATGCTGCTGCCTCTGGTCCCCCAGCTGCTGGTGCCCAGGCTGCTAGTGCAGCCAAAAAGGGTAACCCTAAGGTTAAAAAGCCCAGGAAGGGGAAGCCCCATTGCAGCTGAAACCCTGTCCTGGTTTGAGGAACTGGCAGGAACTCCCGATCTGCTATGTATTCCAGAAAGGCCTTGTACAAAAGAAAATACTCAGCTGCCAAGACCAAGGTTGAAAAGAAGAAGAAAAAGGAAAAGGTCCTTGCTACTGTCACAAAAACAGTTGGTGGGGACAAGAACGGTGGCACCTGGAGTGAACCTTTGAAAAATGCCTAGGTATTATCCTACTGAAGATGTGCCTTGGAGCTGCTGAGCCATGGCAAAAAGCCCTTCTTCAGTCATCACGTGAGAAGGTTGTGCTCCAGCATCACTCCTGGGACTGCCCGGATCATCCTCACTGGGCGCCACAGGGGCAAGAGAATGGTTTTCCTGGAGCAGCTGGCCAGTGGCTTGCTACTTGTGACTGGCCCTCTTGCCATCAACAGGGTTCCTCTGCACAGAACACACCAGAAGTTTGTCATCGCCACCTCTACAAAAGTTGACATCAGCGAGGCTAAAATCCCCAAATTCTTGACTGATGCTTACTTCAGGAAGTAACAACTACACAAGCCCAGGTGTCAGAAGGGTGAGATTTTCAACACAGAGGAGAAATACGAGACTACAGAGCAGCGAAAGGCTGATCAGAAAACTGTGGACTCGCAGATTTTGCCAAAGATTAAAGCTGCTCCTCAGCTCTAGGGCTACCTTCGATCTCAGTTCTCCCTGACAAACAGGATGTATCCTCACAAACTGGTGCTCTAACTGCTAACAACCTAATTAAACAGATTTGTATGTTTAAAAAAAAAAAGAAAAAAGAAAAGCCAGAATTACTTTTATACCATTTGGTGTGCTAGACAAAGAGAGACAATTCTATAACAGACACAGCTGCTTTAAACTTAACTAAACCATTTGATAAAAAAGTAGAGCAGCTCAAATGGATAGAATAAGAGATTAAAAAGCTGCCAGAAAAAATATGTTGGTAAAATGCTATAAATAATAACAAACCAAAGTTGAAATTATAATGAGATGGAATTGAGATTGAAGTCCTACTGGATACAGGAGCTGATGTAACAATAATTTCACAAGATTCTTGGAATCCAGCTTAGCCCCTTCAAACAGTATCTACACAGTTTGTAGGGGTTGGGACATTGTCTTAGGTAAAACAAAGTCTAAATACATTAAATATATAAGACCAGAAGGTCAGATAAAATGATTAAGGAATATGTGGCAGACATAGCCATGAATTTATGGGGATAAGATCTATTTCAAGACTGGGAAACATAAGATTTGTAGAAAGAATCTCTTATAATCATAACCTGTCAATAAAAATGCCATGGTCAATGAGCTGAGGCTGGAAATAGGAGGTGGGACACTGCCAGGAAGAGATAGGATTCTGGGAAATAGTGAGAGGCAGAGGAGATTAGAACAAGATACTGAGGGAGAAGCATGGTTGCTGAGCAGAGATTATAAGCCATATAAGTGATCTCAGGTTAGAATAAAAGAAGATTCACCTAGAAATGCTGAGGAGACTGTTGTAAACCAGCAAGATAGCTGAATTCAGGATAGAATAAAGAGATTTGCCCCAGACTTGGATGTATGAAGCAGACAAGAAGTAACTGACCATGTGGAAGATATAGAATAATTTGAATGGGTTAAATAAGTTATCAGCTAGTCAGGGAATGAGCCAACACTAATGGCCTAGACATTTACTAATAAGTGATTAGTCTCAGTTGTCATTCCAGGAGCAGGGGCCAAGCAAGAGAAAAAGCTTTTTTTGTTTTGTTTTGTTTTGTTTTACACAGACTAGCATTCCTCCAACTTCAGGGACAAGGTGTAAAATAGAAGATGTTCCTGATAAAGGTATAAAAATGTTATAAAATATAGTTACAGAGTGTCCAGGCTGTCTATAAAGAGGACAGTGAAGAAGTTGGGTCTTCAAATTTACAAGGCGGCTACTGCTGATAGTGTACCAATTGCCCTATTAAAATTGTTAATCGACTAGCCTGTTTGGATAGAGCAATAGCCCTTAAGTAAAGAACCGTTCCAGCCCCTAGGACAGCTGGTCAAAGAGCAGCTGGAGGCTCCACATGTAGAAGAGTCCATCAGCTCTTGAAATTCTCCTATAGTTCTCATTAAAAAGAAATCTGCAAAATGGAGGATGTTAACAGATCTGAGAGCAGTCAATAAAGTAATTCAGTTGCCGTGGTGGTGGCACATGCCTTTAATCCCAGCACTTGGGAGGCAGAGGCAGGCAGATTTCTGAGTTCGAGGACAGCCTGGTCTACAGAGTGAGTTCCAGGACAGCCAGGGCTATACAGAGAAACCCTGTCTCGAAAAACAAACAAACAAACAAACAAATAAATAATAAAGTAATTCAGCCTATGGGTTCCTTACAATCTAGAATCCCTTTAACTTCTTAGTTAAAGGCATAACCTATTGATGTGTAAGTTTCTGGTTGTGTCGTGTGATGACCAAGTCTGCAGACTTGGGTGGTGTTTTGCTGTGGCAAGACCTGTGGGAGGACACATGATGTTTGGAAAGAGTATGAATAGAAATCAATGGACAGTGATGGGGCATATGCATTACTACAATATATTTATTGGTCTCACATCTTCACTGATTTTCAATTTGTTGAGAGAGAGGCATGGCAGAAAACTTCTGATGTCTGGCTGGTCCTGGTGGCTTCTGCTGACTTGTGCCGATTTGGTGGAGCTCTGGCTGAATAGTGCTACTGCTGCTGATTCATTTTTGGTATCCTGACACTACTGAACTGGACTGCTGGTATCCTGACAGAGATTGTAATCCCTTCAAAAAACTACTTCTAAATAGGTCCACATCCCCTTGTTCTATTTACCATCTTTTCTCCCCTACCTTTGGACAATGGGCTAGAAAGAAGGGGGATTGAAGTATTTAAGAACCCTTATTAAAAGTAGGTTTTGAGTGCTGGAGAGATGGCTCAGCAGTTAAGAGTACTGACTGCTTTTTCAGAGGTTCAGAGTTCAATTCCCAGTAACCATATGGTAGCATACAACCATCTATAGTGGGATCTGATGTCTTCTGTCATGTCTGAAGACTGCGACAATCCTACAATCTGGAGGTGAGCTATAGCATACTTATATACATAAAATGATAAATAAATAAATAAATCTTAAAACATAGGTTTTGAAAAAACCTAAGCCTACAGCCTACTATAGTGATTTAAAAGATTGATTTTTCTCACTATCCCTTGAGTAATAAGATAAAGATTTGCTTTAACCCTTCCTAGATTTAGCCATGAAAATCCAACTAAAAGATACCACTGAAAGGTTCATTCCACATGGAATGTTAAACATCCCCACCTTTTGTCAACAT
Organism: Arvicanthis niloticus; assembly: GCF_011762505.2. Taxonomy (NCBI): domain Eukaryota; kingdom Metazoa; phylum Chordata; class Mammalia; order Rodentia; family Muridae; genus Arvicanthis; species Arvicanthis niloticus. The sequence continues at coordinate 38,611,871 of NC_047664.1, forward strand.
TTTGTATAACCATCATTAGAAACAATTAATAAACAGTTTTCTGAATCTATAATTTACCATTATATGGATGATATCTTGCTGGCTGATTCTGATACAGGTATCTTAGGGAAAAATGTTTGATAAAGAGAATTTTGGCTTGTTGGGGATTACAAATTGCTTTTGAAAAAAATACAGAGAGGATATTCTATTAATTATTTAGGATATAGGATAGGTTTACCAAAAAAAAAAAAAAAAAAAAAAAAAAAAAACAAGTCACAAAAGGTAAAGATCAGAAAAGACCATTTACAAGCTCTTAATGATTTTCAAAAATTGCTGGTGGATACTAATTGACTACAGTTCATAATTGGGTTAACTATTCAAGAGCTAAGTAATTTATTTCAAACTTTTCAAGGTAATTTGGAATTAAATAGTTCAAGAAAATTATCAGTTGAAACTGAAAATTTGCCTCTGGTAGAAGAGAGATTACAGGATGTATATGTGGGTAGCTTGGACCCTAAGCTTGATTGTATTATGATTATTTCTCATCCTACTCATTCTCACACAGAAATTCTCATGCATAGAGAAGATTGTATCTTAGAATGCATATTTTAACACACAAACAGTAAAAAATTAAATACTTACATAGAAAAAGTTTCTGAAGTAGAAACTCCTAGTTTCTTTGGAAAGTCAATTATGTCAAATGATGTTTTGCTGGGCACATAGGTAAAAGAATGCATGATGTATAGAAGGAATAGAAATATGACTCCACAGACAGTGGGAGCTTGAACATTGGTTCACTTTGTTCTATCTTGCTATTCTTCACTGATGACATGAATATATTGGTTCACCTAACATTTTGCCTTACTGAGCTTTGCTTGTGGTGACTTCATAGACAGATACTTCTCAAAGAACTTCTCTTAAGGTTCCCACAGCTTCTTGCAGCTTCTGTGGAGGGCTTGGGCTAGTTGGTAAGCCTTGACATTTCTTCTGGATTGAACTACCTTTGCTGATTCGTGTGTGGTATCTTCAGACTAGACTGGACTGCAGCTGCCAGTTCATATGTGGTTTCTGCCAAGTATACTGGTCTGTAGCTGTTGATTTGTGTTTGGTGCTTGCTAGTGGACTGGACTGAGAACACACGGGATTGAAATCTCCTCAAAGAACTATTTCTAAACAGGTCCACTTCCCCCATATCTCAATAACTTTTCTTTGCCATTACCTCTGGTGGGTGGTGGGCTAGAGAGGGTGAATGCTTATTAAAGTAGGTTGAGAAAAATGTATGCCTACAGGTTTCTGATTTAACTATGAAAGGAAGAATAAGACATTGTCAATTTGAAGGAACAGTTCCAGCAAAGATTTTATTGCTTTATATTTATGTTGGAGTGATGTATTTGTAGTGTTTCAAGATATGTTTCTCTCCTTCCTTGCCTATGGCATTGTCTATTTAAAATAGAAACCCTGGACTGGAGAGATGGCTCAGTGGTTAAGAGCACTGATTGCTCTTCCAGAGGTCCTGAGTTCAACTCCCAGCAACCACATGGTGGATCACAACCATCTGTAATGGGATCAGATGCCCTCTTCTAGTGCGTCTGAGGACAGCTACAGTGTACTCCTATACATAAAATAAATAAATATTTCATTAAAAAATAAAATAAAATAGAAACCCTACGGCCTATAGCAATAGGCAGAATAGTAAGGTGGAACTTTGGTAGAGAGAGAGACTCTGGGAAAAAGAAGAGTACCTGAAATTTGCCACCCAGACTCTGAGGAAGTCAGATGTATGAAACTGTGATGAGGTAACAAACCAGCCATTTGGCAGAACTTAAATCAGTATAATGGATAATTGAGTTATGTGCAAGTAGTAGGCAATCCTACCATAATGCCAAAAGCACTGTAAATAAATATAAGCCTCTGTATCATTATTCTGAAGCTGGAGTGGGCATAGAAAGGCCCACACATTTACACTTGGCATCCAACAGATGGCACAGAATTCTAGTTAGACAAAAGATTTGAGTATTAGAAAATGTACCAAGTGGAAGGTGGTTTTCCAGTGACAGAGCAACAGGAAAGGAGCAGAAGACAGGGAAGACCTCTAGAGGCCTAATGCTTGGCTTCTTTAGGAAACCCCTACTGAGAGAAAAGTTAGTTGCTCTCTTGGTATCTCAGGACAAAATAGTAATAGCTTCTCTCAAGTGTTGCATGGTCCCAGAGAAGGGTTGGAGCATGTGCTTGAGAGACCTAGGTGGCCAGGGTATCAGGGCACTGGAGCCAGGCCACATGGATGTGCATGAGTACTTAAAATGCAAGCTTGGGGGTGGGGGTGGGGTGCATAAGGTGCAGCTGCTGGCCAAAGCTGACTGCACTTTGAGGGAGACTGTGCCTCTCCCCAAATTTTGGACAGCAGAGCAGCTGAAGGGAAACACTGTAGAAGATGGCACTTGAACTCTCTATAATTTTTGTATGATTGTCAGCATACAAATAATGATATTTTCAGAAATGATTACAATTTTATATATCCCTTTTATGAGAGATCATAATAAAACAGAGTTAGAGAAGGAAAAGACTAAACAATGAAATGCTAGATTGGAAGCAATAAAAATGTCGTGGTATAGGGATTGATTCACAAACCACATAAACACTGATCTCAGTCAGTCAGACAGGGATGGTTTATTCAACACACACCCTAATACTGATCAATCAGGACAATATCTCAGAATTTGGGGGCTAAGCCATAGTATTGAACATCTTTTTCAGAATTTGGGGGCTAAGCCATAGTATTGAACATGTTTTTCTGTCACTTTATAAAACCCACAATGAACTTATGTAGGTCCAGAAAGTGCTGTCTGGTAGTCAGTTCTGACTCAAGATATTTTAGACATAACAGTTCATATAGACCGTTAACTTGATGGGTCCTATGGAAAACTTTGTGGAATTCCTTAATATTAACAAACCTCAGAACATATGAACATAATGGGGATGTGGTCAGCATGACCCTGCTCTGAGTCAAGTTATTTTTCTGTCAATGACTGGTAGGCATATTCCAGCAACAATATGAAACAGCTGGGGGGCATGGAACAAAATGGCTACAGCTACAGTGTGTGTGTGTGCACGCACCCACGTGTGTGTGTGAGTGTGTGTGCGTGTCCACAACAGAAGAAAAGATTGGAAAATCCTTTGATTTAGAAAAAAAGTATCATCAGATGAATCCAATCTAAAGTCTACAGTGTCACCTTATGACAAGATTGCAGATTGGCAGCCTACTAAATTCCTAAAGAAACTTAAACTGAGTTAAGAATACAGATTATGTTTAAGAATGCCACCTCAGGTGCCTGTATAACACATTTAGGAATACAAGGCCTAGACCCAGTCCTTCTTTAACTTTTTTTAACTGATTTGGGAAGGTTAACCTATGAGTTAAGGGACTATAGCAAATTCATGGCTTTGAGTTTATTGTTAGGAGGTTTCCCATATTTTATTTAGAAATAGCTGAGAGGTGTGAAAGACAACAGTCCAGGTTACCTTACATGGATAGTTGGTTTTCAAAACATCAGAAGTCCATAGAATTGACGCTACAAATATTTATATATTAATGTCCATTCTGATTAGAGACTTGTCTGCTCCTGACAGCTTCCTGTTGTGGATTCTAAGAAGAAATTGAGCATCCTTGGAGTTACGCCAGTTGTGTGGTGACAGCCACTGGGTAAGAATTGCCTCTTTCCATCTACAGACAAATTACTGTCCAGAAAAGGACACACATGCAGAATAGTCGACTGATTATATCTGCCTAATAATATCTGCCCTTAATAATCCTGCATCACTAAGGTCTGTCAGATGACTCTGGGCCAGAAAGCTGAAGATTTGATGCTCCAACATTCGGTAGTATAGGGGCTTTTCAGGTGTTCAGTGGTCTCTATAAATTGGCTAAGTTTTAGAAGCTATGTTTAGTGCTTCCCATAACTTCAGTTAACTCAGTCATTCTGGATTTCTGATGGGGTTGAAGACCTATAGTCTCATAGCCAATCCTGGCTATTTACTTTGAGAGAAAAGATCGGAGTAGATGGTTTTCAGCTGACATTCATTCTAAAGCCAAAAAAAAGCCAGGATCAAAAGTAACTGTTTTAGTTAGAAGAGATGACAGAGGTTCTGGTTAGTCAACAAAATGATGGACTGGGCATTAGGACTATCTTGTACCTCACTGGTACAATTAGGAATAAGTATGCTCTAATTGTATTTTGAGAGAAAAGTTTTACTTTAACAGGAAGAGAGATATGTAGGAGGAGCTAAGTGGGAAGGAGTACTGAGACGAAGAGATGGAGTAAGAAGAGAAGATGAAGGAGAGGAGAAGCTAGGTGATGAGAGAGAGAAAGAGAGAGGGGGCATGGAGGCAGATGTTCACAGGTCTCCACCAGTCAAAGATAGTTTTTATATCTAGGTTGGGTATTGGGTTACACTTCTGATTGAGCATTACCAAACTTACAAATCCTTTGATTAACATTTAAAAAATTGTATAAAAGCAAAAAGGAAAGGGGGGGGCATGGGACAGGGGTTTTCTAGGGAGGGGAAATGGGGAAAGGGATCTTAAATGTAAATAAAATATAAAATAAAATTTTAAATTTAAAGCATCTTAAATGTAAATAAAATATAAAATAAAATTTAAAATAAATAAATAAATAAATAAACACTGATCAGCACAAAATTAAAAAAAAGTAGAAAGAATGCCACCTCAGAACAATGTCACACAATAAGTTATATGTTTTATTCTATAGAGTTTGGAAAATTACAATATGTACATATGTTGATGCATCATACTAAGGATACATACCTAAAATTCCAATGGGCTTATATCTTGAGTTCTAAAATGGTTGATTCTGAGATTTTACATTTATTACAGGTAGTGATGGCTATCTTGGAGATGACTTTGAAGATTAAAGCTTATAATACTCTGACTTACGTATCTATTAGAATACAACAATTTTTAGATGGTATGGTATAAAATGTGGTACAAATACATCTTATAATCCTACAGACCAAACAATTGTAAAAGACCTAACTATACATTGAACAGAAGAAGGATATGGGATCTCCCAATGATAGAGTGAATAATGCTTTAATTGACTTTGAATTTTTAAAAAAATGTCAAGGTAGCACAGCTGTTAAAACAAAACAAAACAAAACAAAAACCCAGTGGATTTTAGAAAGACCTGTTGAATTAGATCAGAACAAAAGGCATGAAATGTGTTGTGGTGGTGCAAAGGTTTTGTCTTTGGTTCAACAGAAGACGAAAAGCTATGGATTCCCTCAAAATTGATAAACATCAGATTTGACTGGGGTGGGAGGAACCTCCTGAAAATCCTGGCTGTTGACATGAAGAAAGAAACCAAGAACAAGACAGGTGACACGAATGCTGATCCTGTTCATGGGAACAGCTCTGAGGTTGGCTGAGACATGAGAGTATCTCTACATAGCCAACAGATCTTGTTGGCTACAGAGTCCTCGGGACTTACTATGCCATCCTTTCATATAGCATGGGACCTGACTTTATAAAGAAGATGCCTTCCATGTTCAAAAAGCAGATATTCATCTTTAGCTGGATTGTGCATACTACATATTTTATACATATGTTAATGCAAAAATGTATCTTGTAACCAGATGTAATTTTCTATGCCTGCTCTTCTTCCTGAATAATGATATGGAGACCTCTGCTAGGCTTGTTCCCAACTAGCTTGTGATTCAATTATCCAATTTATAATAATCTAGGTTCTGCCACATGATTTGTTACCTCTCATCAGTTTCATCTGTCTGACTTCCTCCATGTCTCAGAGGTGTGTCTCCTGTACCAGACTTCTTCCCAGAGTCCTCTCTCTTGTCTCGGAGTCCTGCTTTACTATTCTGCTTTTTGCTATAGACCATAGGATTTTTATTTTAACCAACCAGAAGTGCCTTAGGCAGGAAAGGAAGGACAGAAACACATTTTCATACAGTGTACAAAAACATCCTCAGGGAGCTAGAGAGATGGCTCAGTGGTGGGGTGCTCTGACTACTCTTTCAGAGGACCTGTGTTCCAGCATCCACACAGCAGCTCACAACTGTCTGTAGCTCCAAGATCTGACACCCTCACATAATACAGACATATGATCAGGCAAACCACCAATGCACATAAAATAAAATAAAAGTAAGTTAAATTTTAAAAAATCTGACATCTCCCTCTCTTAGTCCAATAAAGGCTCTTTCTTCAACATCAATAAACTATATATAATAAAAACAATTATGAAAACTATTAAGTAAGAATTACATTTACAATGTTCAGTCCATATGTATTTAAAAATTCTAAGGTTGCCAAATATATCTATCCTATCTTGGTGCATCTAAAGTTCTGTACCTAATCCACTTTCTATCATAACTTGGATTTATCAACCAAAATCTTTTTTTTTTTCAAGACAGGGTTTCTCTGTATACCCCTGGCTGTCCTGGAACTCACTCTGTAGACCAGGCTGGCCTTGAACTCAGAAATCTGCCTGCCTCTGCCTCCCAAGTGCTGGGACTAAAGGTGTGCGCCACCACTGCCCAGCTCAAAAATATCTTCTTAAATTATAAACAACTTAAGCTTAATTGTGAGACTCTAGCAGTCTGACAGTAGAGAGCAGGGTGCTAGGAAAATTCATTTTTCACTAATAGAAATGGCCTTACTTGTAGATGGTTTTTGCTACTTTGTGGGTTCTTTGTTTCCCACTCTTTATCCTCCTATTTTCACCCCTTATCACTAGATAGGAGAGAAAGAATAGAGGGGAGAAATCTCTGAATCTAATTTCTTTCTTCTTGTTTCTTCTTTGAGCACAACTACTAACAAATGACAACCACCTCCCTAAACAACCACCACCTCTGCCTCACTTCTTGGGCCCCTAGCATTTTTATATACCCTCTGAAAAGTTCTCAGAATTCCAAACGTCATACAATCATAAAAACTATCTGCAGCTGGCAAAACCACACCTCTGCTATAGTATGAGGCAAATTATTGTCAGCTGCTGTGGACAGTCTGTAGCAGCCCCATACCCCCATACTAAAGCAAAAAACACTTTCTTATATTTCTGAGTTTTTAACAAAACCCCAAATTCCCAAAGTGCCACTTTACTTTGGCATCAGAAGTGCTGGGATTACTGGAGTAGGATATCAAAACTACAAAAGGAAAAAAAAACTTTTTAACTTTTGTAACTTTGGGCTTTTCTACCTGGCCTCTTTTCCCAGAAAAAATGATTCTGAGACTTAATTATGAGTAAATGCTTAGGGCATACGTTTGGGCCTCTTTCCTGACTAGCTCATAACTTGATTATCCAGTTTATTCTAGTGTACGTCCTGCCATGTGGACGGTTACCTGGTCCTCAGTTTCATCCAAGTCTTCCTCTGTGTCCAGGCAAATCACCCAGCTCCTGGACTCAAACCCAGAATTCCTCTCTTCATCTCTGCCAGATGTCCCATCTTCTAATCCTGCCTCAGCTCACTGGTCAATCAGCATTTTATTGACAGGTGAATGCTTTTACACAGTGCACAATAGATTATCTCTACAAACCTTTTTGATTCTTTTTTGGAGACCTCTCTTTCTTCCTCCCTACACTTCCCGAAAGCTACAATCTTCCAGTGTTTACATTGGTGGACGAACAGGGCAGGATATCCCAGCAACATAGAAAGGTATTTAGGGAGGGGTATGGCTAGGGAAGTCTTAGAGATCACATTGGAGGATTTTTGAGGGCTGGGGTCTGCCATCCTATAAATGGTATGGAACAGGCAAAGGTGGATTTGCCTAATGGCATTTGACAGGAAATAAGGGAAGAGGCACAGTGATACGGAGGACGTATGCACATTTAATAGAAAGATTAGCTGGGGTGGGGGTGGGGCATTTATTTTGTTTTTTGTGATGGTCTCAGGTAGCTAATTGAGGCAGTTCTTCCTGATCTTCCTGTCTTAGCCTCCTGGGTGTTAGGACTTTGGGCATGTATCATTCACATGTTGTAAAGAACTCTAAATTATCCTTAACCTCATAAGCATACCATGCCACTCATGTATGCATATGTTCACATGCATGCAGTGTGTGTACATATATATACTCACACAACTAAACAAACAAACAAACAAACAAACAAACAAAAATACGTAGCCAGGCTTGGCAGCACACATTTTTAATCACAATACTCAGGAAGCAAAGAGGCAGGCAGGTCTCCATGAGTTCAAAGCTAGCCTGGTCTACATAGAGAGTTCTAGGACAGCTACAAAGTGAGACTCCCCCCACCCCCGAGACAAGGTTTCTTTGTGTAGCCTGTCTTTGGCTGTCCTGGAACTTTCTCTGTAGATCAGGGAGGAAAGGGTTTACTGGGTTTACACTTCAAGCCAGGACAGGAACTCAAACAGGGCAGGAAACTGGAGGCTGGAGTTGATACAGAGACCATAGATGGATGCTGCTTACTGACTTTCTCTCTATGGCTTGCTCAGTCTGCTTTCCTATAGAACCCAGGACCACCAGCCTAGGATAGTACCACCCACAATCAGCTAAGCCCTCCCCCATCAATCACTAAGAAAATACCTTACAGCTGGGAGGAAGTGTTCTTTTTAATTTTTAAAAAATTGGGGGCTGGAAAAATGGCTGAGGTGAAGAGCACTGGCTGCTCTTCCAGAGGTCCTGAGTTCAATTACCAGCAACTACATAGTGGCTCACAATCATCTGTAATGAGATCTAATACCCTCTTATTGGGTATCTGAAGATGGCTACAGTGTACTTACATATAGTAAATAAATAAACCTTTGTGCTGGAGTGAGAGGGAGAAGGGAAGGGGGGAAAAAGTAACAATGGGTAACTAAGACTATGTGAATCTAAGTAGCAGAATATGTTTACCTATTAAAAATATCTTATGTGTATGCATGTTTTGATCATGTATGCGTGTGTACCACTTACATACCTGGTGCCCACAGAACCAGTAGAGGGCATTAGATCCCTTGGAAGCAAAGTTCAGAATGGTTGTGAGCTGCTGTGTGGGTGCTAGGAACCAGACCCAGGTCTCCGTAAGAGCAGCAAGTATTTTTAATCACTAAGCCACCGCCCTAGCTTCTATTTATTTATTCCTGAGACAGGGTCTTCTTGTGTGGTCCAGGCAGCCCTCAAACTTACAAGCTTCCTGCTTCAGCTCCCCAGATATAGCGATTTCAGGCTTGTAGCCACAATGTCTAGCTTCAGGCCTGGTTTTTATTGCTTTGTACTGTTTCCTAATTAAGGCCTTATTTTCTCTTTCTTTTATATGCTTAGGGATTTGGTTATATAGTTGTTTATGAAGGACATGAGGCAACTCTGAGTTGTTTTCTTTCTCTGAGAAGTGCTGATTTTCATCCTTAGCAGGTAGCTCAGTTGCCACAGTGGAGCACCTTGAACTAAAGTTGGTTTGGTATGCTCTGTCAGATCTCTGTGGAAAGTCTAAGACATTTCATAAGCCTCTCAAACTTTCTGAGTGTCAACTACAAACTGTCTCTTTTGTGGATTTTGTCAGAACTCATTTTTGATCTGTGGTGGGTATTCCAGGTAGGCTCAAGGATATTTGCCTCTAGGTACACACATCCACAATAGGAGGGCTATCATGTTAGTCAGTAAGAATTTTTGGAAATGATAAGGCTGGATTTCAGGTTTCTACTTTTATTCCTTTTAGATTTCTAGCCACACTCTACATAGTCTTGGCTGACCTGGAAATCATTCTATAATCCAGGATGGCCTCAAACTCATGCCTGCTGTCTAGTACTGGGATTAAGGGCATGTGCCACCATACCTGCTTACTCCCCAGTTTTAAGGTTTTTCTTTTCCTTTTAAAGATTTTTTTCTTTTTAGGATTTTTTTTATACATACATACATACATACATACATACATACATACATACTCCATCTGCATGTACTCCTGCATACCAGAAGAGGGCATCAGATCTCATTACAGATGGTTGTGAGCCACCATGTAGTTGTTGGGAATTTAACTCAGGACCTCCGGAAGAGCAGCCAGTGCTCTTAACCACTGAGCCATCTCTCCAGCCCCGTCTTAAGTTTTTTTCAAAGTTTCTCTAATAGCTGTGGCTGTCCTGGAATTCCCTTGAACTTACAGAGATCCACATGCTTCTGCCTCCTGAGTGCTAGGACTAAAGGCGTTCACCAACACGGCAGGCTTACTCCTCAGTTCTTGACCAAGGAAACTATAAGTTATATAGTTGTTTACTGTAGTATCAAAACAGTAAGTTTTAGCCGGGCAGTGGTGGCGCACGCCTGTAATCCCAGCACTTGGGAGGCAGAGGCAAGCGGATTTCTGAGTTCGAGGCCAGCCTGGTCTACAGAGTGAGGTCCAGGACAGCCAGGGCTACACAGAGAAACCCTGTCTCGAAAAAACCAAAAAAAAAAAAAAAAAAAAAAAAAAAAAAAACCAGTAAGTTTTGGGGTAATATCATATATAGCAATGGGTAACTAAGACTATGTGAATCTAAATAGCATTTTACTCTGAGAGAAGCTATACCATTACTTGGGAATGAATTTTAGTTTCAGCCAAATTTAAGGACATTAAGGAGGCTTGAGTGAGGTCTTTCTAGCCTGTCAGCATCTCAGTATGTGTAACCCATTTCTCAGCTGTGGACAGGCGTAGCTATAGCTCCTCGCCACACCGTCCCTTACTTCCTGTGCCCTCTGTGGATTCCGGCTGCCCTTTAGCTTAGCAATGTTCTCCTTACCACCTTTTTTATTCTTTTCATGATGGTACTGGGGATTAAATCTAGGCCTTCATGTATAAAAGACAAGCACCTTACCACTGTGTACAACTCTAGTCCAGGCTCAGAAATGTCTTAGTTCCTTTCAGTGCTTGAGGATCCGTGTTGGGGATCTTTCCTGAGGCAAGGCCTCAGTCGTGTTAGGCAAGCTCTCTCCTGCTAAGCTATATTCTGCAGTGGAAACTGAAGGTTCCTTTTGAAAGTTGGGTTGGAAGGTGTTTTGCTGGGGCAAACATGTGAAGGAGTGTTTTCCTGAAGTGGCCGCAGGTAAAAGACTAAGGCAGACTCATGAAGGAATGTTTTGCTGAAGCAGACACAGGAGAAAGAATGTTCTACTAAAGCAAGCATGTGAAAGGACACATGATGAATTCTTTGCTAACAACAGGCATATAATTGGTCCACCTTACATTTTGTAGCTGAGCTGCATTTGTTGGGACTCCATAGAGAAACTCACCAAAAAACTTCTAATGGTATGCTGCAGCTTGTTGCAGTTTCTTGCTTCTTCTTTGGAGTCTGACAAATTCAGCTCAACTATGTAACATAAGGAGCTGATTGGCAGTGATATCAGCTGAGACAGATGCATGTGCTGAGGCATGTGGAGGACATGTGATATTTGAAGAGTATAAATAGGACTTGATGGACAGGGACGGAGGCTGAGCTAGGATGGCTTATAGAGCTAGCTGTGCAATGCTTGTGGGTCTCGAGTCTTCGTTGATCCCTGCTTCCCGAGAGGCACAGTTGAGAACTTCTGGTGTTCCTTCTGCTGACTTTTGCCTCAGGTGAGGCCTATCTCTGCTAGGTAGTGCTGCCGCTGTTGCTATCCTGACTCTACTGAACTGGACTGCTGGTGTATCCGTGAAGTATTTGTGAGTGGATCAAGCTGCTATTGCTAACCTGTGAACTGAACTGCCAATTTCCAGACAACACAGGCAGGAGTTGCTCCAAAGAGCCTCTCTAAACAGGTCCACTTCCCCTGTATCCTTTCTTTTCCACTACCTCTGATGAGTGGTGGGCTAAAAGGGAAGCTAAAGTGTTTAAGAACCATCTTTAAAAATAGATATAAAAAATTAGGTTACAGTTTTCCTAGCACTTGCCCTTCAGTTCAGAGAGAGCACATCTCCCTGAATGGATTTAGTCTTTCTGTGCTCTGCTTGAAATGGCTGGGGAAAATAAAGCTCACTCATAGATTTCCCTGTTCTGGGCACGGCAGCTATAGCGTTCCCACCCAAAAACTGCTGTCACATCTGTTTTATCCATATTACATGGTCACAGTTGGTCCAGGACAGGCTTCTGTGATAGCCAACACCAAAGAACTGGTCAGAGGCTGACCAGGAATTACTGATTCTCCTTTCTCTTCCTCCCAAGGTCTAGGATATAGGCAGATGCCATGACGCCCAGCTCTTAAAACCTATCAGAGTATAAAGGTAAGTAATGGTAAAACAGATATGCTCTCAATCAAGTTTGGTATTTAGTAAACAGTAACAGGCCAAAGTTATCTCTTAATTTTTTCCTGGGTGCTGGGGATGAAACCCAGCCAGGGCTTTACATGTGAGGCAAATGCTTCATCCCTGAGATGCACCCAGCCCTGGTCTTTTGGCTTTGACAAAGGTACTCTAGAGGTACAGCATGTTATCATTAATAAGAAAAACAGGTGAAGAAACTCTATTACCTTCGAAACTTTTCAGTAAATCTTAAATTAAAAAAGCTCCTGTGGGGGCTGTCCCTGACTGTCGCCTGCCTATACATCCCATTCCCCTAACTGGGCCATCTTATTTGGCCTCAATGGGTAAGGATGTGCCCAGTCCTGCAGTGACCTGATGTGCTGGGGTGGGGTGATATCTAGGGGCACCCTCCATTCTCAGAGGCGAAGGGGAGAGAACACGGGCAGGGATAGGAGTTATATGGGAGAGACTGGGAGGGGAAGGGGGCTGATATTGGGATGTAAATTGAATAAATAAATTAATGGGCAAAAACCCCGGATGCTCCTAGGCCAGCAAGATGGCTCAGTGGATACAGCATCTATTGCTAAGACTGATGACCTGAATTCTGTCTGGGGAACCCATGGTAGACAAAGAGAACTGATGTCCACACACTGTCCTTTGACTACCATATGAATTCTGTGACATGTGTGCAAACTCTTACAAACACATGCTAAACAAATATAATTTTTATATTATTATTTTGAGGCAGGTCTCTCTTTCCTGGCTGTCCTGGAACTCAGTAGATTGTGCTGGCCTTGAACTCATGAAGATTCCCCACCTCTATTGTTGTTGTTTTTTCAAGATTGGGTTTCTCTATGTAGCCTTAGCTGTCCTTGAACTCACAGTAAACTGTTTACCTTTGCCTCCTGAGTGCTGGGATTAAAGATTATATACCACCACTGCCTGGCTATTTTGATTATTTTTAATTATGTTTGTGTGTGAGTGTTCGTATGTGTATACCTTGAAGGCAGAGGAGTTAGGTTCTTCAGTATGTTACAGGCAGTTGTGAGCTACCTGATGTGGGTGCTGGGAACTGAACTCAGGTCCTCTGCAAGAGTAATATGTGCACTTAGCTGCTGTGCCATCTCTCCAGACCCATAAACATAATTTAAAAAAAAGGTGGGTGGTGGTGGTGCTTAGTCTTTAATCCCAGCACTCGAGAAACTGAGGCAGGTGAATCTCTGAATTCCAGTCTAACCTGGTCTACAGAGTGAGTTCCAGACTAGCCAAGGCTTTATAGTGAGACCCTGTCTTTAAAAAAAAAACCAAACCAAGGGCCAGTGAGATGGATCAATGGGAAAAGGCACCTGAGCACCAGAGTTCAGTTCCTGGGACCCAGATAGAAGGAACAATTGCCTCCTTCTACTTGTCCTCTGACCTCCTCATGTTTGCCATATGCCATAATGTACATATGTGTACACACACACACACACTGAATATAATGTAATAAAATATAAAACATAACAAAAATGGGACCAAACAAAAACAACACAGAAATCTGCCCTGGATGGGAAATGGGTGGGGTAGGCTGGGTGACCTGAATCACTATCCACAGGCCAGCCATCTCAATTTTTGGGCTCAAACGTCCGAAGCTACTAACTAGTCTGGAAAATGTGGCTCTCGGCACATGGATTAGGAGGGGCTTAGTTATCTTCCTTCTGCTAGTATGAGATTTAACACCCTGCCATTTTCATAATTAGAAAAAGAAGTGCTATTTTAGCATTGAACTCCATTTCTTAGGCAAAAGCAGAGTGAGTGGGCAGTGCTGGCCCCATGCCCTGCTCTACTTTGATCCTTGAGTATGTGGCAGCCCTTTGCACAGAGCAGGGGGATGGGCCAGGCTCCCTTTCTTGAAGTAATCCAACAATGCAAAATCAAACAGTGTGTGGCTGCAAATAACAACCACACAGTTTGATGTGAAAGAACTGTTCTTCACTCTCTCAAAGGGCATGGCCAGGTAATGGGTGGAGCAGACCCTAAATGGTAATGCCCGAACCAGGTGGAACCCTAGTGGTGGAACCTGTGTAGGAGATTGATCAATTTCTTAGAATGGCCCAGAGCTGCTCCCTTAAGCTTCCCACTTACCCTGAAGTTGTTCTTGTGGCCTGGTGAGTGTCCTCACATCTCATAGGCCTTTCTCCATTATCCCTTAACCAAACTGAGGAAGTTTGCTGCTTGGCCTGTCTGTGACCTACACCTTTTAGGCCATGTGCTTATGAAAAGTGAGCACACTTTGTCTGTTTGGGATGGCACATACCAGACCCTCCTTTCTTCAAGTAAGAACAGGCAGGCAAGAGTTAGAGCTTGCAGGGACATGGCCCTTATCTGTCACCCTTTCCTCTAGGGCCTAGAGAAACAAATACTGATTATTTCCACAGCTCTACAGAGTCTCAACATCCTGACTAACCATGGGTTTGAATTGTGTAATTGTGTTTCTTCAAAGGTATTTTCCACAATTAACCAGGGCACCTGTCATTGTGACCTTAGTTGGAAATAAGGCTCTGGCAGATGTAGGCTACTGTATTCATCAAAAAAAAAAAAAAAAAAAATCAGAAACAGGAATAGACAGACTAGAAAAGGCCACAATGAAACTCAAGCAGAGATCATGATGTTCATAGGAGCTACAGATTATAGGTAACCACCAGATAGTTGGGAAGAGGCAGGAAAGTCCTACCCAGGTTTTGGAGCCTTATCCTCCCTCCACAACTGTAAACTACTAACTTACAGTTGTTCAGTGTCTAAGAAACCAACAATGGGGAAACCAGCTGTCTAAATCCAAAGATAATACTACCTGAGGATGAACACCCAGAGCTGGGATCCAGCTAAGTCTAGAAGGGTATCAAGGAAGACTTTGGGGTCAGGCTGGTGGGGCTTATCTGTAATCTCAGGACCGGTATGTGTGAGAGCTGGAGGCCAGTCCAGGCTACATAGTGAGACCCTATCTCAAAAAACAAACAAACAAACAAACAAACAAACAAGAAAAAGAAAAGGAAGGCGGCTAATGAAATGGCTGAGGGTAAGAGCACTTGCTCTTCCTGCACAGGACTGGCGTTTGATTTCCAGCACCCACATGATGGTTCTCAACCACCTTAACTCTATTTCTGCACAATCTATTCTGCCTTCTGCAGGTACCAGGCATACACGTGGTACGATTACATACATGCAGGCAAAGCAGTCATACGCATAAAATTAAAAAATAGAAATAAACAGCGAGACAGATGACTGAGTGGTTAAGATTGTATACAGTTCCTACAGAAGACCTCAGTTGAATTCTCTGCACCCACAACAGGTGGCTGACAACAGCCTGTGACTCCAGCTTCAGATGCCAGAACCTCCAGCCTCTTCTGGCACCTGCACTCATATGTACATACCCATACACGTACACATAAAATATTTTTTTTTTCTCAAGACAGAATTTTTCTTCAGACACAACAGAAGAGGGCATTGGATCCCATTACAGATGGTTTTGAGCCACCATGTGGTTTCTGGAAATTGAACTCAGAACCTCTGGAAGAGCAGTCAGTGCTCTTAACCTCTGAGCCATCTCTCCAGCCCCAAGACAGAATTCTTCTGTGTTGATAGCCTTGGCTGTCCTGGAACAAGCTCTGTAGACCAGGCTGGTCTTAAACTCACAGAAATCTGCTTGTTCCCAAATGCTGGGGTTAAAGGCATGCCCTGCTGTATTCAGTTAAGAATAAAATAAATCTTTTTTAAAAACATGAGAAAAAAAAGTAAGTCTCTTACCTAAGATCTGGAAGAAGGTGTAGTTTTTCTGAATGACACCCAGTGGATATTGGTTGGGTTATCACCCTAGGAAGCATCCTTGGTGAAAGATGGGTTGCAGCTATTCTGGGCTGGTGGTTTGTACCCGGAGGTGACAATTGGACCCCAGTGACAGATACCTTAGGCCTCTGAACCAGGGCTTGTGAGAAGAGAGTTCTTAGCCACATTTCTGTCCTGTGTAGTTTTTATCTGATAGGGATCCTAGGTAAATAGAAAAGCCTTGCAGAGCTGCCCAGGAATTCAAGAGAATTCCTAGGGAATTCCAGTGGCCTTTGCCTGGGTAGCACCTCAGCTGGAGGCTTGGGGAAGTCACCCTGCAGTTTAGAAAGCAGAATGATCAGTTCTGGGGAGTTTGGGGGTAGGAGGTCCTTCAGTGGTTCTGCCTGGGTTCTGGGTCTTTCCACAAGCCCCTTTTTGGAGACAGGGGCCACCTGGGGCATGGGAGGAGGGGCAGTCCAAGCTGCATTTCCACTTGGAAGCCCTCTTTATTTGGCCTGGAACAGAGAAAGACTGGGGTCAGAGTGCACACATCTCCATGGAAACAGCAATGAGCCTGGCCCCTAGGGGACCCTAGGCATAGTAGGGGGTCTCAGGATTTTTTTTTTTTTTTTGACTAAGGGGCCTGGGCCTATCTATCTTTGGCAGCAGCTTTTACAAAGTTTCAGGAGACCTGGAAGAGAGGCAGAGAAGTGGACTTCAGCCAGGGACACATGGAGCAGCAGAAGAGCAGACTGAGCTTTTTAGGACTACAGGCTCCAGGTAGGAAAATACTGAGTGCAGCAGCTCAAATGTGGAGTCTTTAGAGAAGGGACAAGCCTTGGAGAGACCAAAGAAGAGTTAGCTGTGCTGATGCTGTTCCTGTGTCCTGTTCCACTCAGGGACCACCTGGGTTTGAGTCCCACCAGCTTGCCGAAGGCTCCTCTCTAAGAATATCTCCTCTGATAGTCTCAGAACGCCAAGGCTGCCAGTGCATCTGAACAGGTGACCTATAGAATGAAACTATTGACTTGGATCATCTGGGAGCCTGGTATGGGAAGTGTGCAAACCTTGGTGGATGAATTTCTTTTTCCTCAGGATTCTACCTATGGAGTCCTATGTATGTCCTTTTTCTGCCTGGGAGTACTATAACATAAAACACTACTAGTAGTCAGGAGCCCCTGGGTTAGGCTGTGTAGACTTACTGAAGGGGGCTTATGAAAGGTGAAACAGAACAAGAAAAGAACAGTGTCAAATAACAGTCAAGATAATTCAAATACACTTGCCTATTTTAAATACATGCTGACTACACAGTACTGCAGGTTTGTTTTTGGAGAACAGATCTGGCATCAGGAAGCTACATGGTATCCCGCATGTGCTGTAGGGATCTAGAAGATGCTGGGGAGAGAATAAAGCAGTGGGCCTAGTGAGACAGAGAGGAGACTTATTCCCTACTGTCAGAGGAGTCTGTATCATGTTCCAGGAGCACATGGTAAGCACTGGCTAAGCATCTCAATTTGACACACATCCTGCCTGACTCACCATAGTGTGTGGATGGAAAGTCTTCTGGAGTCAGTGAGCCTTTGGCTAGTCCGATAGTATCAAGCAGATGAGTCTGCTCCAGCTCATCTCTGCAATTCTGCCCTCAGGCCTTTCCTGGACTTAAAGCGTCTCAGAGTTTCAGGTCAAAGGGTTTCAGGTCTTCATGGACAATGCCTGGGCTTGAAGGTTTTTTTCTCACCCCTTTCGATCCAAAGCACTAGACTAGGAACATTCCCGAAGATTGGGGGTGGGGGACAGTAGGCTGTGAAAAGTAAGTATCCTTAGGAATACAGCAAAGGGATGGGGCTGAGTCCTAGGTCACAGCCCACAACAGCACCCAGAGCTGGAGTCTGGACACCACTGAACCTGAGAGGAAGCAGTGGCAGGCAGAGAGCTGACAGCAGGGAGCAGTGGGCAACAAGCAAGCAGCCAGTGGTCCGAAAGGGAGCCTGACTCATTCCCACGCTCTGATGCTTCTGGGAGCTGTCCTCAGGGGGCTGAGAACATTCTGTGGTTGGCTTAATCTAGAAAACTCCAGGAGATAAGGCCCAGAGTCCTGACCTCCCGAAAGGCTAGATACTTAACTCGCAAAAAGTCAGTCGGACCTCCCAGGACCACCGCCCTTCTCCCGTCTTTAATCACACTTCTCCGACTCTGCGCCACGCGCAGGCGCTTCGCGCAAAGCACGCAAGCTACCCCGACCCGCTGGGGCTGCGTTCTGATCCGCCGTAGCAACGCATCTCCGGAGACTGCCTCCCGACGCCTTCCCAGGACGCCAAGCGGTTCATCTTTGACAAGTGATTCTCCCGGGTTGACAGCCCGCCCGGCCGGGCGTCTCAGAACCTGGAGCGCCCGGCGAACGCTATCAGTGACGCGCGCTCCGCCTGCAGACGACTTCGCGCCGCCGTGTCCAGCTGTCCACGCAAGGAGGCGGGCAGGCTCCGGCGCGCCACGAGCTGCTCCCGCCAGCCGCTGGCGCTCGAGGCCCGGACGCTGGGCGGGGCCGCGGCCTCCCGCGCTCCTAATCTGCCTGAGGCCCTGTGCCCGCGTCCGCGCCCACGCCGGGCTCCGGGGCCGCGCGCGGCGATTGGGCGGCGGGCGTGACGTCACCGCGCCGTGACTCGCCGCGGTTGCGGAGCTGGCCGCCGCCCGCGCGCCGCTGAAGGAGCGGGAGCGGGAGCGGGAGGCGAGCGGAGCGGGCGCGCGCCGGCCTCCCCAACACCCGCGCTCGGGATCGCTGTCTACTCCGCGCGCCCTGTCGCCCGCCGCCTGTCGCTCTCCGCGCGCGGCCCCGGCGCGGATTTGAAAAGCCCGGTCCGCGGGCGAGTTGAGGCGGCAGCCAATCAGCGGAGCGCACTTTTCCCGCGGCTTCTGGGGGCGGCGGCGGCCCCGGCGGCGGCGGCGGCGGGCGGGAGGCGCGGGGGCGGGGTCGGCGCCGCGCGCGGAGAGCCTCGGCCTGGCCGCGCTGCGCCCGCCGCTGCCGCCGCCGCCGCCCCCTCCTGCCTTCCTGCCCTCCGCGGCCTCGCGCCCGTTGCCGCCGCCGCCGCCGGACAGCCGCTGCGGGACAGCAGCCGGAGGATGCGACGCAGCGCAGGTCACTGGGGCCACGGGCCAACCGCCGCGGGAACTAACCGCTGGCTGGGGAAGGGAGGCCGGGTCGGGAAGCCGGGAGATCGAGGCCTGAGGGCTGAGGGGGCAGCTTGAGGGGCTGAGGGCCGGGCGCCGGGGGCAGGCCGGAGGAGGACGCACGGCCTGAGGCGAGGGTGGAGAATCGGGAGGCTGGGAAGACGCGGCCTGAAGCGCCGGTCGGACGCGCACGGCCGGCGACGGCTAACGGGGCGGCGGGCGCGCGGCCATGTTGGGCCCGCTGGCCGGGGCTGCACCTGTGCCCGACCGGCGGGCGGCCGCCTTTGTTCCCGCGGCGCCCGGCGGGCCGAGCGAGCCTTTGTGCGGCGCGGGGCGCGGGGCCGGGTGGCACGGTGGGAGGGGCGGCCGGGTGGACCGAGAGGCGCTTTTTGTGTGCGGAAGCGTCCGGCGTTGACACTCGGGACCCCGGCCGTTGGTCAGCGCGGCGCCGCGGTCGCCGGCCCTTGCCGGGCCTCGCAGGTGGAGACGAGGCTGGCTGGACCCGCGGACCCGCCCGGGGCTGTGGCCGCGCCTCACAGGGCGCGCTCCCTCGCTCGGGATGCAGCTCTCAGCCTAGAAGGCGCAGGGCGCGGCGAGCCGGACCGTGACTACCAAGCGGCTGGCTACTGCCTTGGTTTTAAATCTCAGCATTTAAAAGATGTTTGGTTTGAGTTTCGGTGAGAAGAAAATGGATGAGATTGTTGCATAGGACCCGTTGCAACATTGAGCTTTTCTCCCTTCTCAGCTCAGGACGAGGTTTGACATTGACGACGAAACGGTATGAAATCGGATGTTCTGACGGGAATCATTTTCAGGTAGATAATTGGAGGGTGTGTATTTTATAACGGACCCCGTAAAGAGACCAGCGCGAGTTCAGAATTAGGTTAGAGAAGTTCCTAAGTACTGCCAGTTTAATCCCAGACTTTGAAGGCCTTGACTTTTAAAGAAATTAAATTCTAAGATCATGCGTGGATGTTAGTACTGTTTTATGTATTTGAAATAAGATATCACCACAGAAAGTAAGTTAGGAAACATCTCACTTAGGAAGCTGAGACTTTTAACTGGCATGTTTTCCATGTTTTAAGTTCTGGTTATGTACTTAAGTCGATGGTATACATACATGCGCACACGCACACACACAACACACACACACAAATACAGAAAGTAGCAAGGAGAGAGCAAGTCCCGTAAACACAGATCTTCCTATGTGTTCTCCCATTCCTCAATACCCAGAGTTCAAATCATAACTGTTGGCTAAAGATGAAGAGGGTTCATACCTTATACATTTGCTGACTTTGAGTCATTTCCTTTGCTTTCCTTCCATTTTCTTCTCTGTCCAGCAGCCTTCATTTTTGGTTTGATGGCTCGAAGTGTGTGGACTTAATATTTGCTTGTGAATTTGTGTAAGCTTTTGTGAATAACTCTTACATATTCAGAATGAAAATCCTCTCCTTTTGGCCTCTGATTCTAAAGGTCAACATACAGTGAATTAAAAAAAAAAAAAAGGACAGTTCTCATGTGTTTAGAGATGTGTTATGTTCATTGTAATGTTACAAACTAGCATAACTTGGAAGTTTGTGGAGACATAAAGAGAAAAACAGTAAGACTACAAGTGCATTACTAGGTTATTTTTGTGCAACCAAGCTATCTGGGGCTGTTAAGCCACTGCCTGAAGAAATGTGAGGAACCAAAAGAAGACTTAACTCAGAACTGCAGAATGAGTCAGGCATTAGAGACCCTGTGGGTTACTTAAGGGAGGAGTCTAGCCTTTCATCTATTCAGACATCCTTCCAAGAAGTACTCAGGCTTTAAAAAGGTTTACTCACATGGCAGAATGTGAACTAATTAGTTACTTCCTTTTTTACAGTTTTGACAATTCAGTGTAAAACATGAATGTAGATGGAATTAGACTAAGAAGTGCTGGTGAAAAGATAGGAAACAGTATATAGTTAAATTGTGTCCTATATGAGCTGTAGGGATCAAATCTCCTTACCAAGTAATAGCACATGTAAAAAAATTGTGCTAAAATGAGTTGATGAATATAATTTGAATTTATTATTCTTTTTATTCCATCAGATAACTTTTTGAGTGAGTGCTTTAATTAGTGATAATTGAAAACAGGTTTTTTTTTTTTTTAAAGACAGGGTCTTGGTAAGTGACTATGGCTGCCTAGAACTTACTTCATAGACTAGGATGGCCTTGAACTTTGAACAGTCCTCATAGCACTGAAATGAGAATTGTGAAGGGTATTGTGTACATCTGTTGAAGATTGAGCCCTGGACCTTGAGCATCAGGCAAGCCGTCAACTACACTGGGCTACATCTTTAGCTTGACGACAAGTCTTTATGTTCACATATTCTAATATTGTGTTTTATTTTCTGGCAAATTGCTCAAGACTATAGAATACATACAACATTATATAAGTATTGTAGTCTCCTGGCTACACTCTGTTTCTCTTGGGTCAGTTCAATCAGAGTATCTCTCTTCCCAAATTTGTGGTGATCTGTCTTCACTCCAGGAGTTTGTACAGGTTGTTGTTGGATATGGGCCACTGATTGTTCTATATAGCACAGCATACAGCTTTGTAATGGCTCTTTTACCTTTTGGGTAAATTCTTGAAAGCGGTACTCTGTTGGTTTTGGGCACCCTGTTTTCTGCTTTTCACTTTTTCACAAAAGAAGTTCAGCTAAATAATACTAAGTGAAGCATGTGATCTGTTTGCCTCTTTAAACCATGTTGAAGTAGAAAAGTTCCAGAGAGCTGAATATGAAAGAGAAAGAGTGGCGCTGAGGTCCTCCCTTAAGTCCATAATAGCTTGAGCTTTATCTTAGAAGCCAAGCCCTGTGGCTCCTGCCTGTTTTGGAAGGCCCTTGTAGGTATGATTTTACTTCTTGTGGCTTTCCTTCCTCTGATCTCTACTAGCTCAGTGATAAACAAACAAACAAATGGATGTGGTCGATGAGAGGTCAGTTTGCTAGTTTTTACCCATGCTAAATGGAGATAGCTTTTGAAACATTGCAAGTATGCAAGTGCAACAAATAAGGAGGAGTAAGAGTCTGCTGTTTCTGGTTGATTTCTCTGAATCACTGGGCTAAGCAAAAAGAATCAAAGGTATACAGGCAAAAGGAATCACTTATAAATTACTCCCATGTTTATAAACTATCAGTATGGTTTGTTAGTTTCTCTAAGAATGGTTATTTATACTGAACATTGTGGGAGAAAAAGATTTGATGTTAGTCTCAGGAGATCTAATACCATCTTTTGGTCTCCTTTGGCACCAAACATGTATTTGTTTCACACACACACACACACAGCACTCACTCACATAAGTCTGAATTTTAAAAATTTAAGATTAATTCATTATTTTATATGGATAAGTCTTTTGCGTGTGTGTGTGCGCGTGTGCGTGCGAGTACTCATGCCAGTGCCCAGTGAAGCAGAAGAGAACATCTGACCCTCTGGAGCTGGAGTTAGAGGTGATTATGAACCTCTGAACATGGGTTTTGGGAATCAAACTCAGGTCCACTTGAGCAGCAGGCCCTCTTAACCACTATGTAATTTCTTTGGTTCCCCATCTGTCTTTTATTTATTTGTCTGTGTCTGTGTGCACGTGCATGAAAGTGCATGTTCAGGTAGAGGTCAGTAAACAGTTTTCAGGACTTCTTTTACTGTGGGTTCTAGGGTTTGAACTCAGGGTACCAGGCTTACACTTGTATTTGCTTAGTCATTTTGTCAGCCCCATCTTACTTCTTTTGGCCATGTTTCCTCTTGAGCCTTTGCATGGTTAATTTTTATTACTCTTCCCCACCTTATACGTGCCCTGCCATGTGTACATGGACTCACTCTTTCTTTAGTTATGTCTTAACTTGAACCTCATACAGGAAGCCTCTATTTTGGAAGCAACCTGTTTTGGAAGGCTCTTGCAGGTAAGATTTTAGTATTTGGGACTTCCCTCATCTTTTTCTGGTCTCTGTTATCATCTGTTGTAGCTATACCTCTTGCTTGCCCTAAACCCTAGTCCCACTGTGCCTTAGACCACTGGAATACTGTTTGTTCTGTCTATAGTATTCTTTGCGTGACTTGATTTTTATCCTTTCAGAGGTTTTTACCCATTTTACTAGTTTAAAATATTCCCTTGATCCTGTGTATGGTGGCCCATTTCTTTAATCACAGCACTCGGGAGGCAAAGGTAGGAGGAACTCTGAGTTCAAGACCAGACAGGCCTATTTAGTGAGTTCTAGATCAGCCAGGCCTACATAGTGAGACCCTGTCTCAAAAAACAAACACACTTAAATTGTCTGGTATTTCATTCAGTCTTAACATTTTCTCCATAATTTTATGTGTTTTATTTGTTTGCTCTTCCAGTCTTCATTGAGATGTCTCTGTAGGTGGGGATTTGGTCTTTTAGTTTTTATCCTTAGTAACTAAAATGGTATCTGAAGTCGGGCGATTTGAATGAACCATCATTCAGTGCTTGTATGATGGTGATGAAGTGATGTTGATGAAGGAGGTTGTGTGAACATCCTTGAGGAAGAGGCAAGCCAAGGACTGGTGGGAGGTCAGTAAGGAGGCTTGTAGATCAGGACTAGAATAGAGTACTAGATAGGAAAAGAGATGGGGGTAGGAAGAGAGGACAGATGCAAGAATAAGAGCTGATGTGTATGTGTTTTTAAGTTATAATTACTTACTTGTGTGTGTGTGCTCATGCCTAGACTCACGCCATGGTGTGATGTGGATGAAAGAGGAAGGTTAGCAAGAGTTCTCAGGAGTTCTCGTTACTCACTGTGTGGGCTGTAGGAATCAGACTCAGCTTGTCAGGCTTGGTGGCCAGCACCATTACATGCTGAGCTGTCCTTTGGACCCCTGATGTGGTTTTTACAGGCTAGAAGGATAAAGAGGAGAGGGTCCCAGATATTATGGTAATTACAGTATGAAAATTGGTTAATACTGGCCCCATTTTTACCTTGTAAATCAGTGAGAGGGAAGAAGGGCCTAGTTTGTGGCCTACCTTTGTTCTTTCTGAAAGGAGGCTTTGATGTCTTTGTTTTGGAAAGTACCCTAGATCTATCCTGGTGTTCCATGATACTCACAAGAATCTCTGGGTCTAGAGGATTCCCTGTCTTCCTGTTCTCTATCCTTTGTTGTCCCAAGATTATACTTTGATGATGCCTATCTCTCTTAAAATAATCCTGGCTTATTTCTGGAGCTTCAGTGCTGTTTTTAAATTTTTTATTGTTGTTTGTTTTACTAGATTTTATTTTATGTGTATGGGTGTTTGTACATGCATCATGTGTGTGCCTAGAGAGGGCATTATTAGATCTCTGGGACTGGAGTTACATTGTGAGCCCCATGTTGGTGTTTGAAACTGAACCTAGATTTCTAGAATACCAGCAAATCTCTTAACTGCTGATCCATCTCTCCAGTTCCCTGTGGTGGTATTTGATGGTTCAGATCTTGTCTCTGGGAAGCCTGCTTTCACTGGTGTTGCATATCTGGAATCAAACCTCAGATATACCAGGTGTCCTTGTGCCAGATGTCTTGGTGTTATGTAGGGCCTCCAGCACATTGCCCAGGTTTTCATATCATTCTTTTTAGATAGTTTTTCAAAGGGAGGCTCCTGACTGGTACTTTGGTACCTTTAGTACCTGGGTGTAGAAGGGACTCAGTTAACAAATGGAGTCAGATTTTGGGTATTATTTCATACTTTGCTAAGAGTTTTTATTTCACAGGATTGTGTGGGTTCAGATTTTATTTTTCAATTAGAAATAGGAGGTTAATAATAATCCTTTCAAAGATTAAAGGTTAGTGTCATCGGTGGACAGCTTTGCTCTATGTAGCTTAGAAAATGTGCATGTTTGTGTGTGTGTGACATGTGGCTTGTGGTTGGCATGTAGGCATAAGTGTACAACTTTCAAGAGTCAATCAGTTCTCCTACCATGTGGATCTTGGCCCCTCTACACATTTTTTTTTTTTTTTGTGTTGCAGATATTTTTGTTTTGTTTTGTTTTTCTTTTTTCTGTTTGAAACAGTTTATCTGTGTAGTCCTGGCTGTCCTGGAGCTTTCTCTGTAGGCCTGGCTGACTTGGAACTCAGGGATCTGCCTGTTCTGTCTTCGTGCTGTACTCCCACCTCCATGCTTTTTATTTTTTTTGGATTTACTTTAGTATTTTATATTTGTGAGTGTATTGGTTGCATGTATATAGATACATCATAGTGTTACTGGTGTCATGGATGTCAGAAGAGGACACTGGATAGATACCCTGGGATGGAGTTTAAGAAAGATAGAAGTGAGCTATCATTTGGATTCTGGAATAGAATCCAGGTCCTTTGCAAGACCTCTTGACCACTGAGTCCCTCCCTCTCCAGCTCCTGTAAGTCTTCTTTATTTCATCTTAACAGAACATGACAGCAGGAAATTTCAAAGATATTAGTTAAGTAACTTGCCCGAGTCACTATGCTTTAGGTGATAATGATTGAGTTTTGCAGGGCCTGGAAAATTCTTGTTCTTCTGCTCAGGGAAAAATTTTAGTCTATCTGTCAGTGGGTAGAAGGGGCAAAGGCAATTACAGTTTTGTACTTATGGCTCTCATTTTCATTTATTTATTTATTTACTTATTTATTTATTTATTTAATAGTTTTTGAGACAGTCTTGCTGTGTAACCCTGGGTGGTTTGGAACTTGGTATGTATAACAGGCTGTCTTTCAACTTGTGATTGACTGATCTAGCTCAGGTTCCCAGGTGCTAGAATTGTAGGCATGTGCCACCATACCCAACTTTCTTGCCATTCATTATGTATTTTACTTATTATGTGTGTGCATATGAGAGCAGTATTCTTGTGCCATAGGGTGCATATAGAGATGAATTCTCTCCTGTCTTGTTGAAGCAAGGTCTCCTTTGCTGTTTTGGTTCCTCTGCATATATAAATCTAGCTGGCCCTGGAGCTTCCAGGTGGTTGTCCTGACTCTGCCTCCTTTTATGCCTGTAAGAGTGCAAAGATTATAGACACAAGCCACTGTACCTAGCTTTAAAAAACAAAACAGCTTCTCACTATATAACCCTTGCTGGTCTGGAACTCACTATGTAGACTAGCTTCAAACTCAAAAGAGTTTGACTACCTGGGATTATAGATACCACCACATCTCCTCCCCTATATACAGCTTTTTTTTTGCTTCCAAAGATGGAACACAGGTTGTTAGGTTTGCTTGGTATATACTTGTACTTACTGGACTATTTCCCTAGCCAGCCAGCCAGCCAGCCAGCCTGCCTGCCTGCCTGCCTGCCTGCCTGCCTGCCTGCCTACCTGATTCATTCCTTCCTTCCTTCCTTCCTTCCTTCCTTCCTTCCTTCCTTCCTTCCTTCCTTCCTTCCTTCCTTGATAGGATCTCATGTAATTAAGGCTGGCTTTGAACTAGCAGAGGATAACTTTGAGCTTCCCATCCTTGGGCCATAGAGTAATTGGGTAAATATACTTGCTGCACAAGTACGATGACCTTAGTCGATCCTCTAATCTACAGTGGAAAGAGTAAACTGACTCCAGAAAATAATGCTGTGCCACTTTTTGTTTTGTTTTTCCAGACAAGGCTTTTTTTGGTATCCCTGGCTGTCCTGGAACAAGCACTGTACATCATGCCAGCCTCAAACTTAACAGATCTGCTTGCTTCTGTTTTCTGAGTCCTGGGATTAAAGGAGTGTGCCACTTATTAATATTGTGCCAGGAAGTGTTTGTGAGCCACCAAGATCACCAAGGAGCCATGTCCGATGTAATAGCATTTGGGTCTCTTTATTATATAAGCTCAGGCTTGGGCTCTCCTCCAGCCCAACCCTGACACAGCAGGAGGGGAAGGGAAGGCAGAGCAGCCTCAAACCCTTAGCAGGACAAGTTTTTATAGGAAAATAGGAGCAAGTGATGGGGTGGCAGAGGGGGTGTCCAGTCTGGCAAGCATCTAATAGAATGACTATAAGCCAGCAGGTGAGTGCTCTGAAGACCGACCGTATACAATCACAAATGGTCTGAAAGTACATCTGAGACAATCAGACTAATCTTTGATTAACTGCTGTTAGGAAGTAGCTAGGGAGTAACTCTGGCCAAGGACAAGCTGTGGGGCACATGCATGGTATATGGCTACATGGTTGCAGCTTAGGTTCTGCTGTAGGTCAAATTTTCAGACTTTTTTTCTTTAAGATGGAGGCCAGTCCTAAGATGGAGTAGGTTTGGCCTCTCATTAACGCATATCTTCCATAAAACAAACAATAATAATATTTATTATTAAAACTTCCAATCCTCTTGTGTTCATCTCTCAGGTGCTAGGATTAGAAGCATATACCACCATATCCAGTTTATGTGGTCTTAGGGATTGAGCCCCAGGTTTCCTGTATGCTGTGTAAACACTCTACTACCAATTGCGCTATCTCCCCAGTCTTCTGATGTTTCTTTATTGAAGAGATAACTGAGATTAGCCCTGTGACAGTAATAAGCTGGAACCCTGTTCTTTATCCCATGAAGTTTAGGGACCTACCTGTGAACAGGAGAAAAAAAGGACAAAAGATTTTGTTTTTGAAAACCTGTGGGATACTCTTAGAGGAAAAAAAAAATCAACCCCAAATTTGATAAAATATCCATGTTTAACAGCTGATAAAACTACTGAGAAGAGAGGAATGTCTTAAACCATGTCACAGGACTGCCAGTGGCAGAAGTATGGACAGAAACCTCAAGACTAACAACCTGTTTCCTTCTACAGGGAAAGGCAGGAGAGGACTGTAGATGACAAGAGGTTGGAATTACACTGACAATGTGAAGGGTTTATTTGCATCTGTGTCTGGTTAACAAAAGATGGCTAAATACCATTTATCACATCTGAGGAAATTAGACATTAGAGTACTGAGTGCTAAGGATGTAGCTCAGTAATATAATAGAGCTTTAAAGCCCCTGGGCTCAGTCTATAGCCTTATCATTCCAAATAAAACGAATTTGGAACAATGTCTAGATTTGTTAGAAAAAAACATATTTAAAAAATTTTCTAATAGAGTTGTTATAAGCAACACAAGAATTTTTATTTTTTAAACATACAAACATTTACTAACGATTTGCGGTTTGGGATTTATTTCACACTCTTGACAGGAGAGGGGGTAAGTGTGTGGTTAAATAAGAACTGGCTTAGTGGATGATAGTATGAGTATGTAGGTTCTGCCTGCTTTATGTGTTTTCAGAATTCCCAGAACAAAAACAGTAACTCTTGAAAGAAAGATCTAGGTATATTACTAGGGATGGCATTAGGAAAAATTTCCTTATAGGTTGATTTGGAGGAGCAGAATTAGAAGGGTTCGGGGTGTCAGCTCTATACAGGATAAGAATACATATTCAGGAGGTCACATCATAGGAGCAGAAAAAGCTTAGCATGATTAGAGTAAATAGTGAGGCTGGACAGATGTATGGGATATTGGAGAGGATTTTCATCCTCAGGAAATGAGAGGTTAGGTTCTAGAAGTATTTTGAGGGGGTTAGGTGATACGTGCAACATAAATGTATGTGCTTTGGAAAGCCTGTTCTTTAGAAGGTACTGGATGGAGGTGATGGGATGAATATTTTGTTTTGTTTTTTTTTTCGTTGTTTGAGACAGGGTCTTGGTATGTAACTCTGGCTATTCTGGAACTTGATACCTAGACCAGGCTGGCCTTGAACTCAAACAGTTATCTTCCTGTTTCTGTCTCCTTAATGTTGGGGTACAGTGCTTAGTGCCACCATGCTAGGTGGGAAGAGTATAAGTATAATAATAGCCTACAGTTACTGTGTTTGTTTAGGTTAGACACTTTTTCTTTTTTCTGCTTTGTGTGTCTAATATGTTTGAACATCTCATCCCTTTGAAATTTGATGTGGCTGTGTGATTTGTTTTGGTTATTGAAAAGTGGCACATTGAGAACTGGAGAGATACCTTAGCTGTTAAGAACACTGACCTAAGTTCAATCCCTAGCATCCACAAACTCACAAATGTCTGTTAACTCCAGTTTCAGAGGATCTGATGTCCTCTGCTGGCCTCTATGGGCATTGCATGGTTGTGGTACACAGACATGGAGGCAAAATACCCATACATAAAATAAAGAAGGAAAGTAGTATATCCTTTATATGGGTGTATGTGTATATTTATATTTATTTGAGTGCATGTGGTTGCCTGTGTGGAACCATAGGGTAATTAATTGTAGGACTGAGTTCTCTTCCTTTGACCATGTGGGGTCTGGGGATTGAACTCAGGTCATCAGACTTGGTGGGGAGCATCTTTGCCTTCCAAGCCCAGCATATTACTTCTTCTTCTTCTTCTTTTTTTTTTTTTTTTTTGTTTGTTTGTTTGTTTGTTTTTTCGAGACAGGGTTTCTCTGTGTAATCCTGGCTGTCCTGGAACTCACTCTGTAGACCAGGCTGGCCTTGAACTCAGAAATCCACCTGCCTCTGCCTCCCAAGTGCTGGGACTAAAGGCTTGTGCCATCACTGCCCAGCCATATTACTTCTAAATGAAAGGTTTTTTTTGGTTTTTTTTTTTTTGTTGTTTTTGTTTTTGTTTTTAATATTTGATCACATCAGGCAAATCAGTCTCCTGTGTGTGTGTGTTTTGTATGTATTTGTGAGAATGTACATGAATGGTAACAAGTTGACATCAGCTGTCTTTCTTGATTACTCATTACATTAATTAAAAACATTTTTATTATTTTCTGTCTATGGGTGCTTGCTTACTTGTTCACCTGTGTACCACACCCTTGCAGTGTTCATGGAGGCTAAAAGAGGGCATTGGACCCCTTGGAATTGGAGTTAACAGGTAAATATGAGCCACCATGTGGTTGCCAGGAACCAATTCTGGCTCCTCTGTGGGAACAAAGTGTTCTTAACTACTGAAGCACCTCTCTAGCCCTTCTGCCTCTTTTTGAGACAGGGTGTCTTTGTACTCTGGTTGTTCTGGAACTCTCTGTGAAAACTTCCAACTCTGTCTCCCAAGGTCTGTACCACTTATACCTGCCTGTACTTTATTTTTTGAGAATTTCTTACTGTTTTGGCTAGACTGGCTGGTCAGTGAACCCCAAGAGTTCTCCTTTTTCCCCTCCCCAGTATTGGGATTACTGGCATACATCCATTGCACCTATCTTTTTAAGAAATTTTGGGGATCTGACCTCAGGTGTTCATGCTTGCAAAGCAAGCACTTTACCAACTGAACTATTTCACCTGCCTATTTGAGTGAAAGTTTAAAAAATGATGTTTGTTTTATCATTTTCTTATTTCTCATTTCCTTTTTCTTCTTTTCCCTTCCTCCCTCTCTCTCTCTCTCTCTCTCTCTCTCTCTCTCTCTCTCTCTCTCTCTCTCTCTCTCTTTTTCTTTCTTTCTTTCTGACAGGGTTTTTCTGTGTAGCTCTGGCTGCCTTGGTCTCTGTAGACTTGGCCTTGAACTCAGATGATCTGCCTGCCTCCTAAGTGCTGGTGCTGGGAGTAAAGACAGGCACCATCACTGCCTGACTAAAATCTCTTTTTAACATGTCATTCATTCACTCATTATTTATATATATATAGGTGTTTTGCCAGCATTTTTGTGCAAAGAGTGATGAATGTTTTGAAGCCCTGTTTTGGTCTCTGTAAGTAAGCCTAGGTGTGTGTATCAGCACATAAAAGTATGCATATACTCCAATACATATAGAAGTGTACACAGTATACACATATCTTAAGAAAATAAAATTGTGGGGCTTTGAGAGGTGGCAAGTACTTTATGCCCTTGGTGAGGACCTGGTTTTGGTTTCTAGCTCACAACTGTATGTAACTCGATCTATAGGATCTGACTCTCTTGGCTTCTGCTTGCATCAGGCATATATGTGTTTCATGCACATATATGAGGCAAACACTCAGATCTTTAAAAAATTATGTCGTTAAGCCAAGTGGTGGTGTCACATGCCTTTAATCCTAGCACTCTGGAGGCAGAGGCTGGTGGATCTCTGAATTTGAGGCCAACATGGTTTATAGAGTGAGTTCCAGGACAGCCAGGGCTACATAGAGAAACCTGGTCTCAAAACCCAAACCAAACTAAAACCAAACCAAAAAAATTTATGTGGCTGAAGAGATGGCTCATTGCTTAAGAGCATTGGCTTCTCTTTCAGAAGACTGAGGTTTAGTTCCCAGCACTGACATGGCCTCACAATTGTATGTGACTAGTTCCAGGGGATCTGATGCCCCTTTTGGCCTCTGTGAGCATCAATCAGGCCTTCGGGTAGTATTCAGATACACATGCAGGCAAAATACCAATACACATAAAAGTAAATAAAGTTTTATTCTTTTGCTCTCTTTATTCTTTTAAGCTGTTATCTCCTGCTTTCCCCCTATTGCAGTAATGACCTCATTTGTTTTCTTGCCTTTTTAGCTTATGTGGAAGCTCTGTGAGGTGGGGCACTTGCCTTGTGTTCACACTTGTGTCCCTAGAACTGAGTTATATGTAGAGGTATGTAGTACATGTGGGCTGAAGGAAAAAGTGACACATCCTCTGCCCAGATCACAAAAGGAACTTCTTGCCTTGTGGCAAACAGGAGTGTGGCCAACTTGGAACCTTAGGTTTTTGTTTGAATATGACTCAGATACTGCCAAGCACTGTCTGGTGTTTGACTAGAGGGTCCTTGGGATCATTCTTCCTCTGTCTGCTCCTTGTTGCTTATTTCCTGTTCATTCACATAGTAACCTGAGATAAGCGTCACCTGTCATGAGAATAAGAAGCTTGTCTAATTCCTGGCAACTTACTCTAAAAATCGAAGAGAAATGTATTTAAGCAGAAGCAGCAACATTACCAAAAGTAAAAGCTCATAGGATGAGTGAAGTGGAAGTTTCTGGACATGTCATGTGATGCAGACTCGTGGTGTTTTGAGTACCCTTATTAAAAGTAGGTTTTGAAAAATCTAAGCCTACAAATGAGACTAAAAATGGTACATGTAGGCATGTAGGGAAATTCCCTTCCCTTCATTTTCCTTCTGTGGTCATTTTTGCTTTTTGTGAGATAGTCTCGTGTACTCTATAGTCTGCTGGCCTTGAATCTGGGATCCTTTTGTCTCTATCCTGCCTTGAAAGTTCTGAGATTATATGTATACAATAACCACACTTATTTTGCTTTTTTCTTTTCTTTCTTTCTTTCTTTCTTTTTTTTTTTTTTTTTTTTTTGAGTTAGGGTTTCAGTACATAGCCCTGGCTGTTCTATAATTCAATATGTAGTTCAGGCTGGCCTCAAATTCACAGAGATCCCCCTGCTTTGCCTCCTGAGTGCTGGCATGATAGCAGTGAGCCACCATGCCCAACTTAAAATTCATTTGAAATAAATACTAGTACTTTCTGTTTGGTCTCTATCTTGTGAGTCTAACCCCAAATGTTTTTCTCCACTACCATATGCTGTTGATCTCTCAAGGATCTCTATGAGTTAGAGGACTAACTAACTCAGTGAAGAAGCAGAAGCAGGTATCCATTGGAGAGCAGTTCAGGGCCCTGCTGTGGGATTTTGGACTATTACTATTAATTGTGTAGGTAATGGAAGCTGGGCCTTGTGCTTGCTAGACAAGTTCTCTACCACTGAGCTGTACATCCCAGACCCCATTACTATTTGTTTAAATAATTAAAAAAATGAGATTATAATTACATCATTTCTCCTTTCCTCCCAACAAACCCCTCCCCTATATACATCCTTTTCATATTTATAACCTCATTTTCTTTATTGTTAATGGATGTGTAAGGTGTGTATATGCCACAGCAAGCATGTGGAAATCATAGGACAGATCCAGGTGTTGGTCCTCACCTTCTACTTTATTTGAGACAGTCTCTTGTTTGCTTCTGTATACACCAGGCTAGGCGGCTTACAAGCTTCTGGAGATTCTTTTATCTCTGCCTCCCATCTCAATGTAGAAGTGGTGGGATTACGAATGTGTGCTACTGCATTTAGGTTTCCTTGAATTCTAGGTATCTGAACTCAGGTTCTTTTTTCCCCTCACCCCTATATGCTCCCCCCTCCCCTCCAAGACAGGGTTTCTCTGTGTAGTCCTGGTTGTCCTGGAACTTTGCTCTCAGGCTGGCCTGGAGATCTATCCACCTGTTTCTGGCTCCTGAGTGTGGGGATTAAAGGTATACACCACCACAGCACGGTTGAACTCAGGTTCTTAGACTTGTACTGCAAGCTCTTTACTCCAGCCATCATTTCTGTCTTTTGAGGCAGAGTTTCAGTATTTATAGGCTGGCTTTGAACTTGATATGTTGCCCAGGCTCACCTTGAACTCAGGATCCTCCTGTATCAGTCTTTCCCAGTGCTTAGACTAATAGGTATATGCTTCTTCTGGTTTAGTGGTTTTTAGTATATTCAGTGTTGTGTAATCATAATCACTAATTCCTAGACAGTATCTTTGTATAAAACTACTAACTTTCCTTGCTAACCTCATCTTAACTCTTTAATCCACTCTATTATCTGTATATGCATTTACATATTTGGGAGATTTCATGTAGGTGAAATTGTACAATAAAATCTTTGACAATTTTAAACATTTATAATGAATTTTGGTCATTTTTATTCTTCATACTTGTTTAACCACTTCTCTTTCCTGCTGAAACCCTACTTTCCGCAATCTTTTCATAATTTGATTTTGGGTGTATGTGTATATGACACACTGTATGTAACTATGGTTACTAGCATCAACTTATTGAAGAAAATGATACACTTTCCCCAGCAACCATTAACTTATAGTAGTCCCTTAGGAGAGGTAGACCCTCATGAGCTTCTTCAACACCCATGATGAAATGTTGAAGGGCCCACCCAGTCTTGTTTAGGCCTTGTTCAGGTAACTGCAGCTGCTATGAATTCATGAATGCTATGCAGTCAGGCAGCCAGTAGAGAATCTTTTGTGTCCAGCTTCCCCCCACCCCCAAGCCCCCTGTGCTCCCAAGGCTTATCTATATACTTCAGTCCTTTAAAAATTTTACTTTTATTATTTTAAATTATATGTATGTCTGTACCTGGAGGTGTTAGGGTCTTTGGTAAGTGGTGAGCTGGCTGATGTGGGTGCTGACAGCTGAACTCAGACCCTCTGCAAGAGTAACATGTGTTCTTAGTTGCTGAGCCAACTCTCTGGAGCTGTACCCCTCCCATTCTTTCTGTTGTTCATTTTTTTTATTATTTATTTTTTTATTTTTATTTTTATTTTTTTCTGGTTTGGTTTTTCAAGACAGGCTCCATGCAGCTCTTGCTGTCCTGGAACTTGCTCTGTAATCAGACTGGCCTTGAACTCATGAGATCCATCTGCTTCTGCCTCCCAAGTGCTGGGTTCCCTCCCCTGTTAGAAGGTATGTAGAATTCCCTTTAATCCCTGCACTTGGTAGGAAGAGGCAGAATTCCTGTGAGTTTGAGCCAGCCTGTTCTACATAATCAATTCTGAGACAGTCAGGGACTAACTACATAAGAGACATATTTCAATAAAAGACAGTACATGCCCCACAGAAATCAAACTGTGTTAGATTTCTGGGAACTGGAGTTAATGACAGTTGTAAATCTCCATGTGGATCTTGGAAATTAAACCGTGGTCCTCTGCAAGAGTAATAAGTAGACTAACCACTGATCCATCGCTTTAGCTCCACCTCTCATTCTGTAAACCTTTTTCAGTGTTTTTATTTAAGTATATGAATATTTTTTCTGCATGTGTGCCTGGTGCCCACTGAAGCTAGAAGAGGCTGCTGGATCCCCTGGAACTGGAATTCCAGATGTTTGTGAGCCATCCTGTGGGTGCTTGGACTTGGACCCAGGTACAAGGTTGGAGGTCCTATTGGGGGATCAGAGACATGGCCCAATAGTTAAGAGCACTTACTGCTCTTGGCAGAGGACGTGAGTTTAGTTTCTCACACCACTATTTGGGTGGCTTATACACTCCTGTAACTAACTCAAGCTTCAGGAAATCCATTGCCCTTTTCTGGACTGTGCAGGCACCTGTATTCACATATGCGCAGACCAACCCCCACATTCATATGTAATTAAAAATAAAAGTAAATCTTAGAATATAAAAATTATTTTAGAATTACCAGCTTTCCTCACCTTTGCAGATTGATCTTTCCTTCTGGGTTTATAGTCTTGTTAAAAAGTACCTCCTAGCATTTCTTTGTGAAAAGGCTGTGTGTAAAGCTCCCTTTGGCCGCACATTTGGTATATTCCCTTCATCTTTGCCTGGGCATAATATTTTAGCTGGGCATAAAGTTTAAGTAAAGAAGTTATTATTTTTTTTTCACATGTTGGTCAGAGGACAATTTTTATGAATTCTCCCTTCCACCTTTACGTGTGTTCCAGGGATTGAATTTAGGTAGGTAGGCCTGTTTTGTTGTGGATTGCTAATCACTTTATCTGCCAAGTCTCACAGTCTCAAGCAATTCCTTTTTCTCCTTTCAAAATTGATCTTAGAGATCTGTGGAACATAGTGCTGGGTAAGAGTTCTTTCACGGAGCCATCCTAATTTAGTAATTCCATCCTAACTTATTCTTTTGGGTTCTTAGTAATAAAGATTTTCTTATCTTTCATGCTCTGAAGTTTCAATGTTGATTTGGAGTCCTGTTGAATTTTCTCTGAGCATAGAAAGCTCTTAACCTGAATGCCAGGTTTCCTTTATTGGCCATCCCTTTGAAAATTGCCTTTCTCCCATTTTTTTCTTTGCTTCCTAAGAAAAATTCTCTTTAGGATTTAAGCTCCTTGAAGGCAGTCTTCTTTGTTTACTTCTAATAGAGATGTATGTATAAAATTTGCTATTTTAATTATTTGAATGTGTACATATGGGCCTGGGAGTACAGCTCAGTGGTAGAACATTATTTACCTAGTATATATGAGGTCCTGGTTTCAATCCCTGGCAGTGTTTAAAAAACAACAACAACAACAAAATAAAACAAACAAAAAAAACCAACCAAAAACCAAATTTTAAAAAGCCAGGTGGGATTTCTATGACTTCAGAGTCAGCTTGGCCTGCATAGTTAGTTTAAGGCCAGGGTTAGATAGGAAGATTCTGTTGGGGGGTGTGGGTGGGGATTCTGGAAATAAGCATATTTATGTTGTTTTAATTTTAATGAATTATTTCTGTCAGAATATTATTATGTAGACCTGGCTGGAACTTACTATGTAGACCAGGCTGACATTGAAGTTACACAAATATGCCTGCTTCTACCTCCCAAGTGCCAGGATCAGGATTAAAGGCCTGTACTACTATCTTTTGCTCTCAACTTGAACTTCAGAAAATGATTTTTTTTTTTAATTGTACCTGTTTCTGTATTTTAGATGTATCTATAGGTCAATGTCAAGTAAGAGGACAAGTTGTGAAGTGCTTTTACTGGCTGAACTATTTCTCCAGCCCACCCAGCTCCCTTTAAAGCATTTCTTACATGTCTGCTGGTAACAACTTTTCGTTTCTATTTCTTGATGTATTTGGCTCTTATTCTTGGAGAATACTTTTTCTATATGAAAAGTTGACAGTTTTTCTTTCAACACACTGACTCTGGCCTTTGTTTCTTCTTTTTTCTTTCTTTCTTTCTTTTTTTTTAATTAAAAAATAAAATTGCCAGGTGGTGCTGGCACATGCTTTTAATCCCGTCAGACCCCTGCTGGGATTAATCAGGAGGCAGAGGCAGGCCAGCCCTTTGAGCTTGAGGCCAACCTAGTCTACACAGAGAGAATTTTAGGACAGTCAGGGCTACAAAGAGAAACTCTGTCTCAAAATTCAAAACAAATAAAAGTTATGTTTTGTTTGCGTGTATGTCTATGTAACATGTGCATGCCTGGTACCCAAGAAGCTTAGTAGAAGATGTTGGATCCTCTGGGACTGTAGTAACAACATTGTGAGCCTCTATGTGGGTGCTGGCAATTGAACCCTGGGTCTTCTGGAAGAACAGTCAACACACTTGGATTTAACTTCTGAACCATCTCTCTAGCACCTGGCATTGGTTTCTGATAAGTCACAATCTGTATTACTGTTCTGTATTTAAATGGATATTTTTAAAGTTTTGTTGCTGTAGATTGAATCTAGAACCTTGGACATGTTAGACAAATATCCCACTAGTGAGCTATGTTATTGTTTTTTTTTTTTGTGATTTATTTTATTTATACTATGTGTATGTGTTTGTGTATGGCAACCCATACATGCATGAATGGAATGTGAATGAAGGTTGTCCTGGAGGCTGGAGACATCAGATCTTCCCAAATCAGATCTCTCTGGAGCTGTTATTATAAATTGTGAGCTGCCCAGTGTGGGAGTTAGGAAATGAGTTTTGGATCCTTTTAAATTTGAAAAAGGTTTTTGTGTATGCATGTTTTGCCTGCATGTATGTTTTGTACCACATGTATGCCTGGTGTCTACAGAGGTTAAAAGAGAGGGTGTTGGATCCCCAGGAACTGGAGTTCCAGGTGGTTGTGAACCGGTGTATGGGTGCTGGGAATTGAACCTGGGTCCTCTGAAAGAGTAGCCTGTGCTCTTAAAAGCTGAGCCATCTCTCTAGCCCCCAGTAAATATTCATATCTACTGAGCTATATCTCCAGCCTAAGCTCTTATTTTTTTGAAAGGTACTCTCTGTAACTTAGGATGGCCTGGAACTTAATGTAGCCTGGACTTAATTGAGTCTGATAAGCAACATTTATTTACTTATTTTTTTTTTCTTTTTCTTTTTTTTTTTCAGTTTGAATTATATGCTTTGGTATGAGTTCCTTGTATTTTTGTCATGCTTGGGATTTGCTAAGTTGACTGTTAGTTTGTCTCACTAAATTGGGAAATATCCCCCCAAAGGTTTTTTTTCTGCTTCATCCTTTCTTTACTTTTTGGGTGGGAATACAGACTTTGTTTTTTCCTCAGCATGGTGAAACTATATTCTCGCTTCTCCTAATTTTTTCCCCTGTTTTTAAAAGTTTGGATATTTTTAATCTAGTTTCATTTTTTTGACTCTTTTCCTCAAATGTGCTTTAAATTTTTTGTTTTTGAGAGAGGCTCTCTCTTTGTAGTTCAGACTGACCTTGAAACTCTGTAGACTGGAGAGATTGCTCAGTGGTTAAGGTTGAGCACTGTTCTTCTAGAGTACCTGAGTTTGAGTTCCAGGGGATTTGACACCTTCTGGCCTCTGCAAGTACACAACATACACACACAGAGACATATACATGAATAATATAATAAAATATTATTTTAAAAAATGAGAATCTCTGTGGATCAGGCTGGCTATGAATTCAGAGAGGTCATCCTGCCTCTGACTCCTGAGTACTGGGACTGAAGGCGTACACCACCACAGCTAGCTTCCAGTGTGCCATTAAGACAGTCTATTAAGGGAGTGGAGAGATTGCTCAGTGGTTAAGAACACTTGCTCTTCTTGTAGAGTGCCTTGGCTGTGATTTAGCATTCATAGTGATCCTTAGTTCCAATTCTGTGAGATCCAGTGACCTCTTCTGATCCTTACGTATGCTTGATACTCCTGTGGTGTACACACACACACACACACACACACACACACACACACACACACAGGTAAACCACTGGTGCACATAAATCATATATTTAAAAAAGACGATCCATTGACATTTTTATTTTTAGACACTATTTCTTAGCTATAGATTTCCCAGTCTCTTCCCGCTTCCTTTCATTTTCTTTAATACTTGGGATTGAACCAGGGCTTGGTGCATATATGCAGTCACCCTACTACTAAGCACATCCCTAACTCACTATGCTTTTTACTTTGAGATAGCATGTCACTAGTTAGGAGTGTTTTGAATTTACTCTGTGGCCCAGAAAGGCCACAGACAGGTGATTTTCCTACTCTATTTTGGTATGGCAACATATAGTCCTTTTAATAATATCCA
Organism: Arvicanthis niloticus; assembly: GCF_011762505.2. Taxonomy (NCBI): domain Eukaryota; kingdom Metazoa; phylum Chordata; class Mammalia; order Rodentia; family Muridae; genus Arvicanthis; species Arvicanthis niloticus. Next base: position 38,650,879 of record NC_047664.1, read on the forward strand.
CTTCTCTGTCATAATTTTTAATTATTTTAATTTTTAAAAATGTGTATGGGCATTTCGCCTGTGTATTTGTACACTGCAAGTGTGCCTGGTGTCTGTGGAGGCCAGACGGGGAGTGTTAGACTCTTGGAACTTGAGTTGCAAGTAGTTGTGAGCTACCATGTAGTTGCTGGGAACTGAAACTGGGTTCTCTGTAAAAAGCAGTAAGTGCTCTTAACACTGAGCCACCACTTTAATCCACAAGTTAAACTCTTAAATCGGGCATCCTGCCATATTGGTTGTTGGTGATATATCTGTCCCGACTATTTTCCCTTTTATAAATGATTACTTGTCTTTTTAGCTGTATTATTTTGTGATATTAAAATTACTTTCTACAGACTAAATTATTATATAAAACATTGTAAATGGTTTCAAAACACAAAACTGAATAAAATGTAACATCAACAAAACTATAGAGCGATTGACATACTTATCCTAGGTTTAAAATGTAATATGTTGCTTTTTTTCTTCTTTTTATTTTTTATTTTTTTAAAATACTGTAGTGTTCTAAGAACCAAAGCACCTAGGCTGGATGGAATTTAGCATCAGAAAAAGTCCTCTTTCTGTTCAGAAAGTTGTAAAGTGCATGAAGATGAAGCAGGCACCAGAAATCCTTGGCAGTGCAAATGGAAAGACTCAGAACTGTGAAGTGAATCACGAATGTTCTGTATTCCTCAGCAAAGCTCAACTTTCTAACAGCCTACAGGAGGGGGTCATGCAGAAATTTAACGGCCATGATGCGCTCCCCTTTATTCCAGCAGAGAAGTTGAAAGATCTTACTTCTTGTGTGTTTAATGGAGAACCTGGTGCTCATGATACTAAATTGTGTTTTGAGTCCCAGGAAGTAAAAGGAATTGGGACACCACCCAATACTACTCCTATCAAAAATGGCTCTCCAGAAATTAAACTAAAAATCACCAAAACATACATGAATGGGAAACCTCTCTTTGAATCTTCAATTTGTGGTGACAGCGCTGCTGATGTGTCTCAGTCAGAAGAAAATGGACAAAAATCGGATAATAAGACTAGGAGGAACAGGAAGAGGAGCATAAAGTATGACTCTTTACTGGAGCAGGGCCTTGTGGAAGCAGCTTTAGTATCCAAGATCTCAAGTCCTACAGATAAAAAGGTATTTGTGAAGGATTCTGTTGGGTTATATGACAATTAATGGTGTGCACGAGACCTATGTAGAATACCTTAAAATGTATGACAGTGGGTGGGAAGGATGGGAAACAAGCCTGATGGTGGCAGTTGCTGTCTTGCCTTGGCCCTATGTAGGTGATACTGATTGAGGCTTGGCTCCTGGTTGGTTGTTGGACTTCGAAATATCTGGACATTGCTCTTATTAGATACCACAGCCACAAGTTGTGCCACTTGAGAAGTCTAGTGAGGTTAACCATTCAGGATTAAAATGGCTAAAAAGGCTAGATGTGGTGGTTCACACCTTTGATCACAGCACTCAAGAGACAGAGGTAGGCAGACCTAAGTTCAAGGCCAACCAGGATTGCCAATAAGACCCTGTCTGAAAAACAACAAGAACAATAATTTCTGAATCTAGGTCTGTCAGGTTTCATGACCTTATTAGGTCTACTGTTTTTATGGGTTCCATCTCTCCAGTGTTTTTAGGCTAACTGCTCAGTGGAGCTACATCTGTGCCATCCAGTGAATGATGGAGCAAAGCTGTGCTATGGAGAGGTGCTGCTGTCATGCTTTCTACATATGCCACAGTCTACTCAGTGGGCTTTTCAACCAAGTGGTTTAGCAGCCGACTGCCTCCTTGATAGCTGGACTATGTCATACACCTTCCTGTTTTTGGGTTTTAATGTAGAACCTAGCACTTTGTCTATAAGCAGGCATGTGCTGATTCATTCCTAAAGGCTGAGAAGGAAAAGCCCTGATTTCAGGTGGAAGAATATGTGGTTATTCTGTTAGATGGTTTATGTCATTAGTGTCATAAAAGTGACACGCAGAATGGTCCTGACACTTGAGTGAGTATAGATCATGTGAAACAGCTTAGTGACTTGGTCTTGCTAGAAAGAAATAGGGACACCAAGTAGATCCTTGCTCGTTAGTCTTGATGGCCTTGAGGGTACTAGGTGTTTTGACCTTTAGTTGCAGCCAGTTACCACTGAGAAAACTCAAGACAGGTAAGTTGAAATTCAAAAGAATTGTTGGCATTGTGGAAGTTGGAGTATTTAGTTTAAAATTGTGAAATTTTGTTTAGAATTACCACAGACAAAGAACAGTTGAAATTTCTTTGAAATTCTTAAAACCACAAATTACTTTTAGGGTTTAAAAGTAGTGGTTATACCGGGCGGTGGTGGCGTACGCCTTTAATCCCAGCACTTGGGAGGCAGAGGCAGAGGCAGGTGGATTTCTGAGTTCGAGGCCAGCCTGGTCTACAGAGTGAGTTCCAGGACAGCCAGGGCTACACAGAGAAACCCTGTCTCAAAAAACAAAAAACAAAAAACAAAAAAAAACCCCAAAAACAAAAAAAGTAGTGGTTATGAGGAGCTGTTTTATTCTTGCTAATGGAATTCCAAAGGTAAATCTTTGTTTTTTTCCTTTTTTTGACTGGGAATGGGGTATGGTTTCACTATGTGGCTCTGATTTGAACTCATAGATATCTGTCCATCGCTGCTTCATAAGTGCTAGGATGTGGGATTAAAAGTTTGCATCATACCTGCCCAAAGGTAAATATTTTAAAAGACCAGTATAATAACCTGGGCTCATCTAGAGGTTTATGGGCATGCCTATAGATGTAGTGAACCTTAATGCTTTCACAGGTTTTTGAAGAGGCCTGAGCATGATTATCACAGACTGGACTTTTCTTCCTAGTTTTGCCATTTGATTTGATTAAAATTGCTCTCACTTATACAGTAAAGTAAAACTGAAATGCTGTGCAGTCATCTGAACTAACATTTCTTGAAAGTATATTATGAATCTTGAGTAGTCTGCACTGTTGTGCTTACAAATCTGTAACAGCCAATGAGATTTATGGGTAAATACGCAACAAGAGAAGGAATTGCCCTAAGAGAGGATGTTGAAGCCCATGTTCCAGAGATGGAGAAACTGAGCTTAAGAGAGCTTTGAACACTTACAGCACATGCTCACATATAGGTGCAAACGCTTGTCTCTGCACTAATGGTGGGGCTAGGGCCCTTGCTTCAGCACAGGAGGTTGATATGTTGATTGAGGTATATGTTCTCAAATACCAACTATCAGACATGTATGTGGCCAGGGTAGGGGACAGAATGTTTTGAGTGTTCTGTGAATAAAGCACCAACTTAGTAATATTGAGAACTTGCTATTTGTCAGGTCTTAAGATAATGCTTTAGATGAGAATGAGAGAAAGTAATTGTGAGAAGTGATTGATATTGAAGGTGAAATCTAAAGTACGTAAGGGAAGCATTCTCTGAAGATCAGGCCCTTAAACATGGACACACAAGTGCTTTTCCAGTGAGTTATACCCCAGTCTTCTCCATACTGCATTTTGAACCTTTAAACTTCTTATTTTAAACTTCTAATTAATACTTGTTCTTTTATAGATAGAAGGTTGAATTTAAGGATAATTACTTAATGTTAATATTTATCTTTTGTTGTTCACTTATAGATTCCAGTTAAGAAGGAGTCTTGTCCAAATACTGGCAGAGACCTCTTGTTAAAATACAACGTTGGTGATTTGGTGTGGTCCAAAGTGTCAGGTTACCCTTGGTGGCCTTGCATGGTTTCTGCTGACCCACTCCTTCACAGTCATACCAAACTTAAAGGTACTAAATTTGGACTCTTTCTTTTCATCTTCCTCTTCTGCACCAAACCTTTCTAATTTGCGTGTTTCTTTTCCATGCTTTGCTAAGTGGTCTTACTAGCTACTTTTACAGCTTTGTCTTAGGTGGCTGATTGGTTCAGATGTGATATATCCATTTCCTAAAAACAGGGTTTATCTGATTGAACTGGTACTAACAGGTGAATAACTTATAAGAATATTTTTTTTAGATTTATTTATGTTTTATGTGTGTTTTGCCTGCATGTATGTACATCAACCGCATGTATGTACATCAACCACATGTATACCTGGTACCCGTGGAGGTCAGAAGGTGACATTGTCTCCTTTTAAACTAGAATTATGTATGGTTGTGAGCTATCATGTGGGTGCTAAGAACTGAACCTGGGTCCTCCACAAGAACAAGTGCTCTAAACCGTTGAGCAGTTTCTCTGTAGCTGGGGAAACACTCTTTACCTTGTATTAGCCTCAAGTTTTATGACAAAAATTATTATTTAAATATGTAGTGATTATTTGTAGACTAATATTTGATAATATATTAACTTTAAATTATATAAAAAAAACCTCCATTCATTTTATTAGGCTTGGAAAGCAGGGAGAAAGCTAGAAATGATAATCTGATTTAGAAAACTTGAATAAATTGGCTCATGAAACAGCTAAAGAATGTATTAAAAATGTGTTCTTGATACAAAGTAAATAGTTTAAAATAAAAGGTAATTTAAGAATAGTTTAAAATAAAAGATAATTTAGCTCATCAGTATGTTAAGTATATAAGAACAACCCACTGAAAATGATTTGGAAAGAAAAGTAACCAAGGATCATGTGGATCTATTTATTTATTTATTTATTTATTTATTTATTTATTTACTTATTTACTTACTTACTTACTTACTTACTGAGACTCGTAGTTCAGGTTGGCCGTATAAAACTCATGATCCTTCTGCTTCAGCCCCTAGTGTGGGGATGTGTACTACTATGCTTTGGAAAGTTCTTCTAAAGTTTGAATTTGATTTGAAGAAGGTACGGTGTGTTACATTAAAGTTAGGCTGAATAAGTTTATGTTCTTGACATGTGTACCCCTCTGAAATGTGGACAACCACAGCTATGACAGTCCAAGGTTGGTATTCTAGTCCAGAACTGCTGCTGACCACTCAGTCTTGTATGGTCCATCCTTTGTGGCATACCGAAGCATGTGCCCCCTGGTCTTTGAGGTCTGACAGGAGTGGTGCCTGCTCCATTTGGTTTTGGGTTATTGTATTGCCACCTGTTTGCCACATATAGGTTTGTTGGCTGGCTGTGTGCAGGTAGTTGGAGGGAATGACAGGGCCCTATGAACTAGCAAGTTTGGACTGGAAGGGACAGTGCTTAAGATGAGGAAAACCTGAGTATCATGCCTGTCTTGCCTTGGCCTCTGTCCTAAGGGTGTAGTGTTTTGTTGTGTGATGAGAAACACTTAATAGTCTATAGGGCTGCACAGTGTGAAGTGCACATGAATGCACGTTAAGTACACACAGAATAAATAAATTATATGTATATATCTATATGAAGGTTTTGTATATTTTTCTCTACTGAGATAGTATATCTGCCATCTTTTACTTGTATTATTTTGTCAGCTGCTACTTTACCTAGTTTGGGGCTTTGGTCTAAATTATAACCTTAAGCATGCAGATGCCTATCCTTTGTCTCTTGGAACTCTGTGGTCTTTTGTCCATGTGACTTTCTCTGTGCTTTATTCTTGTTTCTGTACATACCTGGCCTTGCTTGCACTTAAGGTTTTTCTTCTTTCCCAGACTTAACTCTGAGGTAGTCTTGTGGGATCTCTACTCTGTGCATAAATGGCTGCTGTAAACTCAGTAGGCTCCATAAACTCTAGAGAGTCTCTGGGCAAACCTCTCCCTAGCTTAAAGGGCCAGGAAGATCTCAAACTCACAAGATCCTCCCGATTCTGCCTTCTAAGTGCATAGGCTACCACCACTCAGCTACTTTTATTATCTTAATTATGTGTGTGTGCGCTCGTGCGTGCATCTGTGCCTGTCTGTCTGTCTCTCTGTGTGCACATAAGTTCAGTACCCTAGGAGACCAGAGGCTTGAGATCTCCTTATGGGTAATTGTAAGCCACCATTTCTAGAACTTAGAACCTGTAAGCCAGGTTCTAGGAATTGAATTTGTGTTCCCTGGAAGAACAGCAAGCACTCTTAACTGCTGAGTGATCTTGTCACCTTCCAAATAAAATTATTATAGGTTGAATATACTCATTAAAAAAAAAAAAAGAAACCTGGGCTATGTTTTTTTTTTTTTTCCCATATCCATCTCCTTTTATCCTAGCAGAGGCAGGCAAACCTCTGTAAGTTTGAAGCCAGCCTAGTCATGGTCTACATAGGGAGTTCCAGGACAGTCAGGGCTATATAGAGACTACCTCAAAAAGAAAAGAAAGAAAAATAAATAAAGAAAATTAAGTTATGTTGGCATTTTAAAAAGATTTATTTATGAATTTTATGTATGAGTGTTCTGTCTTCATGCACATCAGAAGAGGGATTCAGATCCCATTACAGATGGTTGCTGGAAATTGAACTCAGGACCTCTGGAAGAGTACTCAGGTATTCTTAACTGTTGAGCCTTTTCTCTAGACTTCTGCTGATAAATTTTTAAGTAGGAAAGAACTTCAGAAATATTATACTCAAACCAAGTGTGGTTGTTTATGCCTTTAATCCTAGTACTGAGGAGGTATTATATAAAAGCAGATTGCAAATTGTAGCTTAGGTCAGCCTAAGCGACATAATGAGCTCCTGTCTAAAAGAAAAAGTACTTGGGCATGGTGGCAGACACCTTTAGTCACAGCATCAAGGAGGCAGAGACAGTTAGATCTATGTGAGCTTGAGACCAGCCTGGCCTGCTTAGCAAGTTTCAGGCTAACTGAGGTTACATAGTGAGACCTTGTCTCAAGAAAAAAAGTAGGAGCTCAAGAGATGGCTCAGCAGTTAAGAACATGTGTTCCTCCAGAGGTCCTCAGTTCAATTCCTGGCATCCATATGGCTAACTGTATATAATTGTATATAACTGTGCAGTCTTAACTGAGGTCTCTAGGGATCTGATGCCTTCTGGTGTGTATTTATGTAGACAAAGCACCCAAACACATAAAATACATAAATAGATTTTTTTAAAAACATTTTATAAACTTTGGGCCAAGCTATAGTAATCTGTTTTGGCAACTGATATATCAGGATTATCTTTTCTGTCATTAACTGTTTTTAGTTTTTGAGACAAGGTTTCATTATAGCCCTGACTGGTCTGGATCTCTCCCTGTCGATCAGACTGACTTCAGACTTGCAGAGATCCACCTGAATCTGCCTCCTGAATATTGAGATTAAAGGTGTTTATCACACTTGGCTAGGCATTAAGTTTTTTCTTCCTTAAAACAACAACAAAAATAAACTTTTATGTGTATGTATGTGCGTGTGAGTGCAGTTCCCCATGGAAATCAGATTTCCCTTGAGTTGGAGTTACAGGTGGTTATATGTCACAGTATATAAGTGCTGGGAATAGAACTTGAGTCCTCTGGAAGAACAGCAAGTGCTGTTAGCTGTTGAGCCACCTCTCCACCCTGACAGTAACTATTTTAAAACATTATTTAAATCACTATTGATTCAGATGCTTTAATTTTAGCACTTGGAAGGCAGAAACAGGCAGATCTCTTAGTTTGAGGCCAACTTGGTCTACAGAGCTAGTTCCAGGACAGCTAAGGCTACATAAAGAAACTGTCTTGAAAAAACAACAACAAATATTAATTAATTTTATATACTATAAAAGATTTTCAGGGCTGGGGAGGTGGCACTCCCCAGTGGTTAAGAACACTGACTATTCTTCCAGAGGTCCTGAGTTCAATTTCCAGAAACCACATGGTGGCTTACAACCATCTGTAATGGGATACAATGCCCTCTTCTGGTGTGTCTGAAGAGAGTGACTGTGCTCATATATATAAAATAAACAAATCTTTAAAAAAAATAGATTTTCATTATGAACCAATGATATATATTTATGCTAATTTTCATTACTCAAATTAAAGTGTTGACAAAAACCAAATTGCCTGACAGCTCTTTTGTTCTTTTAAAAAGCTTACTAGCTTAAAAGTAACTGTTACACATAGTGGGCTTCATTATGACATTTTTATACATAAGTATATATTTTGATGATATTCACTCCCATCACTCTCTTTTGTCTCCATCTTACCCCTTCTTCTCATCTCATCCTCCTACTTTAATGTCTTTTGTTTTTGAGGAAAGCAAGACCAGTTAATTAAATTGTGAGCTGCCATGTGAGTGCTGGGAATTGAATCCAGACATACATGTAGGCAAAATACTTATATACATTAAATAATAAAAATAAAACGTAGCAGGGCATGGTGGCATACTACTTTAATCCTAGTATTCTCAAAGCAAAGGTAGGTGGATCTCTGAGTTTGAGCTAGCTTGGTTTACAAAGCAGGTTTCAGAACAGCCAGGGCAACACACAGAAACCCTGTCTCAAAATAAAATAAGATAAAATAAAAATATTAAAATAAAGAAAAAAATACCTTCTTTTTTCCTAGAAAACAAGAAATTTCTCTGTTCAGTGTCTTTACCTTGCACTTTTAAGTTTGTTACCCTGAGAGCCTGTTCAGAACTTATATTTTAGATTGATTTTTGTGGGAAGCTTTCTGGTCCTTGGTCCTTGGGTTACTCTTGTGTGTGAGCATAGTATTCAGAGCTACTGTGGCCACAAACATAAAACTTGATACCTGACCACCTTTGCTTTAGAGGACTGGACTCACCATCAGCCACTTTACTGGAGGCATCTTTAAAGATGCAATGAAGAGGTTTTTCTTCTTGGTGTTCTAGCTATCCAGGAAGTTTTATTTTCTTTAGGATAAAGGCTAAAGGTCTTTTTACCTCTTGTTACTGAAATCTGACCTTTTGACTGGCTTACCTGTGTCTGTCTCTTTCAGCCTCAGCAACATCTGAAGTTTCAGGGGTTAGTGGTCTCTTTGCTCATTGCTCTGGCTGCACTGAGAGATGCTGCTGCTTCTTGCAGCTAAGAGTGACAGTAAGGACTATCTGAGAGGTTTGTTGTGGTCTCAGGGATGCTTTGAGGTTGAATGCTCTTATGTAAGCACTGTGCCCATGGTAGCCAGAAGAGAGGGCATCAGATCCCATGGAAGTGGGTTGGTAGGTCATTAATGGGATGGGTAGGGATGGGTTACTGAGTCCAGCCCAGTACTGCCCTCTCACTGCTGCTGTTGGCTTTGGTGTAAGTGCCCTTCTGATGAGTCTTGTCCTGTCTAAAATCTTAAGAAGATACTGAAAGAGGGAAGATGAAGTATTTTTATTTAGCTTCTTTTTCCCCCAGTCTCCTTTTATACCTTCTCTATCTCTGATGAGTGGATTTTCTTCTTGTGCATGGAGTATATTGAGGATAAAAAGGTAGAATTCATGTTGAGATTAATAAGCACAAACAACACCAAGTAAAATAATTTCAAAGCAGTCGTAGATTTGCCCGGTTTCATCCCAAATTTTAATGTTCATGTTTTTTATTTTTAAAATTAGGTCAGAAAAAAAGTGCACGCCAGTATCATGTACAGTTCTTTGGTGATGCCCCAGAAAGAGCTTGGATATTTGAGAAGAGCCTTGTTGCTTTTGAAGGAGAAGAACAATTTGAAAAATTATGTCAAGAAAGTGCCAAGCAGGCACCCACGAAAGCTGAGAAAATCAAGGTGATAGACACTCCTTTGGTGTGACCTTATAGTTACTATAAGTGATATAAGTGATTTCTTATGTTGGTTGTTTACCTTTTTTTTTTTTTTGAGATAGGGTCTTATGTAGCCCTGGCTGGCCTTGAATGCATAGAGATCCACCTGCCTCTGCCTCTCTAGCCCTGGAATTAAAAATGTGAGCCAACATGCTCAGCCTGCATTTGTCATTTACTTTTACCTGAGTATTTAATTTTTCTTTTACTCATTTGATGACTCAGAGGAATAATTTATTTTTTGATTTTATTTTCTTTTATAGAGAGAAACTATTAGTTAAAGCTATTAGAGTTGATTGCTAGTTTAAAGAAACAATAGTTGTCAGCTGAGTTATGTCTAAAATTTTAGTTGGTTTTTTATAGGTTTTTCTTATAATACTGTGGAAGTGTTTTTAATTGAGTCACCTTTTATGCAATAAAATTTATAATTTATTTTTTTCCAGTTGTTGAAACCTATTTCGGGGAGATTGAGAGCCCAGTGGGAAATGGGCATTGTCCAAGCTGAGGAAGCTGCTAGCATGTCAGTAGAGGAGCGGAAAGCCAAATTTACCTTCCTTTATGTGGGGGACCAACTGCACCTCAACCCTCAAGTGGCTAAGGAGGCTGGCATTGCTACAGAACCTTTGGGAGAAATGGTGGACTCTTCAGGGGCCAGTGAAGAAGCTGCTGTAGACCCTGGGTCTATGAGAGAAGAGGATATTCCCATGAAGAGAAGGCGAAGAGCTAAAAGGTCTAGTTCTGCTGAGAACCAAGAAGGTGACCCTGGCACAGAAAAGAGTATACCGCCAAAGGTGGCAGAGGCTGAACCTAAGAGAGGAGTAGGCTCTCCTGCAGGGAGAAAAAAGTCCACAGGCTCTGCTCCTCGGAGCAGGAAGGGAGACTCAGCAGCCCAGTTTTTAGTCTTTTGTCAAAAACACAGAGATGAGGTAAGTACTCTGATGGATTCTGAGTTGTTTGTCATGCCACAGGATTTCCAAATTTGATGAACATCCCTTTAGTGCAGAATCCTGTTTCTTAGTATGCTGGTTAAGCACAGTTTAGTTTTTAGCTGTAACAATTACTGTTGGAACACAGCCCTTTGCAGGCTTGGTTGCCACCATGTTCCTTCACAGTGGATAAAAAGTTGCAGCAGTGGGAAGTGGGAAATGAATTTCACTGGGCCTCCCTTTGCTGGAAGCTGGGCTTAGTCCTTGACATTCAGCTCTTGATGAGCATTTTCTCTTAAACTGTTTTTTGAAGCATTCAGTATGGGACATGGCTTACTTATAAAGATGGTGATGTTAGCACCGAGTATGCTGAAGATTTATTTCTATAATACTTCAGAGGATAGTGATATATAAATGAGTAAAGTATTTAAGTACTTTTATTTCTTAACATAAAATATATCATCTCTTGGTGCCTGTGTCTCGTTTCCATTGTAAGGAACCAAGGCTTTTTATAGTGTGAGTCATGAAGCCATCTCTATTATAATGTCTCTTTTAATTTTACTTTCATGGGTTGTTTGGTTTTTGTTGTTGTTGTTGTTGTTCAGAATTTCAAATACATATTAAAGTCACCAGTAAGCAGTATTATCTGGGGGCTAGAGAGATGGCTTAATAGTTAACACTCACATAGTGGCTCACAACTAATTACTTTAGTTCCTGGGGATCCTCTTTTGATACCACATTTATGCAGGCAAACACTCATACAAATAAAAATAAATACATATTTAAAAACTAAAGAGAAAATTGGATGGTAGTGTACCTTTAATCCTAGCACTCGGGAGGCATAAGCCCATGGGTCTCTTGAGTTTAGGGCTAGCCTAGTGTACAGAGCGAGTTCCAGTATAGTCAGGACTACACGTCCTGTCTAGAAACCCTCCCCTCACAAAAAAAAAAAAAAAAAAAAAAAAAAAATAGGGAGGAGAGAAAGATAACATCTGGACTAGTGAGATGGCTTGCTGCATTATAACATTCTCACCAGCTGATGACCCTAGTTTGATCCCTGGGGTACACTGGTAGAAGGAGAGAACTGTTGGGGTCTGGAAATATCCACACAAACCATATGCACACCAATTTTAGTTAAGCAAGAATAGTTTATTGAACGCATACCATAATATTGGACATTCAAGATTATAAGAAGGAAAAACCTAATTGTGGCACCAGTCTGTCCTCAAGGCAGGCTTTTTATAGGAAAAATCAGGTTCAAAAGTTCAAAGGCAAGCAGTGAAGTGATACACAGTTTTGGCTCACTAGACAAAGTATCATCAGCCAACCTTTAAGCTGATTGGTCCAACTGAGGTAAGAAGGGTGGTAGACAGGTTCTGAACAAGGAGATTTTAGAACATTGAGATAACAGGGTACAATTGATTCAGCCATAACTTTTTGGCTTATTAGTAACATTCTTTATTGTCAGCTTCTGGGAAGTAGAGTCTGAGAATCTGAACTTAATTTCACTTTATGAGCAAAATGGAGACTGAATACAAAATGGCTACTGTTATGTTGAAAGGAGCAGGCCTCAACAAGAACCATCTTCAAATTGTCCTTTGACCTCTGCACATGCAACATACACACAATGAATACCTAATTTTAAATTAGTTTAAAAATAAAAGAAAAAATATTTCTTGTCCAAACATTATCCATGCCCTTGTTTTGTGTCAGGCAGCATGGCCTGGTGCAGGATCATGAGGAATTTAAGGAGTTGATTAACTGAATGGTTATGGGTATTGTAAGAAAATCATGGAACATGTTATTTTTGTCTCTACATGGTAGCTTAGAAGTCTTCCCAGAGAAAATATTGGAGTAGTATCTTGAAGAAGAATCTGTAAACCATGTTGGGCGTGGTAATGCATGGGAATGCACAGATGTACTATCTTCAGCACTATTTGGAGACTGACACAGGATGATTGAGTTTGAGGATAGCCTGGGCTACATAGATTACCTCCCTCTCAAAAAAAAAAAAGGAAAAAAAGACAAAACAGAACTAATAGCATCTTCCTTGGGAATGGAAGGTTTATTTAAGTATTAGAAAATCTGTTGAGGCTGGAAAGTTGGATCAGTGGTTAAGAGCCCATACTGTTCATGCAGTGGCTTAGAGTTTGATTTTTACTACCCATGTCAATTGGCTCACAAATGTTTGCAATTCTACCTCCTGGGGAACCAATGTATTTAGACTCTATCTGCACATACAGATAAATTATTAATTTTTTTATTTATTTAGACACAGGCTCTCACTGTATAGCTCTGCCTGGCTTAGAACTCACAAAGATCTCCTTGCTTCTGCTTCCAGAATGTTGTGATTAAAGATGTGCACCACTGCCATGCCTTGTAATCATAGGTGGTTTTCAAAGGTCAATCAAAAGCTGAATGTGGTGGCACACACCTTTAATCCTAGCACATGGCCAGCAGAGTCTAGCCTGTCCTACATAGTGAGGCATTGTCTTTAAAAATTAAACAGAGGCTATAGAGATGGCTCAGTGATAAGAGCACTAGCTGCTCTTCCAGAGCTCAAGCTATGAAAGTGAGGATATAGTAATGGAGACACAGCAAATGCAAGGACCTGCCAGAATGAGAACGTTGATGTCCAGCATTTATGAGTAGTTTAAGTTCATTGCAGCAGAAAGCCTTAGTAATAATCTGAACAGATACATCGCTCAATCCCTAGCACACATGTAGTGCCTTAGGACAGACTGTAATTCCAGTTCCAGGGAACCTGACACTCTTCTGAACTCTGGACAACCATGTGCACACATGGTGTGCAGACATATGCAGGCAAAACACTTATAAGTTAAAAGCAGACAAACAGAAACCTTGGTCAATATGGAAGAGGAGTTTTCCACCTTAGAATAAAGGATTACTTTCTTTTTAAAATATTTTTCTTGTTATTAAATAAATAAAATTTATGTGTTTGTGCACCACTTATGTCCCTGCTGTCCTTAGAGGCCAGAAGAGGGCATTACATCCCCTGGAATTGGAGTCACAATCATTTCTGAGCTACCAAGTAGGTGCTGGGAGTCAAACCAGGTCCTCTTAAAGGGCAGCCAATACTCTTAACTGCTGAGCTGTCTCTCCAGCTCTCAAGGAAAGGATTTTTTAAATAAGCAATCTGAGTACAGATTGTGAAGAAACTGTTTTAAAATGGAGATTTTTTTTTTTTAATGTGTCAAGGACACCATACACAATTGAAATGACAAGATTTGTCAGCTAGTTTTAAGGGACAAAATGGCAATTTACAGGTGAGTTTCAGTGACTTATAAGTACATGAAGAGGTATCGTTCAAGCCCACACATAGACAGAGACTTACAAATTGAATTTATGACTCATTATTACATAGTCATCAGGTGAGCAACAGTGATCTTGGAGCTAACTACTTGGGGCTTGAGAAAATGAGCAAGGTAGCAATTCTTGGACAAAGCTGGTGGGGAATAAATACTTTATCATACTTGTTTTAGAGAGGAGTTAGCAGTACCTGATGTGCTTTATTTCTTTAATTTCATGCCTAAGTATTTACTGTAAAACAATTTCACCCTTGCATCGAACCAAAGGAAAGCACAATATTCAACACTAAAAAGTTGTCAGTGATAGTTGTTATCTGTTCTTACAGTGTATAATATGCCAAAGTAAATTTATTAGATTTTGAAGAAGAAAGCAAGCTGTAGAATGTTATGTAGATCCTGTTGCTTCTTTAAAGTCTGAGGAATATGGTATATTACTTGCACCTCAGTATCTGTTTTTATCCAAAAAGAGAAAATGGTCAGCTGAGAAAGTGTATGCCCAATGTTAAGTGTTAACTCTTAGGAAACATAATTAACTGTTGAATTTGATGTGTTGTTACAAAGTACTCAGTAGTATGTGGTCAGTTACAATGGCAGATTTTTGTGGGAAGGGTAGCAGATAAACTCAAAATGGATACAACAAGTATTTGACAGTTTAGCTGAAACAGAATTGATGAGGAACTATGTGTTCTTATCCTTTGGTTGGAAGTTGGGCAGAGCTTTAACAAATAGGAATTCTAGCTAGTTTTATTCCAACAGGCTTGCCTTTTTTTTTTTTTTTTTTTTTTTTTTTTTTTTTTTTTTTTTTTTTTTTTTTTTTTTGTGCGTCTATCCATAGGAAAGTAGATGCTTGAGAATCTAGACTACTGCTTAGAGATTTCCTCCACTCTTTTATTTTTCTGGGCCCCAGAATCATTTCAATTAGCCTTTGTAGTGCTAAGCATTATAACTGAAAACCTAGATTGCCACCATGGTGAGAATACTATAGATAGACCGAGGTAAAGGTGCACAGAAGAGTTCACTAACATAGTCATCAATTCCACTCCACTCTAGACTTAGGCAGGATCTGAACTCCATTGGCTGTCCCTCCTGGAATTATTGCCATGCACAGTTAAAGTTGGGGGCTACTGATTAAAATCATTACTGTGTACCTGAACCACCTAGAAGACTTGTGAAAATGTATATTCCTTGATGGTAGGATGGGATGGGGCATTCTGAGCATGCTCTGAAGGTATATACATATCCCCTGTAACTGGAGAATCTGTTGCCTGTGTAGTTCTGTTGTCTTTGTGCTGACTTAGACAAAAATTGGGGCTTGCTTGTTGGTAGACTATTGTCTGTATCTCTTGTTTGTTGTAGACTTGTCTGTCCATGGCATGGATTGAAAGATGGAGTTAGGCTATTGTAGTTGGTGAAGACAACAAACCAAGATCTCACTTCATGCTCATAGGAGCATTTTTGCACAGCTTGCCTGACTGTTAATTTTTCAAGAATGACTAGAAAATTGTGACTTAACAAATGATTTAGAGATTTTAGGAAAATACATGTTTTCTCCTCATTATTTATCAGTTATTTTCACTTAGAAATTTTTAGTGAATCACTGTATCAGTTGTGTGTTAGTTTCTTTGATCCAAATTTTCTGGGACATAATTCTATTGTGGGAATAAAAATTTTACATATGTAATTCTAAAGGACTATATTTAATTTTATGTGACTCACAATGAATTTTGTGAGTGTAGAGTTCTTACTGCCCTCCTTTCTTTGTTCATAGGTTGTAGCTGAACACCCAGATGCCTCAGGGGAGGAGATTGAAGAATTGCTTGGGTCTCAATGGAGCATGCTCAACGAAAAGCAGAAAGCACGATATAATACAAAGTTTTCCCTAATGATCTCTGCCCAGTCTGAAGAAGACTCTGGTAAACATACACCTATACATATGTGTTCTGCTTGGTACAGTGTATAGTGTGGCCACATTCACAGTGTACCAAATCCATGCTTGTGTTGTTGCTTCCTCCCTTGTCACCCATGCAGGTGTGTTTTGGATGGTCTATAGGATCTTTATTTTACTCTTTATACAAAGTAGTGATTCTGGCTGTAGTACTTGTAGGGGTGATTGAGGAAAGAAGGAAAGGTAGGTATTTAGTCACATGGGTCAAGCCCAGTAAGAGCAGTTAGTTTCTGGCCTGTTTGCTTGAGTACTTGTGAAATGACTGGTTGACCTTCACTTGGGTATCTCATTTTTAGGCTTTCAGTTTGAAAACTTTAAGACATACTATATCAAATACCAGTTTGGGCTATGGCAAGGTGAGAAAGAACTGGAGAAAATGTCTGTCAGGCTTGTGGTGTGTAAGCACTTGGACGCACAAGTTGTAGAAAACAAAACATAATTTAAAAAACAAAACAAAATATTCCTGTTAATGAAAAAATAAGTGCAATATATTTAAATGTTAATTAAAAATATAGAAACAGTTTGTAACTCCTAAGATTCATTATTGAGTTTTGGAGATGCTAGATATGAAAGTCCAGGTGTTCTAAGTGATCCTAAAATAGCTGCCAAGTATTAGATTGTGACTATACATACAAACATTAGGTGCCCCTCTGCCCTCATGGAATAGACTCATCTTGATTTGCTAGGCATCTTAATTACTTTTCTTCTACTATGACAAAGCACCATGACCAAGGCAATTTATAGAAAAAGTTTATTGGGGACTTAAAATTTTAGAGGAATGTTCCATGATCATCATGGCAGTAATCACGACAGAAGGCAGATTGATAGACATGGAGCTAGAGCAATAACTGATCTATAAGCATGTGGCAGAGAGAGCTAATGGTGTGGGTTTTGAAACCTCAAAGCCTACCCCCAGTAATACACCTCCTTTAGCAAGTCCTAATCAGTCCCAACTGTTCCACCTACTGGGGAGCAAGCATTCACATTCAAATATGTAAGCCTGTGTGAGTCATTATCATGTAAACACTAGAGTTCCATATCAGCTCATTATATTGATCCTGAATAGGGTTGCCCATTTTCATTTTGCTCATGTTTATTTAGGTGCTGTAATTTAGCAAGAATGTTTAGAGTTTGTGAACTTTTGTTTCATTTAAAATTTTTTTATTGGATATTGTATTTACATTTCAGATTTTATCTCCTTACCCCATTCCCCCCACCACCCAGGAACCCCGTATCCTATCCCCCCTTTTCGTGCTTCTGTGAGGATATTTCCCCACCTACTCCCCCACTCCCACCTCCCCACCCTCGAATCTCCTCCCCACTCGGTGTTCAGCCTTCATGGGATCAAGGATCTCCTCTCCCACCTATGCCTGACAAGGCCATTCTCCCCTAGGTATACAGATGGAGTCATGGGTCCCTCCCTATGTGCTCCCAGGCTGGTGGTTTAGACCCTGGGGAGCTCTGGTTGGTTGGTATTGTTGCTCTCCTCCTGGGGCCACAAACCCTTTCAGCTCCTTTAGTCTTCTCTCTAACTCCTCCATTGGGAACCCCATGATCAGTTCAATTAGCTGTGAGCATCAGCATCTGAATATGTCAGACTCTGGTAGACCTCTACCAGCTATATCAGGCTCCTATCAGCATGCACTTCCTGACATTCACATCAGCGTCTACCTTTGGTGACTGCACATGGGATGGATACCCTGGTGGAATGGTCTCCAGAAGGCCCCTCCTTCAGTTTCTGTCCCACACTTTGTCTCCATATTTGCTCCCTTGAGTATTTTGTTACTCCTTCTAAGTAGGACCTAGGCATCCACACTTGGTCTTCCTTTTTCATGAGCTTCATGTGGTCTGTGAGTTGAATCTTGGCTATTTCAAGCTTTTGGGTTGTGAACTTTTTTAAAAAGTGCATATTCACCTCATGGTATGCTAATATACTAAGTCTTGAGTAATACTTTTTTTCAGTATGGTTGGTATACTTAAAAGGAACAGGCATTTCTGAAGGCCAGGGTTAACTTACCCTAAACAATAAGTATTTGGAGTTGTAGTCAGTAGATACATAACTATGGTTTTCCACTTATACTGTGTCAAGTGAGTGCTATTCCTAAATGTCCTTGAACCATGACTTCCTAGTCACCTTGATGTTTACCATAAAGATGTATAATCTTTCTTTGTCAGCTGTTGTGCTGACTCAGTGTTTGGGAACTCAGATTTCTGGAGGAAAAGAGTGACAGTCACCTCCCAGTAACCTACCCAGGTCAATACCTGGGGCTCAGTGTTAGAGTTGTGAGAACACACCAATTGAGGTGTCTGGTGGGTGTGCTATGTGGCACTTGGGACTCCAGTAGTGGTTGAGTGAGTTAGTTCCGGGTATCCTCAGCTTTGTACACAGACCTTTTTCTCCCCAGACTTTGCAGCTAGTCTACAGCGGTGCAGTCAGGATTAAAGCCTAGGAAAGATTTTCAGAGGCCTTGTTCATACTAGCCTAGAGCTAACTATGACTGCTTGATTCCTTCAGTAGTAACTTGAGTCTCAGACCTGAGGAGCAGCCATGTGCGGTTGTTGGCACCAAAGGCATGGGCCTTAGCACCTGAGGCTTTCTGGTTATGTCTGTGCTGTGTTTCCAAAGATAATGGGTTTGAAAATGACAGTATTTTTAAGTTTTCTATATAATAAGGCCTGGTGAAAAACACTTGTAGTTTCAAGTACTCAAGAGGCTGAGGCAGGAGGATTTAAGGCATTTTTAGCCAATGTAGTGAGATTTTCTTTCAAAAGTAAAAAAGATGGCTGGGGATATAATTTAAACCTTGGGTTTTATCCTCAGTACTACACACACACACACACACACACACACAAGTTTGATAAATAGAATCCTAAAAACAGTTGTGCAAATGAAAATAAAGAATTTGTATTCAAAATAAACATTGGAATATTCAAAATAGTTGGCTCTAGAATTTATTTTTTGCCTTCCATCATATCTTTTTAATTCAATGATATGACTTAAAATATTCAATATTGAATACTTTATTGAATATTAGTGATATTTCCAGGGACACCTAAAATAAAGTATTGTCAAACAAATGTATAACAGGAAGGGCTTAATTTTCAGGTGCAGATATAACTTTGCTACTTAAAAAATTTGTTATTTAAGCCGGGCAGTGGTGGTACATGCCTTTAATCCCAGCACTTAGGAGGCAGAGGCAGGCAGATTTCTGAGTTCGAAGCCAGCCTGGTCTACAGAGTGAGTTCCAGGACAGCCAGGGCTACATAGAGAAACCCTGTCTCGAAAAACAACCCCCTCACCCCCCCAAAAAAAAAGAAAAAAAAGAAAAATTTGTTATTTAAGTCTGGTAGTGGTGGCACCACGCCCTTTAATCCCAGCACTTGGGAAGCAGAGGCAGGCAGATCTCTGGGTACGAAACCACCTGGTCCCAGTACTGAGTTCCAGGACAGCCAAGATACACAGGAAAACCCTATCTCAACAAATAAAAACAAACAAAAAATAGTTATTTAAGAGAATACATAGTAGCAAGTTGTAGTTCTTAGTTTATTTTTTATTTAAAAATTTTTAGATATGTTTTTATGTGTTTGAGTGTTTTGCCTGAATGTGTGTATATTCACAGAGGGCAGAAGAAGGTGTTGGATACTCTGAAATGAATTACAAATGATTCTCAGCCACTTCGTGGATTCTGGGAATAAAACCCAGGTCCACTTTAAGAAGTGCTCTATATCACCAAACCATCTTTCTAACTCCAAAGTTTTTTAAAAGTTGACTTAAATCCTACTTGTCTTTGCATGTTCATAAATAAATGCTTCTTTTTCCCCACCCTGAGACAGTGTCTTGCTGTGTAGCCACACCTGGTATTAAACTCAAACTCTCTCATGATAATCCTTTCTGAATGCTGTTATTATTACCCTGTCCAACTGTAATGGGTTTGTTAAAAAAAGACTTAAGTTCTATAGCATATTAAAAATACAGCAAATACCAAGATAATAATTTTTAGGTAAAATATCTGTGGGTCTCTAGTTCTTTTTTGCAAAGAGATTGGATTTGTAAGATATAGGCCTTGGGCATGAGTCTGGTCACTGGTTCTCAAGCTGAATGCCAGAGCAGCATGTGGACTCTTTTCTGTGCATTTACCCCTACTCTGATTCTTCATTCCAAGGAAATATAAATGGGAAAAAAAGAACCCACACAAAGAGAACAGATGACCCTCCAGAGGATGCCGATGTTGAAGATGCACCCAGGAAAAGACTTAGGACAGATAAGCACAGTCTTCGGAAGGTAATGTTCTGGGCTTCTCCGGTCTGTGAGAATGTGTATTCTATATAATTCTTGAGACCCTGACAAAATATAGGCAGTGGAGTTTTTTGGGCTCTTGCTAGAGTGGTATTTAGTAGTAAGTCTTGTCATTTTTTTTTTTTTCTACATTGAAAAGGCCACTGAAGGACACATTCATTAACAATTAAGGGACATTAGCACAGGAACTGTTGGTATGAATTTGTTCAAGGAAACAGCATCCACATGCTTTGAGTAGCATTTTAAGTAATGATTTTTTGATTTTACGTGTTAAAAATGTCTTTTAGATTGAAGGGCATAGTTCAGTTCTTGACTGCTCAGGTAGCATGAGCCTGACCTTCATTTTCATTGATAGTACTTGGCAGTATGTTTTGTTTGTAGGGGTTATTACTCAGTGTGTAAATGAGGTACATGATAACCCACTAAAGATACTTTTCACTGCAAAAAGAAGTTAAAGAATCTATGACCGGCACTGGAAATGGATTATATGAATTTACTCACTTTGTTAGTAATTCATGATCTTACTTATTCACTGGAAACTCCACGTGGGCAGCACTGTTTCAAAAAGGAAACTTAAGAATGGATTAAAAGGGAACCCAGGGCCTTGAGCGTAAATGGGCCTAGTATCTGAAGGAAAGTGAAACTGACCAAAATCTGTGTGTGCAAAGCAACAGTGTCTGCCATGGGTAGCTCACGTGGAGAGAGAGTGAGTCTTTTAGCAACTCTTGTTTCAGCTGTCTGAGATAGATCTAGGTAACTTTTTGGTAAGTTGAGTCTAATTAGGCTTTGTACTACATATTTGAGTTTATATTTTTCAGGAGTTCTGACACAATAGTTATATATATTTAGGATTTTGAGTAAAGCTTGATACTTTCACTGATCAAGTTGCCTTTATTTTTTTTTCTAATTTTGAGGAATAGAAAATCTCACATTGCTGAAATATAAACTATATTATTTATCTATAATTATTTTTTATCTATCTACCTATACCTATATCCTTTATCTTTAAGGTTCTATTTATAGTGTTTTGTATTATTTTTCTGGTGCATAAAGTGTTACTTGGACTTATTTCCATCACACAGGCTATGTAGTGGTAAAGTTTACTATGAGTTAATAGAGTTTAAAAGTACCAAGAAGTACATAGTTAAGCCCTTTAAATATGTGTTATCAGAACATTTTAAATACTAATTCATATTTAATAGTTAGGCATAATTTTTTTATATTAGCTAAACAGATTAGAAAATGGCACATGTTTAAAATGTAGTAGTGTTTGCTCTTAATCCTAGTTCTTGGAATGCAGAGACAGACAGATCTCTAGTTCCAGACCAGCTAGGGTTATATACATAGCGAGGTCCTTTTAAAAAGTAGTATTGTCTCTCTGGTCTGGTCTTTATTAATCTAAGTCATGTTGCATACAATTCCTGATATGTATTGATTACATCTAATGAGCCAGCAGCATTCAGAAAGCTATAAACAGAATTTTCATGAGTAGTCTCAATGGACTTTTATTTTATCTGCTCTGGCTATCTAGGTGTTAGTGAATGAGATCTGAGGTCTGGTACTGGGTAAGGTCTGTCTCTTGGAGTGGCACTGTAACCATTTAGGCAGTACTGTTCCTGTGCCGTTGCAACATGGTTCTTGTTTGTTTTGGTTTGTTTCTTTTGTTGTTGTTTGAGATAGGACCTCATGTAGCCTAGGCTGGTTGAGAATTTTCTCTGTAGCCTAGGTTGGCCTTTTAATTCCTAGTCCTTCTGCCTGTGCTCTCATGAATGCTTGGATTGTAGGCTTGTGCCACCATACTTTACTGAGGGCATTTTGAACTATATATTTTTTTCTTTTTTTCTTTCTTTTTTAAGTTTGTCTGTCTGTCTGTCTGTCTGCAGCCACCATACTTTACTGAGGGCATTTTGAACTATATTTTTCTTTTTCTTTTTTTTTTTCTTCTGTCTGTCTGCAGCCACCATACGTTGCTGAGGGCATTTTGAACTATATTTTCCTTTTTTTTTTTTTTTTTTTGTTTTTGCTGTCTGTCTATTTCATCCCTTGATTGAGTTGAGACAGTCTTACAATATAGCCTTGGCTGGCTTGGAACTTGCTATATATACCAGTCTGGCCTCAAACTCACAGGGATCTGACTGCATTGGTTTTCCTAGTGCTAGGATTAAAGGCATGTGCCACCATGCCTGGATTGAACTACATTTTTCAAAATTTCAGCACAAAATATTTATGATATTAAACCTTTGTTTTTGTGAGACAAGGTCTCTCATTATGTAGCCCAGGCTGGCCTCAAATTAACAGAGTTTGTTTGTATTTATTTATTTATTTATTTATTTATTGGAATTGAATCTAAGGTTATAATAGACATATATTCTACAACTAGCTAGCCCCCCTTTTATTTTGAATATATTTTTAATGATTTGTTTTGTGTGTGTGTGTGTGTGTGTGTGTGTGTGTGTGTGTGTGTGTATCTGTGTTAGTGTAAGAATTAGTTCAGGATATTTTAAAAAAATTATTATGGGCAACTGTGGACCTGTTGAGTGTGAGGAATACTTGTCAAAGGAAGAATTTTCTATTGTGTAAATTTTCAGCAGCCTATGTTCATTCATATTAGGAGAATTTTTTTTCCTTTGATTTCTTTCTCTTTGTCCACTCCCCCCATCCCCCTTTTTAAATAACAGAGAGAGACAATCACCGACAAAACGGCCAGAACAAGCTCTTACAAGGCTATAGAGGCAGCCTCCTCACTCAAGAGCCAGGCAGGTAATGTGGTCAGGCTCCTTCCTGGCTCCTCTGGGTGCCTGGGTGGGTGAGCAGGGCGGCCTGGTCCTGCTCTTGGGGATCCTCTAGTGCGGGCACCTGAGAGGGACAAGGAAAATGAAGTAGGGCTGGGCAAGAGGGATCCAGGGTGCCTCAGAGAGTCAGCAATTAAGCTAATACCATAAGTAGGCAGGATAGAAGATCTTGTGGAATTGAAAAAGAACTGGTTTAATGCGCAGACTGTAAGAATTCAGTCATATTGAAGTTACTTTTCTACTAGTTTTTGCTTGACTTTATTATTTTTCAGTTTGAATTTTATTAGAAGAGAAATTTTAACCAGAAATTCTCAGATTTCTTTATGAGATTAGTTGTTACCATAAATCCTGTCACTCTGATTTAGGCTCTTGATGGTTCATACTTAACCAACCAAGAGTAAAAGTCATGACTAGTTGTTTCTATTTCATATGATAAAGAAATCAGCTTAAAGGACTTTCTGTGAAAAACAGCTTAGCTAAGCGGTAAAAAGGAAAAATCAGACTTTTTGACCTGTGTGTGAGTAATTCTGTGGAGACAATAGGTTAGCACAGAAATACCATCTTCAATATAGGGTGAGCTGTGAGCTATAGGTTAGAGATTGTTTTCTTTATGCTGCACAAGATGATCAAGTTTTTTTTTTTTTTTTTAAGCTATTTGTAACATTTGTGAATGATTGGAGATTTGAATATAAGATTGCTATTTTAAAATATGAAAGTGGTAATGTTTTGCTTAATTTTTTTGTAGGTATACTCTAGGCTTTTTATGTGTGAAATTATGTATAGTGTGTGTCAAATACTCCTGCAGTGGGTCATGGATCCGGGTGTGATGAAACTGCATTGGCCCTGGGTTGGTTTGGGTGGGGCAGGTGGTAGGATATGGGATTCATTGTGTAGTTTGTCTGCTTTTTAAAACAAAACAAAACAAAACAGTTTTACATGATAAAAAGTTAAGCCCTTAGTGACAGCTAAAGGAACCAGAAGATTCATCTTTAGGACTTCATTTAATTTAGGGGGTTATTCAAAGCAGTAAAGAGGTAGGAGGTTTAAATTTTAAACTTTATAAAATAAAATTATTTTACAGCAACGAAAAATTTGTCTGATGCTTGCAAACCCCTGAAGAAGCGAAATCGGGCTTCTGCAACAGCATCTTCAGCACTTGGGTTTAACAAAAGTTCATCTCCTTCTGCATCCTTAACTGAGAATGAGGTAAAATAATGATGATAGTGATACCATGGCGTTCATGTGAAGGCCATTAGTTACTCAATTGCAATGTGAGTGAAAATCCTTTTTTAAAAGAATTATGTTGGTGTTCTCTATAGGTATAGGTGAGTTTCAGGTGTTCTTAGCTATCTAAAATTCACAAAATTGAAAAAATGGTGCACTATTTTAGCCTGAGCACTTTGAATATAAGCACATGCACGTGGTGAACGTGTAGGTGTACATCCATACTTCAGTCTTGTTGCAGAGTAATCGTTGTTGCAATCTGTTTTAAAATGGTATGTTCTGTAAACCTAACTCTGTTTTCTCACATGAAAGGAAATTCACACTGGCTCTTCCAGGACATGCTATGTTGGCCACACTGGCATTTGCTACTGTGCACCCACACTAGTGAACTGGAGGGGCTCACAAGCCTGTGGGAAGCCAAAGGTTTCTTGGTCCTCATGCGTTGCGTGTCTCTGGTCCTTTGTTCTGGCATGTCTCAGATGTGAGTGTGCAGGCAAGTTAGAACTGTCACTATACTTAGAATTCCTGTGTTTCTGGTCTTACAAAATACACAATAGCAGAGAAGTAGGTGGTATTATAATAGGCTGCTGCCGCCATCACTGTAGTGTGTGGCATGTAGATGTCATTACCAATTCTAAAGTCTGCAAATGCTAAAAACAAGGAACAGCCACAAATTCAAGAATCATCATTTATTTTGGTGCAGAGGTAGTTTTAATTTCTTGATTGTAGTGACTACTTTTATGGATCTTACTTTCCATTTTTAATTTTTTGTTTTTTTGATCTCTGTAATTCTATTTTTTTTTTTTTCATTGTAGACTGGAGATTTATTTTCACAGTATTTGTAAGGCATTGACAACCTTGGTCTTCATTAACAGGATAGTGAGATGGAAACTAAACAGGCCCCTTTCTCCTTTTGGATCAAAAGCAGTACTTCTCGTCTGGCCTCTTGTTATGGTTTTTAGTAGGGTTGGGTGTGTCCTTGCTGTTCTTTTTATTGGTTGTGGGCTGGGCCTTCCATTGCATGATGGTTAGGGACCTGGGTGGCCCAAGGAACACCCTTGAGAACTCTGTTACTGCTCTGAAGTGTGGTGTAAATTTAGACTGTTTGTTTAGTCGTATCTCAGTCATACAGACTAGCTCAGTCATAATCTCAAGTGTTCATACTCATGGGACTGGGACTTGCTTATTGTTGTTATGTGTAGAAAAGTAAGCATTTCTTATATTTGTACACATTTACTTCATTGCTGAGCTTCTATCTAAAATGTTACTGAAATACAAAAAAAAGCTAGTTTTATATAAATTATTTTTCTGTTTTTCTTCTCTTACCCATATTTACACTAGTATTTTAAAAAATTAAAGCTGGTCTACAGTTTAAGTTAACCATACTAAAAATGAAAGGGTTTCTAGAGTAGAATAGAAACCCTTTCATTTAGGCATTAAAGTTGGTCTTTTCATTTATGATTTTTTTTTTCTAACTGCTGGGGACTTATGAGTACAGGAAAATGCCCTATTACTGAGTTACATTCAAGCCCTATAAACATTTTCAAACAAGTTTTTCTTGCTTTCTATTTTGATCTGTTTATCCAGTTGTTATTTTACATATGCTGTTGTCGGATATGGAGAGAGAAAACTATTGAACTTGTTTATCTATTATTCCTCATTAGTATTGGGTATTGAAGGTGGAAGCAGTGAGAGGACAGAAGGCAGTGGCTGGTGCAGCTCAGTAGTCTGTTCTTGGGAAGACTAAGGTCGAGTATTTTCTGACAAGACTTAGTTGCAACACCAGAAGCTGATAGATGATTTAAGTATTCTTATTATGTAGGAAATGTATTCAATTCAAATCCCTTCTTACATTTTGAAGGGGATACATAAATCTCACAGTATACTTTATGTTCCTTAAATAAAATAATTTAAATTTCTAGGTCTTCTCTATTAGGTTACTTGTGTGGCTTATGTAAATATTCCATTATAGCTTATTTTATAGAGTTGCACTGTTAATTAAAAAACTTTAGGTGAATAAGTAGATTTATCGAGTATACACTAGCACTACTAAACCCCACAGTGAGCTTACAAGTGTACAGTGCTAAGTGTCTGCTAACACATGAGATGTGGAGACTGTTAAGTCTGGTTCTGATGTGAAATTGACTGTTGAGGGATCAGACTTCCTCCGCAATTTGGGACACTTATGTTTTGCATGTTTATATTTTTTCCCCCTTCACCACACTTGATTGAAAGAAAGAGGATTATATAGGGTTGGTATTCAAGACATTTTAGGACATGTTGTAGTTTAAGTTCTTGAAAATGTATATAATAAATTTATATTGGAATAATTATTAATAACATGATATTACATCACCCCAATGAAGAGATTAAAATTGCACACTTGCATGACAAAGGCCTGTGAAGGAATTGATGTGATTTAAGTGTTTTGTAACTTCATTTTTTGTTCCCTTAGTAGAGCAAATTCTTATTTTTTTCGCCTTCACTGGTAACAGCTTTTATGGGAGCCCACATCAGTCAAGTTGGACTTGAACTCAGCCGCCCTGTACTGCACTTAGAATGATGTAATACCCCAAGATGTCTGCTGCAGGTGGTGCATCATCGTATACACTAAGTGACATTTCTATCACAATCATTTTATGGAAGATGTGTGATAATCTGTTTTTACTGGTATTAATAAACACATACAATGAAGAAAACAGATAACAAATTTTAAGACCAAGGTAAGATACTCAATCAAGGCCATTTAATCAATCACATTCATCTCATAATAGAAACACATTCATATTCTAATGATCAATCTAAATTTCACGTTGAGGAGGAGGCCCTTCAATTGAGGTTGTCCAGAGCTGTGACAGTGCACCATGTTGAAGGGGCTATCCTGTTAATGCTCAGTTTTTCCTCTAATTCATAGCTTACTGAATTTTTATGGAAAATGTCAGCATCTGTTCTATCAGTCAGAAAGAACAAGCAGGACACATTAAAGGTTCTTTGTCAGCTATTTTCATTGCCAATGAAATGTATTCAGTATTGTAGATATTAAACCAGTTTTCCCACATAAAAGGCAGGAAGAATTTTGATTCTGTCCTTTTTTACTTGACAGTTTTACTATGACACTAGACTCAGTAGATTTTTAGGGAAAAATATGATTAATAGTATCATGTTGAACCATTCAACTGTTGATCTAGTCACTGATATCTAGAAGACACCATAATCAGTTTATTTACAACAGCCATGTCATCAGTTGCTTTTGTAGAACATCAACATCATGTTTTAAATGTTGTGGTCCTGGATGTCCAACTGGGGCTACCCAGGTGCCAGCATGTTTGCATGGGAGGAAAGGCTCCACTTGCCCTTAGCTCAAGAAGCAGAGCTTGTGCTATGCACGGGGTGTGTGAGCGGTGCCCAGGCCGTTCCACACAGACACCTCAGTGTTGGACCTGTGATGAAAGTTTCTGAGAAATACTTTTGTTCCAAACCATTAAGTAATGTAACGCATGTAAAACACATAGAGTGCCTGGCATCTTGCAAGGCCTCAGTGGTTCACTATTGTGACAGCAATGGTTATTACAATAAAAATAATAAAATCACCATCATTCTACTTTTATCCAAAAGTATAAATTTTGCTTTGGCATGAAAAATGATCCCCTTGACTGCATCATGCATGTGAGGAAAAAAATAAATCCAGAAGTAGCAGAACCCTAGCTCTGTTTGTGTGACACAGTAGGGTATTAGACTATGAGGTTGTGGTCTGGTAAGTCACTCAGCTGGCTCTCCTCAAATGTATTGAGAGACATGACCTCAGAGAATACCTAGTTAACATTCTAAGTTGTACTGTTCTTAATGGACATGAAAGATCTCAGGTAAATAAAAAAAATTTAAAATATAAACCACAAAATTAAAAAGTATGCAAAGAAATATGATGGTGTAGAAATGGCCCTGGTTTAAGAAGTGATTTCTCCAAAATAAAGATACTATCCCGGAAGATCTTGGGCAGAAATGAAGGGATTTCATTTGAAATTAGAGCATGATGAATTTTGAGTGGGTGCCCAGGAAGCAGCTAGAGGATAGGCATTAGGCTCTGTGCTGCTGGGGAAGTGAGGACTTTAGAACTAATGGTGATGTTCACAGAGCAGCACAGTTCAGAGAGTTCAGAGAGTGCGAGGGGACAAGGGTGAGCATACTGGAATGTTCTTCAACTGGGAAAACAGAGCTCACCTTGGGGCAGGGGCAGGAGCAGGGTTTTCAGCATTTTACAGTGAGTGTAGAGTGAAAGTCCTTCATGTAGGGTTTTCCTGCCCCAGAGACCAGTGGTAGTCTTACAGTAAATAAACAGAGTTCTGTGTCAGCTCATGGCTGATCTCTCCTCAAAGAGGTGAGTAGAAAAGAGACTCTTGTTTAAAAGGGTCTAGCAAGAAGCAATAGCTTGTCTGTTAAGAGTACAGACATTATGTGACAAATTTATTATGCTACAAATTTAACATGGAATTCCTTCATTTTCTATAAAAATGTCAAAAAAGCAATGCTACCTCTAGCCTTAGGTCTTTTGAACTGCCCACTGTTGAGATGAGTTTTACTTTTGCCATATAAACAATTATTACCATTTGATTCTATTTGGCTTCCTTCAATCTATTGTTTGTATACTGTATTTGCTTGGCAAGGGGAGGTAGCTTTTTGTATAAGACTCTGATTCTAAAGAGATGAAGACTTGTGTGAATGTACAAAGGTTTGCATTGTAGCTGTTATAACAGAACAGTGCACCAGGGAGTACATAAACTGCATAGAGACCTGTGCTCAGCAGCCAGGCCCTTCAGGTGCTCCTTAGTCAGCCCCTCTGCTCCAGATGGACTTCTCCTTCCCTGCAGCTTTTCCTCAGAGTTGATGAAAAGTGAATGTTATGTTGTCTTTTGGTCACAATGCCTTTAAGTGTAGTTGTAGCTCAAAACTTTTTTTAGTATTCATATACTTACATCTGTCTTTCCCAACAGAAGACAACTTCAGTATTTTTAAGAGGATATCCTGAAAACCAACACGAAATCTAAGCATGACAAGGAAGTAAAACATGGGATCTAAGAGGAGAGGGTCCTTGCTCCATGCATGAGGACATTCATTTCACCCACTGCCTCTGAAGAGGTGTAGAGCAACCTGCTTCTGGCATGGGTGGAAGGGTTTTTAAGTTGGTTTCCCAGTCAAGTTATATTTAATTATGGGATTAGTTGAGATA
This sequence comes from Arvicanthis niloticus, assembly GCF_011762505.2. Taxonomy (NCBI): domain Eukaryota; kingdom Metazoa; phylum Chordata; class Mammalia; order Rodentia; family Muridae; genus Arvicanthis; species Arvicanthis niloticus. The sequence goes on from NC_047664.1 coordinate 38,680,214, forward strand.
GTTCATGCAAAAGCACCAGAAAACTTAAAACAGGCTTCTCTGGTGCTGGAAGCCAGATGAGGGACAGGATCTTTTCATTAATGAGAAAACATGTCACAAGAAAAGCAAGGAAAAAAACCCCAACAAAACCTAACCTGGTAACCACATGTCTGTGACTCCATGTACTCATCCCAGGGCTATATTTGGAGCTTGTGGGTTGGCTAGATGATATGTGACTGGCACCTATTAAGAGTTTATAACGTAAATACCATAAAAAGAAGGAAATAAAGATCATAAGTAAACATCTCATTTCTCAAACAAAAAATGATGCCTGTGTTTAATGTAAAATTTAAATAATTAAAGAGTGCTCCTGACAAAGGATCTCATAGCCTAGAGTGAGGGCCAGAACTGATTTTGTTCTGTCTGTCCTTCAGCACTGGTGTGTATTCTTTATAAGCTCCTAGCTCACTCGGCTCACTTGAGCAGAATGAGGTATCTTGACTAAGTGGTTCTTTGTTGGCCTCAGTTGCTTTATGTGGGCCTGAGATGTCCTATGAGGTCATAGCTCCCTTCTTTAGAACTGTTTGTCCAGTGGCAGGTTAACCACAGGGTCATTAACACTTAGTACGTTTGCTTCCTTTCTGTCATTGGAGTCTAAAACAACATATGCCTCACACATATTCAGACATACAGGTTGCTGATCCACCTTGTATCCTGCTGTCCAGGTGGACTTCTGTTAGGGACCCAAGGGCCCTTTGGAGTGAGTATAGCGTGCAGCTCCATCAATCAGTCCATTATCCAGTTTTTGAAAAATCAGTTCCAAGGACCGTGTTTATCTTTCGGATGATAAAATCCAAGCTATCTTTTGTTATAACAAAGCAGAAGGGCTTTCCTAACATGCTGGTAGAGCTGTTACCGCTTCTTACTAATAATACTGACTTAGAAAGATTTTTGGGTTTTGTATTTGTTTTAAGAAACATTGATTCCTATATTTTTTAGCATTTTTGGTAATTGCAGTTGACTTTGTTTCTTTTAGATACTATTTTTATTGTTTTACTTAGAATATTAAGATTTTTTTCACTAATTTTTCTGCCAGTGAAGGAAAATGGTCATCCTTAGTACACAGAAAAGTACGTTTCCATTTTTCCTTGTTTGGGAATAGTAAGGGAAATGCTTTTTGGGGTTTAACTAACAAGGATGTACTTCCAGTAACCTAACATTATCTCATCTTACCAGAAGTCCTGTGTGCTATATCCACATTTATATATATTTTTTCTAGCCTATGTAGTTAGTTGTTCAGCTTTTAACAAATAACTCTGGCAGTTTTAAGCTAGCATTTCAGGGGTATTCTACTTAAAAATTAAAAAACTGGGATCAGGTGGAGTCCTAGTTTTGTACAGGGGCATTGCCAGTCACATGAGCTAAGGAAGCAGGTAGGCTGGTGGTTCTTCTGTTCTCAAGCCTTTCAGGTGAGGACACATGGCCTGTTGCTGCAGCTGGCTGGACCAGGCTCCTCCACAGCCTACTCCCAAGGGATGGCTGCTTCTGAGGACACAGCTGGGACATGGTTGAGTCAGTAGAGCATTTAGAGACTCACTTGACTTTGGATAAGGCATGCCTTTACGGGAGCAGTAACTGTGTGACTGAGTGGCTCAGCTCTCCTTAGACTCTGCCGTCCTCTTATGCTAACCGTGTAGAAGCCGGCTTTAGATTAAATGACTATGAAGCACAATGACATTCTGTGGACTAAAAGTTTTTTGTATTTTGATTTAACCCCCTCTTTCATGTCCTCAGTAACTCATACCTGGCTTTGAATTAGGAGCAGCTAGGAGGGTTCTAGTCTGTGCAAACTTTAATAAAAATTATTTTGAATTTTAGGATTTTAGAATGGTTGACTTAATTTAAAATTGTCTTAATTCTACTCTTAATACTTCACTGTGATGTTAACTTGGAAGACCTGCTGAAGATTAGTCTTAATTTTCGACCATTATCTCTGCTGAGCACAGGATTATTATCATTTGTAAATCTAAAACCGTCTGTGAACGCATTTCTATGCTTCTTCCTTTATGAAAGCATAACTTAAAACATGAAAATAATGTTGGTTATAGAAATATTTACTGTTCAAGGTCTGTAACTGTATTTAAAATGATGTAGTATTCAACTTGTGAAGGGATTTGTTTTGTCAAAAAAAATTAAAACTCAATGTGTATCAGCCCACAGAAGGGCAGGGGTCTGCTTTGTGGCCACAGTAGGGTAAACTCCAGTTGCATTTATTGAGCCTTTCTGATGGCCACATAGCTCCTGGCAGTGGGTTGGAAGATTTTTACTGGGTCACATGATGTTTGGTAATGCCATCTTGAACTCCCTGTAATAGATGGAGACTGCACTTCCTATCCTTGAAGGAATGTGTGTCTAAGGCAGGTAGGCAACTCGGTACTATCACATACCGAGGAGTGAGTGGAGAAAGTATTCTCAAACTCAAGAAAACTTTGGAAAGTCAGGAACTAAGCTGCTTGGAAATCAGTGCCACAAGCATGACCTTGGTGGACACAGGAAGCCACAGGAAAATTCTTGACAGTCTATGTCCCATCAGTCACTGCATTTTTCTTTTTCCAAATACATCCTGTTGGATACTGAATAGATCATAGATGATGTAGACTGAGATCTGGGACTGTGTTGGGACCATACAGGTGATATGTCACTTCCACAAATGGCATCTCCAAGTAAGCTGTCACCTGGTACACATGGAGGTGGAGCCTGCAGCTGGAGTGAGGCGCACACTTGACTCTACTTGCAGGTGGTTTGCTGAGCAGAGAGCTGAGGGACCCTCTTGACCGGGTAGGAGTTTTGTCCATTTGTGGGGAGGATGTGGTGAAGGTGGACCTTCTACAATCTGTCATGAACTGTGATATTGTAAGGTCTATATTCTGTATGTGGATAACAGACCCAATCAGGAAACGAGCCTTATGTGTGTCGTTAACATTTATATTTCCATTCAAAATATGTATTCAGTGTTTATTTCCTCAAACAGACTTTGTTAATTTAGGAAATATCTCCAAGTGGAAACGTGCTAACTTTCTGTAAATCTTAAATAAAAGGTGCTGTTCCTTCCTCTGACCCAGAACTGGTTTGTGTTTTCTGTCTTTCTTTCCATTCCTTTCTCTTTTTATAGTTTTGAAATTTGTTTTATCCACACTAAGGGAAGAAGTGGGTTGGTGGATGGAGCATGGGCTCTTTTCCATGGATGATGTGCTAAACACCCTTTGGGTCTCAGTTTCTCCATTAGTCAGATGGTCATCCTTGTGTGGCTATGGGAGCTGCTCTCTGAGCCAGGGCAAGCTTTGTGGCCACTGATTCCTAAGGCCCTGGGCTTTTCTAGTACTTACTCCTGTCTCATCTCAGAAGTACTCAGACTCCCACCTGTGGCCCTATCTGATGGACGTATTAAATTTGAAGTTTGAACTCAGAGCATTTCACGTTGCCTCTTTCTGGATGTTGATGTTAAAGACGTGGGCGGTGAGCTGATGGGAGAGGGATTGCCAATGGGCCCTGTAGTTCCAGCTAGTGAGCCTCCTGGTGACAGACCTTATGATGTGACATTAATCTAGTGTTCTTCATGCTATTTCCATCTTCCTGCAAAAGGTGAGAAAATACTTTGAAAGGCCTGTTTTTATTTCTTCATTATACTCTTGTTGCTCTGTGTCTAGTGAGACTAGCATGGCATCACACAAGGCTGTCCTTTGCTTCCATGGCCCATCAGAGCCACAGGAGTCCTTGTTCATTTACCCCACTTTAACATTGAGTTCAAATCAGAGAAAATGCATGTTTTTCTCTCATTGCTCCCAATAATTTCAATGAGATAAAGGGAAAGCTTATCAGTAATGCTGCAAAATCAATGGGCCAGAGTCCCTGCTGAGTTTTTTGTTTTTTAATGTGGCCTAATTACACTATCTAGCATTGTGTTCACTGGCAAATAGCAAGCCTATAACATAATTACTTGCGATTTTTGAGGTAAACATGAATCAGAGTTAATACTTTTTTTTCTTTATCTCCAAAATTAAATTTTCAACACTTTCTAAGATCAGATAAAAACAAAAAAATTAAGCACCCCCATTTGATGGATGAAAGGGTTTTCTATTTCACACATTTAAACATTACTTGGTAGTACTTGTCAAGTGAGGACAGGGTGATTTGTGCAGCGATGGTGAAGTTATAGCTGGATCCTAATTTCTGTTCAGTGGAGTAGGGCCGGGAAAATGGGTGCTTTCATCAGCACACTACTGTATTTCTCCCAGTCTTTTCCTTAGGGTCAAGTGTTAGAGAAGGCAGAAATTATTTCTTGCCTTTCTGTGGGGCAGAGCAGATGAGTTGGGTGGGACCAGTTAGCTTTGAGAGGAGAGACAAGGCACTCAGGCTGCAATGTGTGTCAATGACTTTCCTGACTCGTGAATCAGTTCCCGGGAGCACAGTGTCCTCAGTAGAGTGAGAAACAGCTACTTTGAGGTCTTTTTTGCAACTTCACTTTTTTTTTTTTTTTTTTAAATTCATGTGGTTATTTGGGTCTGAACACATTGGGTAAGAAAGGGCAAGAATATCCCAGAAGTCAGTTTACTTAGAAGAGAGATAATTGGATTTTCATAAGTTACTTTATTTAAATGAATTTGTCTTATGTACATATGTATATTAAATATTGAGTAGAATAAAGTCCACTTCTAAAGTTCTCTATGCAGCGTTTTACAAGTTTTATTACTAACAAAGCCAGTGATGATGTGTGTCACTGGGTGATAGGACAAGAAGTAAGCCGTGTCCAAAGGATGTGGCCACCTGTTTTCTGTGGCTAGTGAACTGTCGTCCACCTCCTTCATCTCCAGGTCTCAGACAGCCCAGGAGATGAACCATCAGAGTCTCCATATGAAAGTGCAGATGAAACACAGACCGAAGCATCCGTCTCATCTAAAAAATCTGAAAGAGGAATGGCTGCCAAAAAGGAGTACGTGTGTCAGGTGAGGGGTAGGCGGTGTTTGTTGTATTTGTGAGGGCTTCTCATGGAGTCCTAGAACAGCAGAGTAAGTTTCCAGCATCCTTTTCTTTATACTTCTTTGGAAGGGTTAGATTATCAGCAGAATTCTGTTATTAAGTTGCCTAAGTTAACATTCATTCTCAGATGGTAGCACTGTGTGTGTGTGTGTGTGTGTGTGTGTGTGTGTGTGTGTGTGTGTGTGTGTGTTTGTGTTTGAAATAGTACTTGGAAGTATGTGCTGTAAGAGGTAAGGTGCTAGGGTGATCCAGTGTCTTTGCTACTTACTTAGTTCATTGGGTAGGCCAGTCATGGATTGGGATGGTGTAACTGGATCCATTCCTACAGAGGTACTGCCTGGGCCAGTTTCCTACCTGTGCTGGATTATGGGTTGGAGATCTTAAGAAAGCTACTCACCTAAGTCCCTGCACCTTGTGAGAGATAGTCAGTGTCAGTATTGATGTGGGACTGCTGATTTGTCCATAGTTGGAAAATGCTTGACAGGCAGCTTCATTGTTTCCATCTGTGGAAGGATGGCTAGTTTATGATGAAAATATGCCATGGGTCTTGGTTTTTTTTTTGTGTGTGTTTTTGTTTTATTTTTGACTTTCACATCTGAGCTGAAAACCTGAATGTATCTTTCCGCGTTTTGGTCTTTTGTTTCCTTAGAACTTGCTGAGGGACTAACATTGTCTAACTTAACCTGTCTGTAGTCTGGGATCCTGCTAGGTATTTCACTCTTTGGTTATGTTCATTTGCATGTCAAAGATGAAATCAAATTGTCCCCTGTGGTGAGGGGGCCCTGAAAGGGCTCTGGCTGTTCATGCTGCCCTCTCTTCTCTCCCTCAGTTGTGTGAGAAGACGGGCAGTCTTTTACTGTGTGAGGGCCCCTGTTGTGGTGCGTTCCACCTAGCCTGCCTTGGACTCTCTCGAAGACCAGAAGGAAGATTCACCTGCACCGAATGTACCTCAGGTAAGTTCCAGCTGCCAAGGCTGGGGGTTTATGTGTGCAAGTCAGTGCTGCTTGTCCTGTCCTTCTGTTCGGTCTCTAGTTGCGTATGAGTCATTTGGCAGAAAACAAAGCTCACTCATACTGGCTGAAAGGCTTATGTTCCTAAGCTGTTCTTCCACTGTACTGTATTAACTTGAATGATAATATCACTGGACAGAGTAGTTTAGGATACAGTGACTGATGAATGAGGAAATAAAAGGTTATGCACAAGGCTCAGGCTAGCCCACAAAAGGGGATTGCCTGAGCCTTGCTCTACAGGGCATTGTACCTCCAAACAGTCCTGCCTAACTAGTAGACAGTTACAGAACACTGGTATTTTTAGAATTCTAAGTTCTTTACAGAGATTCAATGTAACTCAGCTTATTTTCATCAAGAAGTTAACTAAGGGGTTGAGTACAACTCTAGTGCCTCAGGATTCATCGTAAAGTCTAGAATCACAGTGAGAAGACTGGCTGCACAGTGGCCCCTCCTCCCTGCTGACTAGTCCCAAGAAGGGTCAAGCTGTCCAGGCAGCTCAGCAGCAGTAGCAAACTTCAGGTACTAGTCTTTCTATAGCCATAGAAAGTCTTTGCTGCATTGGTGAGTGGCCCAGGAAGGCGAAAGACTTCCTGTATTTAGGTGAAGCTGGAGATTAGATGACAGTGAACTCTGATGACTGGTGGTTTTCCTGAAGAAGGCTTAGACTAGTCATCAAGGTTGGAAACAGAGATAGAAGCTTTAGCAACACAGGCTGCTCCAAAACAGCTGCCTTGTGCTAGTTGCTCAGAACTGTAATTTAACTCTTGTTCTCTCTACCTTTCTCTTTTCTTTGATCACTTGTTAGGGATTCACTCATGCTTTGTATGTAAAGAAAGCAAGATGGAGGTGAAACGCTGTGTGGTAAATCAATGTGGAAAGTTTTACCATGAAGCCTGTGTAAAAAAATACCCTCTCACTGTGTTTGAGAGCCGAGGCTTTCGCTGTCCTCTCCACAGCTGTATGAGCTGCCATGCCACAAACCCTTCAAATCCACGGCTCTCAAAAGGTACAGATAGATGTGCCCTTAAAACTTGGGTTTGGGTTCACTGGAATGTGTTGGTACTTCTGAAAGCAGGCCCCTTGATGCCCAACAAGTGTCAGCAGAGGTTGTGAACTGTACCCATCTCTAATAGCTCCCATTTTTCTGCTGACTCATCATAAGAGGAGTCAAGTGTTTTTTTTTTTTTTTTTTCCTGTAACATAAGACCTGCTTCCATTCCATTCTTTCCATTTGTATTAGCTCATTCAAATTCTTGACTTTCAACACAGGATACTACCTGAGCTGTCTCTGGATTTTGTTTGCTCATTTTAAAAAGGCACTTCGTATATAAGGGAAACGTTTCTTTGTAATATAAGAGGTAGAACCCTAAGTCTCACATACCTAGGCAAGTGCTTCACCACTAAACTTCATCTTCAAATGGGAAATACTTTAAAATCAAATTGTATACATGAAAGATAAGGGTGGTTGTGTAGGATTGGAGAGTATAGTCTTGTCCTTGTCAAAGGGCTTCTCTGCCAAGATATATTTAGTAATATTTAGGGGAGAATTTGCTATCAATATCTAGTAGGTAAGATGCCCAGAAGAGGCTCTCCCAAATCCCAAATCCCAAATGATAGCAGCATTAGGTTAAGAAATGCTGGTTGACCCTGCTTTAGAATGTGATATTTAAATAGTGTCTGGTTTTTTTTTCCAAACACTGTTTTCAAACCTTTGCCTTCATGGAAGGTATTGTTATTAAATAGCTCCAGAGTCTTTCATCTTAAATTTTCTAATTTTCTCAGGCTTCATGATGTTGGTCATGAAGTCAAGAGTATTTGTGGTCCTCAGGGTGTTATTTCCTTTAGGTAAACTGATGCGGTGTGTCCGATGCCCCGTTGCCTATCATGGAGGGGATGCGTGTCTAGCAGCAGGATGTTCGGTGATTGCTTCTAACAGCATAATCTGCACAGGCCACTTCACTGCCCGGAAGGGGAAGCGGCACCACACCCATGTCAATGTGAGCTGGTGCTTCGTGTGCTCCAAAGGTAAGGATGGATTTTGCTATGTGTGCTGATGCTGAAATGTAAACTAAGAGAGTCACATAGACTTTAGGAAGATGACTTTGGTAAAATGATGTCATTGAGTGTTGACTCATGGTTGATATACTGGCACTCGTGCTTCTGTTGGGTTTGTGGCAGTTACAGGCTAAGGGAGAGGGCCTAGCCAGGCAGTGGTGGTGCACATCTTTGATCCCTGTACTCATCAGCCCAGGCAGAGGCAGGCAGATGTATGCATCTGGAAAACCCTGCCTGGAAAAGAACAAGAAAAAAAAAAGTCTAATCTGACCTGGAGAGACAAGCTCAGGCTAGCCTGTTCTCTTCCTGTAGGGGGAAGCCTTCTCTGCTGTGAGGCCTGCCCAGCAGCCTTTCACCCTGATTGTTTGAACATTGAGATGCCTGATGGCAGCTGGTTCTGCAATGACTGCCGGGCTGGAAAGAAGCTCCACTTTCAAGACATCATCTGGGTCAAACTTGGGAACTACAGGTGTGCAGTAAAAGTCTGTGCTTTTATAAAGTCTTCTTGTCCAGATGTGTTTGTTGTACTTTATAGTAGTAAGTATTGAAAATTTTGTCACTCTCTGAAGAATATGTGAATCCTGTTTTTAATATTTATAATAGATGGTGGCCAGCAGAAGTTTGCCATCCCAAAAATGTTCCCCCAAATATTCAGAAAATGAAGCACGAGATTGGAGAATTCCCTGTGTTTTTCTTTGGGTCTAAAGATTATTACTGGACACATCAGGCACGAGTGTTCCCATACATGGAGGGGGACCGGGGCAGCCGCTACCAGGGGGTCAGAGGCATCGGAAGAGTCTTCAAGAACGGTATGGAGATTTCCCAATGGAGCATAGTTGTCATTCTCTTATGGCTTGTTAATCCTAATTTCTGTTCTTTTGAAATTTGGTATTTTCAAAAATTCTTGAACTAAATATTTTATCTCTACCTCTAAACTAGAGAAAAAGGAAGGTTGTAGGCTGATGTATTTATTGAAGTATACTTAAGCTGTTAAATAACTTTTACAATATTAGCTTGTAGTTAACTTTATTAAGCGACATAATAAATTTTATTTATTTATTTATTTATTTATTTCAGCCCTGGTTGCCCTGGAACTCATTTTGTAGATCAGGTTGGCCTCAAACTCACAGAAATCCACCTGCCTCTGCCTCCTGAATGCTAGGATTAAAGGTGTGTTGCACCACTGCCTGGCAGAAAAGATACTATCTTTAGCACTAGTTACAGATATTTTCCATAGCTAGTCTTTGTGTGGTATCTCTGGAGATGATTTCCTACAGTTAGACCTCAGCTGCTAATTCATTCCAATTCAGGAGACATAGTGGGACCTTGGGTGCCTTATACAGTGTCAGGGTGGGCAGATTGACAGGAATGCTGTGTCTAATTCTACAGTCTGTGAGACAGAGTATAGAAAGTATGGTTAAGCTGGATCATGGCTTGGGCAGGAAGGAAACAGGAGATTAGAGGCGTGACATTGCACATGCAGAATCAGCATTTTCTCTGAGTGCAGAGTGAGTGTGGATAGTAGGAAAAGCTTACAGTGCTTCCATGCATGCAGGGAGAACTAAAGTTATGTCACTGCTGATGGGATTTGCCAGGGTAGATGAAGATCTGTCTCTTGAGAGCTCTTGGATCCCTGCTTGCAGCTGAGACCTGTTCTCTTTCCCTGATGCCTCAACATTTGGGAGCTTCAAGAGGTTTTAGTAAGCATGGATAGCTATCAGAAGACTCTTAAAAACCATCAGGAAGGAGAGACCTAGTAGAGACTGTGGCAACCCAGTGAGTTTGATACAGTTCCAAATAGTGAAAGTGGGACTCCTGATAATGGCCTGCTATTAAGTTGGGTCTGATCAGTTCCTGCCAGCTTAGCCCATCCACTGTCCAGGCCTCAAAATAACATTGACATTCTGTGAGCTCTGAGTATTGATGTAGCCTTTGGTGATCTGAACCAGAGCTTCTTGTCAAAGCACATTTGCTTACAAAGAGAGTAGAAGCTCACTTTTTTCCTTAGTACACTGTTTCCCAAGCACCAGCACTGTTGCCTTGTCCTTAGAGCTCAGTACAGAGAATAGGTAGTGACTGACAGAGACAGAACCAGGCTTTGTGCTGAAGTGGCACAGATGAGCTTCCAGTGCTCAGTCACTAGGCACTCACTTGCCTTTTCGGGTGGTTCATAGCCTGTAGCTTCCTAGAAACCAACAACAGTACTTAGCAGTGAATATGGAGCATAAAAGATGGATGTAGTTATTTACTGAAATATATTTCTTATATCCTTTTGACTTTTTAGCATTGCAAGAAGCTGAAGCTCGTTTTAATGAAATCAAACTTCAGCGGGAAGCCCGAGAAACACAGGAGAGTGAGAGAAAGCCTCCACCATACAAGCATATCAAGGTACTGGGCCTGTCAGGGAGGGGGTGGGGACACACACACACACACACACACACACAGAGAGAGAGAGAGAGAGAGAGAGAGAGAGAGAGAGAGAGAGAGAGAGAGAGAGAGAGAGACAGTCCATTCGTTCTCAACAGAGTAGTAAACATGGCTTTTAGGCTACTGATTTGTTTTTTTATACCTGGGTTGTGGCTGTTAAGAGGTCTATAAGGAACTAAGTCTTTGGGTCCAATGATGAATACTAGGATGCATGTCTCCGAGGTAGGTAGGTCCTTGAGGGGGCAATATGAGTGTGCAGGGTCCAGGGTTCTCTGTTTATAAAGTGAGTCATGACAACATGCTTTTCCCCTACAGGTGAATAAACCTTATGGCAAAGTCCAGATCTATACAGCTGACATTTCTGAAATCCCAAAATGCAACTGTAAGCCCACGGATGAGAACCCCTGTGGCTCTGATTCAGAGTGTCTAAACAGGATGCTCATGTTTGAGTGCCACCCACAGGTGTGTCCTGCAGGGGAATACTGCCAGAACCAGTGTTTCACTAAGCGCCAGTACCCTGAGACCAAGATCATCAAGACAGATGGCAAAGGGTGGGGCCTCGTTGCCAAAAGGGACATCAGAAAAGTACGTAATGTGTCTTCTTTTTATACTATGTAGTGATTCTTAATTGTGGGTTTTTATGTGTATTAGAATGTATGTGGATGTGCATGTGCCATGGCATGTGTGTATAGATCAGAGGACAACATTTGGGAGTCAGTTTTCTCCTTCCATGTGGGTCTCAGGGATTCAGCTGAGGTTCTCGGCCATGGTGGCAAGGTCTTTACCTATTGGATCATCTCACTAGCCCTCCCTTCCCCTCATAAGAATTTGTGGCGCACTGCTTATTATATGTGGGGTTTTTGTTTTTGCATTTGTGTAAAATATTTTAAAATAGTGTTCAGATTGAATTATTATAGTTAAAAGTTGTAAGCCAGGTATGATGGTACATACCTGGTATGTGGCAAAGGCAGGCAAATCTCTCTTGAGTTCAAGGCCAGTATAGCCTACATCGTGAGTTCCATTCCCCACCCCCACCCCCACCCCCAAATGTTTTAAAACATTCCATAACTCCTATCAAAGTTAATACTAATAAACTTCCTTGAAGCATGTCTTAGGTATAAATTCTAATGTTTGCCTCTTAGGGAAAAAAAGAGTCTATGAAATGATTGCTTTTCCTTTGATTGGCAGTCAGATGCTCAGGCATTCCTACAAGAGCTAAGGAGGCATTACTATTTGACATTGTCTCAGCATAATCCAGTATGAATTCGATAAACAAAAACTTCATTGGCAGGACTGGAAAGATGTCTCAGTGACTAAGAATACTAGTTGTTCTTTTAAAAGGACCTGGGTTCTGTTCCTAGCACCCCAATGGTGGCTCATAATCATCTATAACTCAAGTTCCAGGGAATCTAATGTCCTCTTTTGGCCTCTAAGGGTACCAAGCACATGAGGTGTACAGACATATATTCAGGCAAAACACCCATATACATAAAAATAAATAAATTCATTGGTGAGTGAGACTAACTTCTGCTAACCCTGTTTCTGCTTTCAGATTCACTTGCCAGTATATCCCCTTCATAGAGATACAAGTGGAATTGTTATTTACCTTGTCACAGACTGGCTCTGAAGTGCTTTTTCATGACCTAGGGACCAGTAGTTTCAAACTCAAGGTCCATGACCAGAGTAGGGTCCAGCATGGATAATGTGTAAGCTATAGACTAGTATCGGCCATTTTTTAAAAAAAGGGCTGTGTAGATGTACCCTTCTCTAGCTTTCTTCCATGGTTGCCACAGCTGTTGCTTCATGTAGACTTGCTATAGAACCTGCCTGTCAAGTTCTTTATAACCCTTTTCTTTTGGGGGAATCTGCGTGTAATGATTACTTACATGGACCAGATATGTGCTTAAGAGGCAAGACATTGAAGGAAGTAATATGGATTGTCACTACTCTGAGAATACCATGATATAATTGCTTCTGGCAATCTTTATTTATACGATATATATGAGATCACTTGAATTTGACCTTAACAAAGGACTTCTAGGATCCCTACCCCCAAGATATTAACGCCTTACCCTAGACTGATTGATAGTGTCATGGTGTTTGAACCTTGATTCTGAGAATTGGTTGGTATGTACTCAGTCATTATATTCTTCTGATTTCCAGGGAGAGTTTGTTAATGAGTATGTTGGTGAGCTGATTGATGAAGAGGAGTGTATGGCAAGAATCAAATATGCACATGAGAATGACATCACTCACTTTTACATGCTTACCATAGACAAGGTAATGGAAAGCCTGTGTTTGGGTTTGCTGTTCATTCCTGAAGTCTGGAACATAGGCCGGGAGGGTTCGCCTGTATGATTGGCCTTTCGATTTTGTTGACATTCTCATTTCTTCTTCTTAATAACTTTTTTTCACAAACATTGCGTATTTTTTCCTGAATATAGAGCTGCCCCTTGGCAGAGAGCATCCTAAGCCATGTGTGTTTAGTACAACATAAATAGTGTACCAAGAGTCTTCCTAAGACCAAGGAAAGAAGGGGAAAAGCATAGACATAAGCATTTCAAGCTATCTGGGCTGCACTGTAGAGTGGTCTTTGGCTGTGAATTGATCCATAGCTTGTGAATCCTATGCATTCTCTCTGTGTGTATGCTGCTCATGCTGACTTGAAACTTCTGAGTTCAAGTAAATGGGACTAGAGGTGTGTGCCACTCTTCATAGCTCTGTAATTCATAGTTTTAAGCAGATGGAACCTATATGCTAGAGGGTTTTGGTGTTCTCAGAATGAAGGTAACTAGCCGTAGGTAGAGAAAGTGCTTCAGACTGGTACTTTTTTGTCTTCTGCAACCAGTAAGTGGGGCTCAAAAGTGCTCAAAAAGTGGGGCTCTGTTTCAAAGACAAAGACTAATAATAGTGCTTGAAGATGGCAAGGTAGAAAATGGCTACTTAGCAGGCGTTTTGAGTAGAGCATAGCAAACAGACTCTGCTTTCTGGGGATAAAGAGCCACTGTAGAAATAGAAATGGCTCCAAGAACCTCATCCAACTGTCCCCTTAGGAAACGTGACCATTCTTCAACTCCATTTGCTGTAGACTGGTGTGTGGACCACTTAGTGAGGGCAGTGTCAGAGACAAGAGGGCTAAGAAATAAAGACTTAGGAGATACTGAAGCCAAGTATAGTGCATGCCTGTTTATAATCACAGCACTCGGGACAGTGAGGCAGCAGGATCTTGAGTTTGAGGTCAGGGACCACAAAAAGCTGAGGGATAGAGGGGAAGAGGGAAAATGAGTGAGCAAGCAAGCTCATGTACCAGGGGTGGAGCAAGATGTTAGCAGCTAGCCCTGAAGGGAGTAGTGGCAGTAGTGTGTGTGTATGTGTGTGTGTGCGTGCACGTGCATATGCACATACACATATATGTCTGTGCCTGCATTGTAAAACAGGAGATAGTGAATATGGCAAAATAATAACTAATATAGGTGGGTAGGATGTAGTAATGTGCATTGTGCTTTTCCATTTCCCCTGTGGGTTTGTTTCTGTTTTTGTTTTTCAGGTTTTTTTTGGAAAGGGGGGTTGCAAGAGGTGTAGAGCCTAGAGCTCTAGAGCTGAGTAATATGTCCTCTTTCAGGCTCTGACATGACACAGGATTAAGAAGATAAACTATGAGTAGGTTCATGGAGGGCCTTCTATAAGGAGGACATTCTGGTTTATTGGGAAAGCCCGCAAGCTAGGATTCTGGAGGCCAACAGACAGAAAACCAGGGTCAGCACTGTGGGAGGAGAGGTGCCTGACTGCCACAGGGATGCTTCTGTACCCTGTGTGCTGATAGCTCAAGGGGGTGCTGCTCATTCCCACCTCATTTCCCTTCTCCCTCATTTTAGAGCTGTACATTAAAAACTAAGACTTCCACAACTGTGCCTGCCCTGGAGAAGGCACAGGCTCAGAAAAAGCCACAGATATCACCCATTTTAAAAAGAAGAAGAAGAAGCCTAGAACAACAGTAGAAAGAAAAGAACAAAATCAGAGGAGGAGGAATAATCTGATTTCCAGAGTTACTGAATTATTAGATTCAAATGTCCAGGTTTCATCTAAAAACTCCTAAGCTCTACAAAGAACAGAAAAGAATGCCCCATTCAGAGCAATAATTAAACCAATTTTAACTATTTTAAAAGAAAGATTTATTTATTTTATGTATGAGTGCTCTGTCTGTACACCTGTGTGCCAAAGAGGGCATCAGATGGACGCCCTTATAGATGGCTGTGAGCCACCACATGGTTGCTGAAAATTGAACTTCGGACCTCTGGAAGAGCAGTCAGTGCTTTTAACCGGTCTCCAGGTATAGCTCTTAAAAAGACCTCTTAGATCTCTAGACAAAAAATGAAACCTCTTTTGTTGATTTTGTTTAAGTATTAGAGAATCAAACTCTTTTTTAAAAAATATTTATTTATTTATTTATCTTATGTATATGAGTACACCATTGCTTTCTTCAGACACACCAGAAAAGGGTATTGGATCCCATTACAGATGGTTGTGAGCCACCATGTGGTTGCTGGGAATTGAACTCAGGACCTCTGGAAGAACAGTCAGTGCTCTTAACCGCTGAGCAATCTCTCCAGCCCCAAACACTTAACTCCTACAGATTCTATGACCTACTACTGAATTACATCCCTGTCCCTGATTTTGAATTAGCTTTGTAGCCCAAGCTGGCCTTGAACTTGGAATTCTTCTGTCTCAGGCCAACCTAGTGTGGAAATTACAGACACCGGCTGTTAATGCATGGCCTAAAACCATAATTTGAAAGATGCTTAAAGAACTCAAAGGGCTGGGCATGATAGCCCATACATACTATCATAGTCCAAGCATTTAGGAGGAAGGTGTTCCCTCTCAAGTATGTAAATAGCAAAGAATTAAAGGGGTGCCCCTGTAAATGTGTTTATTACAATTAATTATACACATAAAAATGGTTAAGATGTGGCTGGGCATATGGCTCAGTGGTAGAGTCTTGAGCCCTGAGAGCGCATACACACACACACACACACACACACACACACACACATGCGCGCGCGCAAGGAAAAACCCCAGTAAGCTTTTATTTAAAAAAGATGAACATGGAGGCATATTCTTACAATCCCAATGCAAGGGAGGTAGAGATGGAAGGATCCTTGGGTCCCTGACCAGACTAGTATAATTGGTGAACCACAGATTCCAGTGAAAGAGTCCATCTCAAAAAGCAGTAGTGCTTTTGGTGAGGCAAGATGGCTCATTGGATAATAGTGCTTTGCAGAAACCCTGAAGACCTGAGTTTAACCCCAAGGACCCATTTGGGGGAAGAGCATCATTTCAGGAAAGTTGTCCTCTAGCCTCCACACCCGACCATGGCATACACAAGTGTGTGCACACACAACAAACAAATAAATGGATATTAAAGAGAAAAACAAGTCAGAAAGCCTTTGAGAAATAGCACCCAGGCTTGAACTGTCCTCTGAATGCATGCACACAGATGTATACAAACTTGGATAGTTTTCTGAAGGACCTACGTTCTTTTCATATGACCCATATCAGGCCCACCTGCTTCTAACTCCAGCACCAGGAGATCTGACACCCTTTTCTGGCCTCTCTGAAGAACCACACTCATGTGACATCCATAGTCACAGAGACATACAAACATGTAAATACAAATATGTCTTTGATTTAAAAAAAATTCAGTTGGAGAGTTCTTAAGTCAGCTACTCTGGATTACATGGCACAATATCAGAAATCAAAGACAAGGTGGAAGTAGACTTCCTACTACTAGAGAACTGACTTCTAAACAGTTGTTCCCTGACCATCACATATGTGCCTGTAGTCACATATTTGCATGCACTTTTAAAAACATGTATTTACTTTGTGTATGTGTATGATTGTGCACACTGTGGCATACTTGTAGAGGTCAGAGACAACTTTTAGAGGTTAATTCTCCCATGGTGTAGGGTCTGGGGTTCAAGCTCTGACTATGGGGCTTGATGGCAAATGCCTTTATCTTGTGAGCCATCTCACCAGTTCAGTATACAAATACAGCTAAGGCGTGATTCAGCAAGCTAGGTTGTTCATCTGTCATCTTCAAAAACAAACAGAACTGGTTGGGTGTTAATTTAGTATAGTAAAATGCAGGTCACTGAGTTATATCTGATACTGGTTCTACTTTTATTCTCCTGGAGTGAATTCTGAGTCCTGGGCTGAAGTGATCTCCTTCCTTAGCATCTGAAGACTGCAGGCATGCCCACCAAGTTTCTCTATGTTTACACCACCTGATGGGTGCAAACCATGGAGGTTTCTTAAAGGACCCAAGTGTTTACCGCCAAGAGAAACCCGTAAGGTCAGCACCCATCAGGTGGTACAGGCATAGTCATCCCCAGTGTTTGCCATGTGCAGTGCTCTCTGGTCCACAGGCACAGCTAGGAATACTGCTGACACAGACTCATCCCTACTCAGACATCACTGTAGAGCAGAGAACCTACTTAGCTATGTGTTTGGTCTAGAGGTTTTAGGGGAGAAGGTACATCTGATGTGTACCCACCTGCCCATCTCCTGATGTGAGCTGTGATAGGTGGTTCTTATTTTTTTATTGTACTTGAACACTTGGATTTCAGTGAGTTAGTTCCCAGAGCCACTGTGTATTCACATTTCTGATTGCCATTTCAGAACTGTCAGCCTGTGCCTATCCCTCTTGTGTCAGAATAGCATCATGGACACAGTCCATCGTTCCAGCTGGTGGGAGCTTGAGCATGTTATGCTTGTGTCTTACTTGCTCTTTAGGAGTTGATACGGCTTGTCTATTTTTAATACAGTTTGCTGGTATCTGGCAGTGCTGGTTTTCTACAGGCTCTTCTTGCTAACCTTCCAACTCTGTGGCACTAGTATTTCTCCTAGCTTACTTGTTGCCAGGGCTGATTTAGGTGCCAGTTCGCTGTCCTCAACACTGCTCACTTGGGTTCTTTTTGTGTTCTGGTTTTGAGCAAGAGAATCTGGACTGGTTGAGAGGTGCCTGGTCCAAATGGACAGCAGGGTACCATGATTTTCAGTATAACAAGCAACATTATCATCTGATACAACCTAGAATCCCTTTAAAGATCAAAATGTCATTGACTTTTTTTCCTACAGGACCGCATAATTGATGCTGGCCCCAAAGGGAATTATTCACGATTCATGAACCATAGCTGCCAGCCCAACTGTGAGACCCTGAAGTGGACAGTGAATGGGGACACACGGGTTGGCCTGTTTGCTGTGTGTGACATTCCTGCAGGTACATCACTGGGGTCCTGTAAATTTCTGGTGCCATGTGGACAGGCAGAGGCAATGGCTGGCATTTGGTATGGCTGAGTTTGGAAAAGTCTAGGATAAGAATTTGTAAGTTTTGTTGTGGATATCTGTTTTATGAAGCGAATTGTTGAACTCTGAATCATGCCACTGTGTGCCTGAAAGGAGCGGCGAGGGGCACATTTTCTTGAGACTAACTCTTAACTTCAGCATCCATTGCCTTAGGAAGACAGGGTCCTCTAACAAAGCATTGTGTCTCCTTTAGGTACAGAGCTGACCTTCAACTATAACCTCGATTGTTTGGGCAATGAAAAGACGGTCTGTCGGTGTGGAGCCTCCAACTGTAGTGGGTTCCTTGGAGACAGACCAAAGGTAAGGGCATCACAGCTTCTTTCTGTGAAGCTCAAACACGTAGTTCTGGTGCCATTATGGCATCTGAGAAGATTGCTTTCTAGTAAGCAGTACCTCTTCCCAACTGACTGTTGCTATGTCAAGGGCCGGATCCCTGCAGTGTGTGGGTTGAGGTTAGTGAAGCCCTCTGCCAGTGTAAGCCACTTGTTAAGACTTCTTCAATGATATAATTCCTGTAAGAATTATCCCAATGAAGCACCAACAAATGTGTGGCTTAGACATCAGGAACATAGACTCAGTTCTGAACACAGGTAGGTAAAATCAGAGTTATTGACAGGACCATGTTTGTTCCAACGTTTCAAGAGTCTTTCAGGCCTCTTTCCCGCTCCTGTTGATGGCTGTGGCATTCCTCAGGTTGTGGAGGCCTTATCCTGGCATTCTGTTGCTTCACATGAGGTTCCATGTGGTTAGTGTCTGTTTTCACTGCCTCTATTACCCTGCTACCTTTTTGTTTACATTGTTGTATGTGTATCTCAGAGCCCATGCCTGCTAGGCAAGTGCTCTCCCACTGAGTCACAACCTTTGGACTCCAGTCCCTTTCAAGTTGATTACAAGTCATGCTTGCTTGATGTGCCAGTGTTAATTTTTATTGTAATTTTATTCACAATGACTTCTAAAATCATGTCTCCAAGGTCCTTAGAAAAATATGAATGTTGGGGCACCCCTTGCATGCAAAAGGCCAAGGCTATCATGGGCAGCTCTACTCCGAGCTGCAGACTGAGCCCGACTTCTAGATATTTTCTGATGGACTGCTGGTTTGACACTGGATTGCCCTAATCTGTTCTGCTTATAATTGAATTCTTAGCTGAGAGAAGTGGCCAGCAGGCCAGTAGTCTGGCCATGGGCTGTGTCAGCAGACCCCAAGCATGGCGTTATTAAGCCTGTATATTGTGTCTTTTGTCTTAGCAGGAATTGCTGAAGGTGTAGTGGATCATCGCATTGGCCATGGCCCTCTTCTCTGTGTAGGGGTGTACCCTTTTGTGGTGCTAGGAATGGAACCTACAGCCCTGAGCTAGCCTTCTAGCTCAGGCACCCTATGTTGGAACACCCTAGGGATCTGTAATGTCCCTCTTGACCTTGCTGTTTGGCCATCTGTGTAGTTTGTCTTCTATTACTGCTTCAGTCTGTATTCTTTCATAAGAACTATGCTTAATTCTTGATTCTAGACATCAACATCCCTCTCTTCAGAGGAAAAAGGTAAAAAGGCCAAGAAGAAAACCAGAAGACGGAGAGCCAAGGGTGAAGGAAAGCGGCAGTCAGAGGATGAGTGCTTCCGCTGTGGTGATGGCGGACAGCTGGTGCTGTGTGACCGCAAGTTCTGCACTAAGGCCTACCACCTGTCCTGCCTGGGCTTGGGCAAGCGGCCTTTTGGTAGGTGCCCAGCACCCATACCAGCTTCTGATGACTTACAGAGGGCTTGCCTGCCATTCCTACTAGGCCTTTCTTTACTTGACTGGGCCTTACCTGGTTGCAGATTCATGGGAAGGTCAGGCAGTAAATGTCTCCAGTTCACAGGATGGGGTCAGTTAGTAGCTTCCAAAGTCTAGTGTAGTGTGGTCATTTCATTAGTACCAAGATCTAAAGTGATACACACCATGCAGGACTCTAATGGAGAGGACAGGTTCCACTGCAGCAGCCACCATGACTAGTCTCAGTCACTGGAGGGCCTGGTTGTTAGGCACCTCACTTAACTCCCTCCCCAGAACTTGCAGGCACCTAGAGATGCACAGCTAGCAGGAATTGCTTTTTAAGATGGAGCTACATATTTGGCTCCTTGGAAAACAATAGAATAGGCTTTGCCTCTTACTACCCCTACATACTCAAGAGAGACCATAGCATCAAGATGAAATACAAAGACTTTACTCAAAGACAAGAAACCCAATACGGTTTTACATATCCGTAGTGGATTTGACAGCTATCCTTAATATTAACAAAGAGCGTCAGAGATTCATATCTAAGCAGAAAACTGTTCCCTTATATTAGGCAAAGCACAGGCCAGGCATGACAGCTCACACCTTTAATCCCACCACCTGGGAAGCAGAGGCAGGTGGATTTCTGAGTTCAAGACCAACCTGGTCTAAAGAGTGAGTGCCAGGATATTCAGAAGTACACAAAGAAACCCTGTCTCGATTAAAAAAAAAAAAAAAAAAAAAAAAAAAAACTCATAGGGAAGGGTCACTGCCATCAGTGGACATCTGCTAGTGTTCTTACGCTGTGTCTGGTGTGATACTGCAGTTGGCAGGAATGTATGCTGTAGTCTACAGCACTCAGCACCTGCCTGGCCTTTGAGCACCAATTACTAGCTTCTCTCTGGCAACTGAAATGAAAAGCAGACTCTTGTGTTAATTTGCATTTATTTGACTAGCCAAGTAAAAAAGTAATTCTAAGTTAGGTATGCTGGTATATTCCAATTGGCCCACCAACTCAAGGCTGAAGCAGGTGGATGGGTAGTTAAAGATCCCGGTCACCCTGGGAAACATACTGAGATGGGTATATCTTATAATAATAATAATTATTATTATTATATAATAATATATTATATAATAATATATTATGTGGATATTAACTCAATGCTACAACATATGCTTGAGGCCTTGGGTTCAATCCCTAGTACCCCTCAAAAAATTATTCTCCACCCTGAATATATTGAAGATTTGATTCTTTCACTTCCATTTACTAATGGTGTGTTTTATTGCAGGGAAGTGGGAATGTCCTTGGCATCACTGTGATGTATGTGGCAAACCTTCTACCTCATTTTGCCACCTCTGCCCCAACTCATTCTGTAAGGAACACCAAGACGGGACTGCTTTCCATTCCACCCAGGATGGGCAATCCTACTGCTGTGAGCATGACTTGAGGGCAGAATCTGCAACTAATACCAAGACTGAAAAACCCTTTCCAGAATCACTGAAGTCAAAGGGGAAGAGGAAGAAAAGGCGGTGTTGGCGAAGAATCACAGACAGCAAATAGCATTTGGTCAGATCCTGGGGTGGTGTGGGGCAGCCAGCCCTGCCAACAATGGGAAGGCAAATGCAGCAACACTCACCCCAAGGACCCAGGTCATAGCGCTATGTGTATAGGCCTACTTGCGTGGGAGGCAGCTCCTCCCACCACTGAGCCATCCTCAGCAGCTGTGCTGCGTCTGCACTGATGCTTCTCAGCTGCACGATTGGCGGTCCAGGATAAACAAGCCTTACTACGCAGCGTCACCTCTACACTTGAATCTGAGACCCAACTTCAAGGTGCCCTCCCATTTCTATTTTAGATTAAAGTTATGATTGAAGATTAACTGGCATGTGAAATGCTTTTATCTTACCTGAAACATATAAAGAATTTTCTACAGGTCACCATTAGCTCTCTCCTGATGGTGCAGGCTTCTATTCACATACTGCCCTCTACTCAGGGCAGATTGGGACTCAAGCCCTGGGCTCCTTCTAATCAGGATTGATAATTATTTTGTTTTGAAATAGCCTATGTTCTTTGTATTAATGTGAATTTTTCCTCAAAGTGTTTTGTTTCCACTTTGAGTGGTTGTGGTGTTGCAAGATTCCTCTCGTGGCTTCCCTTTTTGTGGACATGACCAGTGACAGCAGTGTGGCCTGGCAGCTGCTTTTGTTTTGCCTGTTTTTCTCTAATGTCTTGAACCCAGGTTCTTTGACCAACATTTGGGGGAAACCTTGTACATTTTCTTCACTTGGTAGTCTTCTGACATTTATTCCCAACATACTTTTGCTAAAACTTTCATACATTATTACCAGCTAAAATATATCTGAGTTGTCAGGCAGATAGAACTATTGAGCCCAGAGGGAGGTAACCACAGGAACCCCGGGGGAAGTGGGGGAGCACAGACAGCCTGGAACCTAGGCTAATGCTTTCTGTCTGGTGCATTTGTTTGTGGAGCCTCAAGCTATTTGCTCTTTATCTCTCCACCAGGGCCCCACCTTGTCTCATGGTGGTCAAGTCTCATGGTGCCTGTTTCCCTATGAGATTTAAGTGATTTCTTTTAAAGGCTCAGCCCAAGGACTAGTAGACTGTCCACTGTCCTTGGGCCTGCTTCAGCCTTCCCAGGACTGCATTGTGGCCCTGGAGAGCTTGGGACACTGAGAAAGGAGACCTCATGCTTTCTATTGGGAGGGAAGGTGCATGCAGTGCATCAGCAATGGATGGCTTTAGAAAAACCACAAAGTAAAAAGCTTAAACTAGCCATGAAGTCCCCAAGGTTTGCTGTCCACTGCTGTCCTGCCCTCTAGCCTTGTAGAACTGCAGTTCCCATTTGAACCAGGACTGAGCATTCTTAATGGTCAGCATCAGCCGTGACACCTGCCAGCCTAGCATGTCATGGGCACTGATTAGTGACTGTCCCTTTGGCACTTCTATAGTAGTCCCCCAAAAGTTGAAGCAGCAGCCTGTTGCTTTCGTAGGCACAGGCTAGTTACCTCTGGAGACACCTATTTGACCAGCAGGCCAGAAACACTTTAAGTTTAGATTTAATTTGGCTCAAACTGCTCTATACAAATAATAGATTGGTTCATAAATTTAGGTTATTTATGGCCCAAGTTTGGCAGGCTGATGTAGTGATAGGCCAGATAGTCTTCTCACATGCACATGGCCCCCAGGCTCCATGGTAGGCCCATCATGTTGTCCAAAACCATCCTTTCCTACCAGCTGAGTAGCTTCTGCTAAAGGTAAAAGGCACCAGAGCTGATTTTGCAGTTTACTTTGGGAACAAATTAACTGTGTTTTTTTTTTTTTAATCTTAAGTAAAATCTTGGGAATTTTGGTTCTAAATTCTTTTATGATCTTTATGAAGGAAATATTGTGAACATTGTAGACAATTTCCCCTTTTTAAAAGTATTAATGAGTAAATAACACTAACTCTAAAAACCAACCGAAGACCTACTTACAAATCTAGGGTGATGGCTTTTCCTACAGAGGGACCAGCCAATAGGCCTAGAGCTGTGACTCTGGATGTGGTAGGTGCTCTGAATCTGACAGAGATGTTACTTTCTGAACATCAGCTCCAGTTTTCTTTTTCCTTAATGTGACATAAACAAATGAAAACTGCCCATATTCTACACTACTCAGGAGCCATTCCCTAGTCAGCACACACCTATGTGTACACTTCTGCAAGGTGGCAGCAGCCCAGGGACGCACAGCCAGTGTCCACACAAGCACTGCTCTATGAGAATGTGGAACTACAGCAGTTAAAACCTAGGCACCTGTAGGGCAGTGCATCTGGCAAGAGTGATAAGGACTAGGTGCTAGTTCCTAAGGAACATCCTGGCACTAGTATGTAAGGACTCCTTGGGCCTCAGGCAGGCACACTCAGGTTGGCATTTCTGATGATTTCCAAGTGATATCTGTAGCATGATGTGTGAAGTGCCCAGAGCTACCTAATTTTCAAGAGTTAAGTATAAAAATGTTTTAAAGTTAATGCAAATACTTATCAGTTGCCAAATACCATCATCTACATGGAGTGTAGCTGATGACTGTTAGAATAAAATGCTGTGTCCGTGTCATGGTGTCACCGTATCCTGTTGAGATGTGAAATGTCCTGTCAGAAATTAAATCTAAGTTTAAATGTGCCTATTGGTGTCTAAACTTCATACAATATAAAGTCAGCTTCCTTTTAGGAATGCCGGGTGCTGTCACTAGGTCTGATAGTGAAGGCTTAAAAACTTGAAATTTGGGGGAGGGGGGAGGTAATACTGAAATATAGATGAGAATTACCAGTTGGGGAAAAATAGCATTTAAAGTGGAAAGTTGTGTTTGGAAAACTGTAATGAGTATTTTTTTATTAAAAAACTTTAAAGGCCTCTTTCTTACACTTATTTAATATGTACCTGTGTTTTACTCCTCTACTTCCTGGGTGCCCACATTTGCCCTACTATTTACCTACCTTCTGTTTTCTTGTAGCCTTATCTCCAACCCTGCCTCTCCTGCCCCAGGCTCTGACAGCTGTATCTGGAGGGGGGTTTGGTCTCAGCAGGGAGTCGAGCCAACCTGAAACACAGCTCTGCGGACTTTCTTTATAAAAACTAAACTTTAATACTCAGGTCATTTTACAATGAAAATAGGAACCCAGACACAGGTCTGAAATGTTTACAACTGTACAAAAAGACATACAAATCCCTGGTAGGTAGTGGCATCAAGGCTGGCCATATCCCTCTCACACCCTAGACTGCCAGGTGTCACCTTTGGTCCCCTCAACCTCATGAGGGAGGGCATGCACAAGCAGAGAAAGAGAAAGCCCTCTCAGCTAGTACTATTTTTTTTTTTAAAGAAGAAATAAAAAAGGTAAAAGTCTAACAGGCACTAGAATATATGAAATAACTTTTGGTTTGCATTCAAAACATAATCCAAAATAAGGTATCTTAATCACACAAAAAACTAACTCATTAAAATATAAAAAATAAGCCTAAACTTCCCAGAGAAATGGCTGGGGCCCAGGAGCCTGTGGATAGCATGTGCTGGGTAGGACACAGCCTTCGGTATCTGCTCAGGTCACTTAGCATAACCAGCAAAACTTGTCCTCTGGTCTGATGAAGGTCAGCAGCAGAGACGGCACTTAGGACACATTGGTCATAGGCTTGTACTTCTTGAAGCGTGTCCACTGGCCTGTGGCGTAGTTCATCTCGAACACTGTGTCCACTAACATGGTGGTACTGCCCTGGCCGTCAGCCTTAGGCAGATCCTCGGTGTGCTCGCTGAGCTTGATCTGGATCACATCCCCCTGCTCCGGACATGGATTCTCTGTAGGGAGCAGGGACTGCTGGGAAGGTGCCTAGGGCCAAGGAACCCATCCCCCAACCCGCGGGGGCCACCTCCCAAGCCTAGTAGCACAGACGCACCTCGAGAGCCAGCCATGAAGCCCAGGATGAGGGCCTTTTCTGGCCTTGTGACCTTGTTTGCCGTCTTGAACATCTCCTGGGCAGCAAACATCTGTTCTCTCTGTGAAGAGATGATGTGGGTGCCCGGGCTGCCAAGGCTACCTGCCTCGATATGCTCATCATATGATACCCCCCGGGCTGCAAACAGGCAAACCTGTGCTATCCAGCTAATGGCCTTGGGCCCTGCCAGGGTACCTACCGTGAGGGACAGGTTCTTCTTAGGTTGCTGCTGAACAGGGGCTGGGGCCTGGGTCTGTGGGGCCACCATGGCCACTGGGGGTGTCTGAGCAGTGGGAGTGACAGCTGGGGGAGTAGTAGGTGTCAGAGGTGAGGCAGGTGCTGCAGGTGTTGGTGTAGCTGGGCTCAGGCCACTGTTATACATAGGTGCCCTTTGTTTAAACTGTGTTGGCAGTGTGGGACTTGGGGCGCTGGGTTCCTCAGGTGGCCGGCTGGCTTCCCGGGAGGGTGGAGCTGCAGGCAAAGCAGGTTTATTAAGAGTTGTCCAGGAAAGGGAGTCTTCATTCCTAATGTTCTCATCCTAGACTGGTCCCCAGGCTGCCTGTCCCAGACACCATTTTCTGGAGAGATCGGCTCAGCTCCACTTCCCCTGCCCTGACAACTACCCCATATCCACCTACTCTCTCTTGTTCCCATCACTGCTGACCTTCACAGCCTGGGACATAAGCCCTGTGCACTACCACCCAGCAAGGCAGAGCCCACGTCCTCAGGCATTCCTAGACCCGTGGATTAAGTTGTCTAGGGCTCTGGTTAGCTCCTGGCTCATGTTACCCATACATACCCTGGTACTGGTTACAGGACAATGGAAAGCAGCTTCCCTAAGTAAGCCTAGCACTCTGTGCCCCCATAAGGCTGCTGACCTTTACATGTCTTGAGGAAAACTGAGCCCCCCCCTCCCCGCCCCGCAGCCTACAAAGCTGAGCCCAATGTAACCAACCCCCTGAACAAGTGGCTAACCCAAGCTTTTGTCTGCCCCTTAAAGAATCATCCCTCTGCAGAATGCCTCATCTGGGAAGAGAAAATCCTTGGCTTCCCTGCCTCCCCAATCCCTACCCAAAGAACAGGGTGCCCAAAGTGGCAGTCTTGGCAGCTACTTGCTCTTTCAAATCAGGACTTCTGGCTTATTTCTTGGCCAGAAGATCTTCCTGCTGCCTGGGATCAAAAGACAATGGGACATGTGCCTTAGCAGCACCTGTGAGCAAGGCTACTACTTCCCAGGTGGGTATGCTGGGCTCGGTCCAGGTGTCTAAGTGATCCTGTGACCCCAGGGCAAGTCCTTATGTGGGCTGAGGGAAAACTGGTTCAGCTTACTGCCTGGTACTCACCTGGGGGAGTCTCAGAGCTGGGGATGTAAGATGAAGCAGGTACCACACTGGGTGTAGAGGGCAGGTAACTTGTGGAAGGCAGTGTTGGCTCACTGTTCAGAGACCCAAGTTTCTGGAAGACAGAGACCGTGGTTCCTCCAGGCAGATGTAGCAGTTTCAGTACCTTCCTGGCAGCAGCCTGGACAGCCTCAATCAGCCATTGCCCACC
The DNA here is from genome assembly GCF_011762505.2 of Arvicanthis niloticus. Taxonomy (NCBI): domain Eukaryota; kingdom Metazoa; phylum Chordata; class Mammalia; order Rodentia; family Muridae; genus Arvicanthis; species Arvicanthis niloticus. The sequence goes on from NC_047664.1 coordinate 38,706,864, forward strand.
AACAGAGCAAGGTAGCAAGTACCACTATCCCCAGGACAGGGATCATGGCTTCTCTAACCCATAAACCCTTGATTTTAGTGATGCTGGACTTCAAACTTAAGCCATGGCCACCACCCTATCCTCCCAAACTGACATCTAGGGAAAACAGTTCAGCAATGCAAAGCGTACCGCAAAGAAAATAGGCTCAGAGACCACACCAAGAAACAGCCACACTGTCTCCACACAACCTGTGCACAGACAGACCCTGGGGAAGAGCCACTCTGCTGAAACACCCTTGCCACATGCATGTGATGCCTGGTCTTCAGAGCACTTGGGCCTCCAACAGGAACCATACCCACTGGACAGTGAGGAGCATGAGGTAATAACAGTGGTATGGAGACACCACAGGCAGTAATTCTGGTATGAGGCAGGAATTTATTCCAAACACGAGACTGATGCCCAAGTCAGGCTCTGGCTCCCTCTGCCACTAACACACATACATGCACACACATCTGCACACATGTAAACACATACTTTTACAGAATATATCTTAGTGGCTATCAGTCAGGACAAGAGGGAGCACATTATTTTGGCTGTGTCAGCAGCTAGAAGTGGTATATAGCACGCCCACAGCTGCACTGCACGGAGCCCTACCTGTGTGGACACCAGGCCAGCAGCATAGTCAGGGGTGGCATTTTCAACAACTGTCTCTTCCTTGGTGGGCTTTTCTACCACTTCTGTGTCTGCCAATAAAGGAAGAGAGCTGGTTAGTGGCTCTCTGACCCAGCTCCAGTTCAGAAGTCACAAGTGTTCTCTGTGAAGGCCAAATGCAAAATGACATTGTGCACTTAGGTCTCAGGACAAAGAAATGATTCCTTGGATCAGGTATTATAACCTGTAATCCTAGCAGTTAGAAAGCTACAAGCTTGAGGTCAGCCTGGACTACAGTGTACAGACCTTGTCTCAAAAAGCCACACACCCCCACTCAAAACAAACAAACAAAAAACCTGGGAAAAGTCTGATTATCACCATGGTAAGATAAGACACTCAGGCAGACTAGACCAGAAAGAGAAACCATGAAGAAACCCCAAAGGACCCAGACACTATACTTGCAGAAGCAACTATAGTAGCACACTAGGCTACCTCAGACCTCCCTCCAAACCTTTAATGCTCCACACACCTAAAGTCTTCCTCCTCCTTTTTGCTTCTCGGCCAGCACCAACTGTATTCAGCTCAGAAATATCCAGCAGCTGCCAAAATAAATACATGCCACACTTAATCATAGAGCAAAGGATCCACACTTGGCCTTGGCAGGATCATGAGAAAGAATGTCCCACCTTCACACCCCTTTCTTTCTGCAGTGGAGTCCTCGAAGGTGGTATTGGAGTCCGGTTCCCAGAAGGGCTGAAGACGCTGGGTGTGGTGGGACTTCTGAAGGGGGCTTGCTTCGGGATGCCTTTGAGAGGGGCTACAGAAAAGACACGAATGTCCATGCTGATGTCTTTGGGGGTGGGGTGCCCAGCAGTCTTTTTGAGCACAATTGCTGAGCAAGGCTTCTTCTGGGAAACCCCACAGAAAGTCTCCTACACATTCTGGACTTTGCACATTTCATCCTGTGCTAAAAAGAACTAGAACTTAAGGGACTCAGTGGTTGAGAGCATTGACTGTTCTTCCAGAAGACCCACTTTTGATTTCCAACACCCACGGTTATTAACTCCAGTCCCGGGGGATCTGATGCCCTCTCCTGTCATCCAGGAGCACTGCACACTCATACACAGACATACGTGCAGACAAAACAGCCATACACATACAATAAAATAATTGAAAAAAACAAAAACCCAGACTCTTCATCAGTATCACTATGTTAAAGGGACACAAGTTCAGAACCTGCAAGCCTAACGTCATCCCTGAAGGTCTGCTGGGAAGACCCAGACTTGATGCTCTGAAGGTGCACGACATATCCTTTCTGAGAAGGCTAGAGCAATAGAGCAATAGATAACACAGCTCTGTAAGACAACTGAGACCTCCAGACCTTGCAGGACAAGAACTATCCTGGTATCAAACTGCCCAGAGAGCTGCCACACCCCAAACTGACATTTTTGCTAAGAACAAAGGCAAGTATCTCACGCTACATGACCTTACAGTATCAAGTCTCTCAGAACAATGACATTCCACTTTTCTTTCTGTCCCTCAGGAGGGCTACCCAATGTCCTCAGAGGCAAGGGAAGCAAGGTGGAGCCTACACTACAGCAGCAGGCCACACCAAAGGAAGAACCATGCACTGCAGTAAAAATGGTAGAATGGTCAGCCACCCCAAGACTTTCCACTAGTTATGTGCCAGTTTGGGGGTTATGGGGAACTTGGTATTCCAAGATGCCAGATGAGCCAAGTGGGAGGACCCTGCAAGGCTTTCCCTTCACTCTACAGCTGTCTTGCCCACTGGGCCCTGAACATGGTTCTAGAGGAGTCCTCTCTTGTACTTGACACAGTGCTAAGTGCACATAAACACAGGCACATGCATGAAGAGCCAAACTACTCTGTGACCCTCTAACTTGGAAACTAGCTCTGGGCACATGCCATCTGTCACATGTGTTACACCCAAGAGGATAGCTACAGATGACAGAGAGGCTACAGTAAATGTCCCCTTCACAGTCAGCTGGTCTGATGCTGGCTCACCACATACAGCCTCCTTCCTTTCCCCAGGCAAAGATGGATACGGCCTTGCTTGTCCTCACAGCTACTCACTACAGAGCCAGTGGGCCTCACCTCTCAGGACTAATGTTTTCAGGTGAGGAAAACTCCAACCTTTCAAGCCAAACCCTCCTGGCAAGTAACAATAGCTCCGCCCGAGAGCACACGAGCCTTACTTGTAGTGTCCATCTTTCGGAGCAGCCCCCGGCCCTTGGCGTGGAATGGGACCCCAGCACTTCTCTTCAGCTGCTGGGCTGTCTCGGTAGCTATGAGAATAAAAGCCACAAGGTCAGGGTCACTTAGATGATAAAGCAACTATAACAAAAGAGACATTAAAACAACTCAAGGTAACTCCTTTATGTAACCCAGCAGGGATGCACCAGAAATGCTGCTGACTTTTATAGTTGATACTTCCTTTAAAAAAACAAACAAACAAAAAAGCCCAAAACAAAACAGAGAAAGGAAGGACTGTTTCCTGGTATTTTTTTTTATAAATCATTGTCTAATAATTCAACATTAAGCTAAGAATTAAGTGGAAATTTTCTGCTGCTTTGTAACTGCAAGAGCTTCTATGTCACCTGTTTTCTTTGATTTCATCATTGTTTTCAAGATGACAAGATGGACAGAATAGACACAAGAGCTAATTGCTCGCGCATGGCTTCTGGGTTGGCACATCTCATCGTGATGCTAGGTGCTTCTGAGGATATACTGATTGGGCAATAGTTAACGACCACCTTAATCTCCGCTACATCTCCTCCAAAAGGGAGAGCACTGTGGCTACAGCCCAACCCACAGAGGCCTGCCCCTTGTTCTGGTAACCAAAGCTGTCTTGGGACAGAAAACCTGAAGCCAACAAATGGCTAAATCTGTCCCCTGGGTTGCCACTCACTTGACTGTCTTGTCATGTCACGTCATGGACTCTCAGACCCCTGCTCAACTCTGCCCCCTTCCCTCGGGGCCTCTGTGGCAATGGAATACCACCACAGGTAGCACCGCAGGTTTTTTCTTCTTGTGTCGCTTAATAGAAAATACTAAATCTCCCTGTGTGCACTGGCTTTCTAAAGTGACAACCTAATCCGAGCAAACATCGAGGGCAGTGATGGGCATTCAAGATGGCAGCAAGGGAGACCCTTCCCTCAGCAGAGTGAATGCCAACTATGTTACAGAGCTCAATGTTAAAATGAAATGATTGAAGCTGTAATAAAATTGAATACCAAATAATAAACCCCATCATATGTTGTAAGCTCATTTTGTTAAATAAATAAGCCTTCCCCTGTTCACTGAGGAGCCTGACACCAGCTCAAATATGGCAAAGGCTTTCTGTGTCAGGAAATATCCACAAAAGTGGCTCCTGCTACCTGTTGTGCCCCAGGGAACCAGAAGCCTGAGGTGTTGGTATCTTACAGGTCCCCACGGTTGTCTTTACAGAAGGCTCAGGCCAAGATTCTCCTCACAGAGTTACATATAAATAAGAGAAAGAAACAGATTTTCCTGAAGTAGCTTACAAAAGCTGGAGGGCAGGATTAGCCCGAGTCCATCAGCAGTACTGATTTCCCAACAGCAGGGCTAGAGCAACTGAGCAGAGAGGACTTCCAGAACAGGTAAGTGGGCCTGAGCTCCACAGAATTACACACAGCACAGACCCCAGGCCCCAGACCTGTCCTGCTGCAAGGCTCTTCCTTAGATTCCTGCAAACAGGGTATTTGCTGCTCTGTGATCCCAGCACTCAGGAGGCTGAGGCAGGAGGAAGGAGAAGCCATGCCAGCCTAGGCTACACAGTGAGACTGTTTTCCAATAAACAATAAAAACAAAAACAAAAAGAGCTATTTACAAATACTAGTAATGCTAATTGCATAGCCAGAATAAGTTTATGGAAGTCCGTGTTTTTTAATTTTTTTTAAATCTTTTTCATTTGTTGGTTTTTTGTTTATATTGTTTTGCCAAAACAAGGTCTACATTGCCTAGGCTGGCCTTAAGCCAGTCTGTGTTCATGTGGTCTTTCTGTCTCCGCATCTCACAAAGCTGTGACCTAGGCACACAGTGAACTAGCTGAAAACCCAAGCTTTCATGGTTTGTTGCTAAAGGACACTTTCCATGGCCTGTCTCCAGCAAGTGAATGCCTTCCACACAAACGTTCATAAGACATGATTTGGAAAAGCATTTAATAAAATCATCTAATATCTTCTAATAAGAGACCAGGTCAGGACACAAGCAGCAGCCTCACACCAACATCCCACTGTGAGAGACCTACACCCTGCTTGACTGGCACAGATTCTGTTTTGTGGGATCACAAGCACCGTGTCTGAAAACCCTGAGATCTCTAATGCATGTTTCTAAAAAGCAGTGGTTAGCACAGAAACCTCTGATTGTCTTTTTGAGAAGACAAACTAGTCTCTTTTAAGGTAAAAATGTTTGAAAACTATAGAGAGAATCTCTAGTGTATTGTATGGAAGCCTCTCGTCAATAAAAAAACCTATGGTCTATAGGAACCGTGTAGAACAGAATAGAAGGTGGGACATCCGGAAGGCAGAAAGGATTCTGAGAGAGAGCCAGGCACAGGGCGATTTGCCCAGGAATATGGAGGAAGACAGAGACCATGGGAGGAGCTGAGCGGAGGTAACCAGCCATGTGGTAGAACTTATATTAGAATAAATGGGAAATTAAATTATGAGCTAGTTAGAGAACAAGCCAAAGCTTATGGTCAAGGTGTTTATAAATATATTTTGAGTCTCAGAGTTGTTATTCTGGGAGTTTGGGGCTGGGAGGAAAGCATCCATTTAACAAATGGTGCTGAACACGGTAGGTGTGGAATCTAAGTCTTTTGATTTTATATTCAGTTATTAGATGGAGTCCAGGTAAACCGAGAACAGTGACCCTGTTGTGCTACAGAGCACTTGACTGAGGCCCTTGACCCTACAGTCTCTCTTGGACCAACAGCTAGCCCAGGACAGGAATTTCACCACCCCAATTATAGGGGTCACTCATCCAGTGAGCAGGGAGCAGGAGTGCAAAGATTCAGAACAAAGTCCTTGGGTAAACCCCAAGGGCTTAGGCTGGACTGAACCAGTTTCTCAGAATGGGGGAGTCACAGCAGGTATTTGTATGAGTATATGCTGCCCACACAGGAGCCTAGGACAGTGGCAGCACAAGACAGAATCTGTGGGTTTTCTGTTCCCTATGAGCCAGAGAGCCAAGAACCAACCACTCAGTGTCCCACTAAACAACACAGGGAGACAAGATCACACAAAAGGAATCTGAGCACACCAGAATGTGAAAGAACGTAAAAAATTATGTTTTAAGACTGAAAAGGGAAGGACACTGGATTTAAATTCACATATACATATAATTTACAATTGATAAATATAAAGATGAGCGGCACAATGACACGGAGGGCTCTAAGTTACCTGATATTCTTTTAAATGGTTCAAAGAAGAAAATAAAAGAAAAAGGAGCACATGTAACTGAAACTGAACTATCACTAATGACTAGTACTGTCTTACTCGCCTCATTCCACCTTAATAATATTATCAACTCTCTACATCTTCTTAGAGACAGACATGCAAAAATTCTGAAAAATTTATAAATCAGACTAAGGAAAAGGCTAAAATATTAGAGATGAAGGAAATGAGACGTGAAATTTGAAATTACAAAACTTTTTTTTTTTTAATTTATAAATCAGAGTAAGGAAAAGGCTAAGATACGAGAGATTTAAAAAAAAAAAAAGGGAGAGAAAATTAAGGCAGACTTGGAGAAAGAGGCTGATGAAAACTTAGTTGCAGATTGGAGACCACGGAGCATAGGTTGGAGGATTCTTTTGACTCAAAATAGGAATCTTCAGAGGAATCCAATCTAGAATTTACAGTAACATCTAAAGAGGCAGTTCCCGATGAGGAAAATCTACAAAGGCTTAAAGAATTAAAACGGCAGCCCATGACAACAAAATATATTGAGTTAAGAACCCAGATTCTACTTACTGATGCTGCCTTGGAACAATGCTATACTGTAAATTGTATAGAATTTGGAGGCTTAAGCTGTGTGTATGTGTTGATGCAGCACACTGTTGATCTGTTGATGCATATTCAGAATTCCAGTGGACTTCTGCCTTGAATTCTGAAACATGATTGTGAGACTGCACATTCATTAGAAGGTATGACAGCTATGGAAATACAAACTGAGACTAACAGTGCTCTGCTATTTGTCTCCAGTAAAATGCAAGTCCGTTGCGTATTCTACAAAGCATGTTGTGATGTACCACACAGTCCTACCCGACAGGCAGCTGTGCAGAGAGCTAGTCATGCTTTGAAGGAAATGCCTTTACAGGTGAAAGCTGATGGGGTTTCAGCATATGCATCCATTAGAATATAACAATGTTTTTAGACATTATGACATGAAATCTGTTGCAGATATAATTTACAGTCCTACAGATCAAGCAAACTGTGAGCAATCTAACAAAAATTTCATAGAGATGCTCATAGAATAGAAGGAGGATAAAAAAAAATCTCTTCGGGATAAAGCACTGGGTTTTAGAAAGGAGTGCTGGATGACATCAGCTTATAGAAGTCCTAATCCAGAATGGAAAAAAGGAAGTGTGTTGTACTGGGGGAGATTCTGCATTTATTTCAATAGAAAAGCTATGTCTTCCATCTAAATTGTTGGAAATCAGACATGAAGGAGGGTGGGGGCCGGGGGAGGGGTGAGACCCCTGAAGATCTTGTTGCAGACAGAAAGAGATCAAGACCAACAAAGCAGATAAAGTATGCGCTGACCCCTCTGCAGGGAAAGACCTCTGAGACACAAATAAATCTTGCTGGCTAGAGTCCTTACAACTATATTTACATGCCATTCTTTCATATGACATGGATGAAAATTAATATTACAGTTTGGTCATATAGTCCAAACTAATTTATAAAGATGTCTTTCACCTGCTCAAAGAACAAAGAATCATCTTTGACTAATCTGTATATACTGCATGTTCTATACATATGTTATTGCTGAAATGTGTATTATTTGTGAGTGTTTCTATGTTTGCAGACCAAAGAATCAGATACGAAGAAGACAAGACAAGCAGCACAGATGACCCAGGCTGTCTCAACTGCTTGATTCCGGGACAGTTTCAAAGAAAGCAGGTGACCCCAGTTTGCCCAGCATCATAGAGTCTTCCAGTCAGAACGACAGGTAAGCCCTGAACTTCTCAACACACAGAGACTAGACAACAGCTAGCTTTCTTAAGACTGACCACTATCCCAATTTGGGGGTTGGGGGGAAGAGGGAAAGATCAAAAGGAAAGTGAAACCCCAAATCATCGGGATGCTGTTTTAAGAGGTGAGATGGATGGCTTTTGGCCGTTTAACAGATAATAGATGTTTAAGGGGGTTAGTTACAATATGTTAATGATTCTGGTCAGGGAAGAAACAAAACAGAGATACTGGATTCAGGGATTTCTTTTTCTCTCTTTTTCTTTCCTCTATCCTTTCTCTCCATTAGACAAGTGTTAGAGGGAAAAGGGAGAAGGAAATGAAAAGAAATAGGGGAAATACAGGAATAATGGATGGATTATTGAATCTTTTTTTAGGTCAAAGAACATTAGTAAGCCAAAAATCTTACACTGGTATTGATTTTTCTATATTGATACATATTAAGGTTATATTTGTTTACATTGGTATAGATCTTTGTATAGTGATACAGATTTAGATTATACTTTGCTACAACAAGCTAAGATACTTAATGAGATTCATTTAAAAATGCAATGTTAAGTTCCAGCCCTTAAAAGCTGCTATAAGAAACTGTTTAAAATAATTAAAAATGCAAGTTACCAGTCAATCAAACATATTGCCTTGAAGGTGCTACTTTAGTTATTTACAAAATTAAGCTTTATTCTGGGTAGATGTTCTCAAGTTTAGTCAGATAGCAAATAGCTAGAAAGAAACAATTCAGATATACTATAGATAGATGGTCTTCAAATACCTCAGAGACCCACAGAATACAGCATTTAAAGATGCTTTATTAATTTAATCCTTTTTTGACAATGAGACAGGTCTCCCCCTGGCAGCACCCCTACTGGGCTTCAAAGGAGATGAGCATTGGAGAAACTCTTATGGAGTTTGCTTCAAAAGTGACAAGCTAGCCATTGGACACTGCCCTTGCTTCGTGCTGACAGAATGCTGTCTAAACCGGACAAATGGGATGCAGGCAAGTCGACTGCTGAGGTTTGCCAAGACAAGGTAAGCTGTCCTTTATACTTCCTGTTTCACAAAAAGGCCTGTCAGATATTCTGGGCCAGAAGGTTACAGAGGACGCTCCTACAACTCAGAGGAATTTGGGGGCTGTCCAGTCAGCCAACTGTCACTGTTGTCATCTGGAAGTTGCTTGCCTACACTTCCCGCTTACTCAGGTAACATTTATTCCTTCTCAGGTCTTGGATGGGGTTGAAGACTAGATAGATGTTTTATAGATGTTTATAGATGTTTTAAGGTCTATGCAAGTTATGATAAGAATGCTTTAAGTACAGAACTCTGAACTCACCACAATAGGATAGAGAGTAGAGTACTTTATCCAAAGTTGCCAAATACATATGACCTAGACATTAAAAATATAATTCTTGCCGGGCAGTGGTGGCACTCGTCTTTAATCCCAGCACTTAGGAGGCAGAGGCAGGTGGATTTCTGAGTTCGAGGCCACCCTGGTCTACAGAGTGAGTTCCAGGACAGCCAGGGCTACACAGAGGAACCCTGTCTCGAAAAACTTTTAAAAAAAAAAAAATTCTTACTTGATAGTTTTTCATATTTGTTACTATTGTATATAATCTACTGATGTAAAAGAAAGCCTTTTATTGAACTAAAGGGGGCAATTATGTTGTGTATTGTATGGGTTCAGCAACTTGTCAATAAAAACTCTACGTCTTATAGGAAAGGGAGGATAGAAGGTGGGACATCTGGTAGGCAGAAAGGATTCTGGGAGAGAGCCAGATGCATGGAGATTTGCCTGGGAACATGGGGGAGCACAGAAGCATGGGATCTGAGAGGAGGTAATCATCCATGTGGCAGAACTTAGATTACAATAAATGGGATATTAAAGTATGAGCTAGTCGGAGAATGAGCCAAAGCTTATGGCCAAAGTAAATATATTTTGAGTCTCAGTGTCCTTACTCCAGGGGCTTGGGGCTGAAGGGAAATCCCACAGAGAAAAGAGCAGGGTGGTTGTGACCCAAGCACTCACATTTCTGCAGCAGTTCTGCCCTCAGTGTGGCACTCTTAGGTTTCCGCTTCAGCTGAAAATGTTTCACTGGTGGGGTGAGGGGCCCAGCAAGGGTCGTCAGGGCATTCTTGTTCAGGTACTGGCACTCCAGCGGTAGCATGGCAGATGCCTCGCACTCACTTACTGTGGAGAGCCAAAGAGTGTTAGAGGAAGTAGCTCTTACAACCAGGGAAAGCAGGTTGTTGCCCCCACAGCTCACATGTAGACGACTCCATGAAGGCTTTCATTATTTACCACTGTGACAGCTTCTTGCTTTGGTTTCAAGCCCCCTATTGTCCCCACCACTCCAGTTCCACCATCTCTAGAACCCAAGATCATCTGGGTGCATCAGGACCAAAGAATAGGCCTGCCGCCCCAAAGGAAGACTCATCAGATTCTCCAGGGGCCTTTTAAAAATAAGAAATGCCTAGAAAAGAAGACAGGATTCCTCAATTATGTCAGCTGCAAGCCACTGGACTCCAGTGGAGGTCCAGGAACCACAAGCATCAGCATACAGCAGCATGGAGAGCAGCCTCCTGCATCCTAACTACAAGGCAGCCTCAGCACCAAGAGGAACAAGTGTGTGGCTACCTTAGCCTTCCCCTTTGACTGCAGAGCCCTGGCCGTTTCTCCTGACACTCCTCAGTGGCAGTCTTCTAAAGCCACCCACATGTGCTTCCTAATTCGATGTGGTCACCAAGAGGCTGGAGCCTCAAAAACTCCAAGGAGTTGCCCCAATCAGTCATGTAACTGAGGGAATCATGAGAAGCAAGCTGCCTCATCCTCCTACTGCCAAGAGAAGCAGCCACTCCAGCAGAGGGATGTGACATGTGCGGACCAAAATGCTCCCAGTCTGCAACTACAAATCAACAAAACCCCAAAAATGTCCTAGGGCTTCACAAGCAGGCCTGAGGGAGTGTGTGACCCCGAGCCTCCAACTCCATTTTTCCGAAGAAGACTTTGAGACACAGGTCTTCAATCTCAAGGGAGAGCGCATCAGAGGCACAGACATTCCTACTCTCAGCTCTCTAAAACCACAGTTTTCACCTCAGTCTAGAAACGAATTTGTTGGTATTTCTTATGAGTATCTACTTTAGAACAGAGAATGTTTTAGGCTCTGGAAACACAACCTATAGGGTTTTCACCCTTGAGGAACTTATGGGGAGGGACGGCAATGAGCAAGTGATCATGGGTGAGTCATGTAATTGCAAACACAGCACATGCAGCAGGGACAGGGTTGTTGGAAGTCAGACTGTGGGGAAGGACAGCTAGTGTCTAAGGAGACATGGCACACTACACCAAAAGTGTAATAATGACAACACAATTTCTAAAACTAGAGCCTTCTTCCTACTGCAAAATAAAGTCCAGCTACTTACCTTTTTCTCTAAGTTCTCCTAAGATGTCTTGAACATTGGGGTTCTGTTCCTCAAGGTCCAGATTCAAGGAGCCCGTGTCAGGGAAGGACTTCAGAATGTCAGCAACCATGAGGACCCAGGGGTCTGAATCCAGGGTGGCAAGCTGGATGATATCCATCAGAGCACCCTTCATCTGCCAAGATAGAAGACACCAAGTATATGCTACCAGCCTCACTTGGCCTCTTGGAACAGTGACAGCTAAAAATGTCCCCTGCCATAAATCTACCCATTTACATATTGTGGCCTCTGGGTGGCCTGTGGCAGGAATCTCTATGATACCCTTCAGGCCCCACAGTTCTACCTGGGTTTTGCTTTCTCTATCTGACCTGCCTGAATCCAAGGCCATCTGCTTCCCTGATCTGCCACATTTGTTAGGCTGTGATGGCCCATTACCCAGGGTCTCCCATGGCTTTCCAGACTGTGCCTATGCTTCCTAACTCTCTCTGGTGGGCAGATATAACAAAATATAAGATCCAAGGAACCTGGGTTGTCATGCCTATACTTCTGGAATATGTACTGTTAATGGGACTCTTCTGGCTCGCAGAATTGGGCTCAGTTGCAGGGGCATGGAGTGCCAAGGCAGTTGGGTGACCCATCATTTCTTGGGTGCAAAGGAGGGACATGGGCAAGAGCTTGCATCATGCATAACTGCCACTGCTAGCAATATCGGTACCTGAAGATACAGTGTGCACAGAAGAAACAGCAGAAAGCTGAGAATGTGGAATGGCAGTGCAGTCTATGAGCTAACGGCACCTCCGACAGAGTCAGAGGGGCCAGGGAGAGTCTTTTCGGCAGCCTGTGTGAGAGGCTGTGGCCAGAAGACAAGAGTGATTTGATCTCTACCACCCACAGATAAGAGGGCCACCCAATTTGTGCTGCTTTGTTGCAGTAGCTGTGGTGGTTTGAATAAGAATGGCCCCCATAGGCTCAGGTTTGAATGCTTGGGGCAGTAGAATTGTCTGGGAAGGATTAGGAGGTGTGAATTTTAGCAGAGCCATTGTATCTGGCAAGGTACACTGGCTTTGAAGTGGCCTTTTGCAAACAGTCAGTGATTGTTATCTGAAGGATTCACACAGCCTCTGCATAACTTAAAGGTCTCCAATGGCTGAGGTTACTTAGGTAATGGGTCCTTCATACACCTCCTAGATCAGATAAGAGGTTTTCGCAAAGGAAGCCACTTGCTAAATTGTCCTTTCTGTAATAAAGGAGTCTACAAAGTTGGTTCCTAATTCAGTCCTTCAGGGGCTGTCCCCCCACTTCTGAGAAACCTAAATTCATCCTGTAGTGTCTCTCGTTCTCAACTCATCTGGTGTAACAATGCACACAGAGGTGTGTCATTAGGGGGTGGGCTTTGAGGTTTCAAATGTCTGTAATTTGTGGGTCAGATGTGAGCTCTCAGCTACTTCTCCAGCTCCCTCCTGCCTGGCTGCCGCTGCACTCCAAGCCGTGATGAGCATGGACTAACCTTTAAAACTGTAAATGCCCTAAATTAAATGCCTTCCTTTATGTTACCTGTGTGGAGACACTATGACTAAGACAATAGCCCTGGAAAGGTAACTTACAAAAAGGGAAAACAGGTAATATTTTCTAAAAGAATGGCTCTAAAGATTTCAGGTTGCTGGGCGGTGGTGGCGCAAGCCTTTAATCCCAGCACTTGGGAGGCAGAGACAGGTGGATTTCTGAGTTCGAGGCCAGCCTGGTCTACAGAGTGAGTTCCAGGACAGCCAGGACTACACAGAGAAACACTGTCTTGAAAAAACAACAACAACAACAACAAAACAAACAAACAAACAAACAAAAACAGGTTAAAAATAGAAAGAACATTGATTTGAATTATTTATGTGTCCTCCAAATTTGTATTTTGAAGTATGTCTTTAAATTGCCATAGACTGAGCTGCTTCAAAACAACAGATATGGGCTAAACATAGCAGCACATGCCATGCAGAGACAGGTGGATTTCTGAGTTCGAGGCCAGCCTGGTCTACAGAGTGAGTGCCAGGACAGCCTGGACTACACAGAGAAACGCTGTCTTGAAAAAACAGCAGGCATGATCTCTTATTAGAGTTTCAGGCCAGCCAGAGTTAATACGGTGAGAGCTTGTTTCAAAAATATACACTTCATAGGCCTAAGAGTTGGGAAGTGGCAAAGTGCTAGCAGATTTGGTTTACAGTCAGGGGCTTTCTCCCTTACACAAACACATCCCATGGACCTATAGGGGCATAATCCCATTTTGCTTCTTAGTCTCTCAATATGCTGCTGAATGGGTTAACCTGCTGAATTCAATGTGTGTACCAACCTGGAAGACAGACATTGGGACAATAGTAAAGCCCTAGTTCATACATGATGGTATTCCTGTTAGGTGGCATTCTTTAATTTGTTTGAAGGTGTGCCTCTGAATTTTCAGTTGTTCATTATTATACTGGCAGAGAGCTAAGTGCTGGTAGAAATTTGGTATTGTCATCACCAGGTGTTTTATTTACAAATGTTTGTCCTTCCTCACCTGCTTAAAGGCAAAGAGATGGATCAGGTGGTGTCTTGCTGCTGATTGGCTGTAATAAAGATCTGAGGATCAGTAGCTGGGGCAGGAAGTATGAGGGTGGAACTTCCAAGCAGAGAGATGAATGCAGGAGGAAGGCAGACATAGCAGAGTCAAAAGCAAACATGGAAAGGAACAGACATGGACTGGAGCAGAGCAGGGAGGGAAAGAACTAGCCCTTGGTGGGTCATAGGCTAGAATAGTCAGGTAAAGCTTAAATGGCAGTGTCAGGTGCTGTCAGCCCTTCAAACCCGCGAGTCCCATATGTGTGGATTCAATTGCAAAAACTATAAAGGAAGGGTGCTCACTGTGTGCATGCTTTTATTTGACTCTATTCCCTAGACAATGCAGTACGATTATACTAGAAGTCCTGAATGCTGTAAAGATGATTTAAGTACATAGGTTACACAAAAAGACTATGCCACTGTACAACAGGCACCTGAATATGCTGGGCTCAAAACTGATCCCCCATAGTTACTGAGGGATAGTTGTACTGTAATGGCAGCCCAAGTTAACACAGCCATTTGCACACTGAATAAAATTATAAGCAAAAACTTACTTTTGGCCATACTCTCATTGTGCTTACTACAGGCACTGACTGAATGGGTGATGACCAAGCCCCTTACCTCTGTGGGCACCACATGGAAGACAAGCATCCTACCTTGCATCCAGCTACAGTCAAGGACATGGGTACCCATCCAACAACAAATCAAGGAGGAGGGAATAAAGTGTGTGTCTTATATAAACTTGACACAAGCTAGAGTAATCTGAGAGAACCTCAGTTGAGGAAATGCCTCCATAAGATCCAGCTCTAAGGCATTTTTGTAGGAAAGACCAGCACCCGTACATATCGTATCAAATGGCTATGTAGGTGTGCCCCTGTATTTTCAATTGTTAACTGCTGTGCTGGCAGAGCCAAGTGCTGGCAAGATATTTGGTATTACCATTTCTGAGGCCCATTTTAGATGTAAATGTGTATCCTTCCTCACCTGCCCAAAAGATGATTCTCTGAGATTATCAGATTAAAAATCAAGCTGCCATCATGAATGTCATGTAGCCTTCAATGCCAAAAGGAATAGAGAAAGATGGATTAGGCATTGCCCTGCTGCTGACTGGACCAAACTGAGTAAATAAGGAGGAGTATGGCTTTTTGTAGAATAAAGAACTGGCAGCTGGAGCTGGTGTGGAGATGTTTTACTTGTTAAAAAGATGGACAACACTATAACAGAGGACACTGACCCCATAGAGTTTCACTTAGTTACCATCATGGAGCTAATAACAATATGGTCAGTAATGACCTTCTATACCTAAAGAAAAATCAGAATAAAGAACAGAAGAGATACCCCTTGTCCTTCTCAGAATTCACAGGATCAGACTTAGATAAGGAGAGAATTGAAGCCCTAGTAGATACTGGGGGAGATATAAAAATAATTTCACAAGATTCTTGAAATTCAACCTGGCCACTTTGAAAGGTATCTATATATATCCTAGGGATTGGGACGCTGTCTCAGATAAAACGAACTCCAAAATGGATTAAATTTAGAGGTCAAAAAAGTCACGTAAGAATTAAGACCATGTGCGGCAGATACAGTCATAAATTTACAGGAAAGAGATTATAATGGTGGGAAACACAGATTAACATTCCTTCAACTTCAGGGACAAGCTGTAAAATGGGAGACGTTCCCGATGGAGGGACTGAGAAATGATACAAAAGACAGTTACAGACGATTCAGGCTGTCCATAGGCAGACCACAGCAGGTTTGGCTCTCCAAATTATAAGGAAGGGCACTAATGATAGAGTACCAATTGCCCTACCGTTAAAATGGGTAACTAACAAGCTATTTGAGTAGAACAGTGATCCTTAAGTAAGGAAAAGCTACAGGCCCTAGGCCCAAGAGCAGCTGGAGGCTCAACATATGGAAGACTCCACCAGCCCTTGGAATTCTCCTATATTTATCAATAAAAATAAATCTAAAAACCACAGGCTGTTATCTGACCTAAGAACTACCAATAAGGTAATTCAGCCTATGGGTTCTTTACAACTGGGAGTCCCCTTTACTTCTTTGTTACCTAAAGCATGGTTTATTAAATGACTGATTTAAAAGATTCTTTTTCTCAATATCCCTGCAAGAAAAAGATAAAGAAAAATCTGCTTTCATTGTGCTCAAATTTAACAATAAGCAGCGTATAAAAAGATATCAATGGAAAGTTTTGCCACAAGGAATGTTAAACAGCCCCACCTTGTGCCAATATTTTGTACAACAGCTGTTAAAAATGATTCGCAAACAAGTTTCCTCAATCTATAAATTATCATTGTATGGATGATAACTTGTTGGCTGATTCCAGTATACACACCTTAGGAAAAAAAATGTTGAAGTTAAAAAAAAAAAATTGCTTTGCTGGGGATTACAAATTACTTTTGAAAAAATACAAAGAGGAGATTATATCAATTATCTAGGATACAAGAATATTTAAGCACAGAAAGTACAGATTCAAAGAGATCAGTTACAAACTCTTATTAGTAGTTTTTAAAAAATGCTGAGAGATATTAATTGGCTATGGCCCACAATTGGGCTAACTACTCAAGGGTTAAGTAATTTATTTCAAACCTTAGAAATTCGGGCTTAAATAGTCCAAGAAAATGATCAGCGGAGTCTGAGAATTGGCTTCTGGTAGAAAAGAGACTACAGGATGCATATGTGGATCATATGGAGTCCAAACTTGATTATATTTAAGTAAATGACCTTCTACTCATTTTCCCACAAAAATTCTTATGCAGAAAGACAATAATATCTTAGAATGGATATGTTTAGCGCATAAACTGAGTAAAAAATTAAAAACCTATTGTGGTGGTTTGGATATGGTTGGCCCAAAGCGACGTGGTACAATTAGATAGACCCTCTTTGCAGTAAGGTGTGGCCTTGCTGGAGGAAGTTCATCACTGTGGGGGTGGGTTTTGAGGTCTTATGCTCAAGCTCTACCCAGTGTGGATGAGAGTCTCCTTTTGCCTCGCTTCAGATCAAGATGTAGAACTCTAAGCTCCTCCAGCACTAAGTCTGTCTACAGGCTGCCATGCTTCCTTCCATGATGACAATGGACTAAATCTCTGAAACTGTAAGCCAGCCCCAATTAAATGCTGCCCTTTATGAGCTGCCTTGGTCATGGTGTTTCTTGATAGCAAAACCCTAACTAAGACACCTATATAAAAAAGGTTTCTGATTTAATTGTGAAAGGAAGAGTAAGGCATTGTCAATTATCAGGAATAGACCCAGTAGGGATTATAGTGCCTAAGACTAATGTTGAAATTTCCTCATTATGGATAATCAATAAAGACTGCAAAGAGCCTGCACTAATTTCTGGGGAGAAATTAACAACAAATACTCCCCAAAACAAATGACTTCAGTTTATAAAAAGAACTAGTTGAATTCTACAGGTCAAGCAATTGTGAAAAGATCTAATGGCATTTTAAAAGAGATGCTCATAAAACAGGAGGCTATGATATCTCCCAGAGATAGATTACATAATGCTTTATTAACTTTAGTTCTTTAAACATCAGTGAGACAGGTAAGCACAGCTGCTAAAAACACCGGATTTTAGAAAGGACTACTGAATGTATTCACCTCAGATCGGAAGTCAAGAAATGTGTTGTACTGGGGAAGAGGCTACATCTTTATTTCCACAGAAACAAAATGCTGTGGCTTCCTTCAAAGTTAATGAAGGTCAGGTTTGACCATGGGAAAAGTCTGGCTGCTGACATGGAAGGTACAAGTAAGAGACCCAGGGAAACAACAAAGCAGATAATGTAAATGCTGATCTTCCTACAGAGGAACAGCTTAGAGACTGAGGAGACATGGATGTCTCTCTAGTAGCCAATGGTCCTCATGACTTAGTATTACATATCATCCTTTCATATGACATAGGTGACAATTTATAACACCCTAATACAGTTTGGTTAGGGTTTTACTGCTATGAAGAGACACCGTGACCAAGGCAACTCTTATAAAGACAACATTTAATTAAGGCTGGCTTATAAGTTCAAAGGTTCAGTCTATTATCATCAAGGCTGGAGCATAGTGCAAGAAGAGCTGAAGGATCTACATCTTGTTCGGGAAGGCAAACAGGAGAAGACTGGCTTCCAGACAGCTAGGATGAAGATCTTAAAGCCCACACCTACAATGACACATCTACTCCAATAGGGCCACGCCTCTTAATAGTGCCACTCCGTGGGCAAAGAATATAAAAATCATCACAGCAGCCCAAACTGACTTACAGATGCCTTTCACCTACTCAGGCACAGAGCAGAGAATCATTACCTGATCTGTGCACACCACATATTCCATACATGTGTTAATATACAAATGTACATACAATGTTACTTTTATAAGCTATGTGCAGGCACCAGTGAAGTTAAAGTGTCCCAACCAGATTCACTCCTTGGATGCTGAGACAGATGCTGAATTGCTGAGGCATGTATCTGTTCCAGCATCCTGCCAGGTTCTGGTGTTTCCTCAAGATTCACACCCAGGACAACTTCAAAGTGGCTAGCCCTGGATGGTACAGCCTAATACACTGCGTCAGCCAGGACTTTAGCTAAGCCCTGTACTTTTCTAGCCCCAGATGATCCCACAGAACCTGAACAGCAAATGAAACAGCCTACTCTCCCAGGACTTGGCCAGCATTCCAATTTTCTTTGGGTCGCCAAATATGTGGTTGCCCTCAGCCAGTAAGAAGCAATCTAAAGAACACAACCCTCATTCCTAGGAGGTGAGGTAGGTGGTTATCAGTTGTTCAGTGATTTATGAGGGTGAAAGGGAAAAGAAGGGTGGATTATTGTATCTCCTTTTAAACTGCAAAGGCAACAATGAGTCTCAAATATTTTAGATTTTTTTTTTACTACCATACTGTATATATGATTCAACTATTGTTTAGGGTTTATGTGCATATAACTTCTGCATGCAACTCATTTAAAATGTAAAGTCCTAGTCTTATAAAAAGTACTGTTGTAAACTGTTAAGGATAATTTAAAAAATACAAGTTAGTAGTCAGTAACCTATAAATAATCAAATTCTTTGATGCATTCAGAACTATACTTGTAGTCATGTTTTAGGTACTAGTGTAGTTAATTTCAGGCATAAGTCTTATGAAGCCCCGTTATTTTTCAAAACAATCAACTAGAAACAAGTAAAGTTTGTTTATTTAGATATATTTTAGATAGACAGATGGCCCTCTAACACTTCAGAAATCTGCAGAATATGTCATTTTAAATGTTTTAATAAAGAAGGTTTTTTATTTTTTTTTTGAGAGAGAGACACATCAGCTCCTAGCAGTGCCCCTAATCTCCTCCTATGAAGATGATGGGCACAGAAGAAACTCCACCTGGAGCTTACTTCAAATGTGACAAAGCTCACCACTGGCTATTTGCCCTTTGTCTCTACTGCTGACAGCACACTGTCCAAATGGTGGACAAGTAGGACACACAGGAGTTGACTGTCCCACTTTGCCTAGACAAAGTGGACAATCCCCCCAAGTTCCTGTTTCAAAGGAAAGCCTGTCAAGTCTTCTGAGCTTAGTGGCCCCAAGATGGATACGCCACTGACAATAGAGAAACCTTGTGACTGTCCAGATAGCCAGTAATAAGTCTCTGTCATTCTTATAGATCATAGGCTGTTTGGTCTGCACCACCTGTTTACTTGGGTGACACTCTGATGGATTCGAAGATGAGACTAGTGAAAGATTTATCAGTTAACAGCAGAAACAAAGGCTTACATTGCTTTCCCAGTTCCCATCACTGTGACAATCAGGCCTTAGGCTTCACTCTCCTAGAGCTGTGTGTCTGTCTTACAGTCTCCTTGTTACTAGATTCAGAAAGAGAAACTCACAAACGAGGCATAAAGTTTATGAAGGTTAAAGGACATAAAAACTTAGGTCCTTCATGACCTAAGATGATGTTTGAGTCTAAGAAGGTCTTTTAAAGTTCATAAATGCAAGTTATAAAGGTTGGAAGATGTGAAACTTAAATGGTGATAAAAAAAAATTATTTAAGATAAATACACTTCAGGTTTCTTTCCCTTGCTTATTTGACACAAACCCTCTACAAAACTTTGGACTCAAGACAGGATAAATGAACTGGACATTGTGAATATAATTCTAACTGTTAATAGTTTACACAATTGTTCTTATTATATATAGTTTACTGATGTTGGAGATAAAGACATTTCTTGGACTAAAAGGGGAAGATGTTGAGATAACACACACATACTGTATCTAGTGGCTATGAAGGTGTGTCTCTGTATTCTCACTTGTTAATTGCTGTGCCACTGGTGCCAGGCTAACAGCATATATAAATGCTTGCTGCATCCTGCCCAAAAAGAAAAGGCAAGCTGTCTTGGGGGAAGTTACCTAACTCTTGATGCCAAAAGGCACAGAGAGATGGACAAGTGCTGTCCTGCTGCTGACTGGTTCAGACTGAATGTGACTTTTTGTATAATGAAGAGCTGGCAGCTGGAGCTGGGAATGAACAACCAGGCAGAGAGGAAGCAGGACAGAAGCAGAGAGGAAGTAGGGCAGAGAAGTAGAACAGAGAGCCACATGGAAAGACACTGTGGCAGGGGAGCTGGACTCAGTTAGATGGGCTAGCTGAGGGACTGCCCCTGCAAACTGGCCAATCTCATTATACTACACAGATATCTGTGTCTTTATTATTGAACTCCAAGTGGGACACCCCGGCACCCCCAAGTCTCACAATAATAAATAAAATGAAACAATTTATATGAACTCTTAAAAAAAAGGCCTAAGGACAAAACATCAGCACATTCTGAGATCTCCACCTGTTGTTCAGTGACAATGTAACTGTTACAACTACAACACTCCTATGAATAGGAACCCAAAATATACAAAACAACAGTTGAGAAGGAGGAACAGGCAAATCCAGGATGCTACACTACAGCAGGGATGGTCAACAGTGTAAGTAGATAGTGAGTATAGTAAGGTAGAAAAAGGCCGGGTAGTGGTGGCACACGCCTTTAATCCCAGCACTTGAGAGGCAGAGACAGGCGGATTTCTGAGTTCGAGGCCAGCCTGGTCTACAGAGTGAATTCCAGGACAGCCAGGACTACACAGAGAAACCCTGTCTCAAAAAACCAAAAACACCAGGTGCCATTCACTCCTTACCTAAAGTATTTCTATATACCAGTAGCAAAAAAAAAAAAAAAAAAAAAAAGAAGATATGTATGAATACAGGATAATCATAGAACTTAACAGTTCTAAGTAACTCCACAAACCTCTATGTTATTAACTATTTTATTAACACCATGAGTTAAGGACATAGCTCAGTTGATAGTGTTTCCCAAGCTGAGTCTGAAGACCGAAGTTCAGCTCTCCACATTCACATAAAAAGCCTTGCTCAGTGAGTACATACAATGCTAGGGATGGAGACAGGAAGAGCCCAGGGGGTCGCTGGCTGGCCAGTCTAGCCACAAGGTTAGCTCCAGATTCAATGAGAAACTGTCTCACAATAAAAGATACAGAGAGCAACTGAGGCAGACACCTAAGCTGGAACTCTGGCCTCACAAACACCTGCAGAGATGAGTACACATATATGAACATGTAAACACAAACATGATACACACACACAAAGACACAGACTGACTGATGTTGGGAGCCGACTTTTAGCAGAAAGCGGCTATCAGCTTTGCAGCCACCTTGAGCCATATACCCTGACATGAGACTTGTATTACAATAGCCTACAACAGCTGAGCACACTCTGATAACATCTTGCTTTAGATACCCAGGACTTTCCTTGGGTGTGTGAGATTAAAGGTGTGTGACTTAGAGATCAGATTTAGAGACAAGACCTAAGGGCATGATTAAAGGTGTGACCAAAAGGCATGGCTTAGAAGTGAGACATATAAAAGTCGAGAGGCAGACAGGAGAGTTGAGAACAATTTGGAGAAACAGAGATTGAGTACAACTAGGAACTAGGAACTCAAGACTAGGGACTTGGACTAGGAAGAGAGACTGAAGAATAAACGGGATTGAAACACACTCTGTCTGGTCTCCATTCCTCAAGTCCGTCCTCACTCTCTCTCTTGCTGAACCCCGACCCTCAGACCGGAGCTGCAGCTTGGGCCGGGATACAGTGGCCGCCAAGTGCGGAGTGGAGAGGACCTCAACATTTCAGGCCACCCAAAGTGGGCCAGCCTAGGCCCCAACATTTTTGGCACCCAACGTGGGGCTAGTGCGGTTCTCAACAGACAGACACAAGTGCCAGGGCCCAAGAAAAGCTGAAGCCATTCCTGATGATTAAGCCAAGGGTTTGCCCTGTATGTCACACATTAAAACACACTACACACTCACAGGAAGCAGCTTGGCTGGTTAGCAGCAAGACAAATGGCTCAAAGGAAAAAAAAAAAAAAAAAAAAAAAAAAAAAGAAGAAGAAGCAACAGTGCAGAAAATTTAGTCATCTGCAGGTGATGCTGACCATCACACAGCCACATGTAAAACTGAATTCAGTTTCACAAAACATCAATCCCAGACAATGGGAGACTAAAGTATGAGAGAGATAGTAAGTGCTAAGAGACCACAGGTTCCTCACCTCAAAAATGGAGTCCTTCCTGAACAGGGCCAAGCAGTCACCTACCACTGGAAGGAGAGGCAATATACCATCTGGCTAAGAACCAAGAGCTTCATTCAGAAAGCTAAGCCATAGCTGGGAAATAGCAAGCATGGATTAAAAAGAATATTCCTCCAAACCAACAAGTCAAGGAAAAAAAAAAAAAAGACAACAGGAGAAAAATGGGCAACTCACAAAAAAAGAAAGCTAAACAGCAAAATAAGCAAATACTACAAAGTTTAACCAATCCTAGTAATATCTAAATACTTACCTGACCTACATGTTTTAGTGAGTATAATTTGAAAAAAAAATTTTAAAAAGCCACCTGGTATAATCCTACTGTCACCTCCGATTCTACTTCTAGAGTTCACCTGAACATGTATTGTTGGTATCAGTCATAGCAAAACAAATATGAAACAGGAAAAAACAAAAACACAAAACAAAACAAAACAAAAAAATGAATGAGAAAAACCAGCCACAACCTAATCATCCATGTGCTTGACGAATAGAACCCCTAATGCAGAGTAAATCAAACCCTGTCTGCAGCAACTTGGATAACTCTGTCCAGGTGTCTACCAACAGAAGACACACCCACGCCACACGGAGAAAGAATATAACATGAAAAAATGTAGTATTAAATTCAAATGAGGCAAAAAACAAATACTCCTGCTAGGAATGCACACGATTGATAACCCTGCCAAAAACAAAAAAACAAAACAAAAAAGCATAAAAACCTCCTGCGGGAAAGAAAGAATGGAGGTGCTTTGGAGGGTCCAGCCTTGTTTTCTTGTGTGGAGCTAACAGGAGTGGGTCATTTAGCTAGCCATCAGTATTTTTTAAACTGAATAAATATGCAGTTTTGTGTATATGGTATAGCGCAGCAAAAAAAACTGACATAAAAATGATATAACAATATAAAAAAATAATACAATAACTGGAAATGTTTAAAAACTAAGGTACTTTGATGTTTGTGCTATCAGATGTGGTAGCCCAGACCTGCAATCCCAGCCCTCCAGAGATTGAGGCTGGAGGATACCAAGTATGAGATCAACCTGGGCTACACAGTGAAACTCTATAAACATATATTATCTGTGTACGTATTTGCAAAGCATAGTATACGTTAGACAGAAGTATGCAATGTGGAACAAGAATGCACTGAAAAGAAGCCACAGAATAAAGATGAACGCAAGCAGACTGATACTTCGTAAGGCAAAAGCAACAAAATTAAGGCCAGCAGTCACATGGAAAGTTGCACTAACAACCCCAACCAAAAGTAGCTTTGGAACTGAAGCACTTCGGGAGGGGCCGGCCTGGCTGAGAGCTGTTGAGGCCAAGGCCCCACGACCCCCGAACGCAGACAGCGTCCAGCAGCTGGAGGTACTAAGGCGTCGGGGCTAACGGCGCCGACCCGGAGCAGCGCACGGCCGGCGGGAGAAGGGCAAGGTACGGCGCAGGTGCTGGAGGGAGGCAGGAGTGGTGCTCCGGCCGGAGAGAGGCTGGCCCGCGCCCTCACCTCGTCCACCGTGCGGCGCGGAAGATGCAGCGTCCCGAGCAGTAGCTTGAGCTTCACAGCCGATGAGAGGCGGTGGAAGCAGAGGCGGATGTTATCGATGACCGCAGCGGTGAGCAGGGACGCGATGCTGGGTGGCGCCCACAGCTCGTCCGTGGCGCCCAGCTTGTTGTGCAGCCACAGGCCCGTGTCGCTCTCCCGCATGGAAGCCATCTTGGCGGCGGCAGCGCGCGTCGGCCGGCATCTTACGCGGACGCCTACGTTTCCCCAGCGAGGACCCCCAACATGGCGTCACCCGTTGACGTGGGGCGGGGCCTCGAGCGACAGTCAATTGCAATTGCAAATGGCCTCACCTTCTGGAGATTTCGAGCACCGGCGAAAGAACGGGAGAAAGCGATGAGTCTCCGCGAAAGGGACTGTGGGTTTCCGTAACGCACGATGGCGGCGCCCAGTAGGGCACCGGGCAATGACGTAGCCCGAGTTGAGTCGCTTCCATGAGCCGTGGAGATGCACCGCCCAGAGTACCGTGGTGCGGTGCCTAAGTTCGGTTTCGTGGTATGCTGCCCACGGAATGAACGACTGGAGAATGCACCGACCTCGGTCTCCTCAGCCTGGCTTTGCAGTCTTGAATGCTCTTCTTCCCCTTGCCCATTCTGCAGACAGTGCTGCCTCGGGTCCACACACAGGTCCGTTCCGTGTGAGAGATGCCCCAGGTCGCGATGCCTGCGATTAATCATCAGGAGAATTGCAAAGTACTTCGGAGTACAGCCCTTCAAAGGCTGATACCCCGCTGCTGCTGAGAAGCCTAAATTCACCCTGTAGTGTCACTCTTTATCAGAACTTGACAATGTAGTTCTGTCTGTCCTTCGAACCCACTCTGTAGACCAAGCTGGCCTCAAACTCAAAAGACCCACCTACCTCTGCCTCCGAAGTACTGGGATTAAAGCTCTGGGCCACTACACAGGGCGGTGCCAGCAGAAGTGGCGTTAGGGCACTTCTCTGGTCACAGATACTTGTGAGATTGAGAAGGATCGGTTGGGCCCAGGAGGTAGAAGCCATTCTGTGCAAAATAGTGAAACCTCTCTTAAAATACTAAGTATTCTGGGAGTGGTGGTTCATGTCTGTAATGTCTGGAATTGGCGGAGCTGAGACAGGAGGGTTGCCGCCAATTAAGAGTCCATTTTGAGCCACATAATGAAAATATATAAATAAATGTATATTGTTTTTCCCAATTGAAACATTTCATGAAGAGAGGAGAGCAGCTCTTTTTTTTTTGGGGGGGGGGGGGTGTCAAGATAGGGTTTCTCTGTGTAGCCCTGGCTGTCCTGGAACTCACTCTGTAGACCAGGCTGGCCTCAAACTCAGAAATCCGCCTGCCTCTGCCTCCCAAGTGCTGGGATTAAAGGCGTGCGCCACCACCGCCCGGCAGGAGAGCAGCTCTTAAGACTTAGCATGGTAACTAAATGTACAAGGCTGAGAAAACTTGGAAAGGTATAAGACTCACAAGGCCACTTCCCAAGGTTATATAAACAGTTACTGACAGAGAAGAGACTGTAGACTTGCCTGATTCAAGGGGTTGGGAGCCTCAGGGATTTAGCATTTGGTGACAGCTGTAATCGAGTGGTCTTTCCTGATGCTTTAAGTTACTCATACTTGCAGTAGATTTTTGCTACTTTGTGGATTCCTTTTTTCCAACCATCATCCATCTCCCCCATCCCGTTTCACCCCCCTATCACTAGATAGAGAAGGAACGATAGAGGGGGGGAGAGAGAAATAGAGATCTCCCTGAATCTAATTTCTTCTTTGAGCACCACTACTAACAAACCACAACCGCCCAACCAACCCCCAATGGTTAACAACCATCAACTTCACCTATCAGGGCTCTAGCATTTATATACCCTCTGAAAAAAATCCCAGAATTCCAAATGCCACACAATCACAGAAACTATTCGAAGCTGGCAAAACCATGGCTCTGGTAATCACAGTCAGTGCTACAAAGCAGCCCCGTATCTCCACGCTTACTACTAAAACAAAAACAGATAGTTCTCTGGTTTTTTTAAAGAAAGAAAAATACCAGGATTCTGAAAATTGCTGCTATAGATAATTGCCAGCTGTGGTGGTGCACATCTTTAATCCCAGCACTCAGGAGGCAGAGACAGCCAGATTGGTTTGAGACCAGACAGGTCTACAGATCAAGTTCCAGGACAGCCAGGGCTACATGGAGGAAGCCTGTCTACAAAAATGAAGTGGAAACGTAAGGGTTCTTTGGAAACTCAATTGTGTTGGAAGGTGGTTTGCTGGGGCAAACACATAAAGGAGTGTTTTCCTGAAGTGGACCCAGGTGAAAGGCTAAGGCAGACTTGTGAAGGAACATTTTGCTGAAGCAGACATAGATGAAAGGATGTTCTGCTAAAGCAAGGATATAAAAGGACACATGATAAAGGATTCTTCAATAACAGCACACATGTATTGGTCTGCCTTACATTGCATAGTTGAGCTGCATTTGTAGGACTCCATAGAGAGAAGTGCACCAAAAACTTCTGGTGGTGTGCTGCAGTTTCTTGCTGCTTCAGTGGACTTGGGCTGACTGGCAGAGTGATGTCAGCTGAGACAGACGTACGTGCTGAGGCAAGACCCATGGAGGACATGTGATGTTTAAATAAATAGGACGACAGACAGTGACAGAGGCTGAGCTAGGCTTGCTTATAGAGCTAGCTGTGCATTGCTTGTGGGTCTTGTGTCTTCACTGATCTTCACATCCCTGAGAGAGGCACAGCAGAAAACTTCTCCTGGTGTCCCTTGGGGGTCCCTCCTGCCTGGCTGCTTCTGCTAGGTAGTGCCACCACTGCTGATTCATGTTTGCTATCCCAACTCTACCAAACTGAACTGCTGTTGTATCTATGAAGTGTTTGTGAGTGGATAGAGCTGCCACTGCTGACCTGTGGACTGAACTGTTGATTTCCAGACAACACAAAACAGGAGTTGTTCCAAAGAACCTTTTAAAGCAGGTCCACTTCCCCTTATCCTTTCTTTCCCACTCCCTATGGTGGAAGGTGGACTAAAAGGGAAGTTAAAGCGTTTAAGAACCATCATTAAAAATAGGTTTTGAGCTGGGCAGTGGTGGCGCACGCCTTTAATCCCAGCACTTGGGAAGCAGAGGCAGGCAGATTTCTGAGTTCGAGGTCTACAGAGTGAGTTCCAGGACAGCCAGGACTACACAGAGAAACCCTGTCTCGAAAAACCAAAAAAAAAAAAAAAAAAAAGGTTTTGAAAAACTGAAGTTGGGGCTGGAGAGATGGCTCAGTGGTTAAGAGCACCGACTGCTCTTCTAGGGGTCCTGAGTTCAATTCCCAGCAACCACATGGTGGCTCACAGCCATCTGTAATGGGATCTGGTACCCTCTGCTGATGTGTCTGAAGAAAGCAATGGTGTACTCATATACATAAAATAAATTAAAAAAAGAAAGAAAAACTGAAGTTATACAAAAACAAAACAACAACAAAAAGAATATTCAGAACCATTGTAAGAAATTTTTCGGAGGGGGGCTGGCTATGTCCCTTTTTACTCCTAAATATCTATTGGGAGTTTCCGCCCCACTTTTGCCTGTATAGTTCCCAAGTAAATGACTTAGAGACACTACAATTTATTAATAAGCTGTCGTCACCTATGCTGGGCAGGTTCTGAGCTATACTATCCTTTCACCTGTTAAAACCCATATAAATAAATACCTGTTGTTACTTGTCAATCTGCTGTCTTCCTGGATGCTTCTGCTCTACCAGCCTGTCCTTAGGGTAATCCTCTCTTGGCCATGTGTTTCTGATCAATCCCGTCTAATCAATCTCTCTCTCTCTCTCTCTCTCTCTCTCTCTCTCTCTCTCTCTGCCTCCCTTCTCCCCTCTCTCTCCTCTCCACTCCTTCATGGTCCTCCTGAGACCCCTCACTTGAGTCTTGATTCCACCTTCCTATCCTGTGCCCAGTTGTGGTGGTTTGAATATGCTTGGCCCAGGGAGTGGCTCTATTAGGAGGTGTGGCCTTGTTGGAGGAAGTGTGTCACTGTGGGAGTGGGCTTTGAGACCCTCCTCCTAGCTTCCTGGAAGCCAGTCTTTGTTGTGTGTCGCCCTGATGCTGTTTACATTCTGATGTTAATTCTGCTTCCTCACGAGGGGCTGCCCTGATAAGCAGCCCATCATGTACTAAGGGGATCTCAGGTGAACCTTCTCCCCATTCTGACTGGTCAGTAAAGGCTAAAGCCTGTGATTGGGCAGTGGAAGGGAAAGATGTGACTGGAGGTTTTAGAGAGTGAGAGAACAGTCAGGAATGAGAGGAAGAAGGACAGAGGAAGAGGTGGAAGGATGATGGAACAAACCCACATGGCCTGGAAAAGCCACAAATAGCAAGGGAATAGTGATAGATCTGCCCAATTTAGACATACAACTTATAATTACTGAGCTGTGTGTTTTTTATACTGGCTTATTGGGGTAAGAAATTACCACAAGTCTTCTCCTGTTTGCCTTCAGAACAAGATATAGAACTTCCAGCTCCTCCACTTGGGCCTGGGCACTGCCATGCTCCTGCCTTAATGATAATGGACTGAACCTCTGAACCTGTAAGCCAGCTCCAATTAAATGTTGTCCTTGTAAGAGTTGCTTAGGTTACGGCATCTCTTCACAGCAATGGAAACCCTAACTACTACATCAGCCATAGGGTACAGCCTTTTATTAGCCAATCAGGGATTTATTGGGGAGCAATCTTTACAATACATTGGTTAATACAATGCCCCAACATCAGGCTATAGTCTGGTCAGGGGCACAGAACTCAGTTTCTGAATAAACAGTATACAAAACAAACCCCAACAATCAGTGCTAAGCCTGACATCCTGAGTTCAGTCTCCAACACCTACGTGGTAGAAAGGAAGAGCTGGTTTCTATTGTTGTCCTCCGAACGACCTCTCACAGGTGGTGGAGTGTGGATGCTCTTCTCCCCCACTACATACATACATTTTTTTTTTGTTTCAGTTTGGTTTTTGTTTTAAGACAGGGCTTCTCTATGTAGCCCTGGCTGTCCTGGAACTAGCTCTGTAGACCAGGCTGGCCTCAAACTTGGAGATCCACCTGCTTCTGCCTCCTGAGTGCTGGGATTAATTTGTGTGCCATCTCAGCCCCATGCAAATTAAAAATTAGAATATATACTATTCACTGTGCTATTCATGAGAAGCACCAATCTTTAAGATGTTGTGTTGTCACTATGCTTCCTAGGAAGGCTTGTATTAAAGAATTTGATCAAATTGTAAGGAGAGTACAGCCAGTAGACACTGCTGGTGACATGCATAACCTCCCTGAAGAAGATCAGTGTGAGACGTTATCCACCACTCAGGCATCTGCTTCCAATGGATTTACCTGGAAAGCCTAGACCACATGTCACACAAAGACCAGCTCAGCTTTATTCATAATACTGAAGGTCATTGGAAGTGAATGCTGGCCAACCTGGTGTATAGCTTGAATCCCAGCACCTAAGAGGCAGAGGCGCTCTGTACATCCAAGTTCAGCCAGGGCTATGTAGAGAGACCCCCATCTCAAACAAACCAATAAAAAGTTCACAGACAAAGAAAGGTCCATCTTTGGAGTTTGTGAGGCTGCCTTCTGACACAGAGCCCTCTGCAGTCAGCATCAGTCTTAAGGTC
The DNA here is from genome assembly GCF_011762505.2 of Arvicanthis niloticus. NCBI lineage: Eukaryota > Metazoa > Chordata > Mammalia > Rodentia > Muridae > Arvicanthis > Arvicanthis niloticus. The sequence goes on from NC_047664.1 coordinate 38,736,520, forward strand.
ACAGTACCTGCTCAGGGTTGCACATTGCTCAGGGCTGCATCATGTTTATTAACCACACCACTCAACCTCAGCCAGTCACTTAGGAATGTGAGGCCAGTGGCTGGAGAGATGGGACTTCCAGAGGACCTGAGTCAGAATCCCATCATTCAACAATGCAGACTCATAAGCATCTGTAACTCCACTTTTAGGAGAACTGACATTCTGGGCAGCAGGTACACATGTGGTACACAGACATACAAGCAGGAAAAACACACATACATGTAAAATAAAAGTATTCTTTTAAATGATGTCATTTCTTTTAAATGTGAGACTAAACTCTGGCCACCCAGTGGGCATCAGTACTGCTCTGCAGTGGGAGTGAAAAAACCGCAAGCCTACTTACTCACTTGATTATGAATGGCTATGCATTGTTGTCAAACAGTTTGCTGAAATACTTTGGATTATAGAAAGAATATCTTCTGTATTATATGGATGCATCCCCTATCAATTAAAAAGCCAATGGCTTAGGCAGGAAATAGAAGTGGGACATCCAGGAGGCAGAAAGGATTCTGGGAGAGAGCCAGGCGAAGGGGGGGTAGTGCAAAAAGATGTGACAAGATAGATGCATGGTACCTGAGCACAGGTAACCAGCCACATGGCAGAATGTAGGCTAGAATAAATGGGGTATTTTTAAGTGAGGATTAAAGAAGAAAAGAAAAGACACGGAGACAAGGGACAGTTTGGGGAGGGTTGTCAGTGGATACTGCAGCCTGGAGTTAACTGAGTACAGCCTTTTTATACCCCACAGTGCTGTGGGAAGCAAAACTACAGGGTGGGAGAAACAATTGCTGACATTTACACAGGATATCTGTCCTTATCCAGGCCTCCCTGTCCCTTGCACCAAGGTCAATAGAACATTCAGGCCCTCGCTTTGAGCCTCACGTTTATCTCTTCCCTATGTCCCACGTGTCAGCAGGCCAGGAGATCTGTCTGCCTGCAAAACATCCTGCCAGGGCAGCAAACCCTGACCTGTCTTGACCCTGCCTAGCAGACACATTTTTCCTCTGCTTCAGAAGCAGGCAAATGGTTTCTGACATATCTGATGTTGAACACCAGGAAGGGTGCACAATAGACCCCTCTCCAAGAGACCCAGCTCTTACAGGTAGCTCACCAGAGATAACTCACTCAGACACAATTTATAGTCAATTGAAAGTCTTTATTCTAGCTAGCTGAGATTACACCCAGGGATTTTGGGGACCTAAATCTAGCCCTGAGTGTCCAGAACACAGGGATTTCGAAGGCAAAAATTCTATCTTGGCTTCTTACTAGGCAGCTGCAGAAGCAAGCAGTTTAACAGAAGCTAAGTTAAGCAGTTAGCTGGAGGGGTTTCCGCACAAACAGGCAATTTAACAGAAGCTAAAATAAGTTAGCTAGGACAACCTGACCTTGAGTTCCTAGAATAGAGTTGGGTGATTTTCCATGGGATTCTTCATGAAGGAGATCAAATTCTAGTTAACCCTGAAATGGCCTCAGCACGAATGTAAGATGGAGGAACCTCTTCTCTGTCTTACCATGTTACATGGCCTTCTGCAGCCTTGACTCTCCTAAGGTCTAAGTGTTGTAGTTCTGTAGGGCAAGGCTTCCCTTACAGAAGTTCTGCTCCGGCTGCTGGAAAAGTTTCTCCAGTACAAGTGTAACAACTCTGCTTGGTCTGGGGAAAGATTCCCCAGTGGACGTGTTACAGCTCTGCTCCAAGAGATACCCTGGCAGTCAGGAGCCATAGAATACCACAAAGTCACACCACACAGCAAACTTCACACAAGACATTCACTGGGAAGGATAAAACCAGGAAAGAGGCTGCCTCTGCTCAGTGACAAGCAGCAGAGAACTAGGCAGAATGCATGGTTTATATAGGGTTTCTTGAGTACAGAACTTTCCAGGATGGCCTGGGATTGAAAGGTTTGTGTGGCCTGATCATTGGAGCAAGCTTAGCGATTGGTGAGATTTTTTTTTTTTTCTTGTAGGGTGGAGCCTGGCTACTAGCCCACCTCAGGGCTGGAATTCTCTTACAGAAATTAACCATTAAAGCTGTTAGGAAAGTCTGGGGATGGGGTCTGGCTCCTTCAATGGGGGTCTGGTCACTTTCTTGCCTTGAGGGTTTACAAAGTCTACAAAAGGTACAAACTTTTATTTACAAAGTTTACAATGGGAGTCCTTGCCACCTGAGTTGGTGGGAAAAGCCAAGATAAAGTATGAATCATTTGCTTCTGCTGGCTTCTGCCGCCCACCATTTTCAACTTGAAATTTTCAAGTCCAACAATTCAGCTGCTTCTTCCCTTCACCTGCTCTAACCAATTGCCTCCCCGGCCTACTTGGGTTCACCTTGGAGTTTCTCCTGGTCTTCTTGGGTTTCTGAAGTCTACAACTGCTACAAAAGTCACGCCTGTGGGTCATGCAGCTTCTCACCCTACTGGACAGTCACCATCTGAAAAGGAAGCCTTGCCTTTGTAAATTGGACTCTGACAAGACTCCTGATTCACTTGGCTTGGAGACACCCCAGACTGGAATTCGTGCTAAAGGACACTCCACTTTCTCTCTTATCCTTGTTTTCCTTCCCCTTCTGCTACCCCTCTTCCTCAAGTCTCTCTCAACTCCTCCTTGCTCTGCTCTTGCTTGGCTCCCTCCCTGGAAGTGTTACAGCTCAGATGGAAAGGTATGCTGACAAGCAGGAGTCAAGGAATTACACAAAGTAACCCTGTGTAACAAACCGCACACAAGAGATTTATTGGGAGGAAAAAAACTGAGGAGGATGACTGGCAAGAAGCAGCAGAGAACTGATCAGAACACAGAGTTTATATAAGGTTTCTTGAAAGAGTCAGGAGATGGAGCTTTCATGGGTGGCCTGGGAATGGAAGAATTATGTGGCCTGATTGCAGACAGAATCTCTTGCATATTGTATGGAGGCATCACCTGTCAATGCTGATTGGCCAACAAGATGAGGCAGGAAATAGGAGGTGGGAGTTCTGGTAAAGAGAGAAAGGAATTTTCTGGAATAGAGTAAGGTGTAGGAAGAGATTTGCCTCAAAGACCGATGAAGACAGCGGCATAGAACTGAGGAGAGTTAACTAACCATGTGGCTGGATTTAGAATACAATAAATAGCGTAAGTGAGTTACAAGGTAGCAGGAACAAGTCAAAGGTTTGGCCTAGGCAATTATTTGTAAATAATTCAATCTCATAGTCATTATTTTAGTAACTTTGGCGTTGGTGGAAAAGCCTTCTGTTACAAATGGTGTCTACTGTTAAACATAGAATTTAAGGTTGGGAAAGTCCCACGTAAAATATGCAAATAAACACTTCCCAGAGCAGTTTCCTAGCCAGACAGAAGATGTCCAACTCTTTTGGGTTTTTTTTGTTTTTTGTTTTTTGTTTTTTGTTTTTTTGTTTTTTTTTGGTTTTTTGAGAGAAGGTTTCTCTGTGTAGCCCTGGCTGTCCTGGAACTCACTCTGTAGACCAGGCTGGCCTTGAACTCAAAAATCCACCTGCCTCTGCCTCCCAAGTGCTGCGATTAAAGGCGTGTGCCACCACTGCCCGGCGATGCCCAGCTCTTTTAAGAGGAGGTCTGCGAACTAACTCAGCTGCCAAAAGCTGCCCCGCCCCTGGTCTCTCCCATACCCGAGCCGGAGGGCACAGTAGTTGTGGCTTCTCCTAGGCAAAGCATGGTTCCATAGAAAGATCAAAAAGTGCACTGGAGAGAGCTAGATGGCCCAATTTGGGTGCCCGGGGCGGAGCTGGGGGTGGGGTGGAGAATCCCAAAGAAAGAGACCAACCTAAAGAAGGCAGAGCAAAAAGCCCGCTGCCTGCTGAGTTAAGGGGTTGGGTAGAACCACCTGAGGAGCTTGAAGATTTCCTCACAGCTGCAATGGCCTGAAAAGCCCTGAACTTCAAAACTGGAAAAGTATTAAATTTAAAAACAGTAAAAAAGAAAATACTCGCTGGGCGGTGGTGGCGCACGCCTTTAATCCCAGCACTTGGGAGGCAGAGGCAGGCAGATTTCTGAGTTCGAGGCCAGCCTGGTCTACAGAGTGAGTTCCAGGACAGCCAGGACTACACAGAGAAATCCAGGACAGGACAGCCAGACAGCCAGGGCTACACAGAGAAACCCTGTCTCGAAAAAACAAAAAAACAAAAAAACAAAAAAACAAAAAAACAAAAAAACAAAAAAAAAACAAAAAAAAAAAAAAAGAAAGAAAGAAAGAAAGAAAAAAGAAAAAGAAAAGAAAGAGAAAATACTCCAGGTATAAGTAATCACTAAAAATAGTTTAAAATTAGTAAAATAAAGTCCTTAGAGAGAGAGAGTTAAATAAATTTAAAGAAATAAAGCCCATAAAGATGAGAGGTATATGGACAGTTTTGGACTCTGTACAAAGCAATTTTAAAGGGTTTAAGATAGAAACAAAAGGGAGATAAATGACATAGTTGGAACTAACACATTATCAATTATGATTACTATTACAATGGTAGTCTTATTTTCATCCTGATAGCCAAGATGACTTCTAATGCTTTCTCAAGGAAATGTGTTTTAGAGAGACAAGGAAAAGAGAAAAATGAAAAATGGAAACAAACCTTGGAAGAAACTTAGAAAAGTTTATAAATAAGAATGGAGAAGATCAGTCTCTGTTCCCTGCCATGGGATCCCCTTCCCCTTACCTGGGTCAGGCCTCAGTGGGAGAGGGTGTATCTAGTCTTGCTGGGGCTAGATGTCCCAGGGTGGGGTGGTACCCAAGCCGGGCTCCTCTACTCTGAGGAAAAGGGGAAGGGCAATGGGAGGAGAGATTTGTGAGAGTGGGACTGAGAAGAAAGGAACAAGGGGGCTTGTGATCGGGATGTAAGGTGAATAAAAAAAATGAGGAAGATACTAAGATGATAGAGATACAAGGAAAGGAAAAAGATGAAAAATGAGACAAGCCCTAGAAATAAAATTAGAAAAAAAATCCTATAAATAAAATTGAGGAAGATACTAAGATAGAGACAGGGGAGGGAAGGCCAGCATCCACAGCAACAAGACTGAAAAAAAAAAAAAAAGGCAGTCTATATCTGTTAGAAAACCTAAAATGATTTTTCCCAGCCTTGTTAAGAGAATTAAAAGGGGGTCTAGAGAGATGGCTCAGTGGTTAAGAGCACTGACTGCTCTCCCAGAGGTCCTGAGTTCAATTCCCAGAAACCACAAGGTGGCTCACAACCATCTGTAATGGGATCTGATGCCCTCTTCAGGTGTGTCTGAAGACAGCTACAGTGTGTGTGTGTGTGTGTGTAAACATATATATGTATATATATATATATACATATATATGTTTAAATCTTTAATATATACACATATATATTAAAATCTTTAAAAAAGAAAAATTAAAAGGGAATGAAAGAAATCCACAGTTATCAAGAATGTTGGTGGCAACCTATATAGAGAGAAACAAGATTTAAGAAGATTTAAGGAGCCGGGCAGTGGTGGCGCACACCTTTAATCCCAGCACTTGGGAGGAAGAGGCAGGCGGATTTCTGAGTTCGAGGCCAGCCTGGTCTACAGAGTGAGTTCCAGGACAGCCAGGGCTACACAGAGAAACCTTGTCTCAAAAAACAAAACAAAACAAAAAAAACAAAACAAAAAAACAAAACAAAACAAGAAAAAAGATTTAAGGAAGCAATAATGACCTATGACTTACATTCACCAATATGTCAAACAGATACTTAATTATTGGGCCATGTAAAATTGTATAATTCCAAAAGACGGAGAGACTTGATGACAGGCATCTGAGAGCCTGGCCCTCAGTTACAATGGCTAACATAGTGGAAAGATTGCTCCAGTCATGGAGCAATGGAATAGGGCTAGAAGCATTGATGTAACTGGTCCGGCCAGTTACTAGGTGAAGGTCTGTATTCTGAATTAGAAGTGCAGATTACCCTGATACTGCTGTCATAGAGCAGTGTCATAGAGCAGCCTTAAATGCTAGGGATAAGGTTAAACAACATGGCCAAACTGAATTATTTACAAAGACAACCCAGGGCCAACTCTCTCTCAGCTTCAGCTAATAATTTTCTTGGACTATTTAAATCCTTATCACATTGTAAGGTTTGAAATAAATTTCAATTTATGCCAATATTTTGTACAACAGCCATTAGAAATAACCCATAAGCACTTTCCTCAATCTATAATTTACCTTTATATGGATGATATCTTACTGGCAAATACCTTAGGGGAAAAATGTTTGACAAAGTAAAAAGAATTTTGTCTTGCTGGGGATTATAAATTGTTCCTGAAAAAAATACAAAGAGGAGATTCTATTGATTATCTAGGGTGTAAGATAGGTTTATAAAAGATTAAACTGCAGAAGATACAAATCAGAAGAGACCAGCTGAGAATTCTTAATGATTTTCAAAAATTGTTGGGAGACATTAATTGGATAAAAAGGCCCAAATTGGATTAACTACCCAAGAGCTAAGTAATTTATTTCAAACCTTACAAGGTGATAATGACTTAAATAGTCCAAGAAAATTATTAGCTAAGGCTGAGAGAGAGTTGGCCCTGGTAAAAAGAAATAACAAGATGCACATATAGACTGTTTGGACCAAAGACTGCTTGTGTTTTAGTCATTTTTCCTTCTGCTCATTCTCCCCCAGGGATTCTTATGCAGAGAGAAGCTTGTATCTTAGAATGGATACTTTTAGCTGACAAACTTAGTAAAAAATTAAAGACATACAAAAAAGGTTTCTGAATTGATTCTGGAAGGAAAAATGAGACTTTGTAAATCAGCACAAATAGATCCATCAGAAATTGTGGACCTTTTACTAATGTACAAATTGCCTTATTATTGGCAGAAAATGAACTTTGGAAAATGACTTGCAGTAATTTTGGGGGCAGAGATTAACAAAAAATGTCCCTAAAGCAGGCGACTTCAGTTTATAAAAAGAACTAATTGGACCCTCCCTCATAGAGTAAAAGGGACACCAAGTTCTGGAGCCCCTACATTCTATATTGATGCAAGTAAGTTAGGAAAGGCAGGTTATAAGTCAGAAAAATAAATAAGATGACCCAGAGCCTTATAATTCAGTTCAAAATTAGTGTTCTAAGCCATTCTTATCATAGTATTAACATTTCTTAATGTTGTTAAGAATCTCTTAATATTGTCACTGACTCTCAATATGCAGAAAGAGCTGTTCTGCATACAGAGACTGCTGACATGATTCAGGATGATTAAGTATTAACTTCACTGTTTATTCAACTATAACAAGTAATCAGAAATAGAGCTCATCCATTGTCTATAACACATATCAGATCCCATGTGAGTTTTCCAGGGCTTCTAGGAAAAGGTAATAATGAAGTTGATCAGCTGTTGATAGGAAACGTACTAGGAGCTTCAGAATTTCAGAAAAAAAAAACTCCATCATGTTAAGAGCAAAGGTTTGATGAAAGAGTTTTCTATTATTTGGCAACAAGCCATAGATACATACTCAGGATCTCAATGGGCAACTGCTTTACTTTCTGACAAGGTTGATTTGGTAGTTACACATGTATTAGAATTAGGGCAATTATGGGACTACCTGTACAAATTAAGACTGACAATGTTCCAGCATATATCTCTAGAAAAGTGAAGTAAGTTTTTTTCATATTATAATATAAAGCATATTATGGGTTTACCACATAATCCTACAGGACAAGAAGTTGTAGAGAGATTGAAACGTACTTTATAGAAGATGCTAAACAAAAAAAGGGGTAACAAAAACCCCCAGAGAAAGATCACATAGTACTTTATTAACTTTAAATTTTGTGAATGCCAATGAGCAAAACCCAACAGCTACTGAGAGACACAGAATTATGGAAACAACTGCTGACAACTGCTGAACCAAAGCAGCCTGTTCATCTTAAGGATGTTCTAACTTCAACATGGAGGAAAGAAAATGTGCTACCCTGGGGGAGAGGCTTTATATTTGTTACAACGGGGGGCGGGGGAGAAGCCATGGATTCTTTCCAAATTGATAAAAAACAGATTTGACAGGGGGAGACCCTTTGAAGATCTTGGCTGCAGACAGAAAGAAAGAAATCAAGAAGAACAAAACAGGTAAAATACATGCTGATCCCCCCATATGGGACCCACCCTGAGACTGGCTCACACATGAAAATGTCTCTGGTCAGGACTTCAGCTATGCATAGCCAATAAATCTTGTTTGCTACAGAATCCTCATGACTTATGCCATCCTTTCAAATGGCATAGATAGAAATTTATATTATAATTCGGTTATACAATCCAAACTAAGTTATAAAGAAGCAGAGAGCAGAGAATCATCTTTAACTGAATTGTGCACACTGAATACTCCATACATATGCTACTGCAGAAATGTATGTTACCTGTGAAAGTTTATGTACTGACAGACACCAATGAAGTCAGTGTAGCTCTGATGAGACTCCCTCTGGGGGATGCTGATACACTGAGACATATTTATTCCAGCATACCGATTGATGCCTCAACACCATTTCCTCAAAAATCTGTATCTGGGACCATTTCAAAATGGCTAGCTAGATTGTCTAGCATTACAGGACTTCAGTTAAGCCCTGAACTTTCTCAGCACGAATAGATAGGACAGCAAATGCTACAGCTAGTTTTCTTAAGACTGACCAATATCCAAAATTTTTTCAGGTGTAGAGAGAATATATTGTGCACTGTATAGATACATCAACATTAAAAATATTAAATAAAATTAATTAAAAATTTAACTAAATTAATTGAAATTCTAATTAAACTAACAAATTTAATTAATTTAAAACCTGGGTATAATAGAAGGTGGGACATCCAGGAGGCGGAATGAATTTGGGAATAGAGCCAGGGCAAGAGATGTGCCCAGGAAGATGTGATGAGACAGATGCATGGTACCTGCACACAGGTAATCAGCCATGTAGCAGAATGTAGATTAGAATAAATGGGTTATTTTAAGTAATGATTCTAGCCAGGGAAGAGCCTAGCTATATAGCTAAAGTATTTATAAATATATTTTGAGTCTGAATCTTATCTCTGGGAGCATGGGTCTGGAAGGAAGAACCAGACCTAACTTCAACAAGTGGGCCCCAACTTGCAGCAATTAGAACCCAAGCTTACCCCTGAAAAGGCCCAGGTGAGTGGGGGTGGGAATGTCAGGCTAGCTGGACAAGAAACCTGGTCTATTTTAAAAAGGAACGAAAGTAGACCACAGCCTGAGGGGCACAACAGCTGCGACTTCTCCCAAGAGCAACACAGTTATAAGTAAGCTAGAAAGAGTTCAATCTGAAGCCACTGCCTGAAGAAGTACAGAAGCAAGATGGGCTGCAAAGTCTGGGCCAGGACTGGCACTTGCCTCGGCAGGACCAGGAGTAACTCTGAACTATCTGAATGGCTAGGGCTGGGCTAGCAATAGCACAAGGTACAAAATAAAAAGCCCTGGGTGTCTGAACTGGTAAAGTATTAAACTTAAAATTGTTAAAGTCCTTAGGGAGAAGTTTTGAGATTAAAAAACAAAAATGTTTTCTATATTTGGGACAGATGGAGGGAAGCGTCATGACATGAGGTATCTGGATTCCATATGATCATGCTTTGCTTACCAGCATGCAAATGGCTGTCGTTTTCAATGATTACAGTTTTGTATGTCATATTTGGGAAAGATCAGAAGGACACAGACTTGGAGAAAGGCAAGACCAAGAAATCAGATACTAGATTAGAGACGATAAAACAGAAGTTGAAAGAATCTTTAAATCAAAATAGAAATCCAATCTCGAACTTACAGTAACATCAAATGCATAGTTCTAGACTGGAAGATTCCACAGGGACTTGAGAAATTAAAATAGCAGACCACAGAGATACAGCATGTTAAGAATCCAGATTCTGATTATTGATGCTAACTTAAAGAAATAGCACACAATGGATTGTGTGCTTCATTTTATAGATTTTGGAGAATTGAGATATGTCCACATTGATATGTCATACAGAGGACACGTTGGGAGTTCCAATGAGCTTTTACATTGAGTTCTGAGGGAGATGATTCTGAGATTGCACATTTATTAGAGATAATGACTGTCTTTAAAATGCCTTTGCAAATTAAACTGATTATGCTCAGGCATGCACATCCATTAGAATACAACAATATTTACACATTATGACATAAAACACATCACAGATATACCTTATAGTCCTACAGGTCAAGCCAGTGTAGAAAGACTTAAGAGGACTTTGAAGGAAATGCTTATAAAACAGAAGGGAGATATGGCATCTCCCAAAGATGGTTTAAAATGTGCTTTGTTAACTTTAAATTTTTAAAAAGTTAATGAGATAAATAGCACAACTGCTAAGATACACTGGATTTTAGAAAGAATTGCTGAATTAGATCAGCCTGTAGAAGTCCTAAAATGAAAGAAAGGAGGTGTGTTATATGGGGAGGACATTTTACATTTGTTCCTACAGGAAGAAAAAGCTATGTCTTCCATTCAAATGACTAGAAATAAGATTTAACTAGGGAAGACCTCCTGAAGATCTCAGCTACAGACAAGAAGATTAAAAGGATCAAGATAGGTGATGTATATGCTGGTCTCTATTTGGAAACAATTCTAAAACTGATTGGGACATAAAAATGTCTCCAGCCAAAACTTGCTGGCTACTGAATTCTCTTTACTTATTTTCACATACCACCTGCTCAGATGAAGGCGGATGGTCATCTTTGGCTGAACTGTGCAGCTTGCACATTCCATACATTGTTGCTACAGAATTATGTATTACTTGAAAGTATGTTTTCAGAAAATGACAACCAAGGAAGCAGCCCTTACAAGGTCTACCCTTGAGGATGCTGGCATGCCTGATTCTGCCTCAGACAGCTTCGATGGTAGACTTGCTCCCAGGACAACTTCAAAATAGCTAGCTCAGTTGTTCTAGCCTTACAGACTGATCCAGTCGGGGCTTCACTTAGGCCTGAGCTTTCTCACCACATAGAGACTGGACAACAAATGCTATAGTTAGCTTTCTTTAGACTAATCATTTTTCTAACTTTCTTAGGTGTCCCCAGAGGAATTCTACATCCAAAATCAGTGGGAAGCAATTATAAGAAGACTGTTGTCCAATCTCTTAAGTTGGAGTGGATGGTTTTTGGTCATTTTATGAGTTACAGATATGTTGTCATTTAAGGAGATGGTTATAAACACAGTTATGGTCTTGGACAGGGAGGCAGCAAGATAGGGATCTTAGACTCAGGGATTTTCCTTTTCTTTATCATTCTTTCTTTCTTTCTTAGATAAAGGGAAGGGAGTTGAGACAGAAAAGGGGGAATATAGAATTATCATATAGAAATAATGGAATAAAAGGATAGATTATAGAATCTATTTTTCAACTTAGAGTTCTTGATATTCTTGAACTTATTTTTGTTTACACTGATATGGATTATTGTATGTTGATACACATTTAAGGTTTTCACTGGTATGTCTTTATATATTGACACAAAATTTAAGATTAATTTTGTTGCAACATAATGTATGCATGTTTCAACTCTTGCATAGGTATTATGCCTAGGTGACTCATTTAAAAAAAAAAAAAAAGGTTTAGTCCCAGTCCTTTTGATAGATGCTATTTAAAACTCTTAGAATCGGCTAAGAAATGCAAGTTAATGGTTAGACAGTCAAACTCATGGTCATGTAAGGTACTAGCCTGGATTATCACAAAAATATACAGCCTTGGTAATTACAACAGATCATAAACAACTAGAAGACAATGTTTATTCACATACGCTATGAATAAATAGTCTTCAGACACCTCAGAGATTAACAGAATATCGTAACTTTAATTTTTTCAAACGCCTATTTTTCATGACAGTTCTTAAACGTTTTAACCTCCTTTTTAGCCCACCACCCACTGGAGGGAGTGGGAAAAAAAGAATTAGGGGGTGTGTGGAGAGGAAAGTGGACCTGTTTAGAAAGATTCTTTGGAGCAACTCTCTTCTGTGTTGTTCAGTTCAAAGGTTAGCAGCAGCAGCAGCAGCTCTGTCTACTCACAAACACTTCATGGATACATCAATAGTCCAGTTTGGTAGAGTTGGGATAGCAAACACAAATCAGCAGTGGTGGCACTACCTAGCAGAGACAGTCAGCCTCAGCCTGGGTACAGGTCAGCAGGAGGGACTTGGTGGGACGCCAGAAGTGAAGAGCAACACAGACTGGAGACCCACACGTGTTGCAAAGCTAGCTCTAGCCAAGCTCAGCCCCTGTCACTCTGTGGAGTCCTATTTATACCCTCCAAATACATGTGTGTCGTCAGCAAAGACTAGCGAGCAAGGCAGAGCAAGACAAACCAATGCTCTAGTTCCTACCGTCTGTGGGGTCATATTTATATTCTTTCTAAACATCATGTGTCCTCTCATGTGTCTGCTTCAGCTAAACATTCTTTTACATGTCTGTCCCAGCAAAACATCATATGACATAACTGAGATTTCAGAGAAATCAGAAATTTCCACTTCACCCCCCACCTATTTAACATATCAAAATGGACTGAACCTCCAGGTTCTCTCAGTCCCTACCTGTAACGAGGTATGGCTGGTACACCCCACCCTGTACCCAGAACTTTCCAGTCCAGGGGCTAGGCTTCCCCTCCCCAAGAGGCTCTTTCCTATGTCATCCTGATGGAAGATGATTTTGTGCACTGGGCACTCAATGCTGATGTCTATGTCCAGCATCTGGTTGCAGTCTAGATAAATAGCTAGATGGTCTAGATGGTCACCCATCTCATTGTTATATCAAAATTGTTTCCCATCATCTCTGATTGGTTAACAAAACTGCTGCAAGCACCTATAGATGGGAAGATTCCAATCTATTATAACACAACTAGGCTGCTACTGTCCGGCCAAATGGTCTATTAGCTGTAACTGAGTCTTGCCCTCGTTTGCTCTGGTCCATGTTTGTCCTCATGGCTGCTTTCTCATGGTGATCTCATAGTGAATCCTCCTGGTCTCTCCATACCTTCTTCTCCTTGTGATCTTCCTCTACTCTCTGGTCTACTTCTAGACCCCTTCACTGGGATCAGAAGCCCTGCCCTATCTCTTCTGCCAAGCTAACTGATTGATCAGCTTTTATTGACAGGTGATGCTTCCACACAGTACACAAAGATTCTCTATACACAATACACACATTTTGCTCTCTTTCTCTCTGCATTTCTCTCTCTCTCTGTGTGTGTGTGTGTGTGCACTTTCTCTTTCTCCCCCTCTCCTCTGCCTCCCTGTCTGCATGGTGATTTCTCTGGCCTCATTCTTTGGGACCAGTGAACCCACCCAAGAGCTGGCCCCTGCTATTAGTAGAACTTTTAGGATTTAGGGCTAGGTGATTAGATGTGGGGCTTCCACAATAGGAAGGGACAAATGCTGGTCTGTAGCATGAGACTTCATGGGAGCTGTTGCTCTAAGGGAGACCATAAGGCCATAGCCTGTGATTGATCCTTCTGTGTACAATGAGTGAGATCCCTTCTTGGCCTCTCTGCTGTGTTGTCACAAACCAAAGAGACTTACCAGGAACCAATGCCATGCTTTTCAGCTTTCAAAATTGTGAACCAAACAACCCTCTTTTCTTCATAAAGCACCCAACTTCATGTTTTGTCATAGTAGCAGAAACAAGGGCTCTAAGGAAAGAAGTCATGAAGGAACTGAAGATACTGAGGATATGACCTGGTGGGATTAGTCTTAACGAGGCCATGTGGTAGTGTGAGGTGGGCAGAGGGTATGGGAGATGTCAGGTAGATGGTGACCTTAGCTGGTACAGTGAGCAGGGAAAGGTGTGGAAAAAGATGTTGACAAAGGAGTGACCTTGAAGCTTTGAAGCTATGACAAGGACTGTTGCTGTTTCTAGAAATAGGATGGGAAATGTAGACATGTTGGGGGTACAGCACAAAGGTCCTGTACCCACAGATTTCCAGAGAAACCAGGAAGGTCAAGCACACAGGGAAAGATGTAAAAATGTGTTCTTCCATCCAGAAAGCAAGGAATTGGTGGTGACCAACAGTCTGGCGGTGATCTGTTTTATTTGTTGGTCCAGGCCATATTAAGCTCCTACAACCAGGACCAAAGGTGGCTAGTAATCTAAATGACCTGTATATCCAGGGGTTCTCCCAAGCTCCCACAACCAGAACCAGACGTGGCTAATAGCCCAAATGACCTCTACACTATCTGTATGACCAAGACACGGCCAGATCTTTCCTTAGGTCCTTAAGCTAGTACAGGTAGCCTATCTTCTTGGAAGAAATAACATGGACCCTGAGTTGATTTGCAATATAATTACAGTTCTTTGTGCATTGAGGACTGTATTACAACAGGACTCTTTCTTCCAAATTATAATTATATATAAAATTAAGAAATTATTTCTTAAATATACTGGCAATAAACCCCCTAGCATGGGGTTGCCTTGGTTATATCTTTTCACAGCAAGAAAACAGTATCTAAGTATCTAAGACCCTCTAGAAGGTTTGATCCAAGTTGATAAAGTCAGCCTGAACTGAGTTTTCATTCCCACATCTTCGTGGTTCATTTTGATGCTGCCTGACACCTACAAAGCCACACCCCTCCCCATCCCACTGCACAGAGAATGTGGACAGAGGGGGAGGAGCCGACAAGGATCTGAAAAGTTCTTTCCTCTAGGTAGCAGTTCACAACAGCAAAGAGGTGGAAGCAACCCAGGGGTCAAACAATGAATGGGTAGGCAAGGTCTGAATGAAAATGGCTCCCATAGGCTCATAAATTTGCATGCTTAGTCTACAACTGATGAACTGTGTGGAAGGATTGGGAGGTGGGTCCTTGGCAGAGTAAATGTGTCCTTGTTGGAGGAAGGATATCCCTAGGGATGAGCCTTGAGGTTTCAAAGGTCCACACAAGGCCCAGTGTCTCTCTTTCTCTCTGCCTGCTGCCTGTGGATCAGGATGTAAAGCTTCCAGCTGCTTCTCCAGCACCAGCACCATGCCTTCCTGCCTGCCACCATGCTCCTGCCATGATGATAATGAACTAACTAACCCTCAATCGAGCCCCAATTAAATGCTTTCTTTTTAAGTGTTGCCTTGGTTATGTATCTTCACAGCAACAGAACAGTAACTAAGGTACCAGGTGTGACCCATTCACTGTGGAATACTACTCAGCTTTTCCAAGGAATGAGATTCTGTCACAAACTACAGAATAGATGTGAAATAGTCTGGGGGGTTCTGGACTATCTCCTCTCCAGGGCCCTAGGCCCTTGGCCACCCTGCTTCGCTCAGCTGAAATAGAACCACGCTGCCATTGTCCTGCCATTGTCCGTCTGCCACCAGGCATGGTGGTCCAGTCTCCACAACACAGAATTTTTAAATATATGATAAAATGAGCCAGGCAGTCATGGTGCACGCCTTTAGTCCCAGCAGTTGGGAGGCAGAATATTTGCCTTTTCAAGTATCTGATTCTGTAGCCTTAAGTACATACACATTTCTGTGCAAATATCATCACCTCTGTCTCCAGAACTGTCATCTTCCCAGATACAGTTACTTCCCCTCTACATGAGCCTGGCACCCACCAAGGGTCCACTCTTGTCTCTGTGGGATTGAAGACTCTAGGACCTCTAGTGAGAAAGTAATAGTGTATATTCCCTTCATTTTTAAAAAAAGGAAGTGAGGAAGAGACCATCATCACAACATGGTTTGTCTACTGCTGGCTGACAGCCAAGAATATTGACCCAGCTAAGATGATCACTTGACAGTTGAGTTTACTCTCTTTTCTGAGAAATATTCCACACACTAGATTAACACATTTTGAATCAGAGTATATCTCAATCTCCATGTGAACCTGGCACAGTAAGACTTCCTTTGATCGAGTAACATTTACATATAATTATTTATCGTGCAGAGGCAGGTTGTGGAAGCCACAGGACAACTTGTAGGACTCAGGTCCTTCCTTCCACTATGTGGCTCCCAGGATGGAACCCAGGTTGTCAGTCAGCAAGTACTTTTACCCACTGAACCATCATGTTGGCCTTTCCCTTTCCCTCTCCCTCTCCCTCTCCCTGTTGCTCTGTCTCTGTCTGTCTGTCTGTCTCAGTCTCTCGTGTGTGTGTGTGTGTGTGTGTGTGTGTGTGTGTGTGTGTGTGTGTTTGAGACAGGGTTTCTCTGTGTAGTCTTGTCTTTTCTGGAACTCACTTTGTAGACCAGGCTAGCCTGGAACTCAGAGAACTGCCTACCTCTCTCTGCCTCCTGAGTGTCTGTGTGAGAGTGAGAGTGTCAAGTCCCATGGAACTGGAGTTACAGACAGTGTGAGCTGCTATGTGGATGCTGGGAATTGAACCCTGGTCCTTTGAAAGAGCCAATACTCTTAAGCACCGAGCCATGTCTCCAGCTCCCATGCTGGCCTCTTTTTTTATCAATAGGACATTTTAATCTCATGAGCACTCCTTACACGAACCTCATAAACATCAGTAACCCTGCAAAAGAAAATTTCTTTAGGTAAAAACGTAACTATACCAAAACCTTTGGAGGGTCTCATTATAGGTCAGGCTATTCTACAACTTACTTTATATATGGGGCTGACCTTCCTGCCTTTGTCTCCCGAGTCTGGAGCACACGTCATTGGGTCAAGTAAACCAAGATGTATGTCCCCTTTTCCAGTTTCTTTCTTTCTTCCTTCCTTCCTTCCTTCCTTCCTTCCTTCCTTCTCTCCTACCCTCCCTCCCTTCTTCATTCCCTCCCTCCATCCCTCCCTTCTGGTATAGGTGTATTGAACCAAGGTCTCACACACAGTAGGTAAGTGTTCTACCACTGAGAGATATCAACAGCAGGGAAAAATGCTTTTTAAAAACTTCATCTTTTTAACCTAAGATACAGATTAAAACTGTAATCTCCAAAGCTCCCAACTCCCACATAAATACCAGGAACTCAACAGCACTTATGTCTCAGTTAAATCTAAGTCAAATCTAAGTGCGTCCCAACTGACTTTATATTAACTAGTCCTGAGTGTCTGGCTGTCCTTAAAGGAACTCAGCCCCACCAGCAGCCCCAGGAGCTGCCGCCCAGAGGAAAACAAACACCATCTTGAGGAAAGTCACTGTTTTTCAAGTCCTGCTGTGCAAGTTATTGGGGAAGGGGAAGGGGAAGAAGGGGAAGAAGGGGAAGAAGGGGAAGAAGGGGAAGAAGGGGAAGAAGGGGAAGAAGGGGAAGAAGGGGAAGAAGGGGAAGAAGGGGAAGAAAGAAGGGGAAGAGGAAGGGGAAGGGAGCCATAACTCTGTTCTGCTCTGACTGATCACCATGGCCTCTGGAGAACATCGGGCCAGATGAAGAGAGAGAGAGACAGAGAGAGAGAGAGAGAGAGAGAGAGAGAGAGAGAGAGAGAGAGAGAGAGAGAACACCAAGCCAAGGTCAAGATCCTGGGGGTAATGGATTGTCAGTTGTTGGCCCCAAGAAGACAGATGAAGGAGGGTAGGGCAGCAGGCTGAGTGAGGAAGGAGAGTGGAGCCAGAAAGGAGAGGGGCGGACAGGTTTGTGTGGATTGAAGTTCTCTGAAGACCCTGACTCAGCTAACTGCCCTAGGTGACCGAGGTGCAACCTTCATCGAGCCCGGTGGTGTCTGTGGAGATTGAGAGTCAAAATGATCTCAGGCTTGCTTAAGTCCTTTCATATTTACCCTAATTTGTCTGACTTGGCATCCCGGTGACCAATATATTTCCCAGGATATATCACCAAGTGCCCCCCAACCATAAAACTAGAGCCTCACATTTTGAAATTGATGGAAGAGATCCCACCTGGGAGATACACCAATTTGTCTTGCATCTGCAGTCTCAACCCTGGGCAGTCACGTGGTTTAGAATAAATCAATCTTTCCTTTATGAACACAGTTCCTTCCGGTCACAGGTGACTTTTGGGGTCACTTTTGCGTGATTTGAATAGAAATCTCAGTGGTTTTTCTGAAGACTGTGTGTGTGGTGTGCCTGGGAAGAATCAACTGCGCGGTGACTCACCTGGATCTTCCAGCGTGGCTCATGGTCATGGTCAGTCTAGATCCTAGAATGAAACAGATCGGAAGGGAGAATATATGCGTAAGCTGCAGAAGAGTTGGGAGGGGACCCCACCCCCCACCCCCAACCTTGCTTTCCGAGGAAAGGCAAGTTCCTCTGGAGCGCGGACGTTGTTGTGGAGATACCGTGGCAGGGCAGGGCACTACAGTGACAAATCAGTGTGGCGCAGAACCCCAGGCCCTCTCCTGACCCCCACACCCACACCCCACACCCATCGCGAGGCTCCCAGGCTCTAGTCAGGACACTCAGGACCGCACATTCCCTCAATTTGCGTGCGCGCCGGCTCCGGCCTGGCTACCAGGGCTGGTCTCCTATACGAATGGAGGGACGCAAGGTCGAAATCATCTGCGGGCAGCAACTGTATGGTCACTGTGGAGAACCAGGCCGCAGGGAGGATCAGGCAGAGCAGGCGGGGCTTGGACAGGTGCTGGCCTAGGACTGAGCGCGCGGCCAGAGTGACGAGGTCGCGGCGGGCACCCCCAGCTGGTCTCTGGTGTCCTCCGCTGCACCCTACAGGGATGCGCCTCGAGCCTCGCGCAGAGGGGAAGCAGCTAGAGCCAGGCGCGCGCGGCCGCGGTGTTTCTATGACGACGACGTCAAGGGGGGGCCCCCGGGTGGGGTCGGCTTGGGCGCATGCGCGCGCGTGCGGGTCGCGGTCCGTCTTCCCGAGTCGCCCGCGCTGCTTGTTCGCGGGTCCGTGAACCGCGGTAAGGGTGGGGTGGTGTCCTCCGGGCCCAGGGCAGGGTGGGACTGGGCTAAGCGCACCTGAGCTCGCGGGACACGTGAGTAGGGCTGGGCTGTGTGGCGGGTTGTGGGTGGGCGTGGCCGGGGCATCACCAGTGGACCGGTTGGGGTGCAACCAGCTGCGCGGCGCCGCTGACCGCTATTCGCTGCAGGGCGGCCCGGGCTCCCTCTGCCATGGCCCCCGCGCCCAGGTCCTTGCTGTCGCCACCGACTTTGCTGCTGCTGCTGCTGCTGCTGCTGCTGAGCCTGGCGCTGCTGGGCGCCCGCGCCGAGTCCGCCGCCGGGAGCGCTGTCCCCGCGCAGAGTAGGTGACTGCGGAGGGGGCGTGCGGAAGGCGTCTTTGTTTCCTGCGCGGTCACTTTCTGGGTGGGAACTGGAGGGCGGGCGACAGGGACCGGGACGCCCTGGCAGGGGCTCCGTCTGCCCACCCTCACGTGACGCTGATTCGCGTCCCCGCAGGCCGCCCGTGCGTGGACTGCCACGCATTTGAATTCATGCAGCGCGCCCTTCAGGACCTACGAAAAACCGCTTACAGCCTGGACGCACGGGTGAGTACACAAGGTAGGCACCCCAAGATGTAGCCACTGTAGGGATCTGGGCTTAGGTCTCACCTGAAAACGCCCCCTTGCCCAGTGCCAGGATCTCAGGGCACTGAGTCCTGTGACTTGTGTACTCCAGGGATGTACACAACCCTAAACCAGGATCTCCAGTAAGAGGTGAGCCCTGAGTAAGAAGAAACTGAGGCTGGGACACAGAGGCTATGATGTGTGAGAAATGGAAAGCTAAACTGAACCAGAGATCTGGATGTTTGTCCTGGAGTCTTAGGTCCTCACAAGTTGGGTGAATTTGTATCTCTCAATCCCTGGGGCGTAGCCAAAGGAGTTGGCCTTCTTGTAAAGGGAATTGTTGGAAGCAGGAGGAAGGAATTGAAAGATGGCTGGAGTGGTTATTCTGGCACAGGGATGAGTGTGAGGAGGTTCCCAGCAATGGGAGCTGCACTGGAGGGAATGGAGGTGATAAGGCACCTGAAGGCACAGAGGGGCAAGGTGAGGAGGCCTGGGAGTCCCAGCGGGGTACCCAGATGAAAGTGAAGGAGCCAGGAAGGTCTGGGAAGGTGTTGGTTAAGCACTTCATCCCATCCTTATGCAGCTTCTGGTTCCTTTGCAGACGGAGAGCCTCCTGCTGCAGGCTGAGCGCCGGGCTCTGTGTGCCTGCTGGCCTGCTGGACGCTGAAGATCTTTGGCCAGTGATGTTCCCTGTCAATAAATGCCTGCTAGCATGTCTGTGCCCTGTGTTTTGCTCTGGCCACCAGAGCCCCCTATGTTGCCCTGTGAGGGTCCTCTCTAGGTCTTGGTTTCTCTGTTACAGGTGATAGGAAGATGTTTGGTACTGTCCTATAGAAGCACGCTGCTGAGGTGCACTTACCTGTCCATGCAAACACTTGGCACCGACAGTGAAGTGAATTGGCCTTCTCAGACCTGCCTCAGCCAGCATGCCTTTGTTTGGAGGCCAGGGGGTCTTGATACTGGCCTGTCCCCTCTGAGTTCCCTAAGGCCTCTCTGTACTGCAGTGGGCATGGCTTTGTGGAAGCGGAGCTCTGGAACGCCGACCTAGGGCTTCTTTAGGAAGCAGCAGCAGAGAGCAGCAGGCAGTGGGTAAACATACCTTCCAGGAGGGAGGACAGCGGGGATCATTCTGTCTGCAGCCCCAAGCTTAGCTCCTGGGTACCAGGGACTTCTGGGTGGGAGTTAGTGGTCTCTCTTATATTTGCACACGTGTGTTAGATGCCTAGCAGGCAAACCTCAGACAAAGTGCGGAAATCTCTCTGCTTTTACTGGAAAGTTTGTGCAAGCAAGTTAAAGTCCCCCCCTCCAAATCAAGTTAGGGTGTGTGCACACACTATTGAAAACACTTCCAAGAGCACACCAGGGGCTGAGGTTTTAGTAACTGCCTTACCCTAGACACAACACTGGCCTATCTGGGGCATGGTTCCTTGATTACCCCCACAAAGAGCTAAATCACAGGGGGGGGGGGGCATTGTTGGAGGAGTGCTGAGACCTTTGGTGGCTCTTCAGCCTGAGCACTGTCCAGGTGTGTTGCACCAACCAGGATTCTGTTCTGGGTTCTCCCTGAGCAATGGAGGTGGATGTGTACTCATGTCCCATTGGTTGATTTCAGTCCTGACCATTCCTTGCAGGAGAGACTGGGAATGTATCCTTGTTCTGGGTGTAGATTGCCAGATCTAGCAAGTCAAATACAGAAACACTTTTTAGTACCCTTTATACAACGTTTATGGGATGTACTTACACTAAAGGTATTGTTTACCCTAAATCCAAGATTAACTGTTCTGTATTTTATGGATGCTGTAAGGTTATCCCTTGGTACAAATAGCCAAGAAAGTGTGTAGTTTTCTTTTGGGGCATGCCTATGGAATGAAGTAGAATCAGTCAGAGAGGCTAGGATGAAGGTGTCTGGAGATTGGTAGCCCATCCTACAGAAGGGGTTACAGGGAGCTGAGGGAGGAAAGAGAAGAAGCAGCTTGACAGGCGATCCTCCTTGGAGCTTTGTAGTGTCTTTGAAATGTGTGTGTGTGTGCGCGCGCGCGCGTGTGTGTGCATGCACATGTGTGTATGCATAGAGGACAATTGTGGAGATAATTGTCTCCTACTGTGTGTTCCATGGATTGAGCTCAGTTTGTCACACTTGCTTGGGGGGCACTTTTAGCCCCTGAGCCATCCCTCTGGGCTTATGAGGTTTTGAACCAGCAGATTCTAGGTTTGTGGGAACAGGGTGCTTGTTGCTAGAGACGCTAGATAGCCCTGGAGGATAATAAGGGCCCTTGAGATAGTTGCATCCATCATGGATGGAGGCTGGGCAGTGCCACCTGTGGCCACATGAGAAGTGGTTTGATTCCAGATGTACTTGAAAATAGAAGTGGGGCGTCATGGTATCTACCTTTCATCCTGGCACTCTGAGACTTCAAGGCAAGCTTGGTCTACATAGTGAGTTATAGAACAGCAGAGAGATACTATCCAACTTTAAAAAAGAAAGAAAATGAAAATAGAGCCAGGAGGATTTGGGGAGGGGCAGGTCAATGTAGCTGTAAGGACAAGCTCCTGGCCCAGCACCAGAGAAAGAAGAGTGGAACCGTTACACTGTTGAGTTCTCTGTGCCTGAGTAAGGACAGGAGAGAGGAGCTGAGAAGACAGTGAGGTAAGTGGAGGGACCTCAGAGTAGAAGGAACAAACAACCAGGAGGCAGGAGAGAGCTGAAGCATGTTCTGAGTGCTGTATTGAGGGTTCTAGGGAGATGAAGGCAGCATGTCTCTCATGCTACCGTGGTTAAGCAAACACCAGGACTGGACTGACAGACTTGGTATTTTGGGCCACTGGTGAATAAGCTTGACTTGGGTTTCTTGGAAGGAACAGAGCTGGAGAGGTCTAGCACAGTACCTTGGCAAGCGCTTTAGGTTTTCCTAAGGGCTCTGCATTGTCCTGGAGCCACAGTGCAGCTTCCCTGTTTGTCATTGGCTTAATATGCCATTCAGATGACTAAACATAGCTTAGGTTATCTCAAACACAAGGCAGGCATTTTCTTTCCAAGATGCCTTTTGTTTTCTTAGATTTAGTCCTGGACTGACTTTGGTGTCTGATTATTGTTGAGCCCTGAGCCCAAACCTTGGGCACAGGATACCTTCATATTTACCCGGATCTCTGTTCTTGTTCCCAGACATTCCCATACTGGATGTCCTCTAGGGAACAGAGGTGCCCTGAGTGCATGAAGTGCTGAGTGATCGTAGGGAGCCCGTGCAGGAGTGTTTATAACGATTGGTAGATGACAAACGTAAAGACCAGAGGATGCAACTTCTTCCTCCCAGATACTTGTAGCTGGGACTGATGGCCTGCACATGACCTTTTTCAGAGACTTCCTCCCTCTCTGCGCTGTACCTACAGCATGCCGAGGTTCCAGTGTGACTAAAGAATCTCACGTGACTCTGGCCTCATTGTACGTGTGTCAGTGTATCTGTCCTTCCTTCATTCTTTTGCCACCCTTAGCCAGGGTTCTGGGACCCAAGCCACCAGCTGCAGCATTACCCACCTACACTCTTCTGTCCAAGCTACCTTTTCCTAGGTTTCATGTCTTCTATGCCTATGGCCTGTGTAGGAAGTGCTGAGGAAGGAAACTGAGTTGGTCTGCCTGAAAATACCTTTTTTGTTTGGTTGGTTTGGTTTTTGTTTTTGGAGGTAGAGTTTCTCTGTCTAGCCTTGGTTGTCCTGGAACTCACTCTGTAGACCTGGCTGGCCTTGAACTCAGAAATCCGCCTGCCTCTACCCCTTGAGTGCTGGGATTAAAGGTGTGCTCCACCAGCGCTGGCTGAAAATATCTTGCTGACACATTCCATTCACAAAGTAACCATGCTCTCCTCTTCCCCCAGTCACCTCCTCAGTCTTGATGACCTGCTTCACAAGTTTGCCCCCCCCCCCGCGTGCCCCTCCTTTTTTTTTTTTTTTTTTTTTGGCAGGATCTCAGGTAGCTCTGGCTGGCCACCTTCCTTTGGGGGGGGGGGGTTAGGGTTGATCCCTAAGGAATACTAGACTTTCTCTTTATCAGCTTATTCCTCACCCTAGCCCACGGCTGAGTGGGATTGAATTGGTCATGCCTAACATGGGCTGGGAACTCTGAGTCTGTGTTCAGAGGAAGGATGAGTGATGGGTGGGGGTGGGGCATGGTTTCTGAGAGCATCCCTGCAGCAGCTAGTCCTGAGGAGGTGAAGCTCTGGCTAAGGAGGCTTTTCTAAGGAGGGCAAAGCCTGAGCTTCTCTGGAGGCATTTTTTTTTTTTCACTTAGAGTGAGTTGAGTCTGGGTCTCCAAAACTTCTGGCCTGGGACTATTGCAGAATTGCCGTTTTGGTGCATCTGTCAGTGGCACACAGGACCTGGTCCTCTTCTCTGTGCTTTGGGCTCTCCTCTCTTAAAGGCTCCTGTCCACACCTGAGGCCTCTGGCTTATCTCTTTCAGCATCTAGCCCAGGGCCATTTCCTAGGATTACCTTGGCTGTGGATCTTTCCAGTACCCACTCTTTTTCTCCACATTTTCAGCACCGGGTTCTTCTTCCCCCCCCCCCCCCGCCCCCAACAGACCCTGGGGCAACCATGCCAGGCAGGCATAAGTCCTGTGTCCCCAGCATCCTTAGGGAACACACCGTGGGTGGAGGGCTGCCCAATTAAGGAAGCATCCCTACCCATGAATGTTCAGGTGTAGGGTTCAGGGCACCGGTCCCCACTCTGTCTCTGAAATCTGGACAAACGTCTTCACCCCTGTCAGGCTGTAGGCACATACTTCTAGGCTCCTGGAAGGAGCAGTCAGCCGCTGGGTGTGAGGAAGCAAAGCTGGGTCTCCTGAGTCTTCCTAGACACCCAGGCAGAGGAGTGTGTGAGCCTTCGTGTGGAGCTCAGGAGAGGTAGTGACTCTGGGCTGCTTCTTTATTCAAGAGGACCTTGATGCCACCCAGGAATGGCCTAAGGGAGAACGGCAGAGGGCGCCCCACGACAGGAAGGAGGAACAGGGCTAACCAGGGCCATGGACTGCCCTGTTGTCTGCGCAACTCGCACAGTAACATCTTTTGAGTCTCCAAGCCCTTCAAAGTGTCTATTCATGGGCTCTAGTTCTGGCCTCTCCACACTTTCAGAAGGTTCTGATGCGTTGGCTCTAGTGCAGGCCACCATCAGGGCCATGGGGGCAGATGATTATAGGAGGACTGGGGCAATGAAGGGAATGAGCAGGCAGACCAGGGAAAGAGACCTCTGCAGAACCGAGGGGGACATCCAGATCGCACTGATGTGAGTATTGTCAAGGCCCCTAGGCCTGGAGGTGCAGGACAACGAAGGAGCAAATCTGGTCAGGAGAGATGCCCTATAGGCACTAGACCACTTTGCTGCTTCTGAGGCTACAGACTCCAGCGACCCTCAAACCTAGGGTCCTGATTCAGACCTACTTGGCTCCACCAGTCCTCAATACTCAGCCTCACTTTCCCCGGGGCCCTTCTGCCTGACTACCCCCAGCCCCCGGCAGTGTTTCTGCAGACCACCTAGCCAACATCAGTACCTAGGAGAGGTCAATGTGGCTGGTCAGGGGCCTCAGCCTGTTTGGGTACTATCAGTGAGCTCCTTTGAAATATCCAGAGATTTAGCATCAGTGTCCAGGAAGGTTGCTGCTGGGACCCAGATAAGCGCGCGCGCGCACACACACACACACACACACACACACACACACACACACACCCTCCATGTCTTGAAAACACAGAGGGGAATCCTCTCTAGCCTGACCCTCTCCTCCCCAGTCCCTTTAAGCTGTTGGATTCTCCATATCCTACTCCCAGGCTTGCAAGACAGGCCCCTTCAGTCTCTAGATGACCTTAGCCGCTCTGCTGGCTCCAACCATGGTTCGGCATAAGGCAGACTGAGGGTCCTCCGCTCTGTTCCAGAGACGTCAGAGTCTCCGTGAGCACGTGGATTAATTCGGCTTTGGGGGTGCCCATCCCCATGACCTAGGAAAGTGGATATGCCACTACGCATTCCCCACTCCATGCGCGCCTAGTCTGCTGCGTCTGCATGTCTTGCTCCTGGGGACTGTGAGACCACGGCTCAGAAGCGAGCCCCCGCTGCACCTGCACCAAGGCCACGGGGCGCATGCGCCGGCCGGGAAGGCGGGGGCCGAGCCGGGAGGGGTCCTGCAATCCTGAAGGTCTGCTGCCGGGAGCTATCCCGTGTCAGATTGGAGTGGGGTGGGGTTCGGCCCTGCGTCAGGCAACGCGGGCATCATACCCTATTTCAGCCTCACTCTCTCTCAGTCTTTTCGGCCCCGGCGGCGGGCTCGGAGGGCGCCTGTCAAGGGAACACGGTGCCCCTCACGAGGACTTCGGCCGGGAGCCGCGTACAGACAAAGGGGTGGGAGACGGAGACACTTCCGTGACTATTGCCAGCGGCCGCGGAAGAAGAAGACGCATTGCTGCAGGGACGCCCGCCCGAGCTCAGCGGCAGCTTTGCGGGAGCTCAGGGGTGGGGTGAGAGGCGTCCATCACTCGCCGTCCTCCTGGCGAGCCTCAAGTCCCCCACGCAGCGCCTCTCTGAGCACCCTGTCCCTGCGGCCGCTCACTCGCGGCTCAGAGAGGACCACTTCCTCGCACGCTCTCCGCTCGGCCCCTCTGTGCTCCCGCGGTCCTCCTGCCACGCAGCCCAAGTGTGCCATCGGGCGGGCGCGGAGGCGGCGTCTGCTCCCACCCCCGAGATCACATGGTGACCCTCGGCAGCCAATGCAGTGGACGCTAGGACCCTGCGGGACCCCGGGCGCCGCGACTGCACTGGCGCCGCTGCATTATAAATACTTCTCCAAAATGCGGCGCAGCTCCCTGCGCGCGCCCCGGCCGCCCGCTGCCTCCGCCCTGCGCCCCTGAGCCGCTGCCGCCGCTGCCGCCGCCGCGGGTCCGAGGGCGCCGCGCCCTTGCCCTGGGCTCGGGCTCTGCCCGCCGCCGCCGGCTCGCGTCCCTACGCTGCGCCGCCTGGCCGGGTGCATGCATTGTGGGCCTCCCGACATGGTCTGCGAGACGAAGATCGTGGCTACGGAGGACCATGAGGCACTGCCGGGGGCCAAGAAGGACGCGCTGCTCGCTGCCGCCGGAGCCATGTGGCCCCCGCTGCCCGCTGCGCCCGGGCCGGCCGCCGCACCCCCACCCGCGGCAGGTCCCCAGCCCCACGGAGGCACCGGGGGCGCGGGGCCGCCGGAGGGGCGCGGCGTGTGCATCCGCGAGTTCCGCGCAGCAGAGCAGGAGGCGGCGCGCCGCATTTTCTACGACGGCATCTTGGAGCGCATCCCCAACACGGCTTTTCGCGGCCTGCGGCAGCACCCGCGCACCCAGCTGCTCTACGCCCTGCTGGCGGGTCAGTGCGCCGCGGGGGGCGGGGGGCCGGCGGGGCTGCGGCAGTCCCGCTCCGGGCCCGGCTCCAGCGGGTTCAGCGGACCCCTCCGGGGACCGTCGCGCGTGACTTTCTCTGCCTTCCTCCTGGGTCCCCATCTCGGAGCCCGGGTGCCGCGTCGGTGCGCTGGACCGGCTGGGAGGAGACCTGCTTGCACCCGCGGCGCAGCGCTCCGGGCTTTCGGCCAAGGCGCCTGGGCCGGGCGTGGGAACTGGCGCAGGCTGAGTGCAGGGCGCTGCGGACTGGGAAGCACTGGGTTGGCAACTCAGTCCGCG
Organism: Arvicanthis niloticus; assembly: GCF_011762505.2. NCBI lineage: Eukaryota > Metazoa > Chordata > Mammalia > Rodentia > Muridae > Arvicanthis > Arvicanthis niloticus. The sequence continues at coordinate 38,763,553 of NC_047664.1, forward strand.
GCGCCCGTTCTCTCCGTCGCGGGGCATCCCGGGTGGGGGCGGCGTGACAGGGCAGGTAGCGCTGCAGCTGCGGCCTGGCGCGACAACTATATATAATCTGCGGGCGGGGGAGGCCGCCTGAGGCTCAAGTGCTAATTTATGACGGGAAGACAGCCAGCTCTGCAGGGAGCCAGGGAGACTGTTCACCAGAGCCAGGGCTACAGAGAGGATACCCCGTGCTATCTTGAAGCACACCCCCTCCCATTCCGTGCCATCCCATTCTGCAGATGAGGAGCTTGAGGCGACTCACCCAAGGTCATTCAAAGGAGGCAACTTTTGCTCTTGTGCGTTTTCCTCCTCCACAGCATAAATGAAGTTGGAAATGGCGTGGTGTTTGTCGCCTGATTCTATCAACCTAGTGGGCTCCGAAGCTGCCCAGAGAGGGCTCTAGTTGGGTCCTTTCACAGCCCGGCGCGGGATGACCTGCTTCGATAGGCAGTGCCCTGGTGTCTCTGTCCAGCTCTTTGACTTAGCACCAGGCTAGGTGGAGTAGGCAAGAGCCCCTTTGGAAACTGAGGGAACCAAGGGCTGACCAGCACTGGTCTGGCCTAGGCTGTATTGTGGACCTTTGTTTCAGGTTGTGAAGGTAGCAGGTGTTTACGCCAGAGAGCTTGGAAATGAGGAAGCGTAGAGAGGGACTGCGGCCATGACTGCTACACAGAGAAACAGTCCCTGGTGGGGAGCATCCCTAAGCACTGATTTACCAAGGTGGTTTGGACTCCGGGTGCTCTGGGACCTACGCATGTCCAGCCTGGCCGCGTGCCCCTCTGCACCTGCCACCTCACCTGTGCTCCCTTGCCTGCAGCCCTCTGTTTTGCTGTGACCCGCTCACTGCTGCTGACATGCCTGGTGCCGGCTGGGCTCCTGGCCCTGCGCTACTACTACAGTCGCAAGGTGATTCTGGCCTACCTGGAGTGTGCGCTGCACACGGACATGGCCGACATTGAGCAGTACTACATGAAGCCGCCAGGTGAGTTCTGGAATTCTCTAACTCTGCTTACCCCCTCCCTCTTCACCTTCAGGCACAAGAGGGCCTAGGCTGTGGGATCCTGATGTTCTGAGCCTTCTGAATGACTGAGGCCTCTAGCTAAGGGTGGAGTGTCAGCAGGGGAGAGCCAGAAAGAAGTCCTCCCCACCGTGTCCTCTGTTGGATACCTTTTCCTGGTACCTGCCATTTGTTTGTGTGTTTGAGGGTGAAGTCCTGGCTGGACCCGAGCCAACCCAAAGTGGAGGAATCCTGGGTGGCACAGGAGATGTCTCAGGGAGCAGAAGATTGAGCAGGGGGTTCAGGCCTTACTTGGCCTCCTGACTAGGTTAGTGAACCACAAGGTATTATCCCAGACCCCAAGGCTTTCTGTAGAAAGAGGGTCTGGGACTCTGATCTACAGGAGCTAGAGACTGGTCTCTCCCCGAGGCAAGCCATGAAGCAGGCTGGGGTGTGGGAACCAGAGGAGAGAGACATTTTGGGATGTGAGGAGCTGAGCATAGGGGACTGGCCAGCAGGAACCAGGTCGATTTCAAGAAGGGCAGCTGCTCTGGCCTTGCCAGCTATAGTTTTTGCCAGCTCCTCCCCAGCCATCCCATCTTGTACCCCAATGTCCTGTTTAGCTGGCCTTGGGGCCTGCTGTTCTTCTCAGCCCCTACCCACATTCAAGTACACTTTCCTGTCCTCTGCAGGGCCCTAGACCTACCTGCCTCTGCTTGGGAAAAGGAGGTGGAAAATGGCTGAAGCGGGCTGTGGTAGATAGCAGGAGTTGATGGGTGTGGTCAGAGGTTCCTTTTCTGTGCTCTTTCTGAACTTCAGGACCCTCAGGGGTTAAAGTGTGGCAGTTCCTGCTAACCTTTGAGCATCTGCTGGGTTTACAGGACCCCACAAGAGCTAACGCTGGACACCAACTAACTGGGCTGTGTAGATTTATGGGAGTTCTTATGCAAGTGGGAAGAGTGACAACTGGGTGCTGGGGGCTGTCCTGACCTCTGGTCTGATTGTGTGGGGCAGCTGGTAAGAGGGCAGTTGGCGTATGGGGTTGGGACCAGGGGCCTCCATGAGCTGGTAGCTTTCTCTGCTACACTGGTGGAGGGTGGGCAGGCAGCACCCTCAACTGTAGAGCACAGAGTCTGCACGGGAGGAACTGGCTTCCCCAGAGGTGAGAAGTGTAGGGAGGAGTGCTTCCTACTCCTAGGTGAGGGCAAGTACAGGTGCAGAGCCTTTAGGGGAAGTGTGGTCCTTTGAAGGAGGCTGGAGGTGGGGTGTGTAAGGCCAATTAGGCCAGATCACCCACAGCAAGTCACTCTCTTGGCTGGGCCAGATGCTCCGTCCCTTCCACATTCCCTCAGCGTCTCTGGGTATCCCTTTGACCGTGGACCTCTAGTGCATGAAGGTGACTGGGTTCCCCGTGGTCTGTGCCCTTCAGCATTCCTCCCATCCAAACTCCTTGTTCTCACTCTCTCCTTTCTTGTAGGAGTGTGGGTGGGATGGCTTCTCTGTAGGTGGGGATGGCTAGCCTGGTGTCAGGCTCATTGCCCGGTAGAAGCTGGGTTACTGGGGTTGGGGTGTGTGTGGCTGTCTGTAGTCCCTCACTGGGTTATAAAACATTCTTCTGGGTTCTCATTCAGTTCTGTCCATGCAAAGATGCTGTGGGAGGAGTGTGGCAGGCCAAAGGCTGGGATTCAGAATGTGTCAGCAAGACATACTCTGCCCTGTGGCGCTGGCTGTGATTGCCTGGGGTTTTTCAGGAGGTCTGGCGGTAGGAACCTGCTTCGTCAAGGCCTGTCCAGCTCCTAGGCACCTCCAACTACTATTCTAGCCAGGCTAGTAGAGACTCAGGCTGTAGCTGATTGTGTCTGCTTGTGACATGGGATCCTGTCATGCAAAGTTGGGGAGGTTGGCCTGGACTGAGGCTTGTGGAGTGTTCTTGCTGCTCAGAGGGTCTAGAGGAGGCAGGTTATCTTAAATCATGGCCTCCTGTGGTGTTCAAAAGAGCTGAATGGTGGGTCAGGGCACTGGAGGATTGAGCATCATCGTGATACCTTGACATGGCACCCAGCTGGAACAGGCAACTCTGAAGCCTCTCCAGTCTTCCATGCAAAATGTCCCTGACTGTCATGTTCTTCCTAGGTTCCTGTTTCTGGGTGGCTGTGCTGGACGGCAACGTTGTGGGCATCGTGGCCGCTCGGGCCCATGAGGAGGACAACACAGTGGAGCTGCTCCGCATGTCCGTGGACTCGCGCTTCCGCGGCAAAGGCATCGCCAAGGCTCTGGGCAGGAGGGTGTTGGAGTTTGCCATGTTGCACAACTATTCTGCAGTGGTACTGGGCACCACAGCTGTTAAGGTGGCCGCCCACAAGCTCTATGAGTCACTGGGCTTCAGACATATGGGCGCGAGTGATCACTACGTGCTGCCTGGCATGACCCTCTCGCTGGCCGAGCGCCTCTTCTTCCAGGTCCGCTACCACCGCTACCGCCTGCAGCTGCGCGAGGAGTGACCACCACCACCTGCCCACCACCCTGTCTGCCCCCGTCCACCTCTGCCCTCCTGCTCGCTGCCCAGTGCGGCCCTGCTTTCCAGTGCTCACCTTGGCGTTTGTTTGGGTTTTCCTTTTTCAGCATCATGCTGGTTCATCACCTGGCTGGTTCTGGGGCCACAGGGTCCCAGTCCAGAGTGTTCATCCACAACACTCTGGTGGGGTGGATTGTCTGCAGCCATGGCCCTTGCCTCCCCAGCCCATCAGAGTGGTTCATCATGCCTTCAAGAGTAGCATTGTGGACCATCTGAACTATCCACAAAGCTGCCCAGCCTGCCTCCATCAGGGAAGGACTAGCCTTGCCCATCAAGCACAGAACCTCTAAAACACCCCCTCCCCCCCAGGAGCAGAACCCTGGCCCCCAGCCAGGCTAAGGCTCAGCTATTGGGCTCTGGAAGAGTGGTCTGCTGGACTGGCCAGCCACTGCCCCATGGGGGGCCGAGCTGGCCCCAGGCCCTGCTTTGCCCTGTGCATGCTAAGGACATGGCCTGGCTGCAGCATGCCGCATGCCACAGCCCCCTGCCCTGCTGCCCTGCCCAGCCTGGACCTCAGGCCTGAGCTGGTGAGCTCCCTTGTCCTGTCCTGAGCTGGCCTCTGGAGGGCCTACCTGCCTGACTCTGTCTGCTCTCTGGTGGGGCCAGGCCTGGGTTGGCCTTACCTAACCTGGCTCTATCCACTCCTGCTTTGCTTTGAAATCATCTTACCTCTTTCCCTTTTTGGTCCCCGTGCCTCCTTGCTCTGGCTGACTTGGCTGGTCACCGGGGTTTGGTTCCTGTAGCAATCCACTGCACAGCATGGTGGGAATTTCATGGGGGCGGGGGGAATACCTCCCCCAACACCTGTTAGATCAGGTGGCCACCTCTCAGCTGCCTGAGGTCCTGTGGCCTCATGCTGTTTGTGTGGTCTGCCCTGTGAATGTAACTAGCCCAGGCTGTTGTTGGCAATGCCTGCCACAGCTTCTTCCAGCCTGAAACAACCCATTCTCTAATAAGTTACGTAGACAGAATAGCACTCTGCATGACTTTAATTACTGGGACAAAATGGTAGTTTGAGCCTCCAGACACACATCGGTGTGGTGCTAGCATACGCACGGTCTCTGGCCCCATTTGATGGGGGTGGGTGGCCGGGTAGGTAGAAGATTTCAGTTTGAAGTATGGAAGGAAACTCTAATTTAGTGTAAATGCCCCCAAAGTGCCCTCACAACACAAAGTCTGTGAGGCTCAGGCTGTCCCTTGATTCCTTGTATGCAGGATTGAGGGGACTGGAGGGTCCTAAAGCCTCATAGAAAGGGCTGGGCACTGCTTTTGAGGACAGGAGCTGGTGGTTGGGGTGGGTCCAGCCATCCCACAACAGACTAATCTAGGCCAACTATGCTCCTGGCCTCTCCTTTTTGAGGTCCCACTTAGGGTCCAGCCTAGATGGGGGTGGGGATGGCCTCGGACAGGGAGAGGAAGTAGCTGGCAGTGTTCATGTGGCCAGCTGAAACTTGGACTTAGCTTTAGTGCAGGGGGTGCATAAAGGCCCATGCATACTCCTCTGTGTGGGGCTTGGGTGAGGAGTGGCAGGCTAGGTAGACCACAGAGCTGGGCCCTGGCACCAAGGCTACATTATTAGAAAGGCTCTTTAGAGTTAATGAGTTGGTGGAAAAACCCAGCTTCCTGAGGGGCGTTTTGTCCTGTTAGCAATTGAGGCATTTGCAGAACACTGTACAGACCCCGCTCTCCCCTGTACATTCCTCCCTGGTGGTGCCCGGTCCCCACTTGGGGATGGGAGTTTTGTAGACTGTACAGAAATTGGCACCCTATTTTCTTGCAGCTCTCAGATTTTGTTAATCTGGATTATACAGACAGACGTAAAGTGTTTTAGCAAAATGGAAAACAAACAGTTGTGCCTTTTTTCTCTTTTCTGTTTGGAGTGGTCTCGGCTCGGGGCTAGTCTTAGTTGTTGTGGGGTTATAGGGACTGCTGGTGTTTGAGGCCCATGGGGTCAGAGACTGCTGGTGGGTCTGAGGCCTGGGTGGGCCTAAGTGGGAGCCAGGTCTGCTGGACATCACCAGCTGCTAAGGCTTCTCTGATCCTGTGCCTTTGGGACCTGCAGTCTTTTGGGGTTGGAGGGTATGGCAGTGCACTGGGATCACTTGGGCCAGGGCAAAGCTTGGGGATCCTGTAGCCACCCATGTCTCCTTGATACTGACCTGGGATGAGCTCCATCCTAGGAGCCTGGGGGGAGGTGTGGCCCTCCCAGCCTCTTAGCACCAGCCTCTTCCTGCTGAATAACCCATGGATAAAGGGAAGTTTGCTGGGCTCTCAAGTATTCGTTGCCTTCTGTTGCTGCCAAGACTTGGTAGAGATTCCAGGAATGGATGGTGGGGTAGGCTCCAGCTGCACTAGGATGGAGCCTCACCAAGCAGTATGTAGCTTGGCAGGGTCTGAGGCCCTGGAGACACACCTGTCTCCTTGGGTTGGAGAAAGCTGAGCATGCTGATGACTGGGCCTGACCATGTCCACTCCATCCTCCCAGCCAGAGCTATATAAGTGCTCTGCACATGTGCACTGATGTGAATTTTGTGTTTGTTGAAATTCTAATGTTTCTTCTACCTCTGTGGAGGCCCTCCTCCCTGCTCCACTTGGTGGCCATGTGCTTGGTGTCCCTCCTCTGAGTTTGCTAGCCATCTCCCCCTCCCTTGGGCCTTCAAGCACCTGAAGTGGCCAGCACCTGTACTCTGGGTCTGGGAAGGCCCAGGGAAGACCAGCCTGGGGTCTGACTCTGCTCAGGATCTGTGGCTTCCAGGAGTTCTATTGTTTGCTTGGAACCTTTAGAGTAGGGAGGGGGGAAGAGATGATGGAATGTTCCAGAATGTCAGTGTGGGATGACCCTATAGCATAGATGTGGTATACCATTGCTTGACTGTCTCCTGGCAGCTGCCACTGCCCAGGCATGTGTCTCTGCAGATGCCTAGTCTCTGTTGTATGGTCAAGAGGCTGGCCTGTATGTGCTAAGATCTGGCTCCTGAAGGGTGGGGCAGCACACTCCTGAGTGTAGCGAGGCCATGCCCTGGTGGCCACAACAGCCTCTTCCATGTCCTGATCTCACTCCTGTGCTTACTCTTCATCCTAGCAATGCCCTGTGGTTGGGCAGCTGCTGAGGGATGTGCTAACCTGGGTGAGGTGGTAAATGGCTGGCTCTGGCTGGGAGGCCCTGTGGATAACAGGTTAGTCTCAGGGGCTTCGATGGTTCCTATCTTACACAGGTACCCTTCCTGAGATAAGGGGATAGGTCAGAGGACAGAGTCAGGGACACACCTGAGGTGAGCTTGGGCTTTGGCCTGGTGCCTGGGACTTGCTAGACTGTCACTTGTTGCTGGAAAACACGCTGCCCATTCCTACTTGCTTTTGCCAGTCCCAGGTAGCCCCACGATCACAGCTTCCTGGAGCTGGCTTCCAGGACTGTGCCTGTGGTTAGAGGCCCAGGTACAAAAGTTTTTGGGTTATGCTGGTGTCCCAGGCTTCTTGGGGGGCTGGATGTGACTTCCTAGCTGGGTAGGAACTATGCAGCACCCATCTTCTTGTCAGGCCCAAGGGGCAGGCTGAGAGAGTTGATCTGAGGTGGTTGTGTCTCCCTGTCCATGGTAGCGGTGCTGCTGGCACCTGTTGCTACTGCCCTCTTGGTCAGTTGTAGCCTCAGTGATGGTTCTGTCCTTGGCTCTCGGCTACACTCTATGTTGGGTGTGGGGCAGCCCCTGGGCTGTGCTGCTCTTGGTGCTGCCATCACTGTGCTTCCAGCAAGGGAGGGGTCCATGACAGTGGGCAGAACTTGCCTGGAGCTGGGTGGAAGATGAGCCTTGACTTACCACTGTTGGATGTATTTTATTTTTAAAACAGCAATAATTAGCCATTTTAAAGAAGGGGTTTACTTGTATAAATGTGCATGCCCATCTGTGTATGTGCATCTGTGCACATGTGAGTATGTGCATCTGCGAGTATGTGTTTGCATGTGTGAGCATCTCTGTGTGTGTAGGAACTGTGCAGCATCCACAAGGTCATCTTCTTGTCAGGCTCAAGGGGCAGCCTGAGAAAGTTGTCTTGAGGTGCATGTGTGCGCACACACACAAGCACATGCCATCTGTGCTCATGTGCTGATGTGACTATATGTGCCCAAGAAATCACATTCATGTGTTGCATGTGTGTGAGCATGTGTGAGTATGTGTGGGCATCTCCATATGTGTATGAATGTGTGCATGTTTGTATGTGCACATGTGTAGCAGTGGGAGGGAACCTGTGGGGACAGTCTCTGATCTGGGAGGCACTTTGTGGTAAGAAGCAGGGTCTTGTGGTTGTCTCTCACTATGCCCATTCCCTCCCCTGTCCTGCCCAGCTCCATGTGAATGTAGCACAACCCCGCCAGGCCAGCTGAGCCTCTGCTGGCCCTCACCTCTGTCCATCAGCTGAGGGTAGGGTAGAGGAGCTGAAGGCCCCTTGGATAGGACTCGGACTGGGTTTGGCCAGGGTGCAGAGAGTATGACACAGTGGTAGGTCTCACTGTTGTGGTTTGTTCCTGAATTTGTACTGTGAGCCCATGATGGGGTTGGGGGTGTCCTGAAACCCCAGGATGTGCCAAAATAGCCCCTAGGGCCAGGTGACGAGCCGAGTTCCCAAGAAGACAGGCTGGGGGCCCAAGTGGGTGTGTGCCCCTGCCTGCACGGCCCCCAATGCTGCTGTTTTTCAATAAAACCAGAATTGAAGGAACCAGGCTCTGTGCTTTTTTGAGGCACCTCCTGTGGTGGATATACTGGCTTTCCCATGCTCTGGGCCTTTTCTGCCTGTGTTTGGCTGAGCTGGACACTGGAGCAGGAGTGGAATCATTGAGACAGGGTTAGGACCTTGCTATCCCTGTGGAGTTGAGGCCCCTTCCTGAAACTATTACCAAGCTCAACCTCCCATGATGCTCTGTCTCTTACTAGGGAGGAGGGGCTTGGACTTCTCTCTGGCCAGGGATGATTAGGGGCTGTAGCCCTTCATGATTTCCTAAGCATGGTAGATATAGTGGCAGCAGCCAGACTAGGACAGCTTGGCTGTAGGGTGGAGAGGTAGTAGGGGTGGAGTGGTGGCGAAGGTAGAGGGGTAGGATTGCCTCAGGCCCAGCAGCAACCTGAAGGTTTTACTCTGCCTCTATGCTGGTTCCCTATAGTCCTTGGGCAATTAAACTTCAGGTACAGCTGAGACACCCTTGGTGCAGTCTCCAGGCTACCAAGCCCCACTTGTCTGGCCTGGTTCTGGTAGATATTTACAAGGCCAACACCCATGGGCTTATGGGGGTTGGATCCATGAAGAGCTTCATTTTTTTTTCTGAGGGCTCTCCTAGACCCTGATAGTGCTGGCAGCCAACTGCTGGGTGGCTCCACCACAGGCTGTGTGTCCCCTGCTGCTTGTCTACCTGTCTACCAACATGCATCTTAGGAATGGTATGAGATTAGAATCTTCACAGGTATCAGTGTTGGCCAGGTTGAGGGGTAGACATCTTGGTGAATGAAGACACATATCCTGTCAGACCCTGTGCAGTTGTCAGCCAGCCTTGTCAGTAGGGAGACCCTTGAAGGCTGTGGGAGGGTTTCCTAAACTCAGACACTCAGCTCAGCCCCTGGATAGCTTTCTAGGAGCTTCCTCTGGAGGAATGTAACCATGGCATAGTCAGGGGCTGCCCTTCCCAGAGGCAGAGGGACTTGGTGATCTTTTCCTGGGCTTGGGTGTCATAACAGAGGCCAGCTTTGAAACAACCAGAAGGCCACCTGCTATGGAGCTGGTCTTTTATCTTAAACCTTGTGGTGCTCTCCCTAGTGCCAGATGTCAGCTTTCTTACTGCACATGGTCCATACTGGATTATGTTTGGCACAGAGAAGAACAGGGCCTGGGTAGACACTCATCAAGGGCCAAACTTCATTGAGGCAGTTCTCAGTCCAGCCTCTTGCTGAGTAGACTGTATGTTGTGTGTGTGTGTGTGTGTGTGTGTGTGTGTGTGTGTGTGTGTGTGTGTGTCTGTGTGTGTCTGTGTGTGTCTGTGTGTACCAATAGGAAGAACCCACTCACCTAAGGATGAAGACAGCTTCTCATTAGGTATTTAATTCAGGTGCCTCAGTTGTCCCACAAAGGGTTAATGTGGCCTGTATCAGTTTAGCCCTCACAAAGTACAAGCTTGTGACATGGGAAAGGCTGTAGGATGGGTTGGTGGAAACAAACTCTCTCATTCCACTGTTGCCTAGGGATACAGACAAACTTAGGATGAAAAACAAAATGTCCTTTATGGGGGTAGGGAACAGGGACCTCACTGGTAGCCGGACTGTTGCTGGGAGATAAGTCAGGCTGAGCCCGGGGTCTCCTGCAGTAGGGCCAGGTGTCCCCATGAGCGGCCAACACTCAAGTTCACCTTTAGGGGCACCTGTGGGGTGACAACCAGAAATGAGCTCCAAGGAGAAACCCAGTCACCTCCCAGGGCCCATGCATGTTGATGAGGAAGCAGTGCTCAGGGACACACACTTCTACAGATAGAGCAGCCACACATCCCAGCACAAATATAGACATACATGTGTAAAATCCCACTTTCCCTGTTGTAAGCTCACATCACATGCATGTACCATGGTGGACCTCCCTATCTACCAGGCTTCAGTGTGTAGGCCTACCAGGCTCCCAGGCATGGTGCCTTAGGGTAGGAATGTCTTAGTGCAACATGCGCTCACTCACCCTGTCAGAGTGTATTATGCTAGAGGGCAGAAGACCCCTGCTAGAGGTGGGCCTTTTCCCAAGGCACTAGACAAAGCCACCTTGTCAGAAAAAAGGGGCTGGCCCTCAACTGTTTCCCACAGCCTTCTGCCTCATGAGGGCCCCCTGACGGCAGCTAAATTTAGTTTCCTTGACTTCAAGCTCTTCCCTCAGCACCTACTTCTTGTTCATTATAGGCACTGTAGATTTTGTAGACTACCTCAGGGAGGAGGAGTCCTGCCACCAACTGGGTAAAATACATATGTTGCTCCTTGACTCTGCCACTTGGCCACCTGTCTAGAAGCAGTGTCATGCCCTGGTGTGCCACAGGGTGTCTTTCAATAAAGGGAAAAGTACCAGGTAGAATCTTTTCCAGGAAGGTCTCAGAGCCTGTGAGCAGAGGCAAGGCTGCTCTGAAAGGTGGTCAGCTGGCTTCTGTAGCTCTGCTCAGTTCTGAGGGGTCCATTGGGCCAGATTCTTTACTAAATGAAAAGATGTGTTTCTGGTATCATCTGGGTGGCTCTATAGGCTTCAAGGTTCCTCCTGCCTGTACTCACTACCTGGTTGTCCACACTGCTCTGGAGAGCCTGTGCTGAAACATTCAAATGTCTTTTCTTGGCAAGAACTCAGAACTACCTCCAAGCAGGGTTTAGCCAGGTGCAGAGTAGGCTTGTGTTTAGACATGTCTTGGGGTATACTTGGAGTAGGTAGGGTCCAGTGCTCACACCTTCAGTGATGTTGAGTCTCAGAGAAGGAGTTTAGCCAGAGGCTGGTAGAAACAACAGTGGATATCCATGGTGGTGGCTTCTTACCAGGTAGCAGCCAAGTCATCCAGTAGGGAAAGGGCTCCGCAGCAGGGCAGGGGCAAGTGTAGGTTTGGAGGGCAGTAGTCCTGGTGCACAAGACTGGAATTTGCCTTCTTCCTTGCCCCCCTGACCTCTGAAGGTGGTGGGGCCCTCTTGCCCACCCTAAGTTGACTCAAAGTGTAAGGGATATAGCAGTGATGTTGGGCAGATGTGTCTCCTTACCTGCAGCTGCAGTTCCAGGGTCTGGACCTGTTGCAAGGACTCCATGATCCTTCTGACAAGAGCTGAAACAGGAAAACAGCTGCTTACAGGCTGTGTGGGTCAAGGTCTGGCCAGCCTTCTGGCTTCCAGGCCCCGAAGGGTGAGGATAAAGGAACCTTCCTTGCTGCTTGCTCCAAGTTACCTGGTTGTTTCTTGGGGCTACAGGTCACTCAAACTCTTGATCCTCTCATATAACCTCAAAGTTTATTCAATTCCCAGTGTCCACATCTACAGTTCAGGATGGAGCTTAAAGGACCCCAGGCCACTCTTCTGGTCACTGTACTGAACGAGCTGGCCCTGTCCTTCCACCCCAGCTCTTCCCAGCAGCGGCAGGCCAACAGAGGTGGGTGGGTGCTGTGACCACACCAGCAATTCTGGCTGTGATGGTACATCTATGAGGAGGCAGCAGGTTACTCTTCTTAGTCAAAATAGTCTGAGCACGGAAGGGCATATTATCTTTGAGGCTTCTGGCAAAGGTCTCAAGTTCTTGTCATGCCTCTGAAGGTAGCTTTGTGGCCCTAAGAGTACGATCTGTCTTAGGAGTTTGTGTCATAGATGCCTATGCACAAAAGCTTCATGGCTGTTCTGGAGCACTAGACATGTATCTTCTCTTACTAGGGTCACCAGGTCAGCTGCCAGCTGGGAGAAGCCTCGAGATATAGAGAGAAGCTTCAAGGAGATAGCACATTTCCTAACTGTTGGACACCACCACCCACTATGCTCCCCTGGACGCACCTGCAAACTCAGGGATCTGAGTATCTTCCACTTCAAACAGCAGCTCATCATGAATTTGGGCAACTAACCTGGAGAGGAAAGAAGTCACTTGGGAGTGTGGATACCTCCACATGAGACCTAAGGCTATCCTTCAAAGTTCCTTATAGGTTGTTTGGCATTTGGTTTATGAAAGAGTGTGGCTCTGTGTGGAATAGGTATATAGCCATCCTGGCACTATGGTCTGAGATTGCTTACCATCAGACAGCTCCAGGATGTGGGCAGGAGAGGCTAGGGGAGAGGGAGACATGATTTATGGAGAGCTGTCCAGTCCCTGACAGGCTGAGCATTTTATGCTCATGGAAGACTGGCAGAGCAGAGAAAGAACTCCCTGGGAAAGCAAAACATATGGGACCTCTTCATGTTCCCGAGTTCCCTACTCTGCATACCCATGACTGTCCTGAAACTCACTCTGCAGACCACGCTGGCCTCAACCCAGGAATTCATCTGTCTCTGGCTCCCAAGGAGTGGGATTAAAGGTGTGTGCCACCACCACCTGCCATGTTCCCCACTTTCCATTGTCTGGGATATGATGATGTGCACAGATGGGGCAGCAGTGCTGAGGTGGGTTAGGAGAGCCACTCCTGCTGTGAGGAGGGAAGCTAAATCTAGAATGTTCTGGGAATGTACCTCTCAGCTTAGAGGAAATGATGGGGCAATATTTCTTTTTAACTTTATTTTAAAGTCATAAAATACTCAAAATTAAAAATTTTAAGGTACAAAACTACATTGGATAATGGGGTATTTTGAATGGCCCATATAGTGTTGCACATGTACTCTGGGGCACCAAACCACAGCTCTAGTTGAACTTGGTTTTGAGGGCTGCTCAGATTCCACTTTCTGCACAGTCCTGTATGGCTTCTTTAGCCCCTTCTGACCTCAGAAGGAATCTAGGAAGCAGTACTTTGTTGAGTGAGCATGTTGGAGGAACAGGTATAGACTTGCACAGGATAAGAAATAAAATGCTGGGGCGATCTGAGTACTCAACCCGCAGACCTATGTCAGCACATGTGCTAGCCGGCTCAAACCTACAGGCTCCCTAGAGGGTGGGATTCTGGTGCTCAAGCTTCCCGGGGAGATGACACTTCAGTATCCTGTGGCTGTGTGCTCCCCAGACCTGGTGCTAGCACCTTTGTGGATACATAGGGGTGTGCGGTGAACCCCTGGTTCTGCACACTCAGGGCTGGAGTATGTTGTGCATGTGGTAGGGATGGTCACCAGGACCTATAGCCCTCAAGGAAGGGTTGAGGGCATAGAAGGATCCCATGAGCTCTGTCCTCTATGGGACTTGCTCTGTCTCCTGGATGGGACTCTGAAGGCAACAATCACATGCCATATGTCCCCCACTGCTGTTTGCCCTGTGCTTCCCTATGGCAGCAAGAAGCTGAGGCTTCACAGGGAAGTTGTAGCAATCCCTTTATGCCAGCAGAGATATTGAGATCTGATGGTGAACCCTGGCTGGAAGGAAGAAGCAGCCTTTAAATGTCTGAGTAGAATAGCCACGATGGCACTTGACAGCATAGTTCTATGGTGAATTGTCCATTTGTCTTTTCTGTCACCCTTTTGCTGTTGAATGGGAAAGAGAAGGGGCTACATTGCCAGCATACATTGCATCTCTGCTATGACGGGTTGACACAGAAGTCATCTGTTTTCCAACTCCCAGGGAGATGTGCAAAGGGTTGTTTTGACCATTACCTCCCTTCTCTTGCCTGGAAGGTGCTGTGATCATTAGCACAGCTGTCTATCATGACACCAAAGGGATAGGGCCTGAGCTTCTAAAACAGTCAGCAGCCTCTGTGCCTTGGACTTCTCAGGCAGGACAATGGTATACCTTTTGAGCCCAGGCTACTGTAGCCAGGTCATAGTTACTAGAGGCCAACAAATGAACATCCTAAAAATTGTTCAGGCAATGGATGTATCATGCTGGGGCCAGACTAGGGAAAAGTGAAGTATACATACACTATTCATCAGAAACATTCACAAAGGGGTGTCTTTGTGTCTTATGTACTGCCTCTGGCTAGGGCACCAACACTGCCCTTCCAGAAGTCTGACTGTGGCAGGACATGACAGGGACTAAGCTATAGCACTGATATGTTTCCTTAAACTAAAATCAAGGTGTCTGTCAGGCCTTGGTTCCCAAGGGGCTTACTTTTCAGAAGAGGTACTTGCAACTCTTTCCAGATTTAGCAGAAGTGCCTTCACACTTCTTGAAATCACACCATGCAATCTGAGCTGCCAGTGTGGCAGGACCTAATAAGTGTGACTGTTAGTCACTCACACATCACTATCACAAACACAGAGACATCACACTTCTCACTGGAAGCTGGGGCACAAGAACAAGCAGGAGAAACAGAAGAATACAGGCTTAGACCACCCAGGCTACCCGAAGGAGGGCATGCCCCCACAGCTCACATCTGCTCTACAGAGGACACAGAGCTTCTGTATTTGTATTTGCATCTGGTTGACCTGACACAGGCAGACTGACCCAGGTTCCTTTGAGAGAACTTTCCAGAAGGGCCTAATCTCATCCCTTTGCCAAGAGCCTGCCAGGAAGCTCCCTCTTACAGCACACTCTAGACATGCTCAATTCTTTGTGGTTCCCTCCTAGAAGTACATTTGTGTGGTGGTACAAGGTAGAAGACTCTGCAACCCTGGGAGGACACCCAGCCCTAGCTCGGCTCTGCCTGGATTTGGACAAGGTGCATGCTGCTTATTGCCTTATTTCCTCTTCTCTGTATCCCTGATCAGATTCTCTGTGCTCAGATTTTGGAAAGATATTGCCACCAAGGAGACCCTAAGCCTTAATATGCCAACGCCTCTCAAAAATCCCTAAAAGAGCAACAGAGAGGCAAGCCTTGAATGTGGCAGATGCAGAGTGCTGTGTGCTTTCAGCAGCTGCCAGAATGGGCTGACACAGACTGCTCCTAGGTCCATTTACTTCAGGCAAGAATTGGCAGAAGATGCTTTCTGAATTTAAGAAATTTCAGAATACAACCTGCATAGTCCAGGTGAAGCTAGAGGTCATCTCTAGAACAGCGGGAGTGGGCAGATGTACAGACTTCAGAAATTGTAGGGAATTGGAAGGAAATCATTGGGACTACTAGGCAGAAGACAGGGAGGATGACAAAAAAACCAGGTGAGCTCAACTTTTGCAATAGTCTGCTCACACCTGACTCTTGGTCATGCCTGGGGCTGGGCTCAGCTGTAGTGTCTGCACCTTCCTCTGAAACTCTTCCCAGAGGAAGTTTGCATCTTCCCAACCTATTTCTTTAAAATGTAAAATGAGTAAAAATGTGTCTGGAACAGGGCTGCAAAAGGCAGTGGACAACAGGGCTTGGAGCTGAGCCTCCTGCCCTCAGCTATGTATGGCACCAATCCACAGTACACACTCCTGTGCAGAGGTGTGAAAATTACTCAAGAACACAGGTACAAGGCCAAAAAGGACAGGGGAAATGTTTGAAGAAATAAAGTTTCGAAAGAAAGATGAGAGACTGATGATAAGGGAAAATTAATGCCTTGAGTATGAATTATATTTCAGGCCAAGAAAAAACTGTAAGCTTGGTGAGGAATGCCCATAGCAAGTAGGTTCCCTCGTCTCCAAAGCCCTCTTGGGCTGCTACACAGGGGCACATAAGACCTATTTCAAATTTTAGAACCTAAGGAAGCTGTCTTCTTCCTACTGGAGCTTTCCTCCTGGGAGCAGAGGTGCTGACCCACTTAGATAGTGATATGGGCACCTTGGTGTGCAAAGGCCTACGAGAGGTGCCTGGGGTCTTTAGGGTAAGATGGAGGGTAGGTAGTATGGTGGGTAGAAGGAACAATACCCTTTTGGCATCCAGCAAACCTCAGTGGCAGAAGTTCAAGGCTGGGCCTAGAACAGATGACTACTTCACTGACCTGGCTGTCAGGGTCGGGGATGTGGCTACTGCAGCAAAGATGCGAATCATGGCTAGCTTACAGAGGTCTGCGGCTGAGCCTGTGGACACAAAGGTTCTGTTTTAGTGCCTGAGGTATGTGGCACACAGTGTCACACTGCTATAGAGGCATTCCCCATGGACACTGCTCACTCCCCTGGCTAACAATGAAGGAGTTTTTGCAAGTGGAAGCAAACCATGCATCTTCAATGCAACAGCTGCTTGCTTCTCAGTGCTGGGGAATGCAGTTTGGACGCCTTACTGAGGAAACCTGACCCCAGCCAGATTCGCAGGGTACAATAGAGGGTTCCCAACCCATGCCAAGTAACTCATTTCTAGGACTGGCTCTATTGTTGGTGAAGCTCCTAAAGACTCCAATTTCTGCTTTTAGAGGGAAACAGAATGGCCTCCATGTGTTGTGAAAGGCCATCTCTATATTTCATTTTTTCCCCCATATAGGTCTAGTTATGTAGCTCATGATGGCTTCAATTTTTTTTTGGCAGTTCTGCTTTGGCTTGTAATCCTAGGGTTAGTGTTACAGGTACACCTCACCATATCCTTCCAAAAAATGTCTTAAATGTAAACATGGCTCTGCCACCCCATCATTAGCTGTGAGGGCTGTGAGGCCCATACAGGGGAGTTTTCAGAGCATGATGTACCACAGCAAACTTCCAAATAGCTGAGGAGCAAGGGACAGGGACCTGCAGGGGAGGAGCCACAAGCAGTGGCAGACTAGGGGCTCTGGTACCTTGTACCACAAAGTTTACTGCCTGTCGCTCTGCTTGTGCCCGAAGCTGCTGGTCCTGTGCACAGATCCTTGGGAGAGGCCTCCTTCTACCCAAGATGGATGTCACATAGCCTAGGGTAGAGGAAGGAGAAGACAAGAGACAGGAACAAGTGGAATAGCACTGAGAGTGCTATGCCTCCTCACTCTCCCCTCCACTGCTCACAAGGCTGTCCCAAATATTCCCAGGGCGGATGGCTTCTGTGGGAGAGTAAGACCCACAGCGGGATGGCCTCTGCTGGCCAGGTGTCAAGCTTCTACTCTTTTCTCCTCTGGCTTCACTAAGATTTTACCCAGAACAAAGAAGGGCAGGGTTTTTACTCTATGGAAGTCCAAAACCATATATGGGGCTTGGGCACAGGAGCCATTCAAGAGTGTGTGGCAGCTGGACTATAGATCATGGAGTAGTGAGTGTGTCTTCACATGAGTGTAGATGGAGATCTTCTGGGTCTCAAAACTTATATGACTTGGGGCTCTTAGGAAATGCATAAAGGGTAGGGAAGAAATGGCTTCGTAGTTAAGAGCACTTATTCTTCCAGAGGACCTGGGTTTACTTCCTGGCATCCACATCACAACTACCACCTGTAACTCTAGTTGCAGGGGATTTGACATCCTCTTCTGGCCTCTGAGGGTACTGCATGCTTGTGGGTCACAGACTTATATACAAGCAAAACATTGTACACACAGAACAAAAATAAATAAATAAATAAATACATACATACATATAAAAGCACATAAAATCCCACTATGTTGGGGTATTAGCTGGTGTTCTCTAGTGTAACAGAACTTATAGAATGAAACTCTTTTTATATAGAGAGTGGATTTATTAGAATGACATATATGCTGCACTCCAGCTAATCCAACAATGGCTGACTGTGGATAGAAAGTCCAAGAATCAGTAGCTGTTCAGTCCATGAGATGGGATATTGCAGCTGGAATCTCAGAAGATACTGAAATCCCAAAGAGGTAGGTTCTAATGCCAGTAAAGGAATGGACTTGCCAGCAAGGCCAGAAAAGCAGGCAAAGAGCAAAACCTTCCTTTTTCCATGTTTTTATATAGGTTTCCAGAGAAGTTTGGCCCAGATTAGAGGTCCCAGCTCAAATGAGCTGAATTAAAGGTGTGTGTGTCTTCATATTTCAAAGATTTGGATTAAATGTGGATCTTACTACTTCAAAGCAAAAAATACCTCATAGGTGTACCCTCCACTTTTAAGTTTTAGTTAATCCTAGATGTAGTCAAATTGACAACCATGAATAGTCACCACAAATCTACTCATTATCAACTTGACAGACAATCATATCTCCTTATAACATGATCGATTCATTTCCAAATAAAAATTAATCAGGTCATAATAATGCCTAAATATAATATAACTATTCACCATACAATTACAAATACATTCTATATTTAATGTGTCATAGTTACACCTAACATGATATAACCATCTTTTGCACAACCATAAATGAAGTCTAAATTTGGAGTAGGTGGCAATGTCCCTTAAGGGATATTCTTTTACTATCTCAAACTTAAATATGACAACCATTGATATTCTCTTGATACTACATCATATGATAAAGAAATTGAGGAAAGAAAACATAAATATCTGTACAAACACATATTTAACAAAATTCAGCAGAAATACTCATGTAAATTATAATCCTCACTTCTGTATCTAGTCATGTGGAGTTAGCTGGTCTTTATAACTACTTTCCAATGCTACCCATTCTGTATTTCCTCTACCTTTGGGCAAGAACCTTAGCAGGTCTTGGCTATTTTCTGGGAGGAGTTATCCATACCTTCATTTCTGACAGGTCTGTGGATTAGGTTATTGTAGTTTTCCACTGACTGTAATCACAGGACATGGTAGCATCAAGAGACATCCTAAAGGATCTCCTGCATTCTAGACATAATCTTTCTTACCTCCATTGTGGAGAAGCGATCCAGTGTCTTTGTGGTAATCTGGACCAACTGCCCCTCTGAGCACTGTTATTCCCCTCCTTAGCCTGTTGGCTTCAGGGCATTAGAAACACAGAGTGGCCAGGGGGAAGTCCGGGCTTCCAGTTCAGTAGAGTGTTTGCTGTGTCTCCTGGCAGGAGCACTCCCCACTATGGAACCCAAACTACAGAACTTAAGGTTGAGGGAACAAGAAAAATTTTCCCTAGTGGGTTACTCCAGGTTATAGTGAATAGAACTACCCCCTTTTCCATCCCTGGATTCCTGGACCCATGGATCTTGGCTATGGGAGATATTGAGTCAAAGCATATATTGTCTTCTGAAGAACCCTGCCCAGCCTTCCATGCTGCTGCCATCTAACTGGTGTTGTAACTGTGTCTTCAAAAGGCCATTCCATCTTTCTTTCAGGTCAGCTGCTACAGGATGGTGGAGAACATGATAAAATTAATGGATTCTATGATCCTGGGGTCACTGTTGCCCTTCTCTGGCTGTGAAGTGAGTTCCTTGGTCAGAAACAGTATTGTGTAGAATACGATGATGGTAAATAAGGCATTCTAAAAGTCCATGTATGCTGGGCAGTAGTGGCACACACCTTTAATCCCAGCACTTGGGAGGCAGAGGCAGGCAGATTTCTGAGTTTGAGGCAAGCCTGGTCTACAAAGTGAGTTCCAGGACAGCCAGGGCTACACAGAGAAACCCTGTCTCAAAAAACAAAAACAAAAAACAAAACAACCCCCCCCAAAAGTCCATGTATGGTAGCTTACAGTAAAAGGATTACATACAAGAAAGGCGAATCAATGACAAGAATAAGTATACACTAAGAACAAAGCATTGTCCTTTATACAAAGGAAGTGGTCCAATGTAGTCAATCTGCCACCAGGTTGCTGGCTGCTCATACTGGAGAATGATGCCATATCTGGGGTTCAATGTTGGTGTTTGCTGTTGGCAGTAGCTGTAGCCAAGTCAGCCTTGGTGAATGGAAGTCCATGTTGCATAACCTCATCTCTGCCACCATGGTCACTTTCCTCATGGGCCCATTGGGTAATGACAAGAATGGCTGGGTAAGGAGGCTGACTGTCCATGTAATGAGTCATATCTATTTGATTACTGAACTCCTCCTCAGCTGAAGTCACCTTTTTGGTGAGCATTTACATGGGACACAAGTATCTTCACATTCTTCACCTATTTGGAGAGATCTATCCAATACTTCTTCCTCAGATGCCTTTCTCACTAATTTTCCAATCATATTCTTTCCAAATCCCTCACTATCCAGGCAGTCCATTGGTTATAGCCATGAATCAAATGAGTATCTGGCCATTTCTCCTTCCAAACAAAATTGTATGATCATGGGTCCTGCTCAAAGTTCTGCCTACTATGAAGATTTCTCTTCTCTGGTGTCTTTCAGGATTGTCTCAGAAACGGACTCTAATGCTGCCCATGCCTGAATGGTGCCTATATAATATGCAGAACCACCAATAAACCAGGCATAGTTTTCTCTTCCTCAGTCAACCAATCATAGGGAATACGCCATGAGGCTACAGGTGAATACTTGGCAGCAGATGGCATTGTAATGGGAGTAGAAACCATAGACATTTGGGCAACTTAGTCGTATAATTTGCTTGTGCCTTCAGGACCTGATCATGAATAGACCTGATGATGAATATACCACTTCCATTTGATAATATATCATTGCTGTGCAAATCCTACTTTATGACTTGGTGGATCAGATAACACCCATGAGGTGCATCTTGGGTCACATGGTAACTTGGTTACCCCTTGTCAAACATTCAGTTTTCACTAAGGCCCAATAGCAGGCCAACGGCTTTCAAAGAGAGAACAGTAGTCTGTAGATGATGATAGAGCCTTGTTTCAAAATCCCAAAGCTCTCTTCTGTGATTTACCTATACAGGCCTTTCAAAGGCTCCAAAGAGCATTCCTATCTGCCACTGAAACCTCAAGTGTCTTTGGATCATATGGTCCAAGTGGCAGAGCAGCCTACACAGCACCCTGGACCTGTTAAATAGCCTTCTCCTGTTCAAGTCCCCATATAAAGCTAGCAACTTTCTGAGTCACTTGGTATATAGGCCAGAGTAACACATCCAAGTGAGAAATGTGCTGTCTCCAGAATCCAATAGGTCCACTAAACATTGTGATTCTTTCTTGGTGGTGGAAGGGGTCAGATACAATAAGTTTTCCTTCACCATGGAAGAAATAGCTCTGCACGGCCCACATCACTGGCTTCCTAATAATTTTACTGAGTTAGTGAATTTTTGGTTGGATTTATCATCTTCTGATATGCATATGTGTTACCAATGAGTTCAAAGTGGTTGCTACCTCCTGTTCACTTGATCTAATCAGAATAATGTTGCCAATATAGTATATCAATGTGATATTTAGTGGAAGAGACAGATGATCAAGATCCCTTCTAACTAGGTTATGACACAGTGTTTTTCGAGATAGGGTTTCTCTGTGTAGTCCTGGCTGTCCTGGAACTCACTTTGTAGACCAGGCTGGCCTTGAACTCAGAAATCTGCCTGCCTCTGCCTCCCAAGTGCTGGGATTAAAGGTGTGCATCACTACCGACCGGTGAGATAGTATATTCTTAAGGCAAAATTGTAAAGGTTTACCGTTGGCCTTGCCAAATGAAAGCAAATTGCTTCTGGTGGTCCTTATGGATAGGTACAGAGGAAAAGGCATTTGCTAGAACAATAGCTACATACCATGTACCAGATATGTTAATTTGCTCAAGTAAGTGAAGTGGAAACTTAAGAGTTCTTTGGAAAGTCAGTTGTGTTGGATGGTGTTTTGCTGGGGCAAACAGATGAAGGAGTGTTTTCCTGAAGTGGACACAGGTAAAAGACAAAGGCAGACTCATGAAGGAACGTTTTGCTGAAGCAGACACAGGAGAGATTATGTGCTGCTAAAGCAAGCACATGAAAGGACACACCATAAAGGATTCTTCTGTAACTACGCATGTATTGGTCTGCCTTACATTGCTTAGTTGAGCTGCATTTGTAGGATTCCATAGAGATAAATGCACCAAAAACTTCTGGTGGTGTGCTGCAGTTTCTTGTTGCTTCAGCGGACTTGGGCTGATTGGCAGAGTGATGTCAGCTGAGACAGACGTACGTGCTGCAGCAGACACATGCTGAGGCAAGACCCATGGAAAACACATGGTATTTGGAGGATATAAATAGGACTTGATGGATAGTGATGGAGGTTGAGCTAGGCTTGCTTATGGAGCTAGCTGTGCAATGCTTGTGGGTTTCACATCTTCACTGATCTTGGCTTCCCAGAAAAAGGCAGAACTGAAAACTTCTGGGATCCCTCCAGGTACCTCCTATTGACTGGAATCAAGGCTGAGTGAGGCCTGGCTGTCTCTGCTAGGTAGTGCCATCACTGCTGATTCGTGTTTGCTAAGCCAGCTCTACTGAACTAGACTACTGTTGTTATCCGTCAAGTGTTTGCAAGTGGATTGCATTGTTGCTGCTGCTGCTAGCCTGTGAACTGAACTGCTGATTTCCAGACAACACAGATGGGAATTGTTCCAAAGAACCTTTCTAAACAGGTGCACTCCCCCTCACCCTCCTGTATCCTTTCTTTTCCACTACCTCTGGTGGGTGGTGGGCTACAAGGAAGGTTAAAACATTTAAGAGTCATCATTAAAAATAGACACTAAAAAAAGTTACAAGCAAGGATACCAGATTTGGTACTGTAGCTGCAATTGGAGTCATTCCCTGATTTAGTTTTTGATACTCAACTGTCATATCCTATGATATCTGACTTCTGCATTGGCCAGACAAGTGAGTTAGAGAGAGATGTGGGGGAAACCACACCCTGCATCTTTCAAGTCACTAATTTCTACAGTTCCTCTAAGGATGTGGTGTTGGGTTTGATTCGCTATTTCCCTTGGCAGAGGCAACTCTAAAGGCTTCCATTTATCCTTTCCAACTATAATAGCCTTTATTCCACAGATCAGAGAACCAATGTGAGAATTCTGAAAACTTATATCCATCTCAATTATACATTCTGGGACTGGCGAAATAACCACAGGTGGAGTGAACCCACTGGACCTACTGTGAGTCAGACTTCAGGCCAAACTCTATTAATCACCTGACCTCCATGAACTCCCACTTTAACTGGATGACCACAGTGTTTCTTGAGATCTCCTGGAATCAGCATTAATTCAGAACCAATAGACCTGGAAAAGTCTGATTGTTTCCTTTCTCCCAGTGTACAGCTACCCTTGTAAAAGGCTGTAGGTCCCTCTAGGGGAAGGACTGGAGATACACTTACAGTAAAACTTTCAGGTATTCTATCAGGGTCCTTCCCCAGGGGAACTTTGCCATCCCTTCATTCAAGGGGTTCTGGATCTACCAACTAACTCTAGCCTGCAAACTGATTCATGGACAGAAATTGCCTTTTGCCACAATCCAATGAATCCTCTGTTTCATTTGTTTCAAAAATTTTCCACTTATACAGATCAAACAAAAATCCAGTAGGCTTCTTATCTATTTCATGACTGGAAACATCACCATTGATTAACCAATACCAAAGATCCATACGAGTCATGACACCATAAAATTTACTTTGCCTGTGCTGACCACTATGGGTCAGGCTGTTATGGACATTACTTGGTCCGTGCTGCCCATTACAGTAGCCATGATCACCTTGCCTTTGGAGACTCAGTACTGCCACCTGGTCCCTGCTACCTCAGGGCCCAATTAAACCCAATGCATTTAACCCATCCAACTGATAGTAGCATCTCCTACCCTAAGACCTGGCACAAGAAAAAAGAACAAAACTTCAGTTGTGCTGGTGCCCCTCTCACCAGTTTGTGTCTTATAGGACTAGTGAAGAGCATGTCTTCTGGACCTGTCCATTGTGAGAGATTAGGTTTTACACAATGTACCTACCCACTCTAGCACTGCAATTTTCCTGAGCTATAAAATCCCTTCATCCACACTAAACCAAAGAATATCAAACATCTCCAGCTCCTTTTCAGTAGGCCATCTTTTGACAATGTTTCAGTCAACATTCAAGTAAACTTTTGACCTTTTTTTTTTTTTTTTTTTTAGCTGTGCAAGTTTCAATAGTAAAGCTAGAATTTCCACTCTGGGGGCACATATCAATAAACTCAGTCTCATCTAGTTTTATGTTCCTTCCACCATTATCCCACACCTTTAAAATCCACTCCCACACGTATTCCCTAGACTTCTGCTTGAAAGCAGTGTAGTACACTCACCATGGACTACACTTTCTGCCTCCCCTCTAGGAGTGTTATATGCTTTAAGTCTGGTTATAGGTCTACAGCAGTGGTTCTCAATTTGTGGGTTACAACCCCTTTAAGAGGGGTGTCCAACAACCCTTTCACAGGGGTTGCCTAAGACTATCAGAAAATACAGATATTTACATTACAATTCATAACCGTAGCAAAATTACAGTTATGAAGTAGCAACAAAATAATTTAATGTTTGGGGGGTCACTACAACGTGAGGAACTGTATTAAAGAGTTACTTGTATTAGGAAGGTTGAGAGCCACTGGTCTAGAGGCAACTATTGGTAGGTTCAGAGGGACATCAGTATTGTCTTGTCTGGCATCTCCTTCAGAAAGTCACTGCTGCTTTAGCAGCAAACAATGAAGGAATAAATTCCTAGGTCAAGGGTGAATTTCAAAAGGTCAAAAGGCAATATTTCAAGGGGTTTGGCTAAGAGTAGGGAAGACTACTTCTTCAGGAGAGATAAATCCTTCAGAATCTGAGGGTTCAAAGTTCCCAGCTTCAATAGCTTCCCAGCACACATCCCCATCCCAAGTTACAAGGTCTCATTCTTTACCTCTAATGCTGGGACTTGAATTTTCACTGTAATTCAGGCAACCATACAATGATGGCTTCAATTTGATTTTCTGCAACTTGAGCTCTGTGGCTGATGGAAAGAAGATTCTCTTCTAGGGCACACTTAGAAACCTTTTAGATTGTTTATGGGAATCTGGAACTGGTCAGTTTTATCACTAAGTTCACTGTTGTCCTTCATCATATTCTGAGATGCTAGAAGTTAATTTTTATTATGAAACTCATCCCATCCTTTGTCAGTTTACCCCGAGATGCTTGGAGCAACTGACCATCATCATGACTTGTCTTAGTTTTCTTCCAAACTGTCAAAAGTTTCGTATATAGGGTCACCAAATCCATTGCCATAGTTGGTGAAACAGGATAATCAAATATATTTGTTTCTTTAGGCTTTTAATGTAGTTAACACTGTGGGCTTTGAGTACTCTCTGAGCTCCCAAGAGAGGTTTCAGTAACTGGAGAAATTTGGAAACTGCAGGTTATCAAATTAAAGAGCCTATTCAAGATACTTAAAAGATTCATCTTTATATATCTGTTGCTCTAGAACCAATCCTGGTACCAACATCTTTATTAGTCAGGGTTCTCTAGAGTAACAGAACTTATAGAATCAATCTCTCTCTCTCTCTCTCTCTCTCTCTCTCTCTCTCTCTCTCTCTCTCTCTCTCTAGTGGAGTTTCCCAGTTAAAATGATATGATGTGGATTAAAGCGAGCCTTCATACCTCAAAGATCTGGATTAGAAGTGAGTCTTCCTCTCTCCATATATATAGAGGTAGGGGAGGATTTATTAGAATGACTTACAGGCTGCAGTCCAGCTAATCCAACAACAGTTGGCTATGAACAGAAAGTCCAGGAATCCAGTAGTTTCTCAGTCCGTGAGACTGTATGTCTGAGGTGGTCTTCAGTAGACTGGAATCTGGAATGGTCTTGCTAAAAAGGCCAAAGTAGGCCGGGCGGTGGTGGCGCACGCCTTTAATCCCAGCACTTGGGAGGCAGAGGCAGGCGGATTTCTGAGTTCGAGGCCAGCCTGGTCTACAGAGTGAGTTCCAGGACAGCCAGGACTACACAGAGAAACCCTGTCTCGAAAAAACCAAAAAAAAAAAAAAAAAAAAAAAAAAAAAAAAAAGCCAAAGTAAGCAGGCAAAGAATAAAAACTTCCTTTTTACAGGCTTCTAGCAGAAAGTATGGCCCAGATTAGAAGCTAAAATGATCTAGATTCATGCCTCAAAGATCTGGATCTTCCTACTTCAAATAATGCAAAAACCCTTCACAGCTGTGCCTCTATTTTTGTGTTTTAGTTAATTCCAGATGTAGTCAAATTGACAACCAAGAATAGCCATTACAATTGGTTGCATATGTTCCTGAGCAGTGAGGACTTCTGTTTTAAGTTGCTGTGGGTCAGAAGCAAATCTTTTATTGGTGAGTTCATAGGTCTGAGAATTGGTAGAATTCTCTACATAAAAATCTATAACTTTTTGATGGCAGTGGTAGGGCGTTCAGTACTGAAACCTAGAGTCTTGCATATGTACACTGAGCTGCCCCAGTGTGTTCACCATGAAGCTATGAGTTCTGAGTACCTCCACTCCCTGGGAGACATGGGATAAAAGGACAGGCCACCGAGATTCAGCACATCTGCTTCCCATGTCATCATAAGTCCATAGCTTCTGCCTGGATGTTGGGTATCACAGACTCCATGTTGTTGGCATAAGTGTGGCTGCTCTCTATCTGCTGGTGTCTTGGCAGGTTTATGTCACTTGTGTATCTTCTTGTCTTTAAGGCCTATCTTTATGCTGTGGGCAAGGACTTTAGAGTAACCTTTTTGTAGGACTATAAGGTACAGCCCTTGTGAGGCCTTTACTGGATGTATCAGGTATCCAGTGAGTTTATTCTGGCCTGTATGATCTCTGGAACGAACCAGCTGGCTTTTTTCATTGGTTATTCTGTGCAAATCTTCTCCTGACCCATACTACGTGCTACTAGACATAGGCACTTAAAAGGATTCACCTCATTTTTCTTTTCTCTTGGCAACTACAGCAATAGAGTGTCTGAAAACTCATGTACTTTGGCCTGTTTCATAGTTGTCCATGGAGTGACTCCATTGTGGTCCAGATTGGGTGTAATCTGACTATACATTGTTTCAAGCCTTGTTTTTACCCACCATTTCCAGCATGCTGAGTTCCTATTTATAGTGCAAAAGGACCTGATGCCCTGCCACTCCACACTGGTGCTCAGGGTTGAAGCAACACTCTCAAAGTCATTCTCATGTCAGGATACATGGCATGCCTCCACCATGCACTTAGGAGTGAGTGGTGAACCATGAGAATACTGGTACAGGAATCTACTCCCTCACCCACCCACCCCAAGTTAAATTTTAAAAATGGCTATGGCCACTCTAAGGCCACCAGGCATGGGAAGGAAGTAGAGGAGCAAAAGCAGCAGCAGTCTTGGTTGATTGTAGTTGAGCTATCTTGGTTTGAAAAGTTTTGTGTTTTGTGTTTCGATACAACTATGTGAACAAGCAAGGATCTGGCCTCCCTGGGGGCCTTAGGAACAACTGGTGTGGTTGTGATTCTGTTTAAGCTGCGGAAGACAGAGTGCATGGACATCTAAAGCCTGACCCCATTTGCACTGTTTGGGCCCCAGCCTCTTGGAATCTCCTTGAGTGACACCCCTGTTGTTTTCCCTCATTTCACCTCTGCTCTGATCTACCTTCACTACTTGTAGACTGTCCTACAGCTCTGACATCAGACCCTTCAAATCTCTTGCAAGACTGCTACAGGACTAAGATGCCTAATGGCATCTGCAGGCAGGCCAGGAACAAGCCTGTGGTGACTGCCCAGAACCTATGAGCATAAGTTCAGGCTCCAGGCTATAATCTCTTAAGTCCCTGAGAGCATTGTTGTTAATATCTAATCCTCCATTTACTTCCTTTCTTTCCTTCTGTTATTTTCTCTGCTGCTCTTTCCTATAGTTTGTTTGTTTATTTATGTATTTATTTTTCAGTGCATGTGTGTTGAATACAACTTATCTACAGTTAGAAACCTTTCTTTTACAAATACACTTTGGGGTAGAGAGATGGCTCAGTGATTAAGAGCACTGGCTGTTCTTTCAGAGAACCACATATTTGTCCAAACAAATATGTGGACAAAGTCATAGCTACAGAGTGTATGTAAAGCAGCATCCATGCTGTGCTATTTTACAGACATGTTTTACTTGCGGAGATACTGTATAAATATAAACATATAAATACATGCCAGAATGTAGGGAAATAAGGTCTTCACTCTCAGGTGTAGGGTTTTGTTTGTTTTTTAAATATTCATTTATTTTATGTATGTGAGTACACTGTCCTTGTCTTCTGCATACACCTCTGGAATAGCAGACGGTGCTCTTAACCACTGAGCCATCTCTCCAGCCCTGTTTGTTTGTTTTTTGAGACCGTTTTCTCTGTTTAACAATACTGGCTGTCCAGAAACTCACTCTGTAGACCAGGCTGGCCTTGAACTCACAGAGATCAGACTGCCTCTGCCTAAGTGCTGGGATCAAAGGCAGACACTACCACCACACAGCCTAGATGTAGGGTTTTATCTGTAGTGACAATTTTGGAGCTTTGATTTCTTTAAAAAACAGAGAAATATTATAAGAATATATTTTCACTTTAATCCCAGGTGTGGGTTATGGGGGTGCTTCAGTTTGTCCACAGCAGCTGATTAAGACATGCTCTAGCAGGGCAAAGAAGAAACAAGAAGAAATTAGATATTTTGACAGGCAAGATCAAACTTGCTGCAATGACCTCAACACCCCTAAGCAGCAGGAAGTAGTCTAATGATAATGTTGACCCCTTTCTGACCCCTGACTGTATTCAGGGATCGTGTTCCTTTCTCCTTTACCTAGTGTTAGGAGTTGAAAGGGTAGAAAGGGTGAAGAAGTATGGAAGAAAGAAGAATCAACAAAGTAGCAAAAGATAGCTACTGTTATCTGCTTTTACCTATGTGTAGCTATCGTGTTAACTCAAGCTTGTTCATTTTGTTGTGACAGGTAGAAACCAGTTTCCCACCTCCTTTCCACATGGAGTGTTTGAGCCCTGTTGATCCAGTAGGGCTGATGGATCTTTCAGACACTTTCACCCAACTTCACTAAGTCATACACAAACTATACAGAGACTCATTTGTCTGTCCATCCACTCAGCAACAAACTGAAGACACCACTGTCTGTTTTAAGAGGGGCCTGGCTGCAGCTGGCTTACCTGCACTGTGACACTGGCTAATAACCGTCTGGGAAAAGTCCTTGATTTTCTTATACTTCTGCAAAAATCTCTCCAAAAAGTGGGTGGCTTCCAAAACAGTGACTCCAAGGCAAGCAGCAAGCCGCTCTTTCCCTGTGAGTCAGAAAGACATACCATTAGAGTCCAGGCCTACTTAACTGCAGGCCTCAGGACAAAGGTTCCAGCGGTGGTGTGGGCTTTATGTGACTGGTTTGGATAATATTAGCTTTGGCCTTTACACACTAGATGTTGGGTGGCCACTGACCTGAATAGGGCCATTGAAAACTTATTTCTCCCAGTAGTCTTGACTGTCTGCCAGGAGCTGCACGTGAAACTGGGAATAGACAGATTCATTACTTTCAGCTTAGTCAATAGGAGACCTGACTGTAGGGCTGGAGAAAGCTGTGGGGCCCACAGGAACAAGGAAGGCAGAGTAGATGGCAAATGTGGAAATACAATATTCAGGGGTCCCCATGCTTACCATTCTTATTTTAGAATACATGCTTTTGACCTAGATAAGTATTTTGCTCCCAAAGAGGCAAAGTTCTTATGAAATAGCCACAGTGAAGTAGTGAAAGCCTCTGGTGGAGGTGGCACCAAGTTCTAACATGTGAGTCTCCTGTTTGCTGGGTTCAGATATTGGGATATACAAGCCTGGGTCTGACTTCATCTCTGCCACCCACAAGAGATTCTAGTGGTCTTGGGGGAAGGAACTCTCAATAAATCTGTTTCTTCAAACAGGAATTGGGAACAATAGTTCTTAGCTTAATCCTTAGCCATAAGATGGGTCAGGAATCCTATGAACCAAACTCTAAACCAGTGTGGTTTATACTTGAGGTTTAATGTGTACATGTTCTCTTCTATTCTCACTCAGGAATAGTTACCAAGGCTCTTTCCTACTAGTAGTATATGGAGAAAGTTCTGTGTTCTTGGAGTAACACTGAGGGATTCCAAGAGCTGGTTCCTGGTAGAGTCATTATTAGGGCAAACTAGGGCAAGAAGAAGACTCATTGAGCTTTGAATTGGCCAACTCCAGCTCACAAAGGGTACCCAAGAGGCCTTCAGGCTCAGGGCTTAAGCTCTGTGTCTGTGAAGATAGGAAGAGTTCCTTGAAAGAGGAGCTACCTGACCTCTCAGAATCACCTTTTGATCCCCTTTTTAGTGAGGCCACCCCTGACCTTCACCAGCTGAAACCTTCAGGAGTTATAACGGCAGCATGATTGAACACTTGTAGCAGTGATAAAGCAGGTTTGTTTAGAAGAGTGGAGAGCTTGTTTTTTCTCTCTCAATAGAGAGGGACAAATGCCTGGGCCCTCTACCCATGTCCAGGCCTTCCTGACACAAATTTTACTGGGGAAAAATAAAACTTCTTTAAATTCCCTTTGGGGCTTAATGAAGATAGTGTGGTGTTTCCACAATAAAGTTATGTGCTTTGCTGCATTTTACTTAAAATTTCATCAAAACCCTTTCTTCCAACAAATTCTAATCATTACTTGGAGCTATAGCACTGGAACAGACAAGTCCATTGGCTTTAAGAAAGGAATCAACAAAGGCTGAAACCCTCATCCAGTCAGTCAGAGAGACTTAGAATTGTCTTCTTTTCTAATTTCCAATGTGGTGTTAAACTAATTTGGGGAACTTTTAATTTCAGATATTGCTCATTGCAGTTCCAAAGTTACCATTTGGCTCTTTTTATTTGGCAAATTTTGTTTTCCCCCATTTGTTGTGAGCATTTTTCTTTATGCTCTTGAGCACCTTTGAAGTCCTTGTCTATAATTCCAACATCTGGGGCATCTCAGGTCTATGACTATGGTCAAGGAATCCCATTTCTTTATCTGTTTAAGCATCCTGGATTATATCCCAAATAAACAATTTTCCCAGGGTATTTTATTGCAGTAATATAAGTTTAACTTGGACAGAAACTATTACTTGAAGCTTGGTGTTCTATAATAGACTTGGCCATGTAGCTTTTATTCTTGGATTGTTTTTATGGACAGAATGTAGAAGCATTTGTTATTTTGGGCTGGAAAAAGCCAATTGGTTATCTGGGAAAAACATAATGAGCCATTCTTCAACAATATTTTTTTTGCTTCATTTTATTTTATGTGTGTGACTTTTGTCTGCATGTGTTTGTGAACCATGTACATGCTTGGTGCCTGTAGAGAGCAGAGGATCCAGTGAGGATGTTGGATGCCTTGGATCCTGGAGTTGCGGATGCTTTAAAGGGCCACTCTTGTAGAATTTTCAAAGATAAGACTGCTAAAGTAATATAGACAGAAGAGGCCTAGTTCATGTTTCAGGGGGAAATGGGGCTTTGTTATTAACTGGACTAAGGCCATTTGCTTAATATTTTGGCTAAAAAGCTGTGTGTGCTATTTTGTGGGCTGAAGAATCAGCTAATCTTGTGATTGTCAACAAGATTAACACCATAAAGGTGAAACCTTCTATGATGCATTGGAATAACAGAAAAGTATTTTCTCAGTATCAGTACACAAGAGCTAATAAGCTGTGGTCTACACCTAAGCAGAACTTGGTAATATAAGAGCTGTTCATGTGGTGCTGGTTTTGAAGGTTTTAAAGGGAGGATTTGAGAACATCTGAGGCTTGGAATCTTGTGACAGAATTGGAGTCCCTGAAGAAGGACCTTGACTGGCCATTGCTGAAGGAGAAGCCTCAGTTGCAATTAAGACCCCCCAAATATATTGGAGAATACAGAACTGTAGAATGTCTACACCCCAAAAATAGCTGTAGGCACAAAATGGAGCTGGTTAAGAGGGAAACTATGCATGCTACAGATGGCAGGGCTGGAGAAGTGGAG
This sequence comes from Arvicanthis niloticus, assembly GCF_011762505.2. Classification (NCBI taxonomy): domain Eukaryota; kingdom Metazoa; phylum Chordata; class Mammalia; order Rodentia; family Muridae; genus Arvicanthis; species Arvicanthis niloticus. The sequence continues at coordinate 38,795,285 of NC_047664.1, forward strand.
CTGCCCAAGGCCTTTGGTGCCCAGAAGACGGAGTGAATCTCAGATGTCAGGTGCTGAACTATAGGATTTGGGTCTATGCTAGATTTTAGTTTTGCTAAAATTTAAATTTTAGGTTTTGATTGTTCATTTGTTATGTCCCAGAATTTCCCTTTTGGAAGAAAAACACTTAAGGATGAAAATTGTTTTTGTCTTTATAGGAGCCTATAGTTAAGAGAATTTACAAGAGACTTTGGATGTTTGAAGTGCTGGAATTTTTGAAGGCATTGAGAGGTTTTTGGAATTGGATTGTATTTTACATTATAAAATGAACACGAGGGGCTGAGAGATGGCTCAGTGGTTGGGAGCACTGTCTGCTCTTCCAGAGAACCTGGGTTCAATTCCCAGCACCCACATGGCACCTCTCAACTGCCTGCAACTCCAGTTTAAAGGGATCTGATATCCTCACAGACATATATGCACATAAAACACTAATGAATACACACAAAAAAATAAGTCACTCCTTGACTTTGTGGTTATGGAGTGGAAAGTTCCAGTGTTTGCATGTCAAGTATATGAGCAGATTATACTCCTTAGTTTTAACTGCTAACCTGACACAAATTAGAATCACCTGGGAAGAGAGCCTCAGTTGAGGAATTATCTAAGATCAGGTTGGTCTGAGAGCATGTCTATAGAGAATTATTTTGACTGAAGCAGGAAGACCCAGCTCATTGTGAGCAGCACTATTCCATAGGCAGGGTTCTTGAATAGTATAAAGGAACAGCAAGCAAGGATCCATGTGTTTCTTCTCTCTCTTGGCTTGACTGTGGACGTGACACTTAAGTTTCTGTCTTAACTTTCCAGCAATAATGGATTGTAGCTTGGAATCGTAAGTATAATAATAAACCCTTTCTTCCCTAAGTTGATTTCTACAGGTTACTTTATAACAGCAACAAAAGTGTTATCTAGGCCATTTCTGTTTCTAGCACTGAGAAAGTGCCTAGCCACAGAGAGCTCCAAGAATGTTGTCTGGTCTACTTGAACAGGAATTCCCATACAACCCAGGTATTGTTGCTCTGGGCAGCTTCCCAGGCTCTGAAGCTCCATCGCAAGTACAATCCCCAGGGTACTCAGTATGAAGCTTGGTTTCACTTTGTGTTTCTCCTGGCAGAGCCAGGTCCCTTAGGAGTAGGCATGACATTCTGCATGCATCCAGTGAGTTCCTGCTGATTGTACAACAGCTGAATATGGAGTTCACTGAGGAATCATGGGGAGGACTCAGCATTAGGCCAACCCTCAGAAAGCAGGAGCCCAGCAAGCCTGGAGATTAGGAATGACTTCCAGTAGGGACTGAAGTCCTGTTGAGCTCAGAGATAGTGTTTTAGGGTTTCTATTGCTATGATAATGACTATGACCAAAAGCAGCTTGGGGAGGAACTAGCTTATTTAATCTTACATTTCTCAGTAACAGTCCTTCACTGAGGGAAGTCAGGGAAAGGACCCAAGCAGGGCAGGCACCTGGAGGCAGAAATAGGAGCCATGGAAGAGTGCTGTTTTACTGGCTTGCTTCCAATGGTTTGCTCTGCTTGGTTTCTTATACAACACAGGACCACCTGCTCATGGGTGGTCCCACCCACAGTGGGCTGGAGCCTCCCACATCAACTATTAATGAAGAAAATACCCATAGATTTGGCTTCAGTTTCTTGGAGGCACTTTCTCAGTTAAGATTCCCCTTTCCCAGATACGTCTTGATTTGTATTAAGTTTACAAAAATCAACTAGCACAGATGGCTATAAGCAGGCCCAGCAAGATGGGGAGGTGCCCAGTAAGTTGGAAGATGCTGAATTTAGCTAGATATAGGAGAGGCAATGTGCTTGTGAGCCAGCTCTGGGTCAAGATCCTAGATAACACATGGGATACATAAATCTTAGGTGACAGGAGGCCAGGAGGGGCTGCCATACTTGCCGCAGGAGGCTGGGCATGCATTCCCACGCCTCTGCTCGTCTCATAGCTCCATGTTTTTTCCTTCTGCTCTCATCACAGTTTTCACAATGATCAATCACATAACCATTTTCTAAAGCTGGCGTTAGAGCTATGTTTCTCCCTGGCTAGGCATTACTATCAGCAGCTTCTGGGTTACTCAGAGATAGCTTCTGTGGAAATACTCCTATATGCCATCACCAGCTGTCTGTCCAAGGTTCCTCTGCTGGGTCTCCCAAGGCCCTGGTAGCACAGGAGCCTGGTGGTTTTATTATGCCCCTAACCTGCTCATCTGCAAGGCCTGGCTCAAATAAGGGAGGGATAGAGACATCATGAACTGAATAGCAGAAACACAGTAATTCCAGCTGTTAGGTGGAGCAGGAACAATGGAGCAACAGAGACAGAAGCTCAGGGTGGGAGCCCCTGTCACCATCAGAGCTAAAAGCAGTAAATTACTCCCTTCACTAGCACCACAGCTACTGACTCACTGCTTATTTACAGTCCTCTCCAGAAAACACAAAGTGAAAGCTCAGAAGGAGCCAGCGGCTGCTGTGAGGCCATGTTTCTTTGGGAAACAACTATTGTGGTGAGGGCTGACTCTACTACTGGAGAGGCCAAGCAACACTTAGGACAATCACACATTCATCCTGGATCCATTCCTCCTGTGCCAGCTCCAGCTTGGAGGGCCAGGAGACCTCTTGAAGCTTAGCCACACAGCTCACTCCCGAAATGGGCGTGAGGTAGACAGGAAGCAGATGACAGAGATGCAACTTAACTATACCAGTTGTAGCTCCAGCAACCCCCTAGGAGCCTTTAAGTGGAAAGAGATGGACAAAGAGATAGAGATTTTTTTGTGAGGCTACCAGGTCAAGAGGTGACTAGAACTTGGATTTGAGCCCTGGGGTGGGGGTGGAGGACAATATTGGGAGTGCAGAACTCCAGGTATGGCAGATCTATAAGAGGATCCAAGACATCAAATTCTAGTCTGGCAGGATGTTGCTTCCCAAAACCCCTCAAGTCTGGGGGACAGTACAAAAGAGGCTGGGGAGGAAATGGGACAGGCAACACTGAAGAAAACCACCAGTATCATGATTGTATTCTTACCCTAAGTTTGATTACTGGCTTCCACATTGCTTTCTAGACACTTCATAGGGTCTGATGTTCTCAAAGCATTGTTACTTGCACAGTGGATGCTTTGTGCTTGTCTGTGTTAGTAAGCAGAACTGAACTGATGGGCACTCCTGGCCTCTTGGGCTCATGCTCAGTATGGACATTTTATCCTGAATAAGATGAACAGGCATACAGCTGGCAATCTGCAGCCAGCTGGCTTTGAAGTGTAAAGTGGTCACAGTGCAGAGTGTTCATGCCAGAGACCCATGGGGTCAGTAGGAAACAGAAGCTGAGGAAAGAAAAATACCAGTGGAGCCTCAGGTGATACCACAGTACCAATTATCAGACTGCAGCAGAGTGTAGCCTGCAAGGCAGGCACAACATGAACCAAGAGATAACAGATGTGCCTTCTGTGGTAACTTACTGCCTAGGTGTGAGTAACTAATAGAGTGGTGGATGATGGCTGAGAAAGGGAGAGTTGGGTAAAGATGGATGAGTTTTATGCATATGGGAAAAACATTCCTGTGAAAGAAGGGCAAGTCTAAAGCTCTGAGTATTGGGGAGGAATCTGAACAAGACAATGTGATCCGGAAGAAGCATTCCAAACACACTTCCACAGCTCTGCAGTTACAGAGGCTGAGGTAATAACTAGGAGTGACAAGCATGCACCATGCTAAAGTTTACACTGAGGCTTATGTAGTTTTGTTGGCTTTCCTTGACTGAGCATTGGATTCCAATGGTCAGGAGGAGACTATTCTCAGGGTTTATGTACAAGCCCCAATGTGCTCAAAGCAGTAGGACCAAAGCAAGGAGATCCATGCACGCCTGGATCTATGACAGCAGACAGACTGCTCCTCAAGGAAGGAACAGAGGGCCCATAGCTTCTTCTGAGGGAGAACTAGTCCCTATTTTAGCGTGATCCAGGGGTGAGGAAAGGACATACTCAAGGAGTTGGAGAGATGGCTCAGTGGTGAAGAACACTGGCTGCTCTTCCAGAAGAGTAGAATTTGGTTCCCAGCACACACATAGCAGCTCACAACCTCCTTAATTCCAGCCCTGGCAGAGCCTTTGCTCTCTTCTGGCCTCTAGGGGGCAGTGCACATACATGCTGCACAAATAAACATGGAGGCAAAACACTCAAACACATAAATAAAAAAATATTTTTAAAAACCCACTACTGACAGACTCATCAGGAGAGAAGAAGAGAGAAGAGTGGATCAAAATAGAAGGACTACTTCCTGGTTCTGGAAAGAGGAGAAAGAGAAGGACAGCTCATTACTGATTATGTGCTAAGAAGCAGAACCAGATCCTACCAGCTCCCATTTTGGGTAATGTGTGTCTAGGGATAAGAGTTTCTCAGCACAGAGACGATGCCTATCACTGTGGTGAGATGTGGGATGGGGTTTGGTCAGACGCTGAAGCTCTATTGCTGCTCTTAAAGAGTGCTTCTCAACCTCTGGGTCATAACCCCTTGGGAAAGGCTGAATGACTCTTTCACAGGGTTGCCTAAGACAATCAGAAAACACAGATATTTGCATTATGATTCATAACGGTAGCAGAATTACAGTTATGAAGTAACAACAAGAATAATTTTATGGCTGGGGTCACCACACATGAGGAACTGTATTAAAGGATCACAGCATTAGGAATGTTGAGAACCATTGTCTTAAAGGATCAATGGCACTATGAGTCAGTGGCATGGGGTGGTTTGACTATTATAACATCACCACTGAGGCGTTTATGTAAATACCATACAATGATTCAGAGTGGCTTTTCTGAGACACAGTACACTTGAATACAGGCATTCTGCCATTGGATGACACCAAGAACCCAGTCCTTCCCTATGGCTCACCAGCTCCATAGACCACGGAGTACACCACTTTCTTGGTCTGTTCTCTGTCCATGTGTGTCACACGCTCTATGGGAATGTCCTTCCTGTATGGAAAAATGGCATTTATTATCTGGTTGGCACTGTTTGCAGAGGGACAGAATCCTGTCACCTGCCCTGAAGGTCCTTCATCATTTCAAGCCAGCTGTCCAGGAGGCTCTCCCTAGGCTCCCAGAAAGACAGTGAGGCCTTAGCCCTCAAATTCTGGGGAAACTATAAATCAAATCTAAATATTGCCTTCACAAAAGGTTGTCCATCCCACATTAGAGGTGCCTGACAGGTCCTGGACCACAACTGTGTCCACTACACAGGCAAACTGGTTTTAGTCCTGTGTAGTCCCTCACAGGAGTGAATGAGCAGCTGTTGCTTTGATCTCTCACAGAGAGCAGGGTGAGTTCTACTCTGCAGCTACAGCATTCAGACAGAGTGAGGATCAGCTCTAGGGCTGCATGTGGACCAGTGTCTCAGAGAAGAAAGCTGAAATAGCTGAAAAGCACAGTGCCTCAAGAGTTGCTCTTCCCTCCCCAGCACCTCCTAGTGACAGATGCCTGTGCCTAAGAAGAGCTTCCTCTGACTGCTGCTCTTGAAAACATCCATAGCATCTACACCCAGTCTGAATGATAGAGTAATCACAGGGTCAAGCACCAAAGGACAGAAGCCTCTCTCAGTCTTTGTGATTGTGGGTCTGTGTTGGGCTCTTGTGATCAAAATATTCCCAATTCTGTCTTATGTCTTAGCCTTCACTTCCCATTTATACTGTGCATCAAGGTGAGGACTCAGTCGTGTGTGTGTGTGTGTGTGTTTTCACAGTATGTCACCTGGGAGCTCCCAGAGGCTAAGCTACCAACCAAAGAGCATACACAGGCTGTTCCAAGGTCTCCTGACACATATGTAGCAGAGACTGCCTTGTCTGGCCTCAGTGAAAGAAGAGTTGCCTAATCCTGTAGCAACTTGATGACCCAGGGAGGTGGGATGCCGGGAGGGCACCCTCTCAGAGGGGAAGGGGAGAAGGGATGGGGGAAAGATTTCTGTGAGGGGGACCAAGAAGGGGCAACACTTAGGGTGCCAATAAATAAAATAATTAATAATAAAAAATTATTTTCAGTTCAAAATATATTGAAAAAACAAACAAGAATGCCAATCAAAATAATGTGAAAGAAAGGAAATGATACAGGTCATTCCTTAATGAAATAAGGAGCAGAAAACAGAAGATCAAATAGGCAAGTAGGATCTTTGTTCTTATAGCAAATAAAAAAGAAAATTAAATTAGTTAATTTCATCAAAAAAGGGATAAGCACAAATATACAAAATGAGAAATTACAAAGAAAAGTAACTCTTGGTATGGAGAAAGTTAAAAAAAACAAACATCCTTAGAAATGCCTTGTGCAACTCCATTTAAAAACCTAGGTTAGATAGACTATCTTAAGAAAATTAATGTATACAAACTGGTTGTACAGTCAGGGGAAGCAGCTTGCTGGTGGAGGTCTTGCCTAGCATTTCCAAAGCCTTAGGTTTCATCCTCGGCACTGAAACAAAAATTAAAATTGACCTCACACTAAATGTAGTAACGGATTCCTATAATCTCAGGATTTGGGAGGTGGAGGCAAGAAATCTCTGAATTCTAGAACAGCCTAGGGAATATATCAAAACTATTTAAAAAAGAAAAACTGACCTCATTACAGATGAAAGTTAATGAGGTTGGCTCACTAGAAGAACACTTGCCAATCATGCATGAGGTCTTGAATTCAACTTCTAGTTCTTTTAGAAACATGTTAAATAGATCAGTATCTACTGGAAGAAATGGAGAAAATATTTAAGGAACTATGTCATCAAAACACCATGGGTGCCCAGGCTGGTGGTAGCATATGCCTTTAATCCCAGGGCTCAGGAGACACAGAAAGGCAGATATCTGAGTCTGAAGCCAGCCTGATCTACAGAACAAGTTCCAGGACAGCGAGGGCTCCACAAAGACACCCTATCTCGAAACAAACAAACAAACAAACAAACAAACAAAAAGATATTGTGACAAAAGCAAACTGGATGCATTACCTACTTTTCTTACTGTGATAAAATACTAATGAAAAACAACTTAAGGAAGGGTTTATTTATTGTGGTCCATCACAGTGGGAAGGCATGGCAGCAAGAACTTGAGGCAATAAACACAGTACACCTGCATTCAAGAAGCAGAGAGAAATGAATGCTTGTGTCAGCTCACTTTCTCCTTCTTTCTCCTTTCTCAGTCCAAGACTCTAGTCAACAGAAGAGTGTTGACCACATTTACAGGTCTTCCTACCTCAATTAACTCAATCTAGAATGTCCCTCACAGATATACCTAGAGGTTTGTCTCTTACGTACATCTAAATCCTATCAAGTTGGCAATCTATATAAGCCATCACACTGGGCATGGTGGTGTGCACTCATAATCTAAGTTACTTGAAGTCTAAGGCTGGAGGAGCATCACTTAAGCTCAGCCTGGGCAACACAGTGAGAACCTGCCTGCCCTTAGCATAAAAAGGCAACATCAAAAAGCCAACAGATTTGATGATATAAAATAAAAAATTTAGGGTTTATAAATTTTCATTATCTATACTTATAATGTTCAGGTAGATGGATGGTAAGTTCAAGGCCTGCCTAGGTTTATGCAGTGAGGTTGAGGCCAACCTAGGACAACTTAGTGAGGCCACGGAAAAATCCACTTCTTTTTAAAGGGCTGGGGATATAGCTCAGTGATAGAACACTTACTTCCTTAGTGTGTGTAAGGCTATGGGTTCAATCCGAAGAACTACTCCCACTCCTCAAAAGAGGTGAGTATAAATAAGGGCCAGTAAAAACTGGAGGAAATATCAGCATCATGTCTGCCAAAAGGTTAGTTAATGAATCACAGAGGATGCCACAAAAATAAGAATGACAAAAATGAGCAAGTTATATATAAGCAATTAATAGAAAAAATAAATGGTCAATGATAAGTAAAAAATTCTCTTGAAACAATTAGGCAAATGCAAATATAAGTAATAAGCATTGTCTCATTTACCAAGCTTACAAACACTAAACCTAAAACATATAGCAATTATAGCAATGGTTGGGGCCTCTGATCCACATTCAGATATACTTCTGATACAAAGCCAAATTAGTAACTTTCTGAAAGAAATCCTTATAGTACATATGGACTCTGCCTCACAAATTCCTCTTCTGTGAAATTTAGTTCTGTACATAGACTCAGTTCAGCCTGTAGGAAGACATGGTCTTTCTACATTGCAGCTGCTGCTTCACTTTGTCCTTTTTAGCACCCAAAACTCTCAGGCAAGATTATGAATGCTGGTAGCCCACCTAGCACATCAATAAAAGCCTTTCTTCAGAAAACTGCCTGCCATGTCAGCAAAGAGCTGAAACCCCCCAATGCAGTGGTTCATAAACTTTCCTATGTCTGTACCCTTTAATATAGTTCCTCATGTTGTGACCCCCCAACCATAAAATTAATTCATTGCTATTTTGTAACTGTAATTTTGCTATTGTCATGATGTAAATATCTGATATGCAGGATATCTGATATGCAACCCACAAGGGATTGCAACCCACAGGTTGAGAACCACTGCTCTAAAGCCTTGCCAGTATTCCCTGCACATTTATTTGCCTTGGTCTCATTTCTACTGTCTCTATGCCATAAAGACCCCAAATCTCTAGTAAATGCCTTTCAACTGCTATATAGCTATAGATTATAGATGTTTACATATAAATACTTATAGATGTTCAGATATAGATATTCAGGAAACACACACACTTTCCTTCCACTGTTTGCTAAGAGGATCTAGAAGCAATGACTCTCTAGCAGCAAAGCACACACCCATTACCTAGAGTCTGGCCCCTAACAATGCTTTCTAATAAAGAGAACAGAGGTGTTGAGATGGCTGATTCTAGAACTGAGGCAGAAAACATATTAGATGAACCTGGAAAACCTTATAGTATCAGAAAGTATGTACACATACACACAAACACACACACACACACACACACACACACACACACACACACACACACACACACTCAAAGGAACACAGGAACCAGATGAACAAATCAAACAACAAAACAAAGTTTTCCTGTATTATAACCCAAAATAGACTATTCTTGAACCCAGGCTGACAAATAATTGACTGAATAAATTAATAAATAATCAAGAACAGACAAATTCCTATGTAGAAAAGGTACAAATTTTGTATACAGTATGAACTTAAGAAGACAAGGCATCACTGCCTATCCGTGTTATAGACAGTGCTTTATAATTTTGTCCCACAGGGTATAGACACCATTGAATCCCAATGACAAAAGTCAACATCCACCTTGATAAATTCTGTTGAAGAGTATCCTTCAGGTGAGGTCATGAGACTGTGGTCTTCCTCCATGTTCCACAAGACTAGTATAAGCACCAGAAGGTCATCAAACAAGTGCCAAAGCAGGGACAGTCTAGATATATCTGGCCAGGACTCACTGCTGGCCAAAGCCATCAGAATGAATGACACTTCTAAGGATATTCACACTCAAGTCTGTATGGGCATGTTACCACTTTCTTCAGGTCAAATCTGAGAAACTTCCAGAATGTTTCTCCAATAATGGCCCTTTATCCATTGGTAGATGAATGTGCTTATTCCATCTTGCAGGAAAGCAAAAATGCAGACCCACTTTGAGTACTCTCAATGCCCACCCCCATCAAATCCAGATCTGGAGTCCCTAACAAATAATAAAGCTTTCAGAGGGACCCACACATCTCTGTTTCTCTTGTGCAGCTGAAAACTCCACATGGTCATTCCTGTCCCTGAGATCACATGAGCAGAGACAGTTGTATCTGTGGCCATGGGAGGAAGTGACTGATGTGTAGATTATGGTCCTCACTGTCATATCATGTATTTCTCCAAGCTTTTCTCTCTGAGGTACTTCTCTGAGCTTAAGTCTTGTCACCATAACTATCTGTCATCTCTTTGGGGATGGAATAGGAATGGTGGCCGGACTCACCTCCCTCACTTGCTCAGTACTAATCTTGCATGACCCCTCCCTACACTCAGATATCAGTCCATTATTAGCTCTTGTTGGCTCCATCTTCTAACAACACTAGAGTCTGGACCTTCCCACCATCTCTTCAAATGGCTCTCTAACTCTCACTGGATGATGACAAGAACGTTTCAGTCTTTTCCATGCTATTATACTTTGCCAGTAACCACAGAGCAACACAGAGTGCCTTCCTGAAAGCTATTTGGTTAAAGATGACACATCTTTTTCCCCTCTGATATATCATTAAAATAAAGTAAAGGGGAAAAAGTATACCGGAGCATAAGAAGAGAGGGATGTTTAGCAAACAAGAGAGTTCTACACACCTATGAAAAGTAAGAAATAGCTGTGTATGTGCATGCTTGCAAAGCATGTGTGGGTTCACTTGTATACCTATACACAAATGTGTGTGCATGGCTTCAGGTGGTAGCTATAGGGAGATTTGATCCAGCAGGACCAGGTACAACCCAAGGCAGAAGATGCAGCTAGAAATGTGGAAGGCATGAATTCAATACATGTATATAGAGTGGCTAGCACATTTATATAGTCTTCTAACTATCTGACACTCTACCTCCCAAACCTAAAACATGAATCTAGCTAGACTTCTTCTTGTCCCCACAGTGATGATGACGATCATGAAATGAGCCCCTGTTCTCGCTGATGGTTTTGACAAGCTCCCACAATGAGTTTCAAAATGCTTAACCACAACAATCACTCCACAGACCTCTGCCTATATAAAATGTTCACAAAGAAGAAAGCTTTCATATGCTGCTCACTCATGTGAGCAAATATGGCAGATTGTTCTCAGGCCCTTTCTAGCAAGAGTGACTCTGTCTTTTGCTTTAATATTAACTTATAAATTACAGTCTGTTTTTAAAACTTCAGTCTTAATAGTTTAAAAATGGTATTTAGGAAAGAAATAAAGGGGATAGTTCTCTGTCCCATAGCTGAGAAGGGAACAGAGTCTACAGATCCAAGTTGAGGGGATTCTGAGTGAGGAACTGTCATGTGAAACCTTGGTGTGTTGTCCTAGAGTGGTGAGCATCATACTTGCTGAAGTCTCCTTGTTCCTGTTACATATTTCCTCTTGAAAAAAGACCTCCAGATGTTAAATATGTTGCTATGTCCTGTCAAAAGTGTCTTGAAAGATTCCTGTAACTCTGTTAAAATGGTTCTTACTTATATCAAAACTTGTGAGACTTGTCTGTTCAACAAAAAGGCTATCCCTGGTAATTTTTTCCTACACTCTAGATGGATTAAACAAAATCCTGAGGATGGCTGTGTAGCACATGCTTATAAATCCAGCACTTGGGAGGTTGAGGCAGGAGGATCTTCAATTCAAGGCCAGCCTGAGCTACACTGTGGGACCCTACCTGAGAAACAAGCACAGCCCAGTGCAGCCCAGTGCAGCCCAGTGCAGGACAGGACAGGACAGGACAGGACAGGACAGCACAGGACAGGACAGGACAGGACAGGACAGGACAGGACAGGACAGCACAGCACAGCACAGCACAGCACAGCACAGCACAGCACAGCACAGCACAGCACAGCACAGCACAGCACAGCACAACCGACTACGGCACAGCACAGCGCAGCGCAGCACAGCACGAATTGGGGCTTTAGGTCAGTAGTAAAGTGCTTGCCTAGCATGGAAAGGTCCTAGGTTAAACCTCCAGTGCAAAACAAATAAAAGAACTGCAGCTTATTGCTGACTACCTAACAAATCACTTGAGCTTTCATTAAATTAATATCTTCTTTACTAAAAGTTTAATGTACGTGTGGATCTAAACGTGGATATAAACGTTACTTTTCTAGTGACCATGTTTTTTAGCAACTATGCTTTTATATTTTTATATTTGTGAGGTCAGTCTTTTTAAACATTTTTTTTGTGATTTTCATCATAACCTGTAGATTAGTTGTAGGCCATTAGAAATAACATATTTTATCTTTGGGCATGTTTATTAGGGCATTTCTCTGTCAATGTAAAAACAGGGCATGTGTTAATAAAATTCAGGTTTTCTCTTGACTTTTTTGTGCTTTTCTAATTTTCATTTTTTCCCCATGGGAATCTTGCACTTTTAAAATTTACCATACCATAGGTATTTTTACCTTCTTCGCTGTATCTTTTCTCCCATTTCATTCTCTACAACTCTGACGGCTCATACTTAGGAGCTGGACTCTGTGCATTAATTTGTTTCTGTTTAGCTTCTGGACCCAAGTGTTGTTAAGGGCTTCCTCTTTATTGATTCTCTCAGTTTCCTGGGCAGAAATCACAGTGTTCACAAAATTATGGCTTGCTTCCTACTTTGTAGTGTTTGTTTATGTTACTTTGCTGAAGCAAGCAGGACTGTCACAGTGACAGTGGCTTGTCTGGTTCTAAACTTCATAGAATACCTTGGTATTTTATGTTTAAGTACGATTCCTGAGTTTTGGCTTGTGGCAGAGAAGTCACTTGAGAGCCAAAGGGACTGAGAGTTCAAGAACAGCCTGGACTACAACTGCAAGGTCCTTCCTAAACAAATGAAGACATAGAGTAGCAAATGTCATAGCTGACCTGGAGCCCAGAGAGAACCAGATTTGGAGAGAGGGTCTTCTGGGAGCCATTGATAAGAAAAAGGGACAGACCATAACCTTGGGGGTCCCTCACTGGAAGGCAGAAGAATAAGTCTCTAGTTGCTACTCTCAGAGAATAGACTTAGGTGACTAGTTGACTTACCCTCAGAGAATAGACTTAGGTGACTACCAGCTCAGTTACAGCTTGATTCTTCTAGGGCTGCCTGCCCACAGAGGCATTATTTTCTACTCTGTGCTTCCCGTAAGGTCAGCCCTGCAAGCAGGGCAACTTCTGTAGTATGGACAGTATGGGGCTAGGCCCAACTTAAGGGCAGACATGCCTACCAGAGTATATGCAAGCTACTCTCCCATGGGCTTCATGGGAATGGGAGAACCTTCATGGTTCCTGTGTTAATTATTTTCTCATTGCTCTGACAAAACCAATTTAAGGAAAGGTTCGTCTTGCTCATGGTTTGAGGAGATAGCATAGTGTCAGAAGTGTGAAGCAACTGATTATATCCTATCCATGGTCAGGAAGCAGAGAAAGACAAACACTGGTGTTCAAATAGCTTTCTCCTTTTTTTTTTTTTTTTTTTTGGTTTTTCGAGACAGGGTTTCTCTGTATAGCCCTGGCCTCACTCTGTAGACCAGGCTGGCCTCGAACTCAGAAATCTGCCTGCCTCTGCCTCCCAAGTGCTGGGATTAAAGGCGTGCACCACCACTGCCCGGCTAGCTTTCTCCTTCTTAATGGGGACCCAAATCTCTAAATGCTGCCATTCACATTCAGAGATCTTACCTCTTCAATTAAATAACTCTTTAAGTGACCTCACAAATATACCCAGTGATGAACCAGCCTGATTCCATCTTAGGGTAAAAAGCCATTTTGTCATAAGGTCAGAATAAGTTGTTTTTATTTGCTACAAAATTAAAGTTTGATTCACATGTACTCTACCCTAATAAGATAAGGTATTCTGTCAAGGAACCTTGAGATGTTCTGCCAAGATGACCTGTCAAATAATCTAATCTGCTATCCATTTCTATAAAATTCGGTTGCAAAATCCTTGTTACAAAACTCCAGTTTACACTTTTTCCCTATAAAAGGAGGCCTGAAAAGTTAGCCCACACAAATGCTGTTTTAGAGAGTCAGTCCTATGTATAGTAAATAAAGCTTGCTTAATTGGCTTTCCTTTGAATGGTGGTTTTTATTCTTGCCTGGTGAGATTAACACTAGAGGTATGTTTCCTAGGTGATTCCAAATACAATCAAGTTAACCATGATGATTAGCCTCGAGTACCCTCCTTGTCAATCTGACACCTAAATATATCACTTCTAAACCATACTTCCTATCCCTTGCCCAGTAGATTCATGGTCATCTCATAATGCAAAGTTCCCTCTGTTCAACTTCAAAAGTCTCTTAACAGTTTCAACATTATTCAAAAGTCTACTCTTCTGAAACTCAAGGTAATCTCTTATCGTTAAGCCTTCCATCATCATCATCAAAAATAACAACAAAAAGCTATATACTTCCAATATACAAATATACAGAGTAAACATTACGACTCCCAGAGGGTAAAACGGGGGCTGAGGGGACAGAGAATATCAGACCAAAGGAATACCAAAATCCAGCAAGGCAAAGACCAAATCTTATATCTCCATATTCTGTATCTGGACACTTGGCGGCATCATCTGGACTCAATAGGCTTGGGTAGCCCCACTCCTCAGTTTTGCCATCTATAGCAGTGTCGCCTCTTGGGCTAGTTCCATTTAAGCAGCTTTTCTAAGCAGATGTTCTGAGACCTCCAATATACTTGGGTCTTCACTACAATTTAGGCTTTACTTTTACAGGCTTATACAGTGGCTCTTCAGAATCTTCTTGTGGGATCTGACCCTGATTGATGCAAGCCTCCATGATTCCCTCACTCCAGCATTCTGCTGCTGCCAAGTTCTTTTGCCAGTTCCAGATGTAGCCTGATTCTTTTCTACTGTAGCTGTACTAGTCTCTGTGTGCCTCGGTAGTTGAATCAGGAAAAACACTTCCCAGAACTGTTGTTTTCCAGTACAGAACCCCTTCAGGTACTCAGTTCACTCTCTCCTTCTAATGGACTTGCATTTTCAGAAGACATTGGTGTCTTTGATTGGTGGAGTCTTGCCCGGGAGCATCTTTCCCGTTGTTCCAATGCAGAACCTCAGATTTCTCTTTATCAGCACTCTATCAGTTACAGCTGCTTTCTCCGTATTTGCTTTGTCTGCAACTTTATACTCACTTCTGTGCTTCCCACATCTCCCATTTTCTATATCTTCCTTCTTTACCTTCATTCTAAACCTCAGCAAGTGGAGAGAACACGGACCATGACTTAACTCAAATGCTATGCTTCTTAAAAATTCCTCCAAGTGACTTAGCCTATTATTTTTTAATTCATCCTCATTCAAATTTTCAGGACAGAGACAAACTGCACCAGATCCTTAGCCAGAAATGTAACACTAGTAACCTCTACCCCAGTTTCCAGCAGCATGCTGGTTCACCTCAGAAAGCTTATGAGCCAGGCTTCCACTGCCCATATTTTTTCAGCTTTCTGGTTTTCTACACATGCACTAGAATGGACTAGGAAGTTTTCCCCACAGCATTTTAGGAATTTTTCTAGTCTTCAGTTCTATATTCCTCCACATTAATCCTGCCAAACAAAGCTATATGGTCAGCCTTGTCATAGTACCAGCTCCACCTCTTTTAATATAGAAAATACAAATTTTCTGTATTTTTTTGTTGTGACAAAAATACATGAAAAAGCAACTTAAGGGAGGAATTTAGGCTTATTTTGGCTTAGGGTTGAAGAGATAGATTCTATCATGGTGGGGGCAGCATAGAGTTGAGAATGTGAAATGTCTAGTCACATTGTGTCCATAGTCAGGATGCAGAAACATACAAATGCTGATTGTTTTAGTTAAGGTTTCTATTGCTGCAATGAAAGACCATGATCAAAAAGTAAGATGGGGAGGAAAGGATGTATTTGGCAAACACTTCATATCACTATTCATCATCAAAGGAAGTAACACAGGAACTCAACCAGGGGAGGAACCTGGAGGCAGAAGCTGATTCGAGACCATGGAGAAGTACTGCTTACTGGCTTGCTCAATATGCTTGTTCAGTCTGCTTTCTTAAAGAACCCAGGACCACCAACTCAGGGATGGTACCATTCAAAATGGACTAGGCCCTCCCTCATCTATCACTAACTAAGAAAATGCCCTACAGGTTTGTACACAGCCCAATCTTATGGAAGCATTTTCTTAAATAAGGTTCCCTCCTCTCAGATGACTTCAGCTTGTTGTCAAGTAGACATAAATTTAGTCTGTGATTCCAGCCCACAGGATGGTTTGGCACACACTTAGAATAGTCTTCCTTCCCAGTTAAGCTCCAGAAGTGCCCTCCTAGACACACTCAAACGTGTGTCTCCTCAGTGATTCTAACATCCAGTCAGTTGACAATGAAGAATAACCATCAGTTTCTATTTGGATTCTGTTCCTCTGACTCCCAACCACTTTCTCTTGTGCTCTGCACTGCTGTGTCTCTACACCTCTGGATCCTTGTAGGGGACTGTTTCTACAGCACTGACTTCAGAAGCTCAGACAACAATGCACCCCCAAAGTGCAAAAAATGGAAAGCACAAGTTAAATTTCTTGTCCTGTGTGGCTATGGCTGTGACCTTGGATGCCATTTTGCTGCCTGGAGCCTCTTCTCTTGCCTGGTCCTTCTTGGATTTTCTATCTGGCTCCCACTGGATCTGCCTCTACATTTCCCAGTGTATCAGATGTCTAAATAGCCCCCTCTTTAAAGTACCATGTGAGCATTAATCATCTTTTCTGCCAAGGTTCTTTCAGAATTTCAAATACAGGGTTACAGAGATGGTTTGATGGTTAAAAGCATGCAATGCTCTTCCATGGGACTTGAGTTCAGTTCCCAACATCTACATCAGGTGCCTCACAACCTCCTGTAACTCCAACTCCAGGGGAGTATAAAGTCTCTGGCCTCCACAGGCACCTGCACTAACTGTACACACACACACACACACACACACACACACACACACACACACACACACACAGAGAGAGAGAGAGAGAGAGAGAGAGAGAGAGAGAGAGACTCACCCACACATGCATATATAATTTAAAGCAATTAAAAACAAATCTTTAAAAAAAAAAAAAGAATCCAAGAATCCAAACATAGTAGCGCTGACACCCTGTGACTCAGGGGCTCAGTGCACAGGCTACCGAGTATCAGAATACATTTGTTCAGGCAAGAAAGGACCTGGCAGCTTCCTTAGTACCTGTGCTATGCCTCTGACTAGTTTCCTAACACCCCAAAACCTCATCTGCAGATAGGAAGCGTGGTATTAAATAGAATGGCCAGGAAACAGCTTTAGGTATAGACTGAATAACCAGAAAATCAGTCGCTTTTATTCCTAAAGAATGGAAACCAGAAAATGAAGGAAGAGAACGCTCCTGGGCATAAAAGGGAGACCAAAAAAACAGTGCAAATTTGGGAAAAAATTTCCCTCCAAATCTCTATTTAAAGTCCCAGATAAATTATTCACTGCACTTATTACATGTACTGTAGTTCATTAAGATTTAAGAATACATTTTATGGACTAGAGAGACAACTGCTCTTCCAGAGGACCTGGGGTTGATTCCCAAAACCCACACAATAGCTCACAACTATCTGTAACTCCAGTTCTAGAGGATCAAATGCCCTCTTTTGGCCTCTATGGGCAGTGCATGTATATGGTGCATAGACATTCAAGGTGGCAAAACATCCATAAACATAACCTTTTTTTTTTTTTTTTTTTTTTGGTTTTTCGAGACAGGGTTTCTCTGTATAGCCCTGGCTGTCCTGGAACTCACTCTGTAGACCAGGCTGGCCTTGAACTCAGAAATCTGCCTGCCTCTAAACATAAACTTTTTAAAAGCTAATTTAAAAAAAAACAATACTTATATGATAATTGTCAACAACTACTCTCCCAACTTTGTCACCACAAGCATGCAATGTTGTATGATGCTTTGTGTTGCCCCAAATCTGTATCACATTGCAACTGACCAGATGTATATACATGGGCCAGAACCTACTACTGCCCACTCTGTATGGTACACACACTTGTCAGAATTTATGTGGATAAATATGGGAACCAGGCCTGAAAAGATGCTTTCCTCATTTCTCCATGAAAGCAAGGTCTTGTTTCATATGGAGTTGGCCTTGTACTTTGCCTGCCCATCTAAATATGTCAACACTGTGCTGCTGTGGAGAGTGTAACATTGGCAAGCTGTGATGCTCACAAAGCTCCAAATCCTATGACAAGCACTGCTTGTAGGAATACTGGAGGGGATTAAAGCTGTCAGGAATCCAACCACTTCACTTACTTAATTCATTTGAACTGCTACATTTCTCACCTGGGCCTGTACACTCTTCCTTAGGGAAATGGTCTTCTGCTCCCGGAGATCAGCATGTTGATACTGGACTTAGTTTGAACACACACTCAGCATAACCCAATAACCCCGGACTCAACTGACACTCCTCCCTTGGCCTCCCAAATATCTGGTACTACAGGCATGCACCACCATGCCCAGAAATTTATTTATTTATTTATTTTATTATTGTGTATGTTATGTACTTTGTGTGTGTGTGTGTGTGTGTGTGTGTGTGTGTGTGTACATGCGCAGGTGCTTGCATACATATATATACACATGCATGTGAAGATCAGAGGTCAATATTGGTTGTCTTCCTCAATCACACCCCACCATCCTTTTTGTTTGTTTGTCTTTGTTTTTTGAGACAAGGTTTTTCTGTGTAACCCTAGCTGTCCTGGAATTTTCTCTGTAGACCAGCTGGCCTTGAACTCATAGAGATCCACCTGCCTCTGCCTCCTAAGATCTGGGATTAAATAGCACGTACCTCAGAGACTAAGCCACCAACCAAAGAACATACATAGGCTGGACGGAGGCCCCCATCACTTATGTAGCAGATGTGCAGCCCATTCTCCACGATGGTTCTCCAACAGGAGTGGCAGCTGTCCCCAAAGCTGTTGCCTGTCTGTGGAATCCATTCCCCAACAGGGCTGCCTTCTTTGGCCTCAGTGGAAGAGGATGTGCCTAACCCTACAGAGACTTAATTCGCCAACGTGGTGGGATCCCTGGGAAGGAGAAAAGGGTCCACTCTCTCAGAGAAAGAAAGGGGGATGGAGGGAGGGACTCTGTGAGGGGAGACCAGAAAGGGGGGGGCAAGTGATTGGGAGGGAGGGAGGGATGGAGGGATGGATAGAGAGATAGAGAGAGATAAAGAGATAGAGAGATAGAGAGATAGTGCTCCACAACACTTTTTGAGATAGGGTTTCTACCAAACTTCAAGCTCAACTACTGGGCTAGAATGGGTGGCCATTGAGTTCCACTGATCATCTCTACTGAGATCATAGGTTCACCATCATAGGCTGGCTTTTTCACGGGTCCTGGGACTCTGAGTTCAAGACCTCATCCAGCAAGCACTTTACTGACTGAGTCATCGCTCCCCATCCCTAAATCAACTCTTCAACAGAAGAATCTGGAATCCTAAATAATACTATTTAGAAGGATAAGGCTGAATAAAAACCAAAACCAAAGCAAACTGATGTATGAAATGGAATCACTCCTGAGGAGTTCTTTGCTGTAATCAGTGAATACAGCAGAACTTCCTAATGGAAGGGCTTTGGAAAGAATACTGTTTAACAACACACATAGCTGGATACCAGTGGCATAAACTGTATATTAAAAAACTATAATTAAGTGAATACAGTACAGCATGTTTATTAATATTTATTTTAAGAGAAATTCCTCTGGCAAAAGTAATAAGACTTTGCCAGTGAACTAATGAGTAGTACTTCCTATTTCTGTTTTTAGTTTTGTCAGTTTTTGCATCAAGTATTTTGTTTTTGGGAAAGAATCTTGCTATGTATCTCAGGCTAGCCTTGAACTTGAGATTTCCTGCCTCAATTTCTGAAGTGCTGGCATTATAGATATATGCTACAATGCCTAGCTTTCATCAAGTATTTTGTAGTTTAAGATTGTTTTGTTAGATACATTCAAATTTAGGACTGTTGCATCTTCCTGATGAGTCCATCTTTTATCATTATGAAATGTCTTGTTTAGTCACTGGTAACAGTTTTTGTCTTGTGTACTTTGATGTGAATGTAGTACATTAGCTTCCTTATGTTTAGCATTTATTTTCAAATTATGCCTTACTTTGTTATGAGTATTATAGTCAAGTATTGTCTTTTTATCTAACCTGACAATTTGTTTCACATTTTAAAAATTACTTAGTAAAAATATATGAAAAATAAAAATTATTCCTAAGTTTTCTGCGCTTCAAAATCTCCAGCTCAGGTTGGACTAAAACTTGCTATGTAGCCAAGAATGACCTCGATTTTCTGATTCTCTTGCTTCTATGTCCCAAAGTGATGGAATTACAGGCTTTCATTAACATGCCTGACTCTAGTTCTCTCCTTTAAAAACTGTATCTATATCTATATATTTTATTGCTGCTGCTGTTGGGATTATTGACTGTTTTGTTTTGTTTTTCTGTCCAGCAGAAAAGTGGCACTGGGCCAACAATCCAGTAATCACAAGGTATTAGGGGAAGGTTTCTTTAAAAAGAGAGAGAAATATATTTTCACTTACTGGTGATTTTGCATGCCCTCCATCCCGACTTTTGGGCAGTGAAAAGCATAATAATATATTTATGATTACATGATATATATTTATTTGTGCCTTTTAACTAGAGTTTTCATCTTATTTATATTTAATGTTTATTGATACTATTAAGTTTAATCTTTCCATCTTGATATTTGTTTTTATTCATCCTAACTGCATTTTCTTTTCTGTTCCTCCTTTCTTGAATTATTTTAGGTGAACCACAAGATTTTTTTAATGCTTCATTTTACTTCTCCCATTAATATTTTCGCTGGCTTTCCTTTAGTATTGTCTTACCTTAGAATTACATATGCACCTTTAAGACCTGACAGCCTACATCTAAGTACCACTATACTTCATGGCTGCTGTAAGGTCTTATTCCAGCAGAATTCCATTGTGCTCCTGCCCATCTGTTTTACTTTTGGTGTCTTGATCTTTTACTTCCATCTGTGTTAGAAACTTTAAAAGAGGTATTGCAAAACTCAAGTATTATATATAAACCACTGTATAGACACATGGAATATATAAAATAAAAGTGAGCATGTTCATCTCTGCTCATTCTAGTATGCTAGTCATGAAGACTTGGGGCTTTGTGTGATCTCATTTCTCTTTAGCTTACTAGTGAAGAAGTACTTAGACAAATTCTTTCACATACTGCGCGTCTGAAAAATGTCTTTGTTTTACTTTAATTTTTGTAATTTTCTAGTTGATAAATTCCAGACTGTTTGGGCACTCTGAAAATTGCCTTCTACCTCTGTTTTTGCTGTAATTATACCACTGTTCCTTCGCCACCATGTCTTGTCTTCTGTTGCTGATTTTTAAGATTTTCTTCTTGTCTTTGGGTTTTACAAGTTTTACTTTAATATGCTCACTGTGTGGCTTTCTTTGCATTAAAGATTTGGAATCTTTAAAGCTTTTTGTATATATAGATCATTGTTAATCAATATTGTTTCAGCCATATTTATTATACCTTACCTTCATTCTCTTTTCTCCTTGTGAAAGTTGACCTATTTTATTTTAGTCCATGTATGGGTTTTAAGTGATCCATGTTCTTTTTCTCTCTGTATCTTATTCTTATCTCTGTATACTAGCATAGACTAATAGATTTTTTTTTCCTAAGGTGAATTTTTTCCTCCTCCTTTTTCTTCTCCTCTTCCTCTGTTTCCTCTTCTTCCTCTTCTTTCCTCCTTTTTTTTTTTTTTTTTTTTTTTTTTTTTGAAATGGGGTCTCACTATGTAGTCTTGTCTGGTCTGGAATTTACTATGTAGATCAGGCTGGCTTTGAACTCATTGAAATCCACCTGTTTTTGCTTCCCAAGTACTGGAATTAAAGGTATGTATCACCACACTTGGCCCATGCTACATTTTTTTGTTATTGTTCTGATATGGTATTCTTCACTTTAATGATCTTATCTTTATCTACAGTGTTCATTATCTCTTTTTTATTGGATATTTTATTTATTTACATTTCAGATGTCATCCCCTTTCCCCATTTTCCCTCCCTAGAACCCCCTATCCTATCCCTCCTCCTTTTTGCTTTTATACCATTTGAATTACATGCAAGTATTAAGGTCAATTCTAGGTTGAGGGACTAGCAATACAATAGATGCAAATAGTCAAGGAACAAGCAAGGCAATAAACAAAATTCTGTGAACACTACCGTGATCACTGTTTCTAAGGGCTTATCAGGATGACCAAAAATATCTGAGCCAACTTCCCTGTCCTAGCCCAAAGTCATTTTCATGTCTGAAGCCTACTTCCTTGTTCTAGCCTAAAATTTAGATTCCTGTCTGAAATTACTTCTTTGTTCTAGCCTAATATTTAGATTTCCTGCCTGAGATTACTTCTTCGTTCTAGCCTAAGATTTAGATTCCTACCTGAAATTACTTTTTTTGTTCTAGCCTAATGTCAGATTCCTGCTTGAAGCCTACTTCCTTGTCCTTGGCCAATGTCATATTCCTGTTTAGCAGCCCATTTCCTTGTCCTTGGCCCATGTCAGATTCTTGCCAAGCAGCACCAAAGGTTCTCCGCCTCTCCCTCTTTTTATTCCATTAACAAGACTGAGCCTGTCTTAGGTCATTCTGACAAGGATGCCTTCCTTACCCATCATGGAATATGCATTATCAAAAGCAATGCACTTCTGTCTTAGGTTGGTAAAACTCTGTGCAGAATCTTACCTGTCCTTGGCTTGCCAGCCTATTAATTTAATAACTCTGTCTGGGGCCCATTTTCAGGTTCAAGCCATGTACTTTGGCTGCCAACATGTTTATGTTGTTAAAGACAAGATTTAACACGATGGGCAGGAATAAAAGTATTCCCATGACAAAAAGGGCTAGCATGATCAAGCTATATATACCATTCTTGAAGCTTGACCAAAATAGAGATACTGACCTCACATCATGGGTAATTTTATCAGCAGTATCTGCCGCATCAATGCTCAGCAGAGCAGCATTCTTGAAATTCATAAGCTCACTATGTAAAGTTAAAACATCCAGAGAGGTATTAGAATTATGCCAAATACACTGCAAGTATCTTTAAACCTTTTCCTAATTATAATGACTACAACTGTAAATTTTAGCACTAACATGAATCCAATGGTATTTGGCATAACACTCAAGATGGCTCCTTACTCTCAAATTCTTAACCTCCTTCCAATAATTTACATAGGATAAAGAACATCAATCTGTTCTTCCAAATGCCTATCTAAATCCTCTTGTATATTCAACACATTAGTAACATTTTTTGCTAAATGATTAACAAAAGTAGCTGTCTTAACTTTTTGTGTCAAAGCAATTGCAGAAACGGTGGTGCTAGCAAATTAATGTAATTATAGCTGTTTTACCAACAATAATCAAGCCCACTACCCTCTTGCTTCTGCTTAAAGCCTGACTCATTTCTTCCAGTACTTGCAAGCTATTTTTAGAATACCAAAGTTCTGTGATACTCAGGGCAATACAACAAAGCTGTTTGATAGACCTTTATAATTAACATTCTGGATTTCAAAACACTAACACACTTAGAAGGTGTACAATCAATGCAATTTAAATACTGTAGGTTCATTATCTCTTTATTATCCCTTTCTTTAATTATCCCTTCCTACAGTATTCATATATCTCTTAAAGTTCTTCTTAAAGTTTTTAAAGTTAGCACTTAGAGCCCACCTTTTCATCTAAAATATTTAGTTGGCTTTTTGTTTGTTTTTGTTTTTCTGAGACAGAGTGTCACTATGTAGACTGGACTAGCCTTGAACTCACAGAGATCCACCTGCCTCTGCTCTTGAATGCTGGGATTAAAGGCAAGCACTACCATGCCTGACATATTTTTAGCATTATATATATATATATATATATATAAATATATATATATATATAATATTATATACATAATATAATATTATTAGATATATAAAATATGTAATATTATATATAATGCTAAAAATATGTCAGGCATGGTAGTATATTATCTATAATATATATTATATATATTATATATTAGGAAATAATCCATATATATATATATATATATATATATATATATATATATATAATTTTTTTCCCAGCACTGAGGACCAAACCCAGGGCCTAGAGCTAAACCCTCAATCCCTTTTAATCCCTTTTTATTAATTATTTGAAAATTTCATACAATGTATTTTGATCACATTCACCTCCTATTCCTCCCAAGTCCACCCTCCTACTTTTAGGCCCTTAAAAAAGCCCACCAACTCTAATTTATGCTGCCCATCCCAACTATAAAACATCAACTGTGAAGAGCTATACACTTCAGCATCTTTATCACAATTTTTAAGCACTTTCTTCCACAGCTTCATATCTGGACTATTTCTTTGGGTGACTTCTATTGAATGTTTACTCTCTTGGTTATAGGGCATATTTCTTGTTCCCACTTATCTGAATTATTATATTCTGCACATTTTACAGAAAGTAACAGCGGATATTGAAGCAACACTTACTTCCTTATAAAAGACACAATACTCCTGTTAGGCCACAAAGTTGGGAGCAAAGTCAACTTGATCTGTGGTGAGGTTGGGTCCTGACTTCACTGTGATCAGTTTGATGCAGATCACTACTGGTTTGGATCACTTTGTGAGTGGGCCCAGAATCCCTCTTTCTATGGGGTCTTTAGTATGGAAACTATACAGATAAAGGATTTCTTGGAGGTCTCTAGCCCAGCTGTCGGCTTTTCAGATCACAGGAACTCTCTCTCCCTATGACAAACAAACTAAATTTCTAGGTTTATAAAAAGTTACTTTGCCCTCAAGTCCTACCCTTGCTTTCTGCATCTTGGGTTGAATCCCATCAGAACACTTGAGATGGGTAGAGCTCTCAGTGATCCAGAATGCCTTCTGTTGATTTCCCATAGCTGTCAGTCTGCTTTCAGCTTTGATGTCTATTCCCAGACACTCACAGACTCATAGGAAACCTAATGAAGAATGTGCTCTGTAAAGAAGCTCTTTGGAGCTTTAGTATGCCTTGCTAGGCTACAAGTTAATTAAAAATTTAGGTGTTCCCTCCTCTAGGGATTAGAGTCACTCACAATGGGTTCTGTTCTTTAAAGGGCTCATCAATTTCTGGAATCTCATTTGGTTGGAGCACTTTTGTTCCTCTTTTCACTCTAAGGTAGTAGGTACCTTCCTTTAAAACTAAGGTTTTAAAAGGTGTTTCTTGTAGGCAACAGAGAAACAAATTTTGTTTCTTGATCCATTCAGTCAGTCTGTGGTTTTTGATTGGAGAATTGAGTCCCTTAATATTTAAAATTACTACTGAAATGTGTTAGTTGTGTTCATTGTATTTACTTATGATGTTGCTGTGTTCTCGGTGGCATTTTGTGTTGAAATAGTTACACTTTTGTATTTCTTTGTATAGTTTCTTACATTCATAGCTCTCTTCAGTCCCAAATACTGCTTCCTGTGTTTTCCTTAGGTTTGGTTTGTTGAATATAAGTTTTTTCAGGGTGTTTATGTCATGGGGAATTCTTTCTCCTTCAATAATGGCAGATAGTTTTGCTGCATATATTAGTTTAAGACTTGGAATATATTGCTCCAGGCTTTTCTGGCTTTCAAAGTTTCCACTGAGAAATAAGCTATTATTCTGATGGAGTTTCCTGTATATGTGACTCATTTTTTTCTCTTGTACCTTTCAATATGTTTTCTTTGTCTTTATAGTTTTTTTTCATGTTGCTTGATTATTTGATCTAGATCCTCTCTTTTATCTTTGAGACATGATATTCTGTCTTCTGCTTGATTCCTTTGAATTTTCTAGTTGGGCTTCTGGGTTTTTCAATTCTATCTTCAGTCTTCTTCAATGTTTCTCTTTCCTGATTAAATTCTGTTGAAGTCTTAGATTTTTTTCACCATTTCCATTAGCCTAATATTTGTGTTTTCTTGGGCATCAATCAGGAATTTATTCTCCTTACATTCTTTCTCCTTGATTTCATTGAGCTGTTTCTATGTGTCTCCTTTACACTTGATTTTTTTTTTTTTTTTTGAGATTTATGACTGTTCCTTTAACTTTTGTGTTTGGAGTCCTAGGTAATTCTCATTGGCAAGCATTTCTATACACTAATAGGTATTAGAGGACGATGCTGGCTTGATCTTTCATTACTGGTATTCCTTTGATGAGATCTGGGCATGTGGACTCCCTTTGTTAGTTCTGAGTTTGTTATGGCTATATCAGTGTGGGGGAGAAAAAGAATAGGGGTATTTGAGGTGTCTTGGAGTGTCTTAGGTGGAATGCAGTCAGGTGAGCAAAGGGTACTGGCCTAGTTTGCAGGATGTGATTCCTGTTCCAAGTTAAGGAGTGTGGGGATAGACAGGTCTGAGTGGAAAAGCTGGTATGACATGAGAGAATTTTGTGTTATGGTGGACAAGTATGGATGATACTGCTCCAAGAGCAGAGCTCTTCTGCAATGGAGCTGAGAAGCCCAGAGTAGGCTTTTTCACTGGTTGTGAGATCCAGGCTAAATCTGGTAAATTGTAAAGACATGGATGAGATTGGGGTATTCAGCAGGCTAGACCTTGGAAGAGGTAATGAGAAGTCTGGGTATGAAATGGAGGTAGTGGTCCTGTGGGTGGTTACAGATACTGGCAGAAGTCTAGTATAGGAGGAGGTGGTGGGACTAGGCAGGGGCACAGGATTTGGACTCAGATTAGATCTTTCAGGTTGTAGAAAAACAAGTATTGGGTGGTGGAGGAGGACTTGGGACGTATAGGTATGGAGTGAAATAATGGAGCTCAGTTTGCTTCTTGTCCATAGACAACTAGAAGCCCAGGGATTATGGTTCAAATAATCACAGAATATTTTAGTCAGCATTGATATTTATATAGGAAGTTCATCTCTCAGAAAGTGCATCTTTCATCAGTCCTTCCACTTAACTCCACTCTGCTCTAAGTACCTAGAACACACAACTCAACAGATATGTCCCCTCTAGATATTGCAGGTACCACAAGTAGGCATCAAGGGTATACCTTTTGTTTGAATTTTAGTTCACAGGCCATTTAAGGCTTATCTTTTACTGGGTAAAGATGAGAATCATTGCTATATTCAAATTAGCAAGACTCACATTTCTGGACTCCCATATTTCTCTTTCATGTCCTCCTGTATACTGGCCACTTGTTTCTTGAGTTGGCTTCTGTCTTAGTTACGGTTTTACTGCTGTGAACATACACCATGACCAAGACAACTCTTATAAGGACAACATTTAATTGGGGCTGGCTTACAGGTTCAGAGATTCAGTCCATTATCAAGGCAGGAGCATGGCACTGTCCAGAAAGGCATGGCACAGAAGGAGCAGAGAGTTGTGCATCTTCATCCAAAGGAAGTCAAGGAACAGACTGGCTTCCTGGCAGCTAAGAGGAGGATCTCAGAGCCCAACCCCAGAGTGACACACTTCCTCCAACAAGGCTACACCTCCTAATAGTGCCACTCCCTGGACCAAGCATATTCAAACCACCATAGCTTGTTTTTCACAGTACTTTGTCAACAGCATACAACAGTTATCAAAGCATTTTTTAAAAATTCTGTTGCCTTGTTCTGCTGAGTGAAAGCCACAAGTTTACTAGTACAATTATCTTTATTAGCTCCCATATGTGATGGCTTTACCCAGTTCCACCTTCCATCTCTAATGGCCAGCTCCTCGTTGATGGGCACCTGGCCCTAAGCTAGAACCATGCGTTAGGATATGTTACTGTAGCATTTAAGGGACTGATTCCTGATACACCAGATAAACAGGATATCCTACAGCCTTCTTGCCTTACAACAAGAACAGTTTGTTACAGCTTCTTTTTTTGTCTTTACTACATTCCATCACTGGCTGTGGCCTCACAGGTAAGAAAAGGTAAGAACAGGAAGCTCTTCCCTGAACTATTGCAAGGTAATAAAAATGCAGAAAAGACATAATATCCAATACAGACATAAACTTTTCCCATCAGCTTTATATGTGATAAACTCGACACAAATCTGAAGAGGATAATTTTCTGCCTCACATTAAACCTTTGCCAAAAATCAGTTGAGCATATTTGTGAGGGACCATTATGGAACTTCCATGACTTCTTCTAAACCCCATCTTTATATGTACTTATTCAACCTTCAAACTTTTCCTAGGAAATTGTTACAGTTTTGAAAGATGTTACTACATATTTTTGATTACTGGCTTTTTTTTTTTGCTTGTTGTATTTGGAACAATAGAGCATTTTATAGGGTGCAAGCGTTTTTAAGTGTATTTGGTTTGCATTTTTACCATGTGCTATTCTGGTCCTCTGTTTAGAACATAAAAATCATTTCCACAGCAACTAATTATAGTATAAGTCACAAATGCCAGATTACTACTGCTGTGGAGGTTGGAAGCAACCATCATGCAAATACTAAAAGCTTCTTTTTTTGGAAGTTCTTCCCTGAACTATTACAAGATAATAAAAATGCAGAAAAGACATAATATCCAATGCAGACATGAACTTTTCACACCAGCTTTATGTGTGATAAACTTGACACAAATCTGAAGAAGATAATTTTCTGCCTCGCATTAAACCTTTGTCAAAAATCAGTTGAGCATATTTGTGAGGGACTGTTATGGTTCTTCATTTCTGTTCAGTTGATCTGTTTACAGCCCTCTCCAACCTCACCATCCCTTGATCACTGTATACGAAATCTTCTTACCCAGTAGAGGGACTGTTTTAGTTGGTCTAGCATTTTTTCCCCATGCTTTCCTTATATATTTTAGAAGCTTCTCCATATGTATAAACATACTAGTTGGACTTTAAAAGAATTGCATTATAAACATATGGATCTATTAAGTAGGACTGACATGTGTACCCAGTTGCCCATACTACAAATACAACATGTTCCTTGATTTATTAGATCTTTGATTCTTTTCCTTAATATTTCCTAATTTTAGGCATAAATGTTTGCTGACTGAATAATTAAGAACAGATATTCCCTGATTATGAATGGTTTTATCCTGGAAAGCCCATTTAAAACTGAAAAATATTTTAAGTTGAATATCAACTTTGTTCAGCTAAATTGTTGAACACCCAAGCTTAGCAGCACAGGGGGGCTGTGACAAACAGAATGTTGTTTGTCTCTGTAACTGAAGGCCTGTCTGAGGACAGCTTACTGCCTACTATGTCTGAGGACTGCCTAACTGCCCACCACTGCCTACTATGGAGTACCATACTTCATATCACTAGGAAAGAAAGTTATCAAACTCTAAACTCTGATGTCTGGCTGTATCTATGTGGTTTTTACACCAGAGTAAAGTAAGAACATCCATGGGTGTGTGATGCAGTCTCTCTACAGAGGCTATGAATAATAGTATTGTACTTTTACTTTCTACATATTATTGTCAGTTTTAAAAAACATGATTTGATTTTTCTGTGTTGATTTGGAGCCTTGTGACTTTGCTGATCTCATACATTAATTCTGGTCATAAAACAAAACAAACAAACCTGTTTAGAACCTGGTGGTGGAGGCACATGCCTTTAATCCCAGCACTGGGGAGGCAGAAGTAAGCAGATCTGTAAGTCTGAGGCAGCCTGGTCAGCTGAGTGAGTTCCAGGACAGCTAGGGCGACACAGAGAAACCCTGTCTCAAAAAATCCACAAAACAAAACAAACAAAAAAACCCCAAACAAAATCAAAACACCTGTTTGGGTTATATTCTTTGGATAACAATCATGTTTTGTACAAATAGAGAGGATTTGTTTCTTCCTTTCCAATCCATATGCCATTTTTTACCTTACCATACAGTTTTCATAAGTAGTTATTCATCCTAGGGGAAAGAAAGTGTTTTACCAAACCTGCATTGCCCTGCCCACAACTCTGTCTTCCTCCCAGAGAAGGCCTACAGAACCTGGGAACATCCAAGTTAGACCCTCCCCCCCCTCCCCCCACACACACGCAAATCCTTTGCCTGCCAGGTCCACCTGGGACACAGCCAGAAGCATGTGAGCTGCATGCTGTCACCTGACCTCCATTGTCTAGCCCAAAGTGGTGCGACCTGTCTTCCTGAGGAGGTCTTCAGGGCCCCAGAACATTCAGGTCCACCTGGGGCACAGCCAGTAGAGGTGAGCAATGTACTAGTCCCTGAGCTCCACTGTCGGGTCCACAGCTCTGCCTGCCTCCCCAAGGAGTCTTGCAAGCAGCAGGAACATCCAGCCAACATCAGAGACAACCAGATGGCTAATGGCACACCAGAGCCCAGGTATCCTGGTTCAGCAAGCCCTGGAAATCCTAACACCATGAAAGTACAAGAATATGAGCTAAATTTTAATCTCAGAAAAATGATACAGGCCTTTAAAGAAGAAATGAATAAATCCCTTAAAGAAATACAGTAAAATACAAAAACAGGTGAAGGAAATGAATAAAACTATTCAAGACTGAAAATGGATCCTGGCGATGGAAAACCTAGGGAAGAGAACAGGAACTATAATGTAAGCATCATCAGCAGAATACAAGAGGTAGAAGAGAGAACCTCAGCTGTAGAAGATATGATTGAAGAAACTGATTCATCAGTCAAAGAAAATGTTAAATCTATAAAGTTCCTGACACAAAACATCCAAGAAATCTGGGACACTATGAAAAGACCAAACCTAAGGATAAAAGGAATAAAAGAATGGGGCAGAAATTTCCTTGTCCAATGAATTTGCAGCGGGACGCCTGTGACTGGATATGGAAAGGGGAGGCGGAGCTAAGGGTGGCAGAGAGGGAGACTCACAGGGAGGAGAGGCAGCAGAAAATGGCAGCGGATGTGAACCCGCATAGCTTTTGTAGTCTTAAGTAGTTATGCATTTTAAAAGGTTAGGATGATTGGGATAACTTGTCTAATTGTGTAAGTATCTTCGGTATTGAGATTTTACTGATATATTAAATCCATTGGTTAACTATAACATTAAGAGTTTTGATTTTGCTGGGTGATGGGTAATGTGGTGGCTGATCGAGGGGTAGACGGTCATTGCATGGGGCTGGCATGACCACAAAGGGAACTCAGGAGCTCCGGTCCCCTGCAGGTGAACTTGACAAGTTGAGGACACCCAGATGGGGCCAGGTGGCCTGCTGGTAGCCTGGATTAGTCCAGGAACTTGGCTAAACCTAGAGCAAGATTGACATTTCTTTTCTAATGCCTCCCGCTACAGGTGGTGAACCAACGTGTCAGGCAAGAATTCACTAGAAATTTAAGATTATTAACTTGAGAGTTAGAGTTGTAATTTTTTTTACAGTGAGTATCTGAGTAGTGCTGAAGGAGTCACATGACTCAAGAGTGGGAACTTTGAAACAAAGAAACTGCTAGCAGCTCCCAGGTTCCCTGCTGTTGAGAACTGTAGCCTGCTTTCTGCTAGGAAAAGAATGAAGTTGCCTGCCTTTTAGTGCAGAGAGATTTAACCTTAAATTTATAATATTGGAATTACTTGTTTTTAGGATAGATTTATAAACAGATTTGTCCAAATCACATGGGTAATTTCTCCTGCGGTTCAGAACAAAGGTAGAGAAAATTTGTTTATGCCTCCAGGTAGAGAGATCAACAGACAGATGGTATAACAAGTTGGCTGCTCTGAGTCAGAGAGCCAGAGTATGGAAAGGCCTCAATCTTGGGGCAGATACTGATTTAACTGTGAATTTATAACATTGGGACTATCTGTTTTTAGGATAGATTTATAAACAGTTTTGTCCGAATCATATGGGGAATTTTGCCCGCAATTCGGAACAAAGATAGGGAAAATTTGTCTGTGCCTCCAGGTAGAGAGACCTATAGATAGATATTATCAGGTATTAATTAGTAGGTCTGTGGCTCCAGGCAGAGAGCTGAACAAAAAGTTGGTATAAAGACATATTCCTTAATATGACTCAAGGTACATTAGTGCAGAAACTTGGTGGCTAAGCCGGGAGCAACCTGGACGTTTCTTTTCTAATACCTCCTGCTACAGAAGAAGAAGACTCCTGGCTCAAAGGCCCAGAAAATATTTAACAAAAATCATAGAAGAAAACTTACCCAACCCAAAGAAAGAGATGCCTAATTGTACAAACAGCTTACAGAACACCAAATAGATTACACCATAAAGAAAATCCTCCCACCACATAATAATCAAAACACTAAGTGTACAGAACAAAGAAAAAACATTAAAAGCTGCAAGGGAAAAAGGCCAAGTAACATATAAAGGCAGACCTATCAGAATTTCACCCAACTTCTCAACAGAGACTCTAAAAGCCTGAAGGATCTGGGAAGATATCTTGTATAAAAGACCATAAATGTCAGCCTAGACTACTAAACCCAGCATAACTTTCAATCACCATTGGGGGAAAAAAACCAAGATATTCTATGACAAAACCAAACTTAAACAATACCTATTCACAAATATCATCTTACAGAAGATACTAGAAGGAAAATTCCAACCCAAGAAAGTTAACTATATCTAAAAAAAAAAAATCACAGGGAAAAAAATTACCATCAGCAAACTAAAGGATGGGAAGTGAGAGCGCGCGCACACCCACACACACACACACACACACACACACTACCACCACCAACATGAAAATAACAGGAATTAACAACTATTGGTCATTAAAATCTCTCAACATCAATAGACTCAATTCCCCAATAAAAAGACACAGGCTAACAGAATGGATGCAAAAACAGGATCCATCATTCTGTTGCATTAAAAGAAATATATCTCAGCAACAAAGATAGATATTCTCTCAGAGTAAAGGGCTTGAAAGAGTTTTCCAAGCAAATGGATCCAAGCAGCAAGCTAGAATAGCCATTCTAATATCTAATAAAATAGACTTTCAACCACAATTAAGTAAAGGCCTGTACTTCACAAAATTGGAAAATCTAAATGAAATGGATGATTTTTTTGTTAGATACCAATTACCAAAGTTAAATCAAGATCAGGTAAATAATTTAAACAGTCCTACAACCTCTAAGGAAATAGAAGTAGTCATTAAAAGTCTCCCAACCAAAAAAAAAGCTCAGGGCCAGATGGTTTTAGTACAGAATTCCACCAGTCTTTCAAAGAAGAGCTAATACTAATATTCCTCAAACTATTTCACAAAACACAAACAGAAGGAATAGTGCTAACCTCATTCTATGAGGCCACAGTCACCCTGATCCATAACCACACAAAGACTATCAAAAAGGAGAATTTCAGACCAATTTCCTTTATGAACATTGATGAAAAAATACTCAATAAAATACTTGCAAACCAAATACAAGAACACATCAAAAACATCATTCACCATGATCAAGTAGGCTTCATCCCAAGGATTCAGGGATGGCTTGCCATAAGAAAACTCACCAATGCAATCTACCATATAAACAAACAAAGAAAAAACCCACATGATCATATCTTTATATGCTGAAAAGCCTTTGACAAAATCCAGCACTCTGTTAAAAGTCTTGGAGAGATCAGGGATACAATGTGCATATCTAAACACAATAAAGACAATATACAGCAAGCCAATAGCCAAAATCTAATTAAATGAAGAGAAGCTTAAAGCAGTTCCACTAAAATCATGGACAAGACAAGGCTTGTTAACTCTCTCCCCATTTCTTCAATACAGTTCTTGAAATTCTAGCTAAAGCAGTAAGTGAACTAACGGAGATCAAGGGAATGCAAATTGGAAACAAAGAAATCAAAAGTATTGCTATTTGCAGATGATATGACAGTGTACATATGTGACCCCAAAAATTCTAAGAGATAACTCCAACAGTTGATAAACACTTTCAGCAAAGTGGCTAGATACAAAATTAACTAAAAAGATCAGTACTCCTCCTTTATATAAATGATAATCAGACTGAGAAAGAAATTAGAGAAACAACACCCTTTATAATAACCACAAATAATATATCTTGGTGTTTAACTCTAACCAAACAAGTAAGATACCTGTATGATAAGAAGTTCAAGTCTGTAACAAGAGAAATTATATATCAGAAGATGGAAAGAGCTCCCATGCTCCTAGATCAGTAGAATTAATACAGTAAAAATGGCCATCGTACCAAAAGCAATCTACAGATTCAATGCAATTCCCATCAAAATTCCAACACAATTCTTTTCAGACCTTTAAAGAACAATTCTCAGATTTGTATAAAAAAAAAAAAACCTAGAATAGCTAAAACAATCCTGTGGATAAAAGAAACCATCCTGATTTCAAGCTGTACTACAAAGCAATAGTGACTAAAACCATATGGTTCTGGTGCACAGACAAACAGGTTAATTGATGGAATAGAATCAAAGACCCAGAAATAAACCCAGACACATATGGACACTTGATTTTTGACAAAGAAGCCAAAATCATACAATGGAAAAAAGAAAGCATCTTCAACAAATGGTGCTGGTCTAACTGGATGTTTGCATGTAGAAAAATGCAAATTGACTCATATATATTACCCTGTACAAAACCACGTAGATGAAAGACTTCAACATAAAACCAGATACTGAACCTATTAGAAAATAAAGTGGGAAATAACCTTGAACTCATTGGCACAGAAGAAAACTTCCTGAACAGAAAACTTTCTAAACAGATAGTGTAGGCATTAAGATCAACAATTAGTAAATAGGACATCATAAAACTGAAAAGCTTCTGTAAGGCAAAGGACACCATCAATAGAACAAACTGGCAGCCAACAGAATTGGCTGGGAAGTTGGTTGGGAAAAGATCTTCACCAACCCTCCATCCAACAGAGGGCTAATATCCAAAATATATAGAGGACTCTAGAAATTAGACATCATCAAACCAAATAACCCAATTAAAATGGGGTACAAAAAGGAAACAGTTGAACATAATAAAAATGGGGTACAGATCTAAACAAAGATTTCTCAACAGAGGAATTTCTAATGACTGAGAGCCACTTAAAGAAATGTTCACTACCCTTAGTCAACAGGGAAATGAAAATCAAAATGACTCTGAGATCCCATCTTATACCTGTCATGGCTAAGATCACACATTCAAGTGACAGCACATGCTGGTGAGGATGTGGAGCAAGGGGAACACTCCTTCATTGCTAGTAAAAGTGCAAACTTGTACAACCACTTTGAAAATCAATTTGGTGGTTTCTCAGAAAACTGGAAATAGTTCTACCTCAAGACCCAGCTATCCCACTCCTGGACATAAACTCAAAAGATGCTGCACCATACCACTAGGACATTTGTTCAACTATGTTCACAGCAGCTTTATTTGTAGTAGCCAGAAACTGGAAATAACCTAGATGTTCCCTCACCTGTACAATAGATTTAAAAAAAAAAAAAAGTGATCCATTTGCACAATGGAATACTATTCAGCTATTAAAAACAAGGACATCACAAAATTTGCAAACAAATGAGTGGAACTAAAAAATATCAGCCTGAGTGAAGTAACCCAGACCCAGAAAGATGCACATGATATGTATTCATTTATAAGTGGACATTAGCCATAAAGTACTGGATAACCATGCTACAATCCACAGACTCAAAGAAACTAAGTAACAAGAAAGGCTAGGGGAGGATGCTTGAATCTTACTCAGAAGGGGAAATAAAATTTAGACATTGAAGGTTGACAGAGGGAGAAAACTGGGTGGGAAAGGGAGTTAGAGGGGAGAGGTGGGAATCAGATGTGGGGAGGGCTGGTGGGAGAGGAGAGAGAGAGACAGAGAGAGAGACAGAGACACACAGAGACAGACAGAGACAGACAGAGACAGACAGAGACAGAGAGACAGGGGAAATTAGTGGGAGAGCATCTCTGGAACTAGATGGAAACATGGGATGTGGGAGGCTTCTGGGAATCTATGTGGGCGACCATAGCTGAGACTCCTAGCAGTGAGGGATCTAGAGACCAAATTGGCCATCTTTTAAAGCCAGGTGAGGCTTCCAGTGGAGGGAGGGGGACACTAACTCACTCACAAAACCTTTGACCCAAAATTTTTCCTGCCTATAAGATGTGCAGGGATGGGCTGGAGAGACGGCTCAGCAGTTAAGAGCACTGACTGCTCTTCCAGAGGCCATGAGTTCAATTCCCAACAACCACATGGTGGCTTACAACCATCTGTAACGGGATCCAACGCCCTCTTCTGGTATGTCTGAAGAAAGTGGCAGTGTACTGAGTACTCACATACATACAATAAATATATAAATCTTAAAAAAAAAAAAAAAGATGTGCAGGAATAAAAATGGAGCAGAGATTGAGGGAATGGCCAACCAATGACTAACCCAACTTGAGACTCATCCCATGAGAGAGAGCCAACTCCTTATACTATTAATAATACTCTGCTATGCTTGTAGACAGAAGTCTAGCATAACGGTCTTCTGAAAGGCTTCATCCCAGCAGGAGATGAAAGCAGATGAATAGACCCACAGTCAGACCTCAGATGGAGGTGCTGTGCAGTTGAGCATGAGAGCAGCCAAGTGAGGACCAAATAGACATCTGGTAGATTCAGGAAGGCAGTATCTGAGAGAGGGCTCTGGCCAAATTAGAAGTCACTTGTATTAAAGGGTAGCATTGCAGAAGGTCAGGGCATATAGCTAAGGAGGAGGGCAGAGAATGGGGTCAGAAAGAAAGTTATAGTCTCTAGTTTTTCCACAGCAGACCAGAGCCTCCCTTAAACTGGAAAGTGAGGTATAGCAGATGACTGCAGTGGGTTCCATGGAGTTCCCTGTTACTCCAGGTCAGGGAACATGAGATTAGAATCCTGTACCTGCTCTTTTCACCTGCCAGCAGGCACTGAGAGGAAGAAAAGTTAGTGCCTAAGAAAGGTGAATCAGAAAAGAAGGTAGACTCTGATGGTGGAGAGGCACACCTCACCAAAACCAGAAGTCACTGGCTGCTGGAATTCCCAGAATGAACCAGAGTTGAGGACTGCCGCCTGAGGTCCACATATTCCTGCACTCTGAATGGCAGGGGTTGGGTAAGCACAGAATGGACAATGGCCTTCTAATAGGAGGCCCACAGATCACATTGCAGCACTACAGCTCATTTTTCTCCTGTGACTTCCTACTTTTCATTCCTCTTACCTTTGTTTATAGTGGGACAAGCCCTCAGTTCTTTCATAATTAGGAAGCTTTTGGCATCCCAGTCATCTACTCTTGTTTTCAAAATGATTAATAATTACAGAAAAAATTAACTTTTTTCTTATGAAAGTAGCTTGGAATAACTTTTAAAATCATGTTAGTTAACATTCCTGTAAATGTGATACTATTGTGCCTTGTTTTGTTATCTTACCACTGTGAAGTCAGGGTAGAAAATACATCATTTCTTTCAGATTCCTGGAATAACTTCAAAAGCTCCGGATCCCCAGATAAATGTGCAAGAATGCGCAATTCAATCTGTGAAAAGTCTGTGAGACAGAGTTCTGGGTCAGCTTATGGTCCCCCATCATTGACTCACCCAAGCCGCTCTCAGTCTGCCTCTCTGTGGGGCTCAAGACCATCACACCTCTTCCTGTCTGCTAGACTCCCTTAGCCTTAGGAATATAGGCTCTTTCCTATGCCAGCAATTCCAAAGACCTGTCTGTGCTTCCTCTTGCAAGGTCAACAAAGCCTCCAGAATGGGCAGTGTTCATTCATTCTCTAACATTTATCACAACTTTATGAAGGGTCTCCTGTGTGCCAGGATCCCTTTGGGATATGTTAGTGACCAATATATACACAGAACCCTTCCTCCATGGAATTTACATTCTAGCAGACATTCTGAGTAAATCATTTGGTATGTCAGAAGGAGAGGAATGGGGCAAATGGATCAGGGTATAGTTTGGGAGAGTGGTGTGTATGTGGAAAGCTGGTATCATGGTGGAGTAACCAGTTCCCTTGCTTCTAGACCTTAAGAAATTTACAATGAGCAAAAACAGAAGAGAAAAAATGGAAGGGCTGTAGGGGCTTGAAGTTCAAGAGCACAGTGGCTGGCAGGGCTGCTTGAGTAGACAAGGGGAGGGTGTGGGGGAGGACAAAGAAGGAGGAAGCAGATTGAATGAGTTATGCAGAAATTATCTGGGATCAAAATACAGCAAAATGAGGGGACCCTGAAAGCCAAAGACATGTTATTACTTAAAGTGCATAAGAAATCTTTGTTGTATGAAAGTGTTTGCATCAGGATTTATTTGCATGAATGAGTTCTATATGTATCTTTGCATTATTTAGTTGGTAAATATTTGAACTGCATGAAAATGCACAAAGCAAGCTACAAGGACAGTGGCATCCCTCTACCATCTTATGCATGTACCTGCTGCCAGGAAGGTGTGGCCTTCAGAGGAAACAAACATGGTTCTTGGAGAGATGGTGGCAATCTCCTCTTCTTTACCTTGAATTGTCATTTCAAGAACATGTGCTGAGTTTCACTATCAGCTGACTTGCAGTAATTCTTCATACAGAGATATTTCAATATCATCCACAAACAAAACTCTAAATTTGTTATTTTCTTACTTTCTAGTAATCCGTTTAAAAAATAAATACCACTGAAAGATAACAAAATTTTCTATTATCAAAATTCTCTGCTCTGTCTACAATTATGATAAAGAAAGTAAAACGTCAGACACTGACACCCAAAATCACTCTAGAAAAGCACTGGAGACTACACCCCACTGACTGGAAGATCTACACAGGCTACGCAGCTATGTGGTTCCCACTGAAGACACCACAAAAGGACAGCTGCTCAAGGTGATGATGCATATTTAGAAAGGAGTGCTCTTAGCTTTGGTGGTATTACTGTGACTCCTGGGTCAATACCTACAGCGAAGCAGCAGCACCGACCTGGCCACAGCTTACTGGGAGTGGACATCCTAGTACTCTTTACCAGATGGGAATTTTCTTTTTAAGAAATGTGACCACCAGCATTACAAGTGGGATAGCTCAAAAGAAAGAGGAATTTTCATATGTTGTTATAAACATCTCCAGAAAACTTTAGGTTTTATTAAAAGCCAGTGCTATTGTGTGTGCATTTGTTTGTTCTTTATTGGGAAGTTGGTGGGGGAGGGACGGTGGGAGGGCAGATATTTCCCTGGTATAATTACCATCTATTTTAATGCATAAACTGCTAAGAGGGAGGTACTGTATCACTTCAGCTGTTTTTTTTTTTTTAATTTTTTCAATATAGGCTTAAATACTAGTCATGCAAACAGAGGAGAACTTCAGAAAAAAATAACAGGTATATTGTAAGAAAGTAATTGCAAACACTTCTGGGTTTTTTAGAAATGCTCTGGAGATTTTAACAAGATAGGAAGTAATGTGTTACCTTTAAAATTACGAGGCTTAGAAATCTGAATTGGGTGCTTGGAGATACCCTGGATATTCTATAATAAAAATAATAGTTTTAGTTGAAATATATACTCTTAATCTGTACCATTCAAGGTATTTAAAATATATAATATTTATTAAATATTTTATTAAATGTATAATGCCAATACACCATGCAAAAGTATATTATCATATAATACAACTGCCTAATATTAAAGTTTCAGTGGAGACACCACAAATGGTAATCAGCAAGTATGATAACTACCTTGACCCTGGCTGTATGAGCTTATGATACATACAGTGACCTGCCAATAACGCAAATTATTAACTTTCTTAATTGTAAAAAAAACCTGCAGCATGCTGAAGGTAGATTCCTAGGAAATCTGTCCATTATTCTTTTAAAAGTACTCCTTTTTTCATTAATTTTTTATTCACTTTACATTCTGATCACAACCCCCCTCTCTTCCCAGTTCCACCCTCCCACTCCACTTGCCCCATCCTCTCCCTTCCCTACCAGGGTACCAACCCACCCTGGCATATCAAGTTGTATCAGTACTAAGTGCATCCTCTCCCACTGAGGCAGACAAGGCAGCCCAGCTAGGGGAAAGGGATCCAAAAGCAGGCAACAGAGTCCAAGTCAGAAACAGCCCTCACTCCAATTGTTAGGGGGTCTTACATAAAGACCAATCTGCATATCTGCTATAAACCAAACCCAGTAACACAGGAAAAGGGTCATATATCATGACCAAGAAAGAATTGTCTTAGGAATGTAAGATTGGTCTAAAAATCCAAAACAATTAATACATAGTATTTGTGGAATAAAGGGCTTTAAAACACAGTTACGTTGTACAGAGCAGAAAAAGGCAATGACAAAATCCAACTTTTGTTCAGACTATGTACCAGCATATACACTGAAATATCTAACTAGGACCAGGGAATTTTTTTCCAACATAGTAACGAGCATGTAGAAAGTTTATTGACTCTCAGTAACTTCACTGTCTAAAGCTGTCTAAAATAGACCAGTGCTCCCCACCTACCATTGAGCCAACCTGTAGTTAACATACACATCTGGCAGCTCTTGGAAAACACTGTATGGCCAGAAGCAACCAGCAAATGGGGGCTCAGGTCCTAACACAGAACACAGCATAGTGTTTTACCAAAATAAAGGAAATATATGAGTTTTCTATTAGTCCTGAGAAAATAGTTAAGTTTAAGCTTATTGTGCCTATATGAATTGTAAAGGAATATTTTTGATAATCAAGGTATTTTTTTTTTGCAATATATCAAGTAACAGGATGGAAGAAAACTCACCAGATATTTAATTTACACAGCACATTTTAACCATTTCAAGAAAAATAACCTCTTTGTTTTAGAGCAAAGTTGTAAAGATAGAAGAACTATCACATGATCCCATCCAGTTTCACCCTGTGAGCATCTTGGAGTCAGCTGCAGCTAAACTGACGGGTTGTATTACCATCCTCTAATGCTGTGCTCTGTACTCATCGGTTTTTTTTAACCTAATCTCTTTTTTATGTTACTTAGTCATCATGTCTCTTTAATGTCCTCTTGGCTGTCAGTTTCTCATCATGTTTCACAATTTTGAGGAATGTTAGTTAGACAGGAAACTCCTCCCCAACAAGTTGAGATTTGTCTTGGTAGCGGGGGTGGGGGTGGAGGGTGCAGAATTATGTTCTTGGGAAGTTCATGTGAGGTGTCATCCTCATGGTGTTCTGTCAAGACACAGGTTGTCCACAGGACCTTGCTGTTGGCACCGATCTCCACACAATATTCTAGGCCTCTTTTTAGAAAGTTAAGTTTTTAATAAAATTTTATTAATCATTTTATTTGTTTACATTTTCAAATGATAACCCCCTTCCTGGTTACTCTTCCACAACCTCCACCCCAAAGTAAAGGCAATCATATTGTGTTAGTTACTTCTGTGACCTTGACCAAAAGACCTGATTTTTTAAAAACTTATTTTGGAAAAGATTTATCTTGGCTTCCAATTTCAAAGGGTTCATTGCATCATGGCATCTTGGAAAGAGCACAGTAGAAGTGAACAGTTTACAGCATGGTCAGGCAGGAAGCTGACAAAGGGGATGCCAATGCTTGATTCGTTTTTAGTCATTTCCCCTCTTTTATTCGGCCTAGGCCTCCAGACTATGACATGGTGTTATCCACACCCAGGGTGGGTCCCCACAGTTAATCTCATGATTCTTCTGGGAATAGGGCTTGTGAAGAAAGACCATGTTCTCACCACATTGCATCATCTCTCTACCAACATGAGCCATCACTGCCATAAGCTTCGGTATTTTCTACTCAGGCAGTGACTCACTATATAGCCAAGGCTGGCTTCAAATCTCCATTTCTCAGGCACCTGTATTCTGATTCATTCATTTTTCTTTTTCATTTGTAAGAGCTCTTATTTTATTCTTTGTGTCTGAGTGCTTTGCCTGCATGTATAGACCAGGGGAGGTCAGAAGAGATTTTAGATTCCTATTCACACATAGTTATGTACAGCTGTGCGGCACCATGTGGGTGCTGAGAACTGAATCTGGGTCCTCTGCAAGAACAGTACGTTCTCTTAACTACTGAGGAGATCCAGTTCCTCACTCATGTCTTTTTATGGTTTCATGACCTATTCCCTTTTACCATTGAAAAGTATTTCTCTGTATGGATGTAACATAGTTTACTAATCCATTGAAGAAAATTTTGTTTGCTTCCATGTTTTAGCAATAATTAATAAAATTGCCATCATATGTATTTATGTGCAAGATTTTATATAGATATAAATTTTCAGATAAATTTGATAATCTTTGGAGTCTGATGATTGGATAAAATAGCAGTTTGTATCAAAGTGTTAATTTGGGTTTATACACTGGCTCAGAAGTAAAGGTGTTTGTTACCAGGCCTGCCTGATAACCAGAGTTCCATCCCCTAGAACTTCTTGATAAAATGAGAGGACCAACTCCTATGTTGTCCTCTGATCTACAGAAGTATGCTATGGCACATGCACACATACACTTATAAATAAATGTAATAAAAACTACATCTTTCCTCCTTTAAATTGACTATCTCAGGTATTTTTGACACAGTGGCAGAAAACTGACAAAGGTGAAGTGAATGTTGTTCCAATTTATGAACCAATACTGACACATAATTATTAAAGTTTATACTTTACTGCCAAATGTCAGAAATGACTGCATTTTTCATTCTCAACAGCAATAAATGAGAATGTCTATTGTTCCACATCCTTACCAGTAAACTTTTTTAAACAATTAAAAATCATTTCAGCTACTAAGTGGGTTGGCCAGATGGCTCAGTAGCCAAAGCACTTGCCATATAAAGCTAATGACCCTAATCTGACTCCTGGAACCCATATAAGGGTGGAAGGAGATAAGAGATTACACAAAGTTGTCTTCTGACCTCCACACATGTGCTGTGACATGTACATATGCACATATACACATACAACACACACACACAAATAGTAAATTCTAAACATTTAAATTCAGCTACAAGTGTTGGGGAGATGGTTCAGTGGCTAGAAGGGCTTGCCATGCAACCATGACAACTGGAATTTGAATTCCTAGAATTCCTATGATTAGACCCACATAAATGCTAGGTGGGCATGGTGGCTCATCTGCAATTTCAGGCTCAGAAACCTGAGACAGGAGATCCCCACAGCAAACTAAATAGGGAGACTAACTAGCTTTATTGGTGATCTCAGTTGGAGTGAAAGATCTTGCCCCAAAGAATAAGGTAGAAGAATGAAGAAAATTTTCTGGTATCAGCCTTGGGCTTCTACATGCAAATATACATGAGCACATGCACTTGCATATGGTTACACACACACACACACATGCATGTGGTTACACACACACACACACCACATACAGTAACAGAAGTCTCTATTAATAAGGTGCAAAGTTGTTTGTTGAGGATGGTTGCAAAAGACTCCTCAGATGTTAGCAGAAGCTGCACAGAGATATTTTCCCTT
Source organism: Arvicanthis niloticus (assembly GCF_011762505.2). NCBI lineage: Eukaryota > Metazoa > Chordata > Mammalia > Rodentia > Muridae > Arvicanthis > Arvicanthis niloticus. The sequence continues at coordinate 38,838,230 of NC_047664.1, forward strand.
TATACTTGAGAGAAACTGAGCAATTGTTTTCAAGATTTGCTAGGCCCGCCGGGCAGTGGTGGCGCACGCCTTTAATCCCAGCACTTGGGAGGCAGAGGCAGGTGGATTTCTGAGTTCGAGGCCAGCCTGGTCTACAGAGTGAGTTCCAGGACAGCCAGGGCTACACAGAGAAACCCTGTCTTGAAAAACCAAAAAAAAAAAAACCAAAAAAAAAAAAACCAAAAAAAAAAAAACCAAAAAAAAAAAAAAAAAGAAAAAGAAAAAAAAAAAAAAGATTTGCTAGGCCCATGTAGGCAGTGGCAATGAGAAATGGGCAAAGAATCAGCTGGGCTCCTTCCTATAGACTTTGCCTGTTCCTTCCTAGGTCATCTGACACAGGAAGGCTGAGCAATAACTGTATAGATCAGTTTGTGTTTAGTTTTGTGTTGATTCAGCTGAATGAATACATAGATCAGCAGCACTTTAAACTCAAGTTAGGGTTTTAGGGAACAGCATACACTCAGTGTAGTTCAACCCACATCATTATTCTCTCTACTTTTGCTCCTCCTTCCCAATGTGGTATCAGCAGTAAGGTGGTAGGAGAATCCATGACTCTATGACACTAGTAGGAAGGTCTCGTGCCACCAGCTCGGGACTACCCTCATCTTGCTAGCTTTAATTATTTCTGCCGGGGTTCCATGACCTGTCTGCTTCTATAAGTAAAGAGTGTCCACAACAGGACCATAGTCTGTGAGCTCACTGCAAAAGTACCTGATGTCCCTGTCTGCCATCGTGGCCCTGTACTTAACCCTGGTGACACCACTGTGTTCTGAAACTCAGCTATGCTTTCCTTTTAGAGCCAGCCTTGAACTGTACCAGCCACAGCACCTTTCCAGGGTGCAGACAGAAGTGGGAAGATGTAAGAGCCTTCATTTTCTTCACTAGAGGCATACATGACCCAGGAGCTTACTGCTCTGGTGGATACTGTGCAGAAGAACAACTGCAGATCTTACTTACAAAACATGCACTATGTGTTAACTCGATGCTATAAATTGCTTCCTCTAAGGGATTAGAAAACAGTGCTCTAAGCCCCATAGATATCACCACAGTTAGGGCTGTATTCTCTCCTCTACCTTTTCCTCTCACTGGATTCTAACCCACACAGGCAGGGTTATATGACCTTTTCAGAGCTCTCCTTCCCCCTGTCACCTATCTCAACTCTGATCTCCACTGTCTCTTCCCTCTCAGAACCTCTCCCAAATCCAAAGGAGCTGCTATGACCCCTTCTCAACAAGTAGGAGCTGCAGATTCCAGTGTGTCCTTATGATAAATTGACAAATGCAAGGCTGAGTCTGGGCACTGCAGGAAAGCTTCTGAAATTCAACATAGAAATACAGAGTAAAACACTGTTAGGTCTTTGGAGCATGATGTTCTCATTCTCTCTGTGTCTCTGTCTCTGTCTCTGTGTCTGTGCCTGTGCCTGTCTCTCTCTCTCTCTCTCTCTCTCTCTCTCTCTCTCTCTCTCTCTCCCTCGTTCTAATTGAGAGCCAGAGCTGAGCAGGACTCCTTTATTCTCAAGTGTACCTCCTCACTCTGTGGAGAGACAGAAGCTCAGCCCCAATGGCTGGCAGCCTCTCAATAGCAAAAGGGGCAGGAATGAATACATATCAGATGGTATTTCAAAACCATCTTTGTGCTATGAAGTATTTTGTTCAGTTAAAGCTGCTTCTGTTTTCAGGAAAGTGGCATAAATGTATTTCCCTTCTTTCTGTCATTAGGTACAACTAAAACCCTGGGCACTAGGCATCCAGGGAATACAAAGAACTCTGAAAGCTGGGCAGGAGAGCAGGATGGTCAGGGACTACAAAGTCCATAGAATCACACAGAACTGAAGTCCACAATTTTTCTCAGTCTAACATGTCTCAAACTGGGTGCTAAAGAAGCCAATATCCACAGACAAAAACCAAACCAACCAACCAACCAAACAAAAAAGACATCTAACAAAAGACCACTGTTACCTGTAGCCTTACAAGACAGAATTTTTTCCTGTCAAACACCAAAGAAAAGATTTGTGGGGGCTGGAGAGATGGCTCAGAGGATAAGAGCACTGACTGCTCTTCCAGAGGTCCTGAGTTCAATTCCCAGCAACCACATGGTGGCTCACAACCATCTGTAATGGAATCTGATGTCCTCCTCTGGTGTGTCTGAAGACAGCTACAGTGCATATACATAAAAAAATAAATCTTTTATAAAAAAAAAAAGATTTGTGACTGAGTTTAGCTTGGATTCTCCTATCTAGACACTTAGCCAAATTCTTTGTAGTTTTCCATCCACTTACCCCTCACCCAGCCTAGCTGTCCCTGTTTGTATCCAGAGTTGAGTTCAGCCTGTCTTATTGCAATAATCTTAGACATAGTCTTCCTGGATGGCTTAACTCTGCTTGTTTCATTTTTTTCTGTGACAAAATATAATAGAGGAAACTGTGTAGAATGCAGCTATAGCAGCACTAAGAGGGAAGTTTACAGCACAAAAAAGAAAGTTTTCAGTAACAATCTAAGCTCAAGAAACTAGAAAGAAAGAAAAATAAACCCAAGTTAAACAGAAGAGTAGAAATAATAGGGAACGGACATCAACCAATTGAAAATGGGGGTGGAGGAGATCAATGAAGAAAGTACTTGATTATTTGAAAATATCATTGAAATCAATAAAACTCTCATTAGACTGACAAAGAAAAAGAAAAACGTCAATATTGATGGCTCATTGCTACACAGGAAATGCAGAGGATGCTGTTAGCAACATGTGTGTGAATTTCACAGACTGGGGAAAAACACACTATAAAATGGGTAAAATGAAAATCCCTATTAAAGTCCAGATCTGGTGGTGCTTACCCTTAATCCCAGCACTCAGGAGCAGAGGTGGGTAGATCTCTATAAATTCAAGGCCATCCTGGTTTATATAGTGACTTCCAGAGTAGCCAGAACTGCATAGTCAGATTAAAACAAACAAACAAAAAACCCCAATTTGTAGCAAGGATATTGTTCCTAAGCCAAGGTTGTTTCATCAGGAGTTTACCAAATATTCAGAGTTAGAGTTTTACACAGTGTTGTCCAGAAATATAAGAGAAAGAATACTTCCGAATTCATTTTATAACACTAGTATTACCATAATACTAAAATTAGACACAGATTAATATTTTTATGAATATATACACAAAATCCTTTAGAATATCAACATATAGATCTCAGACATATATTTAAAAAACACTTGATTCAACAATTGCTGTCATAGGCACTTATTTCAGAGAGATGAAGATGTAAACTAACATAAAAACCTGTATATTGATGGTTATAGCAGATTTATTTGTAATAGCTGAAAACTGAAAAGAATCCAGATGTCCCTCAGATGAAAACTGTCACATTCAGGTTTTCGAGTAGTGATTTAATTGCCCATAGGAACATAATATCTTTTGTCAAAACATCAAGTATTTTAACTATGTTGTTTTGAATAAAATAATTATTTCCTTAAAATTATAAAAGGGTCTTCTATAAAATATATATTCACTGTCAAAAAGATTCTTAGGACTTTTACCTAGAATTCATTCAATGTGTTATCGGACTCCTGCCATGTGTAAGCCACAGTGAAAAATGCTAGCTCTTCCTGCATTTAACCTCTAAATAACTAACACTGATGTAATACATAAGCTGCTGTAAAAAGCTTCCTTAATGATGAGAATTGGTTCTAAGAGCTAATATACTAAATATTCTTCCTTACCATGATTCATCAGCAAAATCTAGCACCTTTATTTAAGATCCAAGTTCCCTGGGCTGGAGAGATGGCTCAGCTGTTAAGAGCACTGACTGACTGCTCTTCCAGAGATCCTGAGTTTAATTCCCAACATCCACATGGTGGCTCACAACCATCTGTAATGGGATCTGATGCCCTCGTCTGGTGTGTCTGAAGACAGCAACAGTATACTCACATACATAAAATAAATAATAATAATAATACCCCCAAGTTTCCAATACTATCTTTTCTTTTAGTGACATTTGCAACATCTGACTGACATCAAGCCCACTTCTGGGGCTAAAATGCTGGGTGTGAAGGTGAAACTAGGGGAAGGGTGAGAGTGCTGAATCAGGGATGCATGAAGGAGGCACAGGGATAACGTCTCTAATGAGACTGTATCAGGTCCAGCGTCAGAAGAGACCAAGACACCAAGAGGACAGAACAGAGCCTAGAATCAGACCATGCATACCAGCACTCCTGTATGAAAATGGATTACAGAATGAGTTGTCATGACAGGAATGTTATAACAAGCAGTTATCCAAATGAAAAATGATCATATCTCTGCCTTACACTTGTAGGTTTTAGTGGGATTAAAGATACATTGCAAAATATAGAATTTGAGCATCTTTGTAACTGCCATGTAAGTAAAGATTCCTTAAATGGTACAGCAAGTCAGATATTGTGGTATTTACTTGCAGTCCCAGCTGCATGGGAGGATGAGGGAGGAGGATCACTTGAGCTTATGTCTGTCTCAAAATAGAAAAAACAAACAAGAATGTGTAAGCTATAAAAACTATAACTTGATGTTGAAAAAAATCAAAGACTACACAACATGAAACCAACTGCAGACTAAAGATATACCTGTAAGCAAAGAAAATACCTATAACACATGAAGAACTTTCATAAATTAACAAAAATGAGACAAACCTCTAAAATGAAATTAGGTGAAAGACTAATTGGGCAAACAATTGAAAAGCAATACTGAAAGAAAACAGCACTCATCAAGAGAATAAGTACTATCCACTACTATTCATATAAAATTTAGAATAACAAACAAAACAAATGCCTCACCTACTATGTGGTGTTACATTATGATGAAAATACATTCCAAGAGAGTGTAACTTGTACTGCACTTCACAGTCAAAGTTAATAACACAACCTGGAGTCACTTAGGATTTAAAACTGACATCTTACTATATACTCAGCCTGTTCTTTTAACCCACCTCTAAGAGACTGATATAAAAATCTTACTTGCCTTGGATTTTCCATGTAATCAATTCTTACCTAAGCTAATGTATAGCTGACATCTTAAGTTATATTCTTCCATGCTACTGAACTATGACTAATACACAAGTTTATATAATACACACACACACACTGTAAGTTCTGTTCTTCTGGAGAACTCTGACACTCTGACCTCATTAAGACATGTTGAAAATAGCAAATATGATGAAAACAACCTTATAAAACAAATATCCACCATAAATGCTGGAAGCAACATGAATTTAGATTGATAAGTTCATTTGAAGTTGTTTGTTATGGAGGTCAGTTGAATCAGTTGGCATTAATAATGTTTCATTCTTTGTAAAACTTTATTAAAGATTTCTAGCAAGCCAGCGGTGGTGCAGCAGCTAAGGTAGCCGCCTGCTGAGGGTGAGCCCGTGCCCTCTGCTCTCTCTCTCTCTCTCACTCTCTCTCTCTCCCGGTTCGAATCCCGATTTCCCCATGTGATTCTGCCCGAGTTTAATGGGGGGAAAAAAAAGATTTCTGTAAAGCATCCTTATTCCTTCTCCATGTAATACTTTATGTGCTATTCAATAAATACAGAACAAAGGCCTTTGTGAGGGATACACACAGACACAGGGACAAACAAGACAGGCATGGATTCAGACTCATACAGAAGACAGATTACAGACAGGCCAGTAGCAATGTGCTACAGAGAGATGACAGAAGACACGGGAGAGAAGTAGAGATTCAAATCTGGGCTTGCTCTTGGGAAAAGTACTTCAAGAGAAAGTGATCTCATTTATTTTCCTTAATGTGACGCTCACGTATTTTGGATACTCTGAAGTTATTACTAATGTAGTTGAGTAGACACTACTATTTAGAGACATATAACTGGGACAATAATCACTGCATTTGGGATAGAAAAGGACATTGACTTAGAAAAAAATATCTAAGAAAAGATAAACAGAATTTCAGTGCCACCAGGTGACATTTAAGTTCTTAAACTGAATGAGTGACATGCTTAACTAAGTGACTTTTTAACTTAGCAGTCTTTGTTCCTCATGTATAGAAAAAAGGAGCACCGATGAGCTGGGATGGAGACATAAAACAAGGCTTGCTGAGGCAGGTCTTCTGTGTGGAGCTCAGAATCACTGACTGGGAAAGAAAACTACTTGGAAGATATATTCAGGGATTCAGGGGCAGAAAAGGAACAGAGGTAAAAGAAGCAGTGGCTGGAATGCAAAGGCACCGTAGGTCCTATCGGTTGATTCAATAACGACCTAGGCAGGTATTAAACAGCTGTACAAACATGCCAGTAAGACACTTAAGACAGTCATAGAAGTAACAATCACTAGGAAAGAAAAAGTACTCATAAAAAAGCAAAAGTAAAAATCCAATTAATAGTAACTGGGATGTTAACATTTCTAATTATTCAGCTGTAACCTTAAAAAAAGAACAGAAGAAAACCAAGAACTCAGAACACTAAAGAAAAAACACAATGTGAAAGGTCAGAATTTTTTAATTTTGTGACATTGATAAATTCTGAGCCAACATCACGAGTAGTACTGCAGTGAAATAAGGGCACTGACAAAAACTGGCCCTGATAATGTAGAAATACTAGACAGGACATCTAAGCCATGTGTGATAAGAGGTATTGGATGGAATAATGTGGCTCCTGGCAAGCACAAAGAGAGCAAAGGTCCCCTGCTCCTCCCATGAGAAGGCCTCTGTAGAAAAAATAGTGGTTCTGAACAGGACTTAAAAAGGGACCAAAAGGTCTAAGCCCCAAGGCCTGATTTGGGAGAAAAGAACTTAGAAGAAAACTAAAGACCTTATGTCTCCTGTTTCAGGTGAGGAAGAGACATAGCCATGTTTTTTACCACTCTGAAATCCTAGTGATGACCCCATGTCAGGCAACAAAGACAAGTAACACATTCCATAGAGAAGTAGGCTGAAAAGGTTTCTATTCACATGTAATTTATGACCTAACTAGATAAAACAAGTATTCAGGCTTCTAGAAATGCAGTGCCATAAGCACCATGACCAGGGAGAAGAACTGAAGGACAAAAGACTGATTCTGACAGAGGGAAGGGTGCTTAACAAGCCATTTCAATGCAGAACACAGGCAAGTTTAGACAAATTAAAATGTACTAGATGGGAGCTTTTATTCCATTTGGGATATATACAATTGAAAGAAAATCTATTCCCATAATGAAAAAGTCAGATAATTCAAAAATCATCACTTTTGAGCCCACCACCCAGCTAAATACTCAGCAGAGAGCTGATCCTTGCATGCATATGAAGAAATTATCACCTGCAGTCAGCCATTCAAAGGACTAGAGAACAAAGTTCAGGTCACAAAGGGCCAGTAATTGTGCCTGTTACTAGCAGGTATTTGTGAAAAGCTCAGAATTCATAGACATTTAGAAGAATATTTTTAAAAAGCTTTTCCTCACTTTTTCGCAGCCAACTTCCAGTTAACTCGCCAAAATGACAAACACAAAGGGAAAGAGGAGACGCACTCGGTATATGTTCTCTAGGCCTTTTAGGAAACATGGAGTTGTTCCTTTGGCCACATACATGCGAATCTACAAGAAGGGTGACATTGTAGACATCAAGGGAATGGGTACTGTTCAAAAAGGAATGCCCCACAAGTGTCACCCAGCATGCCATGGGCATCGTTGTAAACAAGCAAGTTAAGGGCAAGATTCTGGCCAAGAGGATCAGTGTGCGGACTGAGCACATTAAGCACTAGAAGAGCAGAGACAGCTTCCTGAAGCGGGGAAGGAGAATGATCAGAAGAAGAAGGAAGCCAAAGAGAAGGGCACCTGGGTTCAGCGGCACCACCCAGAGAAGCACACTTTGTGAGGAGAAACGGGAAAGAGCCTGGGCTGCTGGAGCCATTCCATACAAATTCATGGCCTAGTGTACACAAGAGAAATAAAGGACCCGACTGTAGAGTTTTTCCAAAAAAAAAAAAAAACTTTTCCTCAAGGATGAAGAGTAATCAACTATAGTTGGAACACTTCTTTTGATCTTCCAGACAACTCATGAAAACAAAATCAGAAAAAGATAAACTATTTACACTCATCCTGGGGTGGAGTGAGAGGTAACTATAAAGATCTATTACCCATCCATGTCTATTGAGTTTCTTAGGGTTTCTATTGATGTGACAAAACCCCATGACCCTGTGCAGCTATCTGAGGCCATGTTTATGTCCATGATACACTCTTTTGTCAGAAACCATGAGGAATTCCATCATCTATGCTGCTGCTGACTATAAAGGGCAAGGAAACTACTTTCGCAGTGGCATGGATGACTGTAAACTCATGGTTAAGAAAGAAGGGCACAAAAAAAATTACCCCTAGGGTAGCAGATGCAGGATCCACAATTCAACCCACAGGACCCACACCCACATGCAGACCACAACCCAACAACCTATAGCAGAATAGTAAGATGGGACATCCAGGAAGAGATAGGAACTCTGGGAAGAAGTCAGGCACTAGAAGATTCACACTGAGACTCAGAGGAAATTAGATGTATAAAACTGAGGAGAAGTAAGCAGCCATGTGGCAGAAGTCAGCTTAGTATAACTGACTTAGTATATTATTAGTATATATTATTATATATTAGTATATAGCTATACTAATATATAATATAATTATATATTAGCATATAATTAGTGTATATTCAGATGGAATAACTGAGTCATGAGTTAGTTGGGAATAAGCCTAGCTTAAGTCCAAAAGCTATTAATAAATAAAAATAAATCTCCATGTCATTATTAAGAGTTGGGGCAGGGCCGGGCGGTGGTGGCACATGCCTTTAATCCCAGCACTTGGGAGGCAGAGGCAGGCCAATTTCTGAGTTCGAGGCCAGCCTGGTCTACAAAGTGAGTTCCAGGATAGCCAAAGCTATACAGAGAAACCATGTCTCAAAACAAAACAAAACAAAACAAAAAAACCAAAAACAAAACAAAAAAAAGAGCTGGGGCAGGCACAGAAAGGCCGATAACAGTGCTATGGCAGTAAATACCTACTGAGAGATGGGGGGAATCATTCTTCAGGGGTGTAGCTACAGCTAAGTTCCCCATGGTCCAGTTGCTAACCCTGTACTCATACATGTTAGCAACCCTAATTAAAATCAGTGGGTTAGCGAAAGGAGAAGGAGAAAGATATAAACATATGGAAGCAGGAAGTGGCTATGTTGGGAGGAAACAGAATTCCAGAGGGAGTCTGAGGGGGGTATTAAAAGGAAATAATAGCCGGGCAGTGGTGGCACAGGCCTTTAATCCCAGCACTTGGGAGGCAGAGGCAGGCCGATTTCTGAGTTAGAGGCCAGTCTGGACTACATAGTGAGTTCCAGGACAGCCAGGGCTACACAGAGAAACCCTGTCTTGAAAACACACACACACACAAAAAAAAAAAACAAAAACAAAAAACAAAAGGAAAATAGGAAGTGAGAATGATTAAAATACATCATATATGGTTTTTTTTTGTTGTTGTTGTTGTTTTGTTTTTTTGTTTTTCGAGACAGGGTTTCTCTGTGTAGCCCTGGCTGTCCTGGAACTCACTCTGTAGACCAGGCTGGCCTCGAACTCAAATCCGCCTGCCTCTGCCTCCCAAGTGCTGGGATTAAAGGCCTGTGCCACCACCGCCTGGCAAATACATCATATATGGTATGAATTGCCTAACAATAGATGGTAGAGCTATTGTAGAAGTTGTGCAGATCAGGGAGTGCAGCTTCACTGGTAGGTCAGTAGAGAGCAATGTGCTCACTCTCACACCCTCTCCACCCCACCCCCACTCTCTCTCCCTCCCTCCTCCCTTCCTCTGTCTCAGGATGAACTATAGAACTGATTGATAGTGGGAAGTGGAGAGAATGGGACTCTTCATCCACTGTTGGTAAGAATGTCAAGTGGCAATGCTACCACTTAAGAAGTGAAGCACAACCATGTGGCTCAGGCTTTTAATCCCAGTGCTCAGGAGGCAGAGGCAAGAGAATTGCTGTGAGTTAGAGTTCAGCCCTTAAACCATCTAAGATGTGGTAATTACTGTCTCTCAAAAGAGAGAGAAAAAGAGAGAGAGGGAGAGAGAGAGAGAGAGAGAGAGAGAAAGAGAGAAGAAAAAGGAAAGCAGCACATACATACCTAGTATGTGACCCAACTAATATTATATTATTATACATATGTTTTAGATATGTGCATAAAGAACATGCACAAATGTACACATTTACATTCCAAACAGGAAACAATCCCAAATAGATTGATAAGGGAATTCATAAACAAACTGTGGTGCACAGACTGAATAGAATACTGCTCAGCAATAAAAAAGAGCAAAATATCAGAACACAAATCAGCACACAGGAATCTGAATATAGTAAGTCTGCCAAAGAAGTCAGGAAAAAAAAAGTAAATACTATGTGACTCCATCAACATGAGCTTCCTGGAAATATAAGCAATCTATAGTGACAAAATTGGGACAAACAAGTTGAGGGGAGACATTATTAAGGGTGACAAAGATATTCCAGGTGATAGCTATGGCTACTATTTTGATTGTGGGGACAGTTTCATGGTTGAATGTATACAGTAGACTCAGACAGAAGCTTCAGATTATTAAAGCCTCAGGTTTCTGGTTAGAAGACCAAGAAAATAGACTGCCAAAAACATAGAAACAACAAGAGAAATCACAAAAAGACAGCAGCTCAAAAAAAAAAAAAAAAAAAAATCACACTGGATCAGCTGTACCTGGCTAGGCTCATCCAATCCTGCTCAGTTAATTCCTAGAGTGACCACTGGGTGGCTGTCATGTAAAACTATCTAAATGGTGCCTCAAAGATTAAAAGCAGGATACAGTGGCACCACAGCCATCAGAACTCAAAACCTAAACCTAACAAGGCCACTGGAACTAAAACAAAAGCATCACTATTTTAGTGGATTTTCAAAATAAGACTCAAACTTTCAAAATGTCTAGTAAATAACCTCAAATTCCTTGGCACAAAAAAGTAGGAAAATCTCAAGTCACATGTGAGAAAAAAACCCAAAGATGTAGCACCAGGAGGACACAAATATTTGTCTTTTCTCTCTCCCTCTCCCTCTATCTCTCCATCTCTCCATGGCCCCATGCATGGCTCTGGCTATACTGGAACTCACTCTGTAGACCAGATTGGCTTCAAACTCACAGAGATCTGCCTGCCTCTGCCTCCTTGTGCTGGGATTAAAGGTGTGTGCCACCAGGCCTGGCAGTATTTTCTAATAACACTTTTAAGCAGCTACTGTAAAAAAAAATGTGCCAATGTGATTATGTTACATACAATGATGAAATTTCAGCATAATCAATTAAAAATCAAAGTTTTATAACTTTGAATAAACGATAACCTATTATTACTTCATTGAAATGTCAAAATATGAAAAAAGATGCAGGGGAATCAAAAGACAAAACACTTTACACTTTCTGTCACTAGAAGCAGAGTAACACAAAAATGGGTAGAAATGACTTCAGCTGGTGCCACAGACTTTCTCTTGGGAGGGGTATATGTGAAAAAAACAAATTTCTGAAAATATTGCAGTTACAACTGATTTTTTAAAAATGTTAATCAGTGACTGCAGAGTTAGCTCAGCAGTTAAGAACAGTTGTTGACTGGCAAAGATCAACAAAATAAATGAGGACATGGAGGGGAAGGGAACCTCTGTACACTGTTGGTGGGATTGCAAATTGGTCCAGCCTCTGGAAATTAATGTGGAGAACCTCAAGAAGCTAAAATTAATCTGTCAGGGCTACACAGAGAAACCCTGTCTCGAAAAACCAAAAAATAAAAAATAAAATTAATCTGTCATATGACTCAGCTATACTAACTCCAGGCATATACCCAAAGGACTCAACGTCCTCCTCCACAGACACTTGCTCAGCAATGTTCACTGTTGCTCTAGTCACAGTAACTAGGAAATAGATACAATTTAAATGCAGTCCAGGGATAAAGAGACAATAAAATGTGATACATATACATCAGGGAAGATTATTCAGCTGTAAAGAAAGTTGAAATCACGAATTTTGCAGTTCTGGATAGAACTAGTAAAGATCATACGGAGTGAGGAAACTGAGACACAAAGGACAAATGTCAGATTTCCCTACCTGTGATTTCCAGCTCTCTGACTTCAGATGTGAGGGAATAAACTGAAGTAAGTGCAGAAATCAGGAAAGTCAAAGGAGGACATGGTAAGGGGAGCAGTAGAAAGGGAGAACAATAGGGTCAAGTGATTGAAGGGGAAAGTGGAAAACAGAGCTATACTTAAGGAAGGAGATAAATACAAAAGGAAGGAGAAGGGTAAAACAACAGTAAGAATGTTTGATACTATCTGTCTACCTAAAACTACATATAATAATACATAAGTCTGGGTATGCTCATACATATATAATTTAAATGAAAATTTCCCATCTGGGCTGACAATGCTTCCCCAAAGAGACACACACAATCTAACTAAAATTCCACCACTACCCATGAGAAGGCACAGACTAAATACTGTTGCCTTTAATTGATTCCTAGAGATGGAAGATAAGTTGCTATTGCTGAAGATACATTACACACGTACATTAAACATGTAACTCAGAGAGGACCTGAGATGGATCTTGGAGGAGAACCTATCACTGCCACTTTACAAAACCAGCACAATCCCTATCTATGTTCTAAACATGTATCCTTATACCCATAGATAAGCATAGTCCTCCCTGCTCATCAAAGAAACTTCTCTTTGCAACTGAGACTATTACAGAAAACCATAACTGGTCAAAATGCAAAGAATAAGATATTGTGTGGTACCCAGTTCCAACTGTTACATCTGTAACACAATTCCTGCACCTAAAGTTCACAGATCATTTCAGAAGATGGGACAAAAGAGGCAGAGGAACAGGAAGTTTGTTGTGAGATCATGTCCCCTAGAAAAGTCAGAAAAACTCCATCTATGAAGTCTTATCAACATGGATGCCTACATAGAACTGAAACAACATCAGTAGACATATTAACAGGGGGAATTTACATAGGGTTCCTCTGCTAGATAAAGGACAGGCAACTAAGGAATGCTGAGAGCAGGAGAAACAGACTTCCTCAGGAAAGAGCACACCAACTGGTTATACTATACCAAGTAACAATATACAGACTGAGCTTACAGATTTAGAAAAAGTATGTAACAATAATGAAAGAAAAGAGGCTGTGAACTTGAGAGGGAGCAAGAGCAGCCATATAGAAGGTGCATGGGAAAGAGAAAAGGGAAGTAGGAGAAATGATATTATAATTTCAAAAAATAAAAAAAAATTCATAATGCCAGGCATGGTGGCCCACACCTTTAACCCTAACACTCTAGAGGCAGGGGCAGATGAACCTGAGTTTGAAGCCAGCTTTAATGAGTTCCAGGATAGCCAGCGCTATTTAGTGAGACCCTGTCTCTTAAAAAAAAAAATCATTTTTTAAAAAAGTCTCAAGTTTGCTGCTCAGCACCCACATGGTAGCACACAAACTGTCTGTAACTCTAATTCTAGGGTATCCAATGTGTTCTGCAAGCACTAAGCACACAAGTGGTACACAACACACATAAAATAATACAGTAAGTAAATCTAAAACTATAGTGGGATATCTTCCTACTGGGCTATATGAGAGGTGCGTGGAGTGAGGAGTTGGGAGGAGAAGGAAGAGGAGGAGCTAGGAGGAAGGGGAGGACCAGAGGAGAGAGTGGAAGATGGCAGTGGATGTGCGAGTGTCTCTAGCAGTCTAAGGTAGTTGAATAATTTAGGTTAGGTATTGGGTAACACCTCTAATTATGTGGGCATCTTGTTAATTGAGCATTACCAAATATATAAAGCCATTGGATAATCTTTAAGCATTACAGTCTCATTTATACTGGGTGCCGCGTGGATGGCAGGATGGTCTGGGCTCAGTCAAGCATTGTGGAGACAGCGTGGGTGATTGGCAGAGCCATCTCTCACACTGGTGTCTTGTGGGTGGCAGAGCTGGTGCTTCTGGCCCGCCTGAGCCAGTGGCCTGAGCCCGAGCAGCAGCATGTTCCCACCACTGCTCATGGCCTCAAGCCTTGCCTAGTCGGGGAAAGTGGTGGGCCCTTAAGAACAAGCCACATTAGGTGCCACCATTATTAACTTTTAACCATAACATAAAACCATTTATCAAGGGTCAGCAGTAGGCACTCTTCTAGCATGTGCAAAGTTCATCAATTGCATTGTGTTCAGTTTAAGGAAAACTAATTCAAACTCTAATCATCTTATGGTAATATAATAATATCTGGTTAAATAATGTACAGCTGAATTCAAATTTTATGTGTAAAAATTATGAAAAATACTAATATTATGGGAAATCAGAAGCAAACATTCAATTAGTCTTGGAGAGAGAAAAACCTGTCAGAAGATTTGAAGACATAACTAATCAGGAACTACAAGCTTGGGAAAGAACCATGGATGGTGGGGAGCACTACCATTCACCATGGACAGTGGAGAGCACCACCATTCACCATGGACAGTGGGGAGCACTACCATTCACCATGGACAGTGGAGAGCAACACCATTCACCATGGACAGTGGGGAGCACTACCATTCACCATGGACAGTAGAGAGCACCACCATTCACCATGGACAGTGGAGAGCACCACCATTCACCATGGACAGTGGGGAGCACTACCATTCACCATGGACAGTGGAGAGCACCACCATTCACCATGGACAGTGGAGAGCACCACCATTCACCATGGACAGTGGAGAGCACCACCATTCACCATGGACAGTGGAGAGCAACACCATTCACCATGGACAGTGGGGAGCACTACCATTCACCATGGACAGTGGGAAGCACTACCATTCACCATGAACAGTGGGGAGTACTACCATTCCCCATGGACAGTGAAGAGCACCACCATTCACCATGGACGGTGGGGAGCATCACCATTCATGAGTCATGGCAGAAATAGGGGCTAAACAGAGTCAGGAGATAATCTGATAAAACTATAAAAGAAAAATCCAAATATCCTCTGACAGGACACATGCTCAGAATGCTTTTTGTAGTAGGGCCTAAGCTCATGAAGCTCAGAGAGAGGCATATGCTCATGATTCCCTCTCATGGGTATCTGCACAATCCAAGACTAACATAGTCCCAATCTGTTACAAGCAGATGCTGATAGAGAAAAGCAAGAAACAGAGAAAGAACTTTCCAGAGATACCCATAGAGGGCCTGAACCTATAGTAGGGTACCCAGGTGGGCCTGTACCACAAAAAAGCTCTAAAAGGGAGACATCCTCATGATCAGCTCCTACAGCAAATGTGAGAAGCCTGAGAGACAACTGACCTGAGAATTTATAGTCCCAGATCAGGTCCCTGAACCTAAGAGAACATTCACATAATGCCAGCTTCTTTCTCCTTCTTGCATAATCACCTGAGTTAGGTACACTTCTGAGGGTTTTTTGTCCCCTTAATTAAATCATATGAAGTGGGAAGGCCTCAAACTCAGAAATCCATGTAGTATTAATCTTGGACTTTAAGTTTCTTTAAAAAACACAGAAATATTGAATATATATGTTTTTGCTTTAATCGCAAGTGTGGGGCTGCTTCAGATTGTCCACAGCAGTTGACTATGACTTGCCTAATGCTCTGGCAGAGGCTTGATCTTGCCAACTGCAGATAGTTTCTGCAATGCTGTAACGTTTGGAATCCTGGGGACTTTTCAGAGGATATATAAATGCTAGGGCCTCAAAAGGCAGGATGGGTTGTTGGTTATTTGCTATTGGTTGAAGTTTGTTAAATAGTTGTGTGCAAAGAAGAAAAAAGAAGAAATTAGATATCCTGACAGCAAAGATCAAACTTGCCCCAAGGAAACTGACATCCCTAATCAACAGAAAGTAGATTAACAATTACATCACCCTCCTTCCTTTCTATCCTTTCTTCTACCTAGTGTTAAAAGGTTGAAAGGAAGCTGGGCAGTGGTGGTGCATGCCTTTAATCCAAGCACTTGGGGGGCAGAGGCAGGCAGATTTCTGAGTTTGAGGCCAGCTTGGTCTACATAGTAAGTTCCAGGACAGACAGACAGGGCTACACAGAGAAACCCTGTCTCGAAAAACAAACAAACAAACAAACAAACAAACAAACAAATGGGTTGAAAGGGTAGGAGAAAAAGGGTGGAAAAGGGTGGAGAAAAGAACCCATGAAGTAGCAAAAGACAAGCCACAGATCTCCTTACCTCTGCCTCCTGAGTGCTGGGATTAGGGTGGGCACCATCCCATCCAGCTGGGAAGACCCATTTTGAGGTGGCTAGCTTTAATCTAGCCCACACCTTTTGGGACATAGAAGAAGGAAGTTTGCTCTTTGCCTGCTTGCACTCACTCTTCTTGGTAAGTCCATTCCTTAACTGACATTAGAAGCTATTCTGAAGACTAGTGGAGACATCCAATCTCCTAAACTCAAAACTACTGGATTCTTAGGCTCTCTGTTAGTGGACAATTATTATTGGACTAGCTGGTCTATAGCCTGTAAACCACTGTAATAAACCACATTTCTATATCTATATATAGATTCATTTTATCAGTTCTGTTCTTCTAGAGCACTGGTTCTCAACTGTGAATGGTGACACCTTTGGGTCACCTATCATAAGGGTCACTTAAGACCATCAGAAAACACAGATATTTATTATTCATAACAGTAGCAAAAGTTATGAAATAGCAAAGAAAATAATTTTATGGTTAAGGTCACCACAACATGAAGAACTGTATTAAGGGGTCACAGAATTAGGAAGATTGAGAATCACTGCTCTAGAGAACACTGATATACCTGGTAAAATCCTAACTACTAATTAGGAACTTATGGGAAGAACAAAGAGGGAAAAATGACTTATATTTTCTTATTCTTTAAAATTTCACATTATTTTATGTCAAATATTTCTAACTATATACATTATTTAGCTTATATTTTAGTTATTCATATACATAATTCATGTATTTAAATCTCAGGGGACTCAGATT
This sequence comes from Arvicanthis niloticus, assembly GCF_011762505.2. NCBI lineage: Eukaryota > Metazoa > Chordata > Mammalia > Rodentia > Muridae > Arvicanthis > Arvicanthis niloticus. The sequence goes on from NC_047664.1 coordinate 38,855,226, forward strand.
AATGTATCATAGCAAGAGATGTTAAAAATAAAAAATGAGGCCAGGTGGTGGTGGTGCACGTGTCTTTAATCTCTGCACTTGGGAAGCAGAAGCAGGTAGATCTCTGAGTTTGAGATTAGCCTGTTTTACAAAGTGAGTTCCATGACAGCCATGGCTGTACAGAGAAACCCTGAAAGAGAAAAAAGAAAGAAACATAAGACAGAAGTGCATTGCTTTTGATAAAGCATATTCCATGATGGGTAAGGAAGGCATTCTTATCAGAACAACCTAAGACAGGCTCAGTCTTGTTAATAAAATAAAAAAGGGGGAGAGGCAGAGAACCTTTGGTGCTGCTTGGCAAGAATCTGACATGGGCCAAGGACAAGGAAATGGGCTGCTTGGCAGGAATATGACATTGGCCAAGGACAAGGAACTGGGCTTCAGGCAGGAATCTGACATTAAGCTAGAACAAAAAAGTAATTTCAGATAGGAATCTAAATCTTAGGCTAGAACAAAGAAGTAATCTCAAGCAGGAAATCTAAATATTAGGCTAGAACAAAAAAGTAATTTCAGACAGGAATCTAAATTTTAGGCTAGAACAAGTAGGCTTCAGACATGAAAATGACCTTGGGCTAGGACAGCTAAGTAGGCTCAGATACTTTGGTCATCCTGATAAGCCTTTAGAAACAGTGATCACAGGAGTGTCCATGTAATTGGGTTTAATGCCTTGCTTGTTTTTTGACTCTTTGTGTTTATTGTATTGCTTGTTCGTTGACTATTTGCATCTATTGTATTGCTAGACCCTCAACCTAGAGCTGACTTTAATACATGCATGTAATTAAAATGGTATAAAAGCATAAAGGAGGAAGGGGGATGGAATAGAAGGTTCTAGGGAGGGGAAATGGGGAAAGGAAATGGCATCTGTGTTGTAAATAAATAAATATCTAATAAAAAAATTTTTTTAAAAAAAGAAGTACTTCTTACACCTGTGATTGTATAACAAGATGCTTGGGAGCTTTGTAAGCTGTAGACTCTGAAAAGTTTGATTCTGCTTTGTAAAAAACTGGACAATAAACAGAATGTTTATAATAAAAAAGAGCAAGAAAAAAGAAACATAAAAAACTAAAAAAAATAAAAATGAAGAAAAATAGTATTTTTGAATATATATGTTTAGTGGAATGTATGAAAAGACAGGTGACTCTCCAACTTGAATAAAGGTGGTGGTTGTTATTTTTCATTTCTTTTCTGTACTTGAAGAACTTCTCTATGAGAAATTAATAAATATATGTGTATATTCATGCTTGTATGAGTGTGCATGTGAAGACCAGAAACCAACCTTGAGTGGCATGCCTCAGGATTCCTCAGGAACTATCTACTTTGTTTTTTGAAATGGGGTCTCTTATTGGTCCCAAACTCACTAAATAGGCTAAGCAGCTGCCCATCAAGCCCAAGGGATCTTTCTGTCCTCATCTCTCCAACACTGGAATTACAAGCATACACTACTACATCCAGCATTTTTATCTGTGTGTTAGGTGATTGAACTCAGACCTTCATGCTTGTGCTGCAAGTATATTATCTAGTTCAACAAGTCTCTATCACATCAAAAATATAAAACCATTTAGAAAGCTATCTGGCTGGGAGTGGTGCATACCTGTGACTCTTGCACTCAGGTGGCTGTACCTAGCTACAAAGCAAGACCTTATCTTTAAAAATTACTATAAATTTAAAAATTTATAGTAAAAAGTGTTACTATAAATGCAATGGCATTTATAACTTTCCATTAAAAACAGTCATTAGAGTCAGGTGGTGGTGGTATACACCTTTAGTTCTAACACTTGGGAGGTAGAGGCAGGCAGATCTCTCTGTGAGTTTGAGGCCAGCCTGGTCTACACAGCAAGTTTGAGGCCAGCCAGGGCTACACAGAGAAACCCTATCTCAAAAACAAAACCACCCCCCCCCCCAAAAAAAACAAAAAAAAACCTGTGGGGAGCCGACAGAAAGCAGATATCATCCTTGCAGCCATCTTGAGCTGTATACCCTGACAACAGACTTGATTACAATAGCCTACAACAGCTGAGCACACTCTGATAACATCTTGGTTTAGATACCCATGATCTTTCCTTGGGTGTGTGAGACTTAAAGGTGTCTGACTTAACGACGTGACTTAGAGATCAGATTTAGAGACAAGACCTAAGGGCATGACTTTAAGGTGTGACCTAAAGGCGTGGCTTAGAAGTGAGACATATAAAAGGCGAGAGGCAGACAGAAGAAATTATTATTAAGTATTAGGCACTTGGAAGGGAGCTTGGAAAGAAGCTTGGAACTTGGAGGCACTAGGGACTAGGAACTAGGGACTAGGAACTCAAGACTTGGGACTTGGACTAGGAAGAGAAACTGAAGAATAAACGGGATTGAATCACACTCTGTCTGGTCTCCATTCTTAATGTCAGTTCTCACTCTCTCTTTTGCTGAATTCCGACCCTCAGACTGGAGCAGCTTGGGGCAGTACGAGCCAGGCTTTTGGTAGTGCAGGTTACAACATTGACAGAGCAGTCTGAGACATTTTGACCCCCAAATGTGGGGTAGTGCAGTTCGCAACATTTTTGGCCCCCAAGTGTGGGGCAACTCAGGCCACAACAAAAAACTCCACACTAATCGTTAGTAATTACGAGATGGAGATGGTTTTCATAGATAGCACTTTGGTTGGGGTCACTGTCCCAAGACAAATCCCTCTGCCCTCCTCACCAAAGTGTCTGAGTTTCTGGGTAGAAACAGCCATTCTTGTTCTCAGAGCACATAGTTGATGCCGAAGTATCAGAGAAATAAACACATAGTGTAAAACACAATTAGTGCCGTAAGATTCTCTTCTGGGAACAGAATATGCGATGCAAACGTACAGTAGGCATGGAAATGGGCAAGTAACTTACAGGATGCTTGGCTGAAAGTCTTCCTGTCACAGTTCCAGTCTGATTCCATGTAGAAGAGATGGAGTCCTTGATCAATTAAGAAGAATCAGTTTAAACCTATGCAATATGGTATGAGAAAGAACACACAGACCCTTTACCTATAACCCTCCCTGTTCCTCTTGAAAGTTACAAAACAGCCTTGGGATCAGGGACAGTTGAAGGATGTTTCCCTCTAACCCAAATAGAAGCAGCAATAGGACAAGTAGATCCATGCTAGTTATTATCTCTATATGTGGGTTGGGGGTGGTGGTATAGAGACAGCATAAACTCAAGTGAGATTATGACACATGTTCTGTTGCTTGTTGTGCAGTCTTATAAGTCACAGACACCTCTGACTGTTCCCATGTGCAAATTAAAGTATTGTCTACCTGTGATAGATATTATTGGTTGCCCACTTGACTATATCTGCAATTGACCAAAACCCAATTGTCTGGGTACACCTGTGAGGGATTTGTTTTTTCTTAATTAAATGATTCTAAGTGGAAAAACCTCCTTTTAATCTCAGTCTTTTGTGGTGAGAAGTTCTACTTTTAATCTTGGCCACACCTTCTAGTGGCAGCCTATATAAAGGACACAAAAGGAGGAAACTTACTCTCTTTGCCTGTTTACACTCACTAGCAAGTCCATTTCATCACTGGCATTACAGCCTACTTCTTTAGATTCTATCATATATTTTAGACCAACTGAGACACCCAACCTTATGGACTGAAAACTATTGGATCCTTGGACTTTTTGTTGTTAGATAGCCATTGTTGGACTAGCTGGGTCACAGCCCATAAGTCATCCTCATAATACAACCCATGTATGTGTGTGTGTGTGTGTGTGTGTGTGTGTGTGTGTTTGTGTGTATGTAAGTAAGTATGTGTGTATGTATGTATGTTCATCCTATCAGTTCTGTTCCTCTAGAGAACTCTAACATATTACCTCACATGGCTCCAGAAAGATATGACAGTAAATGTGAAAGCAGGTCAGCTGCTGAACTGCCTCATATGGAGGATCTGATGGCATAAAAACAACCCGAACAGAGCTGGAGAGATGGCTCAGCTATTAAAAGCTAGGCTCACAACCAACATCAACTTGTACTGTGTAGAGACTTAATAATACAACCACAGTCCATAGTTCCAAGAACAAATTCCTCCTTTACTGTAAAAGTGGTATGTGTATCTAAATTCAAAATAAACCTTCTTACTAATCCCAATTTCTTTTTTGTTAAGCCTTAGTTACCTTTTTCATATAAGCTAGTAATCCATCTATAAAAGTTGACTTGATCTTGTGAACCTACATCATAAAGACAAGAATAGTTACATTCTTAAACTTGTTTAAGCATTCAAAGAGACCAACTTCATAGCAGCAGTTCACATAGGGATGGGCATGTGGTATAGAATTCACCTAGGACAACCTCAAGTGGTGCCAAGATTGAATAACACAGATTAACAAAGAAAGATACCAGTTTGTCATTCTGCAGTATTTCTAGGCTATAGAGATACTAAAAAAATTGCTTTGTAACTTTAATTTTTTAATCTTATTTTTAATGATAGTTCTTAAATGCTTTAATCTTCCTTGTAGCCCACCACCCACCAGAGGTAGTGGCAAAGAAAGGATATGGGGAAAGTGGACCTGTTTAGAAAGGTTCTTTGGAGCAACTCCCATCTGTTTGTCTGGAATTCAGCAGTTCAGTTCACAGGTCAGCAGTAGCAGCTGGATTCACTCACAAACACCTCACAGATATACCAGAAGTCCAATTCAGTAGAGTCAGGACAGCAAACACAAATCAGCAGTGATGGTACAGCAGGAGGGACCAGCAGGAACACCAGAAGTTCTCCATTGTGCCTCTCTCAATGAATCCAAGATTAACAAAGAGTGGAGACCAACAAGCGTTGCACAGCTAGCTCTGTAAGCAAGCTTAGCTCAGCCTCTGTCACTGTCCATCGAGTCCTATTTATATCCCTCCACTTGTCCTCTATGGGTCTTGCCTCAGCATAAATCTGACTTGGCAAAACTCCATGTGCGTCTATCTCAGCTGACATCACTCTGCTAATCAGCCCATGTCCTCATAAGTGGCAAAAAAGTCTGGGCACACCGTTAGAACTTTTTTGTTTTATTTCTTTCTAAGGAGTCCCAGCAAAAAAGCCTGGGCACACCACCAAGAAGCTTTTAGGTGCATTTCTTTCTAGGGAGTTCCAACAAATAGAGCTCAACTATACAATGTAAGGTGGACCAATACAACATGTGTGTTGTTAATGAAGAATCTGTGGCAGAAATTTCCTGCCCAATGTATTTGCAGCAAGAGCCTTGTCATTGGATCAGAAAGAGGGAGGCAGAGCTAGAAGTGGGGAGGAGAGAGGAAGGAGAGAGAGGAGGGAAGAAGGAGAGGGAGGCAAAATGTCCACAGACGTGTGTCTCTAGCAGGCTCTGGTAGTTACTCATATCAAAAGGTTAGATAATTGGGATAACAATTCTAATTGTGTGGGCACCTTGTGTATTGAGTATTTGTTAATATATAAATCCATTGGTTAACTTTAAGCATCTAGAGTTTTGATTTACTGGGTTACTAAAAGGTGGGTCTGCCAACAACCAGGTGGTTATGGCTGTGAAGGAACTAGCAGGTCTAGGGACAAGCGAACCTGGAAGCACAGCGACTGGTTACTACCAGGGCAAGTTAGAGAAAGCAGCCCAGTGGAACCAGCTTGGGAGCTCCAGTCCTGCTGGAGAGCTTGCTGAGACAAATGGGCTTAGAACAGGAACATGGTGGCCAGACCAGGAGCTAGCTGGCACTCCATTTTTCAAATACCTCTCGTTACAGAATCCATCCCATGTCCTTTCATGTGTTTGCTTTAGCAGAACTTCCTTTCACCTGTGCTTCAGCTAAACGTTCCTTCACCAGTCTGCCTTAGTCTTTACCTGTCTCTACTTCAGGAAAACTCTTCTTCACGTGTTTACCCTAACAAAACACCATCCAGCACAACTGAATTTCCAAAGAACCCTTAAGTTTCCACTTCACTGCACAGATTCTCAAATACTCACTATCCCCAGCAGTGGGCCCTTCCTAGTTCTTTCCCCATCATTATATCACTTTGGGAAGATACTAGTTTGGTACCAATGTGTTTCTGTAGGCTCAGTAAACAAGAGCACTGTTGTTTGGTTTGTAAATGTGGTTAACGGATAACAGAGAACATGACTTAAAGATCAGGTATATGAACAGAGAAAATGTGATTTAACTAAAAGAGGAAAGGAGACATGACAGTAAGCCCTCAGTAAATATACTGTCTTGGAGCCTGGGAACTAGGGGAATGGCAAGACTGATGTGAGAAATGGTAGACTTCTCATTCTCACTTGAAGAGACTGGGTACAGGCCATCAATCTTCTTCCCCATATGATTCCTTGGGCTCCCAGTGTTGGGCAGAGTAGACTTGGACTTGAGTAAGATGACATCCAGGGATGAAGAAGTGGGGCTGACAAGGGCACAGTAAATAATAGCACTGTTGTTCGGTTTGTAATTGTGGTTAATGGATTACAGAAAACATGAAATAAAGGACAAGTGTGTGTCAGGACAGAAAAGACAAGATAAAGTTGGTTGAGAACATTTTATCTGCTTATGGTGTTTTGAATAGACAGGTTGGATAGTTCTCCATCACAAACCATTTACACACAGAGAGAGAGAGAGAGAGAGAGAGAGAGAGAGAGAGAGAGAGACAGAGAGAGACAGAGAGAGAGAGACAGAGAGACAGAGAGACAGAGAGACAGAGAGAGAATGAGAATCAACTTACCTGTCTATATTCTAAAATTAACTTGGGTAATGGGTGAAGGTCTTGTAGAGAATTTAACTAGGAGTGAAAAATATGTATTACCAATATAATTTCTTCATTTCAACATTCCAAATGCTTACTTTCAATTGGAGGGTATGCTAGTAATAAATGATGTAATTTAACATATTTTCCAAATGAAGATTCATAACAAAGTATCTTAATCCCATATCAAATATCTTAATCCCAACCCTTTATAAAATCATGTTGACATCTACCCAGGAGCTAAAATTACTTCATATGAGCTGAAAATCAGAGTCTCCTTCAGACCTTAAATTACCAAAATCTAAATCTCACATAAAGGAATAAATCATGTGCCCCCAAAATAAAATCCATGCTACGGCAGCACCTAGCATTTCACTGGGTCAAACCTCAGGAAGCTGGCATAAGCTCTGAAATCCTAAATCCACAGTATTGAACACACAATATCTACTGATCCTAATCTGTTAATATGAAGTTCGAAAAGAGGAAAAAGCAGCCAGTATTAGTATAGCTCAAGGTCAGGACCTACTAGGAAACTGGGATATTTATTCCTTGCCATGAGAGCAGATACATGGTGTTGTCACAGGAAGTAGGTATATGTGCCTGTGAGTGCCCAACATTACTAAAGATGGTCTAACAGGATAGACTGCAAAGATCAGTCATATCTGACATCATCTTTGACCTTCTTCCAACCTCACTCACAGCAAGGCCTATGGTGTTTCTCCCTACAAAATATGTCAAAGTCTGCCTTTTCCCTCCCATCCTCGCCTCATCACCTTTGTCCTGTCACTTACTTTCTCTCCTGGCCTTATAGGCAAATACACTCATATGCCTAGACACACAAATATGTGCACACATAAATACATACATAGTCACTCTCTCACACATGCACATACACACACACACACACACACACACACACAAACTTACAAGCACAAAATTGCACCAAATAATCCTTTTCTAGAAGTAAAGCCATCCAGATGTTCCTGGAGGGCAGCTACCTATTCATCTCCTGGTATACAGTCAGGAGCATAACTTTGAGTGAGAGCACCTTGTCAACAGGGTCTGCTGCCAGCATGGAAGGTAGCTTGTGTGTACACATGGACATATCAGAAAGACAAAGAAGCTAGATTCTTACCATGGCTTCTGATGTGGACAGCTGGTTCTGCAGCCCAGTTCTGGGAAGATGCTTCCTCTGACTCAACAGGTGCAGCTTCAACTTGCCAAAGAGGATCTTCAGCAAAAGCAATCCATGTGTGTAAAAAAGATCCAGATTTAAAAATAAATGAACATAACCATCACAGCTATAGCCACTACTCTGAAGATACACACCTGAATAGATAGTATAATAGGCTTAGCGCCTCATTTATAAAGACTTTGACTTGATGACCTCATAGTGTTCATCACTGTGAGTACATGAATACCTTATATTATTTTTAGACAGTATTATACATTCAGAATAGACTATCTTTTAAATTCTTGAGTAAGACACTTAGCTTTTGAAAGGATAAAACATTACCAAACAGGTATAGTGGTCCATGGCTGTAATCTCAGTCCTTTGGAAGGTGAGACAGGAAGACTGTCATGGGTTAAAGTGAACAGACAGCCATGCACTACATAGGGAGTTCTATGCAAGTCTGGGCTACAGAATGAGACACTGTCTCAAAAAACAAATGAAACTGAGCCTTACCTCACGAAGTTGATTATTACTCATTATAAGAAACTGTTCTCCTGCAACAAAATGGGCTTCTTGCTCCAATTCCTTGAGGCGAGCCTGAAAAATTGATATGATGAATGATGAAAATGATGAAAAACATCATTCATAGACGTTACGATTTAAAATAATTTAATTTTCTCATCAGGCAACTCTCAACAAAAGCCTTTAATGGAATAAAAAGTCATCTATAACTTACCATAATGAGCATTTAAAAGCATACATATTGACCTGTGGTGGAATTTTCAGGTCCATAAATTATTTTTCCCTAAACCTAGATAAAACTTGAAGCAGCACAAAATAAAAGTACAGCAAAGTGAGAGCATCACTATTAGAACTAGGAAAAGGATCCATTATTATGAGAAATAAGGCAGAAAAATAAAAGGTATGGGTTACAGGCTTAACCCCACAATAGATCAAGATGTCCTCTAAATCAGTAAGAGGAAATATAGAAGACTTAGATGAAGGGCTAGCTGTGGTAAAAGGCACAAGCCTGATAACTTTAGTTGCATCCCTGGGACTCACATGGTGAAAGGAAAACTGAATCCCCAAAGACCTCTACACACACACACACACACACACACACACACACACACACACACACACACACACACACACTAAAAACATTTTAGAGACTTGAGCAGATTGCTTTCAAAGATTAATAGCCAATGATGATAAAAAAAATTTACTTCATCAGTAGTAAGGAAAACAAATCAAACTCATGCATGGTTTATGATAGTTTCAACCTGTAGACAACCAGATGCCTCTTGCCTAGGATAAACATGGCAGAGCATAGTAGCACTGAGCAAAATACAGTGATAGCATCAAGACTAAGATGCTGACAATTGAGAGGCTGTATACAAACTATTGATTTATTCACAGTTCAACAATAAGCCAAACCATATTGTTTAGATACTGAAATAAAGAACATATGAAGAATAACAAGAAAGAAATGCCTTCTAAGACAGGATGGTAGCTACTTTGGGTTGCGGAATATACTTCTGCCAGGAAAAGCACATAAAGCCCTAGTCATACCATGCTTTAACCTGGGTGATGGATACCAGAATTATCTTTTGGGTAATTTAGATGGAATTAAAAAATATTTTTCATACATCTTTATGTACCTTTCCATATTTTCATTCTTTAGGAAATCTACCAATTCCTTGAATGAACTATAGGGAGCAAATGTCCTTACAAGAAAAATAACATAACTTAGTCTAGGCCTTGATGGCCCAATAAAGAACTGCCCCCACAAACATACTAGGTCAATGCCTGCCCTCTCCACATGAGTGCATGTCAGTCACTATTATATTGCTGTAAAGAGCATGACCAAGGCAACACTTATAAAAGAAAGTGTTTAATGTGATTTTTCAAGACAGGATTTCTCTGTGTTGTCCTAACTGTCCTAGAACTCACTCTGTAAAACCAGGCTAGCCTCAAACTCAGAACTTCGCCTGCCTCTGCCTCCAGAGTTCTGAAACTAAGGGCTGTGCCATCATCACCTGACTGAGAGTTCTACTCTTGATCCACAGGCCAAACAAAGAGAGGATGGGGGAGGGAAAGGGAGCTGAAGAGAGCAGGGGTCACTGTAGCGGGGAGACTGAGACAGAAACAGGCAGACACTGGGCTTGGTATGGGCTTTTGAAACCTCAAAGCCTACCCCTAGAGACACAATTCCTCCAACAAGGCCACACCTCCAAATTCTTCTAATCATTTAAAATAGTGCTACTCTCTAGTGACTAAGCATTTGACTATATAAGCCTACAGGGGCCATTCTTACTCAAACAATAATGTTCCAGTCCCTGGCCCTCATAGGCTTGTAGCCATAACATAATGCAAAAATGCATTCAGACCAATTTCGAAAGTCCCTATAGTCTATATATAAGCATATATATATAAGCTTATACATATAAGCTTATATATATAAGCACACATATATATATAAGCTTATATATAGTCATATATAAGCATAGGTGAGGAGATACTGGACCAGAGCAATACTGAAAACCAGCAGGGCAAATTCCAAACTCTGCATCTCCATGTCTGACGTCAAAGTATTCTTTAGAGCTCCAACTCTTTTTAGCTTTGTTTACCACAACCCAGTTCTCCCTCTTGGACTGGTTCCACATCCAGTGATATCCCACAACTCAGCCATCTCCAACATCTTGGTATCTCCAACACAATCCAGGGTTCACCCTCATAGCTTCAAGAAATGGCCTCTCTGAGCCTCCATGAATTGACACCCCTGACACATGGCTAGCCTCAGAGGCTTTCCTTAGCCGTGGAGAGAGATTCCACAACCCCTTCTTGTATCCTTGACTCTAAAGCCAGAAACACATGGCTATGGCCAAAACTGCCAAGTTCTGCTGCTTGCTGGGTCTGGAACTTGGCCTCCATGTTCAATTACATTTGCATCAGCTTTCTATTGTTGATGGTTTTCTTTATGGCTTAAGCATTTCTTTAATTCTATATATTCTATAATTCTATAAATTCTATAATTCTATAAATTGGAAGTTTAGTTGGGTAGGGTCCTATCCTTGAGGTCACCACTCCCTTTATTTCATTTAGCATAAGGCTTTTCTTTAAGCTTTTGTTTGTTTGTTTGTTTGTTTGTTGAAGATATGATTTCTCTGTCTTCTCCTGGCTGTTCTGGAACCTGCTCAGTAGATCAGCCTAGTCTCAAATTCAGTGATCTGCCTGTTTCTGCCTCCCATGTGCTGGGATTAAAAGGTGTGCACCACCGCCACCTGGCTTCTTTAAGACTTTTAAACTCCTTGAGCACAGGACCTGGCTCCAACATCACCTTTCCTGGTATTTTTTTTTCTCCTCAGATTGTATATTTTATATTTGTCTTTGTCTAGCTTGCTCCTTTTCAGTACAGATCTACATAAGAGTGATTACTAACAACCACAGGATATAGTATCAATACTAGCCTATCTTGAAATCTTTTCTGCTAATATCACTAATCCAAAATTCTTCAATTTAGCGTCAGACAGATTTTTAGGACAAGGGCAAAAGCAGCCACATTCTTTGCCAAATTATCATGGGAGTGACTTCTAGGCTACTTGCTAATATTCTTCTCTCTGAAGCCTCTTGAGCTCAGCCATTTTAATTTACATTGCTCTTACCATTACTGTACCCTATGTTCCTACTAGAATGACCCATTAAACTCTGCTTAAAGTATTCAATCACTTTTCTCATCCAAAGTCCCAAAGTCTTCCATATTCCTCCAAACAAACAGCATGGTCAGGTCTGTCACAGAAATACCCCAGTCCCTGGTACCAACTTCTGTCTTAGTCACTGTTCAATTTCTGTGAAGAGACACTAACCAAGACAACTCTTACCAAAAAAAGCATTTAATTGGAGGTTTGCTTACAATTTCAGAGGTTAGTCCATTATTATCACAGTGACATGTAGGTAGACATGGTGCTGGAGAAGTAGCTGAGAGTTCTATATCCTGATCCACAGGCCAAGAGAGACATTGGGATTAGCATGGGCTCTTGAAACTTCAAAGCCTATCCTCAGTGACACACCTCCCCCAACAAGGCCACACCTCTAATCCTTCTAATTCTTTCAAATAATGCCACTTCCTGGTAACTAAGCATTGGATTATGTAAGCCTATTGGAGCTATTTTTATTCAAACTATTCAGTGCAGTAGATGTCAGTCCAGTATTAACACTTCAACGTACTGTCTTCGCTGGACCAACAGTGAAGGGAAGAAAATCAGAATCTACTGAGAGTAGAATCTACTGACAGGTATAGACTCTGAAATGATAGCTTACCCCAAGGAGTGCTGATGTCCTCTCCATTTCTTCTTTGTCAACTGGAATCTTATGATTTTCCATCGCTATGAGTCAGAGTCAAAAGCAGATCATATTTTCATTGCATTAATCAATCCTTTTCAGAAGACTAAAGAGCCCCACTCTTCGATGACCTAATGATAACAATGCTCATTTACTCAGGTCCCACTGTAAGTCAATCTCTGTTCTATGAGGAAACAGGAGCATCAAAAGAATTGGACTGCTGGAGATACAGTCTGGTAACAGAACACTTGCCCAATACAAGCCAGGTCCTGAGCTCAGTTCCCAGATATGAAGGATGTGGGACTATACTGGTCCCAGTCTGGCTCTTTGCATACTTTGGACAGAGAATCACTCCTGGCCCTGCAACAGGACCTGGTCAGAGGCAGATGGGCAAAAATCTTAGAGATGCTTAAAGGTAGGATCTTAAGTACTAGAGGAGAAAAGTACAGAACTGTAGGATTAGCCTAAAGTTAAGATAACACAGGCAGGTAAAGTCAATGAGACCTCCTTCTAGTTAGACAGAACAGGGAGGATCTTCATGGCTGAATGTCAGGTCTTCAAGTCCTTCAAGACCAGGAAATGATGCAGCCCAAAACCCTCTTGTTGCAGAAGAGAAAACCATGTGCTAGCAACTTCTTTGGATGAACTATAGTACCCACTCTATTATAGGGTAGAGAGAAAATTCATTCCTGAACAATTTAAAGATCTCCAAAAGGATGACTATACTTTGCTTTTATGGTAACTCACCTGCCAAAATTGGTATCAATGGAAGCTCCAAAGTACAAAATAGCTGCCATAAGCCATAAGCCTGTTTTATAGGAGGGGATAATATAAATATGGATTTGAATTATTATCTGCATTTTGTTTAAAAGCAACTTGACTTTGTTGTGTTGTGATTAAAGCTACCTGTGTCTGGAGTGGCTTCTCTTCCTATCTTCATTCTTTTTGATAAAACTCTCATTTCCATCATAGAGACTATTTCCTTACTATCTGATTATCTGGTAGACATAATATTCCAAAATTTCACAGGGCCTTTGCTTTCTCACTTTCAGGAGTGTTTGTGTGATTTGAGTATTTCATTTTAACTACAGAATGGCTTGCTGAATTCCAATCATTTTACCTAGTCTTCACCAATCTTGCATTATTGGCTGTTCAGACTAGTCAGGAGTGTTAGAATCTTTTATGTTAGGCCACCTGTTTTAAGAGCATGAAACCCTTGCTCTTTTACTCATATCACCTTCCATGTTGTTTGTTTATTTATAGGCCCCTAATTATACACAGGGTGTTATGTAGCCCAGTTTGGCCTCAAACTCTCCATAGATGAGCCTGCCCTTGAACTTCTTCTTACTCTCACTTTCTAAGTGCTGGGATTACAGGCATGTCCATCACACCAGATTTCTTATGATGTTTACTGTAGTATTTTCTGCTGTTGCCTAAGAGTTCTGGGCCTCATCGTCTAGATCCCCTCAATTTCTTTGTCTGTCCCTGCACTCCAGGGTAGACTGACCCTCTCTAGGACATGTTAAATGAGCTCGTCCTCAAGCCTTAGACAGTTTCCCTGTTTGGGCAGTTCTTAAGGGCAGGAAAGGAGAGAAGCAACTAGACTTAGAGCCAGGAATAGAAAAGCCTCCAGCTATAGTCTGTCCTAGGAATCTTCTATCTTTCCAGTCCCCTTCACCTTTGCCTCGGGACATAGTATTTCCTTCAGTTTTCCTCAGTTGTGTCTCCACTGGTTACAACCTCCCAATAAGAATCTAACTGAAGCAAGTAGGGTCCATTCTTTTGCTAACTAAAATAAACTCTTGGCATCAGAAACACTCCAGTTAAATGTGTGGCTTTGAAACAATTGTTTTCAATATACAGAACATATTTTAAAACTGCAGAAATTATCATTTTAGTCCTTTCTTTTCTAATGAGGCACAGGTTAACTTGACCTTAGGACAAACATACCATTTCATGTTCAAAACACTAAGTGTGAGTGTGGGTAACAAATAAAAACACAGGTCTTATACAGCTAGAAATTACAGTATTAAAAAATGACTTGCCTTCAACTTAGAACAAAGATCCATTGTAAGGTCGTAGAGTATCTTCAGTTTCACATATACATTCTGACTCTTTAAAATGAATACATTAAAATTAGATTAACTTAGCAGAAATTCTCATCACAGTCTGGAAACTGATTTCACTTACAAAAGTGTTTGTAGTGACATGGGAAGATGCTCCTGATGGCTTTTGTGCCAATCACCATAGACAAGGTCCCTACAGAAAAGTACCTCCATTGTGCAAGACAGGCTGTCCACAGGGAGACACTTCCCCAGCCCAGTATTTTTTTCATTGTACAGATAGAGAAATTGAGCTCCTAATGCCTGTCGTGATGAATAAATAATTGGAGAAGCCAGAAACAGAGATTTTCAGATCCCATAGCATCTCAATTCTTTTCTACCACATAGCAACCACTTGATGGGCACTAACTTATCCATTAACAACCTAGGACAGGTAAATATAAAACCCCTAAGAAGCCACAAACAAAGACTATGTTCAAAGAACAGAGAGGAAAGATGGAACAAGAGGCAGCCCCTCAACACACAATCTGAGCTCTTCCTAACAGGGATCTTCACAACAGTCTATTCAGCATCCCACTCTGCCAAATAGAAACTCCTAATGTATGTAAAAAGTATGTGGCTGCTAGCTGGACTTATGCTAGCATGGTTCTTCAGTCTTCATGAACTTGGCTCTCTCTTGAACAACTCAGGAGATATGAAGCAGAGGACCACATCTCTGCTGCCACCTAGAACAATCACACATAGCTTCCTGCAGTTCTTTCAACTTGAAAGTAATCACAAGTTTCCACTTTGAACCATCCCAAGACAAGCCAGTTCCTTAGGATGGTACAGCCCCTTGAGAGCCCTGCATGTGTCTGGATCCTAGAGTCCCCTTTCTTCTTACCAAAGTGCCCTTTCTAGGAAGCTTTTCATTCCTTCTATCTGAGCTCCCTTTCATTCTGAGAAACTCAAATCACCTCTTCAGAGAGGCATATAAGCAGATCCGATAAACTAAAAGCCCAATGTCTATCTCTCACTCTCATGTACTGAAAGGCTCTCCCATGGCCCCATCTAGCCAACAACCATGATAAAAACTGCACTTAAAGCTTTTTCTTATCTTCATGAGGCAAGGACAAGGGACCTCAGGAATAGAGAGTGAAAGCTCTAGATTGGGCTTAACAGCATCACTAAGCATCTGTGCCAGCCTGCATCAGAAGAACATACCCTCTAGAGCTGATTTTCATTCCATGCAGCCATCTTATCCCTCAATAATATGTGGGAACAATAATAATAATAAAATAGGCTTACAGTCATAAATCCAAACTGACCCATCAAATACACCTTGCCTAGATGAGGAGCAGTGGCATGTGAACATCTAGTATCCCCATATGTGAACTGGGACTGGTAATACCAAGGTGGACAATTTCTTGCAGTCATACTTCAGATTGTTTGGGGAACCTTTGCCATACTGAGTAGGATTATAATCACCTGTGAGGGAAGAGGGATGCTTTTCAAGTGCTAAACTGGAATCTTGGTTCCTACATGGCCACTGCCTAGGCTGCCAGGACCAGATTCCCATTCTTGTTAGAACTTCTCTGATTCTGGAATCCATTTCACGACCTTCTGATATACCTCTTTTTAAGTTCAAGGATATAGTGTTTCTAGTAGTCTATCCACCTATGGGACACAGACCCTCTCTCTACACATGGTAGTTGTGAGGATGAAGGGCAGGGTATGCAGGCTCTCACATCCACTGCTGTATCGTCTGAATGTTCATCCGTAGTGTCCCACCATGTGGCTGAGTAGGGAGTCATGGCTGTGACTGTACTGCTCCCTAAAATACCTCCTTCAGGAGAGGTAGCATTTGAACACCAGGGCTATCCACAGCCCAAGAGGGCTTGGGAAAACTCATCTTGTCTTCTCTACCTAGATGGAGTTGGCTGTCCCCAAAAGACAGCCAACAAGAGCATGACACTAGTGCTAAAGCTTTACAAAAGAACAGTCCTCTGCTGGCAGAGGAGGTGCTACTGACACTAGAGAACCCATAGAAGCACTACACTGTAATGAGACATGCCTGGAAATCTTTCATCTTTATTCATTGGCCTCTACCAGAAACACCTCAGCAAAAGAGAATTTGGATAGAACAAATGAGATGAAAATTGGGTGCTGGCTATATTCTTGTTACTATTAGATTATTTATAAAGTAGGAAAAGTCAGGGTTGTATTAAGGTAAACAGAACCTCATCTTAAATATCTTACCACAATATTTCTTGAGGTATCACCGAATGTACTGCGTGGTTTGACTAGGGTGGACTTTTCTAGGTATTTGGCTACTAAATCTTCAAATGAAGGTGCAGTGTCACTGGGATCTATGAGCCATGCAGCAACTCTGGGATCTAGTCCTACAAAACCAGCAGCTGCAGAGGAAAAGGTCACTTAGCATTCATTCAAGTCACAAGCAATTGTTGTTTCTCATCTTTACAAAATAGAGAGTTTTCCAAATATGAAACACAAATGGCTGAGAAACATTTAAAGAAATGTGCAACATCCTTAGCCATTAGGGAAATGTAAGTTAAAACGACTCTGAGATTCTATCTTACCCCAGCAGAATGACCAACATCAATAAAAACAATTGACAATGCTGACAAGAATTCTGACAAACAAGAACATTTATTCATTGCTGTGGGAGTAAAAATTCAGCCAGTGTGGAAATCAGTGTGGAGGTTCCTCAGGAAGTTGGGAATAGATCTACCTCAAGATCCAAAAATACCACTCTTGGGCATCTACCCAAAGGACTCTACATCTTACTATAAAGACACTAGCTCAATTATGTTTACTGCTGCAATATTCATAATTGCCAGAAACTGGAAACAGCCAAGATGTCCATGAACTGATAAACAGATAATGAAAATATGGTACATTTACACAATTGCATATCATTCAGTTGTTTAAAAAAACAGCAAAAAGTTGAAATCTATAGATAAATGAATGGAGCTAGAGAAAATAAAATCCCAAGTGATTAAGCCAGACCCAAAATAGACAAATACTACGTGTGTTTCCTCTTATATGTGGATGCTAAGCTTTTAAGCTTTTGACATGTGTACTAAAATTTAAACAACCACAGACATTAGGTACATAGTAAGGGGCCTGTGCAATGGAGAGGATCTCCCAAGAAAGGAGAAATAGAATATAGTATTGTGGGGAGAAGAGGGGGAACTAGACTAGAAGGATTTGATGGGCCAGAGGATGGAAGATCCAAGTAAAGTAGGGACTATGAAGGAACACCTAACATTAAAGGCATTTGAAAGGTCATATGGAAACCCACTATTGTAGAAGCTTCCTAATATAAACATACAGAATGAATCTAAACACAATCACCATATAATGGGGAGACAATGTACCAACTAGATATCTTATGCCACCAAGTAAAATTTCCAGTTCCAGCGAAGAGTTATATATTTTTAAGTTGTTGGCCAAAGGGGTCCCATAGTATCCGCCCAAACAGAGACTATTATCAAGGTCATGGTTGTTTTCCATAGTGAGGTGGTAAAGCCTATTGTTGCAAACAACATATATTTATGTTACTGAACATGGAGAAGTCTAGCTGGTGCCAAATTAGAAGTTTAACCTCTATTGTGGTCATGGTACTGGAAGGTACTCTGCACTCTACCAAGTGTTAAAGACAATCACTAATATCACTCAGCTATAAACCCTGTTACCTACAACAGTAACCTGCCTACAAGATATTCTGACACAATAGTGGCTTGTAAGGTGAGCACTTTGACCACTGAGCTGTCATCCCAGTTCCTTTTCTTCATTTATAGAACTAGACTAGTTCTATAGAGAGAATCATTTCATCATTTGTCTCAGTAGACTTGAGATGGAAACTCCTGTATGGAAATTTAGGTTTTTTTCTTTACTTCAAAATAATGAATTGCTCCACAGAGTCAGCAAAACTTGATATAAAATACTTTCAAACATGGTTATGGTGAGCATGTTGGTTGGTTTTACTACTTATTTATATTAAGTATTGGTAATATTTAAATAATATATACTTACGAAAGTACCTTTAGATTGGATTTATGTCCCATTCCATGAAATGGAACCCATACCTGGCAATGCTAAGGTGCCAGTAACCTGAAACTAGATAGGCTATGAGTCCTGTGGAAAACCTATTGTTTTGTTAAAAGAACATGGCAATAAAATGATTCCTAATAACATACTGATAAACCTATAGATCAGAGCCTCATTCAACCCTAATCAGAGAAGCTTCTAGATGCAGTAGACGGGAATGAATAGAGGGACCCACAACTAGACAATGTGCAAAGAGTGAGAAACTTTGGAGTATTCAGTCCTGAATGGGCCATCTTCATCAAAAACTATTCCCTTAAGGCTCAGGAACCCTTGAGTTAGAGAAAGGAAAAATGTTTTGAGAATCAGAGATGAGGAATGATTCCAAGGAAACAGTGTGTTACAGATACAATGGACTGATACACACATGAACTCACAGAGACTGTGGCATTATGCACAAGGCCTGTATAAATTTAAGCCAGACAGTGTCCCACCACTGAGAAGGGGAAGTGGACAAGGATCCCGTCCCATAATCAAGAAACTGTGATTGGTATCTGTTGGCAAAGTTTTCTACAATGCAGTGTCACTGGTTATATCAACCACACTCTAGGGCAAGCCTCAGAGGCAGGAGTACTTTTGTTTTGTTCTGGTTTTTGTCGACTTTTTGCTTCATTTTGTTTTAGAATTTTTTTATCTTATAGGTTTCTTTGTTTCTTTGTTTTGAGTTTCATTTTGTGTTTTGTGGAAGTATTTTTAGGAGAGAGAGAGAAAGAACATAGAGCTGGGTGAGTAAGGAGGTGGGAAGATTGGGAGGAGTTGGGGAAGAGAAACATAATCAAAATAGACCACATAAAAAATTAAATAAGAAACAAAACAAAAATGATTAATTTTCCAATGAATAATATTTTGCTATCCTCTCAAATTACAGAGTTAAATACCCTATAATTTTTTTAAGGTATTTATCTGTATGTGGTATGTGTGTATATGTGTGTGTATGTGTGTTGTATGTACGTATGTAGGTACATACATGTAGAAGCCTGAGGTTGATATCAGAAGTCTTCCTCAGGTATTCCTCATCTTATCTATTGAGGCAAGGTCCCTTAGTTGAACTTACAGCTCCTCAGTATTGCTCTCTAGATGGCCAGTTTGTTCTGGAGGTCCTGTTTCCACCTTTTGAGTGTACTAGAAAGGCAGGCATACCATTACACCTACTCAACATGTACATGAGTACTAGGGATCAGAACTCGCATCCTCACATTCACACAGTAAGCACTTTACCTGCTAAGCCATATCTTCATCCCTCTTCAAGAATGTCTACCTTTTGGGAAGGTGGCTGGATACACCCAGGTCCTACATGGCTGGTTGGTATGAGCATCATATTAAAGAAATAGAACCTAAACAGCTAAGAAGGAATAGTGAGTTCAAGTTCACTTTGAATATGGATCTCTCAATAATATAATAGACTGAAATCAGAAACCAAGGTTCATGTCCCTGTTTTTCTTGTCCCTTAACTGTTCTCTTGCCACTTGGGCTTTTCAGCCATTATAGTAGATCTTCTCTCCTACTTTCTCCTCTGACTCCTGTCTTCCCAGGCCATTCATAATGCATCATCATGATCTTAGAATCATGACTCCTGAGTCAAAGAAGTAGCTACCTAAACTCACATAGTATCCTTGTCACTGTGTCAGAGTAAGCAGGCAGTATAGGCCAGGCAGAATGGTATTCTCTGACATAAAATAGTCTAATGAGACAACTAAAAACAAAAAAGTAGCTGACCTTTAAATAAAACTATAATCTTAGATCGCATCACACTAAATGCCAGATTGTCTGTCATCCCTAAGTTATTATTACTAGCCAGAGAGATTTATATTTACCATAGCAGCCAGTGTCAAGAGTTTTCCATATCATGTTCAAGACAGCCAGTGTAGGCAGATTTGGAACTTTAGATGAGATGAAATAGTCATTTTGGCTGCTTGTGCCCCAGGACAACAATGTTTGACTTCGAATGACACTGGTAACACTTACTGACCTCTGACATTGCAAAAGTAAGAGTTCTGCAGAAAGATATTTTGTTTTGTTTTGTTTTTTATTGGATATTTTATTTACATTTCAGATGCCATCCCCTTTCCCCCTTCCCCCCCCCCCCCAAGAAAATCCCTATCCCATGTTCCCTTTTTCTTTTTGCTTCAGAAAGATATTTTGAAAAGACCTTGGAAATTGGACAGCACCAGAATGTTCTGGGTGCCGATCCCTGTAAATGTTTGAAAACTGACAAACAGAAGCCTGCCAGGAAAAATCCCTACTTTTATTTTTTTGAGGTCTATCCATAGAGTTCTCCATAGTGGTCATATAGATTTTCCTTCTGTGCTCACCACCATTTATTTAAACATAGATAAGTATGTTTTATTCTTTGATGGTTTATAAAGTTGACTGTTCTTGACTTGAGGGACTTTGAGCTGCTACATATTCACCCTGAGCATTTCCTCCCCTGTACTTAGCTAATTCCCAAGGAACCTCTTACCATACTAATGTACATACATAGGTATATATTATTTAAATATTACCAATACTTAATATAAATAAGTAGTAAAACCAACCAACATGCTCACCATAACCATAGTTTGAAAGTATTTTATATCAAGTTTTGCTGACTCTGTAGAGCAATTCATTATTTTGAAGTAAAGAAAAAAAGCCTAAATTTCCATACAGGAGTTTCCATCTCAAGTCGACTGAGACAAATGATGGAATGATTCTCTCTATAGAACTAGTCTAGTTCTATAAATGAAGAAAAAGAACTGGGATGACAGCTCAGTGGTCAAAGTGCTCACCTTACAAGCTTGAGGACCAGACTTCAAATTCTCAAGCCTATGTAAATGTCAGATAGGTGTGGCAGCATGCCTATAATTCTAGCTTCAGGAGGCAGAGAGCAAGCTGGTTAGTTACATTTGCCAACTCTGGGTTTGACAGAGACCATACCTCAATGAATAAGATAGAAGATCAATTAAAGATCATTCCTAGCACCAACTTCATGCTTCCACATGTATGCATATACACAAAGGTGTAGATACACCCCACACACATGTTCTTCTGAACATATAAACATACACCATAAAAATGAAAAAAGTAAAAAAAAAAAAAAGTAGAATAGATCTTGGATCTTACCAGATTGTAATTAAGGAACCTAAACAGTGACAGGCAATAGCTTCTAACATCATAAAAACAAACAAACAAACAAATAAGAGCATCACAGGGCAAGTATAGGAGCTGGGATACTGTTAGGACAGCTAGTAATGCAAAGAGATTACTGCTCACTCTGGGGAAGGCGATGGCATCACGGGATCCTCAAACAACAGAAATATCAAAACTTAATCTTACAGTGTTTAAGATTTTGTTACAAAATAATAAGGAGTCAGTGGTTTGAAAAATGGAGAGTTACAAAAGAAAAAATCAACTGTAAGTCCAATCTTGGTCAACCTTTGATAAGTAATTTTGTGTATGTTGGAAACTGATTATAAAAAAAATCTCAATATTTTATTATGAATATTTTGAAATGCAGACAACTTGAGAAAAATGTACAACTAAAATTCAAGGATTCGCCAGGCGGTGGTGGTGCACACCTTTAATCCCAGCACTTGGGAGGCAGAGGCAGGAGGGTTTCTGAGTTCGAGGCCAGCCTGGTGTACAGAGTGAGTTCCAGGACAGCCAAGGCTACACAGAAAAATCCTGTCTCGACAAAACAAAACAAAACAAAATTCAAGGATTCATCAGTGAATACTTTTACTCTGTTTGGTTTTATGTCCCCCCTCCACACTCATTTTCTCCCAAGTTTTTAAAGATAGGGTTTCTTGATGAAGTCCTGGCTGTCCTAGAACTCGCTCTGTTGATCAAGCTGGCCTCAAACTTAGAGACCCTCTGGCCTCTGCTTACTGAGTCCTGGGATTAAAGGCATACACCAGCTATTCCCTATTCTTTTAAAGATACTACATACTCTGTAGTAGTGCCTTGTTTGGTGCTCCCTGTGTTAAAGTTCTTAGTGTCTGTAACCATTGATGGTAACAACAAAGCCCATTGTTACTGTTTCAGGGGTCATTCTTTACACTAAAGGAGTATAACTGGTATAAATATAAGTATAACCCAGACACAGCAGGGGAATTGTCTTCTTCTGCTCATGGCAGAAGAAGCAGTGACTGTGTGGCCAGAAGCCTGTGGAGCAGGTGACATGGTGGCCTGATCACTTTTTCAAGTCTTAGGGACAATGAGAATGGTGACTTACCATGCTTCCAACTGCCATCCTCGCCATAGAGCTGCAGTACTGTTCTCACAAAGTCCTTGGCATTAAAACAAACAATGGGGCATTTACACCTAAGTGTCCAAAACAGTATGTTCCTAGACAAGGGAAAATTCACCATTTAGATAATAATTTGGATCTTGGAAAAATATTGTAATATCAAATAACTAGCTATCCTTATACAGCATATATATACCTTAATTAACTAAAGAATCCTATGAGGTGGGCCTTACTTCTTATGTGCAGTTCATACACTGTGAAGCTTTGACTCAGGGCTTATCTCTGAGAAAAGCTTCTACTCTTGAAGCTCCTGTGCAGAATATACACAGTGGACCTGGTCCAAGCCCCTCCAAGTATCCCACCTCTCAGCATGCCAGGTCTTTCCTTCTGCAATCTCACTGTGCCACTTCTACCCATGCTGCTGGGGATGGCATATGCTCTTGCATGTCTACTCTTCTCCACTTACAACTTGTGCAGCCTGCTCAAGAGATGTTCTGGGCAAGCAGCCTATCCACACACCTTTCATAGGACCCACATGTGCTAAACTGCAGATTCTTCCACCACCTTATGAGACTCTGAATGTGGGATAACAGTTAACATTTATCATAGCAGATACAAGGCTACTGTTTCACAAGGTTGCCACACTATAACTTAATCACAGAGCTATAAGGTAGGCACTCCATCCAGTATACAGATGAAGGGACTTGGATTCAGATATGTCACACCAAGCAGATGGTAAGGTTGGGTTCTGATACTGTATCTTGCTACTGCCGGAAGATAAGCTCTAAACCACTAAGCCCTGAGTTCCTCTTTATGAAAAAAGTACAATAATACATTAAAAAGAGTTCTTTGATGGAGTAAGAAAGGAAGAAACCAAGAGCCCAATAGACATGTACACTGATTGATGTATAGATGGATTCTGCTTGTCTGGCTCCATTGATAGACACTGTATAGTGCTTTGAAAGTTATGTATCTTGGCCTTGATTTGTTTGAACAGGAGACCAAGATGGTAGGGAGGTCAAAGTGCCAACAGCACTGGGTCTTGGCTTAGATAATACTGGTAAGGGACATAAGAAAGAGAAGGAAAAGGTTAAGAATGGTAGAAAATGGGGTATGGGGACCTCCCTGACACATGCTGAAGCATACATTCAGGATGAAGTGATCTGATGGCTACACTGCCTTCTCCTGAGGAGAAAGTCAGTCTGGCTGAAGTCTACCTTGGTAAGACAAACAGCAGAAGAGTTTCTTATGGGTTGGGAGGTAGCTCAGTGGAAAAAAGCACTTGCCACACAAACACGAAGACTGGAATTCAGGTTCTGTTCTAGTTTGCTTCCTGTTGCTGAGATAAAACACCAGAAGCAACTTGGGAAGAATAGGATTTATTTAATCTTACAGGTTATATTCCATCATCAAGGAAAGTCAAGGCAGGAACCTAGAGAGAGAAACTGAAGCAGAGACCATAAAGGAATGACTGCTTGCTCACTTGCACCAGACTCATTTTCAGATACCTTTCTTATACAACCCAGACCCACCTGTCCAGAGATGGCACCACTCACACTGGGCTGGTCCTGCCAGTGTCAATTAGCAATGTTTAAAATGTCTCATAGACATGGCCATAGTCCAATCTAATCAAGGCAAATCTATAGTTGAGGTTCCCTCTTCCCACATAATTCTAGGTTTGTGTCAAGTTGACAGCTGAAGCTACATATAACAGACTCCCAGAACCTATGTAAATGCTTTGTGTCCTGCCTGTAATCCCAGCACTGGGGAGGCAGAGATCCCTACAGCAAGTTGGCTAGCTGGACTAGTTAAATAAATGAGCTCTACTTTTAACAAGAGACTCTGCCTCAATAAAAGGAATGCATACATACATGTGCATATATATACACATGCAAATACACAACTCATAAACATGCAAAATGTCTTAGTATATATTTATGCATATATTTATAAAGTATGATTTAAATTGATTTTGAATCTTAAATACACTACTATAGAATTGGAACTATTTTCCCAGTTTTATAGTACATAAGAGACTATCTTTCCGCCGGGCGGTGGTGGCGCACGCCTTTAATCCCAGCACTTGAGAGGCAGAGGCAGGCGGATTTCTGAGTTCGAGGCCAGCCTGGTCTTCAGAGTGAGTTCCAGGACAGCCAGGACTACACAGAGAAACCCTGTCTCAAAAAACAAAAACAAAAGAGAGAGAGAGAGAGAGAGAGAGAGAGAGAGAGAGAGAGAGAGAGAGAGAGAGAATCTTTCCTAGAACTTAACATGCTTCAAAATGATACTATGGCAGTGCTCTTGGGTGTGGGGTTATAAAATTGAAAAAAGCAAAATCCTGCCCTAACCCTCATAGAGCTTAGTAGTGGACATACAATAAACAAAATAAGATGTATAAATGGTGGTGGTGATAGACATTATAGAGAAATGGGCTAGAGAGATAGCCCGACCATTAAAAGTTAGACTCTCAAACAAAATATACAAGAGAACTGTAAAGATGGTGATTGCATATGGTTCTGGGCTAGGGTATTGTATTATCCAGATGTTTAGAAAATGGCTAAAAGATAAAATAACACATGAATGAAGATGTGATAAGGTGAACAAAGTCTAGATGATAAAGAAACTAAAGAGCTAGAAAGTATCTACCATATTTAGGCACAACTAAATAAAGTTCATTTGGTTCACAATTGCAGCAGCAAAGTCCAAAGAGCATGGCACTGGCTCTGTCAGGGGTCCCTTGCAGCATCACAGCATGATGAAGAGACAGAAAGGGAACCAGTCAAGGATAGAAGAGGCCAAGCACATGGTGGCCTCACCTCATAACAGCCCACCAGTGTGAAAACTCACTCTTGCAAGACCACAGTAATTCATTCAGGAAGGAGGAGCCTCTGTGACCTACCCACTATCTGCTGAGTCCCTTCTCTTCTGGGTCTATCACCTCAAAAGAGTGACCCTGGGGACTGAGCCTACATCTGTAAGGGTAATCTTTTACATTGTGTGAAGACATCTCTGTGTTTTCAATTAATTCTTTACTGGCAGAGAGTTAAATGCTGGCAGGATCTTGATATGGTTATTTCTATGGCCCATCACTGATCTCATATTTTGTAAATATTTGCCCTTTCTCACTAGTCTAGAGGCAATCGAGAATTGTATATAATTGGTTGTAATAAAGACCTGATGATCAACAACTGGGCAAGAAGTAGAGGGCAGAACTTGAGAGACATAGAGAGAGACAGAGAGAGAGAGACAGACAGACAGACAGACAGACAGACAGACAAACTGGGAGAATAAATAAGATGTGGGAATTCACCAGCAGATGGACCAGAGCGGAGCAGAGAGATAGAGCTAGCCATGTGGCAGAATGCAGTGCCAGGAATAGTTGGGTTAAGCTAGATAGCTAGGGCTGGGAGACTGCCCTGGCTAAAAACGCCTAAGCTTTAAAATATTAAAAAGCCTCTGTGTCATTATTTATACTGCTGGCACGTCCAAACGTTTATATATATTATATTATATCAGCAAAACTGTTGCACAAATCACACCCAAGCTGCATTTTCAGACAGGCACTATCCTTGGTACTACTGAAGACAACTTCATGTTTCCAGGCAGTGATGACTTATCCTTTGCCATAAGGGAAGAAACTAGAATGCTAGGAAAAAATCACCTGGAACCCTGGTAGTGGCAGTGAGTTTTCAGGATAGAGGACGAGACGTCCCCTTAACATTTCACTGCAAAGCTGTCACAATACTGGAACAGGCTCCCTTGGCATCAGAATGGGTTCTCCATTCCATAAACTCTGAGGGAGGAAACTACTGCTTTCATGGTTTTTTTTTCTCTTTAGAATTTCATGTGCTCATAAAAAAACTAAAACTTTAAATAATTAAGACTGGAGTTTGGGAAGTTTTAATTTAATGTAATAGATAAAGATTTCTTACCTGACAAATAGACTATGTGCTTCTTGCTTTGGGTCCCAGAGAGATGGATGCTCAGTGTGTATGTAGATACAGTGATCTGCGGATGTGATGTCCTTTCCCAGAGCACCACCATGGGCTGAGAGAATCAGAGGGCTGCTGCCTTCATGGCTTTTTAGTAACACCACAATTCCTTTAACAGGACAAGTTAAAGCCTGTAAAGACACAGTAATGCAAAGTCACAAATAAGAGCAAGCTATAAAACAAAGGGGTAACATCTATACTGAACTTTAAAAATACCATTTTCTGTGCATGTACATGTATAAGTTCCGGTATAGGCAGACCATGGCACACATAGAAGTTAGAAGATAAACTGGGATAATGGTCTCCATCTTTCACTTGTTTGAGACAGAGTCTCTTGTTGCTTGTCACTGTGTAGTATGCCAGGCTAACTAGTCCCTGAGCTTCAGGTGACTGTCTTGTATTTGCCTCCCATTTTACCATGGGAGCCCTAGGATTACAAACACATACTATGGCATCCATCTTCTATAGGTTCTGGGGATCCACACTTGGGTCTTCATGCTTGAACGGCAAGTAGTTTATCCACTGAGCCATCTTCCCATCCCCCAACTGAGTTTTATTTTTAGATAGGGTCATCTATGTAGCCCAGGCTGGCCTAGAATGCCTGCTCCTCCAAAGTGTTGGAATTATAGGTATGCACTATTACATCCAGGTTTTAACTAATATTCACTTCTCAACAAGATACTTTTCAAAAATAGAAAAAAAAAGTGTTTTAGGGCTCTGATTCCTAGTCTAGTTACTAAGTGATTTTAGGGTTACCTTTCAGAGAAAGGCATGTTACAGTACCCTTGATCTGTGGAGACCCAGAAGGGAAAGATATTTCTCTGGCTTGGGTGGAGACCTAAAATTCCAAGATGGTCAAAACAAGGGAGTCAGTGCAATTGGGCCAGAAAATCAATCACCTGGCAAGGGGACTATCTCTCAGGAATACAGATTCACCTTAAGCCATGCTAAATACATAGAAGGAATAATTGTCCTTTTAAATTTTTCATTATTTTTTCCTCATTGCTGGGGATATAAAACTTGGCAAAGTACATTAGTTATTTTTTATAACTTTCAAACTTTAATAATTTATTTTTATTTTTAACTTTTTATTGATTTTTGTGAATTTCACATCATTCACCCTAGTCCCACCCCCTTCATATCTGCCCTCCCCCTTGCCAAAAGAAAAGAAGATAGAATAAAAAAAATCTTGTCATGGAAGCTGCAATATGCCCCACAGTCTACCCTTCTGTCCATACATAATTACTTGCAAATGTACATTGCAATGAATCATTTGAATCTCTTTGAATCCTCTGGCTTCTGGTAAACTATCAATACTGGGTCCTCATGGGGGACTCCTATAGGGTATCCTGTTGCCCTGTGTCATGGAGATCCTGTAGCTTTAGATCTACAGGGCTGGCCCTTTTATGTGTCCCAGCAAATCTCAGATTGGGTAGATATTGGTGTGGGCCAACTCAAAACCCCTGAGTTGGTCATCCTGCAAGCTCTCCTGTGGCTGCACCACCAGGGTGAGCTCTCCAGCACTGCCCTGGCTAGCTCCCCTAATGCTGCAACCAGCAAGGGGCAGGGTCAGCTCTCCTGTTCTCATGTCCTTAGGACCTGCTAATCTGGGCCTTCACCACCAGGGCCTATGTTCTTCTATGCTGCCCAGACAAGGTGCAGGGCCCTTTTTCCAAGAGTGGCAGCCAATGAAGGGTGGGGCCAGCTATCCTGCTCTCATGACTTTGGTGCTAGCTCACTCCATGGCACCCCATGGCAGATGAGGTAGGAATAGCTGTCCCTCCCCTGACTCCCAACCACAACTCTACTGTGCTGCCCAGGTGAGTTGCAGGGCCTGCTCTCTTGAGCACTGCAGCCAGTGAAGGGCAGAGCCAGCTCTCTCCCATTCTCATAACCTCAGTGCCAGCTCTCCTGCCTGCTGCAGGTAGCAATGGGCAAGGGCAGGGGAGTATCTCTTCCTTACCCAAGCCACCCCACAACAGATTAGGGGGTAGGAGCAGGCCAGCTCCCCTGAACTCATGTCCTAGGAGTCACCTTACACACTGCTCCCCTACCTCATCATCAAGGCCAGCTTTTCTGTGCTGCCTAAGCAAGGGGCGGGGCCGGGACATCTGAATGGCCTTTGGTGGTAACACTGGCCTGGGACATCAACACAATCCTGGCTGCCATCGGACTACAGACCTAGACATGGCCCTTGGTGGCAGCCTGAGCCAGGACCTCACCAGGCTTCCTCACACCTGCCTGTTCATCACCACCATCAAGACTCCAGTTTTACTTTTCTCCACAGTGCATGAACCCCTTGGCTTTGCTTTATCTTCCATCTCTCCACTGAGTACTCCATCTTTCCATCACACAATGTCTATCATAGTGGCATGGTGCTGAAGAAGGAGCTGAGAGTTTTAGATCTTAATCCAAAGACAGCAGAAGAATGGATTTCATGCTGGGCAGAACTTGAGCACAGTAGACCTAAGAGCCTGATTCCACAGTGACACAAAGCCTGACTTCATGGTGACATACTTCTTCCAACAATGTCACATCTCTTAATAGTGCCACTCCCCATGGGCCAAGCATTCAAACACATAAGTCTGTGGGGACCATTCCTATTCAAACCACATGTCATCCCTTCCCCTAGCTCCTCCCAGATCTGCTTCCATTTCCCAATCTATACTGTTCTATTTCTTATTTGTATAACACACTAAATCCAATTTGTGTTGCCCATACACTCATGCATGTGGGCCATCCACTGGAGCACGGTCAAACTACCAGGGCCACACCTTCACAGAAACTTGACTTTTCTTCCTTCACCATTTGTCAACAGTTCCTCACTTAGTGGT
Source organism: Arvicanthis niloticus (assembly GCF_011762505.2). NCBI lineage: Eukaryota > Metazoa > Chordata > Mammalia > Rodentia > Muridae > Arvicanthis > Arvicanthis niloticus. Next base: position 38,884,701 of record NC_047664.1, read on the forward strand.
GAGAACTTGTGAGCTCCTCCCCCTCTGTGTGAAATGTTGGCTGCTTGATCCTCTGGGAGTCTTGTGTGGCAACCACAGCTGTTGCAATTCAGGAAGGCTGTAATCCAGTCATATCCAGAAGACACTACTTCATTCCAGTCTTCTCTAAGGTGTAGCTCTTAGCAATCTTTCTGTCCCCTATTCCATAATGGTCTGTGAGCCTTTCGGAGGGTGTGGTATGATACAGATATCCCATCTGTGGCTGAGAGAGAATTCCACAGACTTATTCTCTGACCTTTTTGGTCCGTTGTGTATTTTTACATTAACCACCATCCAATGCTCACAGAAACTTCTCTAATACGACCTGCATTAGTCTATAGGTTAGAAATACACATTGAAAGGGCAATTCCTCTTTTCTGAACTACTTTAAAAACATAATTTATCCTTTTCTTTTCATCTCTGTTCTAAGCATGCTTTTCCCATCATTTTGGGGTCCCGTCCCATTTCTCTAGCCACCGTGTGTCTGGCAGCTTATTCGCTATGTAGCTGTGCTTCATACTAGCCTAATTCAAATGCCATGGCTTTCTCTCCTCCTCTCTTTCTCCACCCTCTGGGCAGTTGCCACGATTTACAGTTTTCTTGCCTTAAGGTCTTTCTTTTAAACTAAATTGTCTTTGAAATTAAATTTTAAAAAAGGCTTCCCCACTAAAACAAAACATAAAGATTCAACATAATTTGTATCAAGCCCCTCGCTAGATGTTTGCAGAAATTATAATGACATAATGAAATAATGATAATATTTACACGAAAGTGCAAAGGAACCCTGATAACCAAAATAACCTTGAAAAAGATTAACTCATTTGGAAGATGGAAGAGTCACACCTTCTGATTTCTAAATTTATTATAAACCTCAGTAATCAAGATAGTATACTTTCTAGTATAAGACAGAAACAAAGATTAAAGAAAAGACTCAAACATATGGAAATCAACCTTTAGAGGTGATGTACCATACACTTATAACCCTAGCATTCAGAAAACTGAGGCAGGAGGATGGTCATGAGTTTGAGTTTAAGGCCAGCTTGGGGTATACAGTGAAATTTTGTCTCAAATAAAACAAAACAAAAGCCCAGGAAAGAAACAGAAATCAACCCTTAGATTTACAGCCAACTGATTTCCAATGAAAATGTTATGAAAATTAACTTTATTGTCAACTTGTCTGGACTTAGAAATACCATGGAAATATATGTCCTTAATGTGTCTATAAGGATGCTTTTAGAAAGGCTTAATTTAGCAGGGAAGACCTGCTGTGAATATGGGCAACATCATCCCATGGACTCGGGTCCTGGAATGAATATAGTAAAAAGAAGAAAGTCAGATAAGACAAGCATTCATCTGTCTCTGCTTCCTAAACTGTGAGTGCAATATGACCAACTATCTCAAGCTTCTGCTACCAGGCCTTCTCCATCATAAAGAACTATATTCTCAAATTTTGAGCAAAATAAACCCTCCCCCCACCAACTGTTTTTGTCAGAGATTTTCTCACAGTAATGAGAAAAGTAACTAATAAAAGCACTAAAAAATTTAAAGAGGCTGGAGAGATTGCTCAGTGGTTAAGAGCACTGACTGTTCTTCCATAGGTCCTGAGTTCAATTCCCAGCAACCACATGGTGGCTTGCAACCATCTGTAATGGGATCTGATGCCCTCTTCTGGTGTGTTTGAAGACGGCTACAGTGTACTCAAATAAAAACAAATATTAAATCTTTTTTTGAAAAAGAAGAATTAAACGAGAAGAGTATTTTCAACAAATAGAGCTGGGATGAATGGATAGTCACCTGCAAAGGGTGAATTTCCACAGCCTAGAAGATAAACTAGAATGGATCACATATTCAGATTTAAGAGCTAAAACCACAAAACACTTAAGAATAAAACTGGGGCAAATCTGCTGGACTTGGGGAAGACAAAGCAGGGGGTGGGAGAATGTAAATATGGAAGTGTATATGGAAGTCAGAGCAAAAAGCCAGGTATCTTCTTCAATCACTCTTCATGTTACTGCTTTGAGACAGAGTATCTCACTGAATGGACAGCTTGGTCTTTTAGCTAGGCTAGCTAGCTAGCTAGCTAGCTACAAAGTACACAGGATTCCCAGTCTCAGTCTTCCAATGCTGAGGTTACATGCCTGCAAAGCTGTGCTCTGCTTTTTCTATGACTGCTGGGGATTTGAACTCAGTTACATATGCTGGCAAAGCAAGTGCTCTCACCCACTGAGCCATCTCCCCAAGCCCCAAACATTCTGAATATACTAACAAAAGCACAAACGTAAGATCTTTAGATTTAAAGGGCCTTTTCCCTCAAATTTCTCAAGAAATTTGAATGAAAATCTACAGATTGGGAAAATTGCAAGTCACATACCTTATTAGGGATAAGAATCATTAAAAACATATAGAGAATTCTTACATATCCAAAATAGAAAAAATCATAACCTAATTTAAAAATAGGCAAAAAATTTTGAACTTCACCAAAGATACATTAAGAACAATAAGTACATAAAAATGTTCAGTATCACCACTGTTGAGCAATCGCACTTCCACAGTACAACAAAGTAACACTTTGCATCCACAAGAATGGCTTAAATAGAAAATAGAATAAAATCTCCAGCAGGTGCAGAATTTGACGCCCTCAGGCGTTACTGGTGGAAAGTAGAATGGAGAACCTTCTCTAGAAAACAGTTTGTCAGTTGCCCAGAATTGACAGGAACCCTACATTGTCACAATCACTTGCCAAAGTAGAGGAAGCAAGGCTTAAAATCTTATTTCTAGCTCTTATCAAAATCAGAAAGAGGATTTGTTTTGAAATGAGGTCTTAACTATGTTTCCCAGGCTAAACCCTAATTCCAGAGTTCAAGTTACCTTCTTGCCCTAGTCTCTCAAGTGCTAGTCCCTCAGGCATGTGACACTACTGTTTTACTAACCTGCTTGGCGCTGAGCTGTGTGGAACCGTCCTTGTACATCAATGTCACCACCAGGGCTGCTGCCTGCTTGAGAGCATCCATCAGCTGGACTTTTGCCAAATCACCCAAATATCTAATATCACACAGCTTTCTCCCCAAAGCTCTTGTGTCCTCAGAGTTTGGCCAGGATTCAGTAACATCACTATCTTTTTCCAGTGTTATGTGTTTACTTGCTTTTTGGGGGGAATTACTACATGTAATATATTTTCTTTTAAGACTCAAGCTGTCCTTATCTTCTTTGTCTATATTTTCCTTTAGGAAATGCTTTCTCTTATGCTCTAAATTCTGTAAAACTAAAGCTTCCTGATCACACTGTGGAATTAAATAACTGGAAAGACCCAATGAGCTGATGCTGTTTGGTACTTGACCAGCAGAGAGCTGACATGTGAGCTTAGTAATGGAGGGCTGAGGAGAGAGCTCAATGGATCCTCTTGGTGTCTGGGTTATTGATGACTCAGGATTCTGCAGAAAAAAGGAAAAATATTTCATTACAACATAGGTTCACGAGACATGTCTAAAAACCAAGTACATTTCTGATATAGCTTATCAATGATAATGAGAGCACACAAGTTTTACATTATCCATGATCTTTCTCTTTTCTTTTTCTGGTACATGCTAAACAAGTGTTCTACCACTGAGCCACCCCTCCAACTCTAGGACTACACTTTCCAACAGAGCTGGGAAGTCTTTCCAGACTACATGATCCTGGAGCTAGAGCAGGTACAAGCTCAAAATGTCTCCTCTAGCCCCTGTCTAGAAGCGATTCATCTCAGAAGATAATGATCAAATGTGAGGCCTGCAATTACAGCTCCAAGTATAGGGCAGACACAGAGAAAGTGAAATCATGAAAAATACTTGATAATGAAAATTGACCTATTAAATTAACAAACTTAAAGTTCAGCAATGTGCAGTCAATACTGGCAGGTCCATCACTAGCAGGGGGAAAGCATCTCTACCCATTTCAATACATTTGTTTGCAATGGTACTTTGTGCTTTAATGGTCATTTCCAAATTTATAATTTACCTTTTACTTTGCACAACTGCACATTAATATTAATTTTAAAGTAATTTTGAGCTGGGTGGTGGTAGAGCATGCCTTTAATCCCAGCACTCAGGAAGCAGAGGCCAGCCTGGTCTACAGAGTGAGCTCCAGGGGAGCCAGTGCTCAATTGAGTCTCAAAAAAAAAGGGGGAGGAAAGAAAGAAAGGAAGGTAGGAAGGAAGGAAGGAAGGAAGGAAGGAAGGAAGAAAGAAAGAAAGAAAGAAAGAAAGAAAGAAAGAAAATGTCATAACACTTGGTCATATACCACAAAAAATTAACATATTTATTCATATTTTTACTGCAGAAGAATAGTTTATGGTTCCAAGAACAGACTTTAGGCATAAAATTATATTAATTAAAAATTCTGTGGAGGAGTATTCAAGAAAGGAATTCAGTAAGATTTTAGACTGTTGAAGATCTTAGTTGTGTGCTTTTTAAATGGGTGATAGTGGATATCAAATTGTCACAGTGTACTTTGAATCACAGTGGATGTATTTTAAATTTTATAACAGTTTTTAAAATGTCAATATTAACAATATATTAGAATAATATATTAGAATAATATATTTAGAAACTTATGGTGAATGTTTTAAATTTCACCTTAAAATATTTCAGGAAGAACATAACTTTTCAAAATCTTAAGGCCAAATAATCAGCCAGTAGTAAGTGGGATAGGCCTTGACAGTATCCCCACTTTACTACAGGAAGCATAATTTTAAATTAGGTTGGGGCTGGCAAGATGACTCACTTGCCACCAGGCACAGAAAGTAGAGTTAGATCCCTCGGACCCACATGGTGGAAAAATTATGCAACTTCTGTAAGTTGTCCTCTGGCCTCCACATATAATCCATGGCATGTATCTCTTCCCCAACAAAAATAAGGATATAAAAATTAAATAAAACCTTAAAATAGCTTTTGCTAAGTATAGTGCTATATGCCTTTAATCCCAGCACTCAGATGGCAGAAACAAGCAGATCTCTGTGAGTTTGAGTCAAGTCCAGTCTACAAAGTAAGTTTCAGGCCAGCCATGGCAATATAGTACAACCTTCTTGAAAAAACAAAAATAAATAAAATAGCTTTTTAAAAAGGAGCCCAACAATGATAGTTCATCCCTTTAATCCCAGCACTCAGGAGCAGACAGGCAGAGTTCTGTGAGTTCACGATCAGCCTAGTCTACAGAGTGAGTTCCAGGATAGCCTGGAAACCCTGTCTTGGAAAAAAAAAAAAATTAGGTTAGCGTGAATAAGCAGTTTGTTCCACCATGAGGCAGCCTCTGCCACTGCTTCCTACACAAGGTCTTTGGTGACATGACCTCTTCTTTTTCTTGTATTGGCAAAATTAGTTAGCTTACTTGAAAAGTTTCAAGCTCCTTTCTCTTAAAACTTTTCAGTATCCTTTCCCTATTCTTGAAGGTAGGAACTTCATTTTGGCCAACTCCTGATCACCTATTATATTTCAACTCAGATACAATTTTCATACTCATAAAAATATCTCAAGGTCCTGCCCCTATTGCCCCAAAATGAAAACTGCAACAGCACAAAGCTTGGTTAAATGTCCTTCTTCTTGGTCTCAGAGAACATAAAACCCATTGCTATCACAGCACTTACTGCACACATGGAGCAGATGTGTGGGATGTTTCTGTGCCCTCCTCCTCACCACCTGTCTAAATTAAACCATGTGTTCTGGAGAATAAGAACCTTTTTTAAAGCAGTGTGTCTGGAGTTTTTAGCATATATCAGGATACTTACTAATTATTTGTTAACAAATGAAGATTATCTGTTTAGAATTACTCATAATTGCAAAGATTTACCTTTGTTTCTAGTGATTGAATCTTCTCATGTTCAACTAATACTGAGTAATGAACACTGGAATTCTTTTTCACTTTTGAGGCTTAAAAACAGACAAAGAACAAAAAAATTAACATAAAAAACCAGGCATGGTACTATATATCTTTAATCCCAGCACTTGGGAAGCAGAGGCAGGTAGAGTTCTGTGGATTCAAAGCCAATCTATACATAGTGGGATCCAGACCAGACCCTATCTCATACAAAATAAATCAAAACAAAAAATTATAGAATCAGCTAACAATTGAAAATGATTAATATGCTATTTAGCCACTATAAACACAATCAAAATGCATAGAACCATTGTAGTAAGTGGTTACATAAAGTGTCTTCAAATTAATAGAAGGCAGCTCTATATAATTATGAAATGTTTATTTGTGGTTAATTGTAATTTGTACTTGCATATTTTGTTTTGAAAACCTAAAGTTAGTCAAGCAGTGATGGCGCACACCTTTAATTCCGATTCTCAGGAGGCAGAGGCAAGTGAATCTCTGAGTTTGAGGCCAGCTTGGTCTACAGAGCTAGTTTCAGGACAGCCAAACCCCAGAGAAACCCTGTCTTAAAAAACCAAAGCCAAAAAGCAAAGAAAAAGGAAATAAATAGAAAACAAAACCCAAAGTTAATATTCTGGAGTCACCTTATAAGTACTAAAGGATTGAAGATTAATAATACTGCAATGGAATAATCAGAAGCTCAGGAAAACATCATTGATACAAACACCTAATTTAGATTTTAATTTTAGTAACACTGAGCTGGAGAGCTGCATAAATGGCTCAGTGTGTAAAATGTTTGTTGAGTAAAAATGAGAACTTCAGTTTGGTTTCCAGAACTCATGTAAAAAGCCAGCTGTGGTGCAAGCTTATAACTCCAATGCTGGCTGATGTGAAGATAGGATCCCTATGGCTTATTAGCCATCTAGCCTAGGCTCAGGTGAGAAACCCTATCTCAAAAGAAAAAAAAAAGATAAATAGCTGACTCCTGAGAACCTATAGCCTCCACATGCACACATTGTGCACTCACACAAAACACAGACTGACAGACTGGCTGACTGACTAACCAACCTTGAGCTGTACAGTAAGGAACAGAACTAAGACTCAATTCCAAGCTATATAACTTATACATCTGTGCACATAGCCACCTTGACAAATGTTCTGGGGACATGGCCCCACTTGCTCATGTGTAATTCCAAGGCTCCAAGAACACCCATGGAAAATGGAACTGACAACTGTGAATGGAGAACTGAGAAGGTGAACCCATGCTTGGACCACTTGTTGATTCTGTTCAAATGAGTCGTTGTGTAGGTAGGCATGGTGATATATATCTGTGGTCCACATGCTTGGAAGGATAAGGTAGAAAGACCAACCTTGTCAACACAGTGAGATAAAAAAGATAAAAAAAAAAAACAAAAAACTATCACTCTACCTTTCAGAGTATGGAGGTTAGTGTTGCCAACCTGCCACCAGGTGACTGTTTATGCCCCGTGGACTCTGAGTCCAATCTCTGTTGTTGGGAAGTTGGTTGTTTGACAAAGAAATACTTAAATCAGTCCTGGCTAATGGGCCCATATGCAGCCTCTACTCCAACTCCCATGGTTACTTAATTCAAAGTAACTATGTGTTGCCGGGCGGTGGTGGCGCAGGCCTTTAATCCCAGCACTTGGGAGGCAGAGGCAGGCGGATTTCTGAGTTTGAGGCCAGCCTGGTCTACAGAGTGAGTTCCAGGACAGCCAGGGCTACACAGAGAAACCCTGTCTCGAAAAACAAAACAACAACAACAAAAAAGTAACTATGTGTTGGCACTGGGACATCATGGGACAGAGGCTGGTATGTGTCAATTGGCCAAGTCATTCTAAAAACATGGCTGTTGATGCAGCCTTGTGGTGAAAATTCATAGGTGAGAGATACTTCAAGTCTGTACCCTGGTCCTAACTACATGCCTTGCCTCAACAATTCCCTGTGCCAGATTTTCTGATCTTTCTTATTCCAGATTGGTCAATTAGTCAACTTTTGCCTATTGGTCCAAAGTTTTCTAGTCTTGGTTTTCCTATCCATACAATATAGATGGCCAAGTAAATCAACCAAAGTTTTATCCCATGGATTTATCTTCAGCATGTCTCCTGAACTAGAGTATGGCATACCTGCAGTCCATTTTTGGCTTTTTGCACACACAGACAGTACATTATAAGCCAAGCCACGCAGCTCTGAAATAGTGGCTCAGGTTGTGTCTACTGGCCTGCTTGTACCTGAACCAAATAAACCACTTCCAGCATACAACGTATTGCTGCAGACCCTCTTACTGATGCTCTGACAGAACTAGACAATGTTTCACAGTTTGAGATTCAAGGATGCTTGATGTGCTCAGAGTCTCAAGCTCCATTTCCATCAAGAGCTAGTAGCATGGCATGTGGCATTTGTAATTTTAATTTTTTCTAACTCCTTTTTTTGTTGTTGTTGTTGTTTTTTTGTTTTTTGAGACAGGGTTTCTCTGTGTAGTCCTGGCTGTCCTGGAACTCACTCTGTAGCCCAGGCTGGCCTTGAACTCAGAAATCTCCCTGCCTCTGCCTCCCAAGTGCTGGGATTAAAGGCATGGGCCACCACTGCCTGGCAAAACTCCTATTTTTAATGATGGTTCTTAAATGCTTTAACCTTCCTAGTAACAACCCACCACCCACCAGAGATAGTAAAAAAGAAAGAATACGGGATGGGGAAGTGGACTTGTTTAGAAAGGTTCTTTGGAGCAACTCCTGTCTGTGTGTCTGGAAATCAGCAGTTCAGTTCACAGGTCAGCATCGGCAGCTCAGTCCACTCACAAACACTTCACTGGATACACACCAGCAGTCTAGTTCGGTAGAGTCAGGTTAGCAACAGTGGTGACATAACCTAGCAGAGACAACCAGGCCTCAGCCTCTTGATAGGAGGGACTAGTAGGAACACCAGGTGTCTAGGTGTGCATCTCTCAGGAAGTGAAGACTCAAGACCCACAAGCATCGCACAGCTAGGGGTTTCAGCAAGTCAAGCTCTGTCTCTGTCACTCTATGGAGTCCTATTTACACCGATCAAATATCACATGTCCTGCACGAGTCTTGACTCAGTATGTGTCTTACCTCAGTGTGTGTCTTGCCTCATACATCCAATCAGCCCGAGTCCTTGGAAGCTGCAATAAACTGCAGCACACCACCACAAGTTTTTTGATACATTTCTCTCTATGGCATCCCAACAAATGCAGCTCAATTATGCCAATGTAAGGCCGACCAATACATGTGCGTCGTTAGCAAAGAATCCTTCATCATGTGTCCTTTCACATGCTTGCTTTAGCAGAACATCTCTCTCCTGTGTCTGCTTCAGTGAAACATTCCTTCATGAGTCAGCCTTAGCCTTTCACACCTGCATCCACTTTAAGGAAACTTTCCTTCATATGTATGCCCCAGCAAAACACCATCCAACTGACTTTTGACTTTTGAAAGAACCCTTAAGTGTCCACTTCAGGCATTTTTAGTTTAATTTTAATTTTTTAAAAGATTTATGATTCTCTGATGCTGATGGAATAGCTTTGCTTCATATTCTTGGAGTGTGTATTATGATTCTCTTGTTAAGGCTCTAAAAGCCACGCATCTTTTTTTTCCCACATCTAATACCATCAGGTCTATTGGGATGGCAAAAGACACTAGCTGGCTGGGACACTTGATTCACTGCCTGAACCCCCATCTACTTTAGGCCCTACATGAAGCAGATGACTTTTGTATCTTTCACTGTATGGGATAGAACACATTCCCAAATGTGAGGTATATGTCTTTATTCCCTTCAAAGTTTTCTATCAGGTCTGTGCCTCTTTCTTATTGGTGGGAGGCATAAAATGCTATAAATACCCTACTATATCCCCTAAGGCTTCCAAATCATTTAGAGTTTTTCTCCCATCCATTGAACAGCAAGATCTCTAACAGACAATATTTGTGCTGTTGGACTGGCATGATGCCATTGAAACACTTCTGAACAGTCCTGGAGCAAGATGAAGGTTTATATCATCCATCCTAAGTGAACGTGAACTTCTTGACTTTCCTTGCTGGTTGTGATCCTGGAACTGACCCTGGAACCATGTGGCACAGTGCTAAATGTCGTCAGCAGAGGGTGCTGGAGGAACACTGCCAGAGGACAGACACCTCTCCTTTTATCAGCACACTACTCCAGTGTTGGGGGAGGAAGCTGCTCCCTATCTGCTTAGATCTTTTTAGAGTTCTCTTTATATACCTTGGTAGTTAAAATCCATCTAGTCAATAACAATTTAACGTTCCCTGTTCAAATCACTGCATGACTTCTGTCCCCTGAGGGAAGGAAAATACTCCCTTACCTGGTTCTGCTAGACCAGTTTTACAAAAAGAGCAAGAAGGGAAAAGAGACTCAAGAAAGAAAAACATTTAACTTATATTACAAAAGTACATATAAACTCTGAAGTTTCAGATTAAATGTGTGAATACATAAAAAATTAAGAAAAAGTAGAGTAATAAGACATAATTTTAGTTTCAGATGTCCCTAACACATTACAAAATAAACAAATATGCCCGGTTTGTTTATAAGACAGATGCCCCTGCACTGCTTTCAAGCAAAAGGACAGTAGGGCCTGGATTGTCAGCCATCCAGGCAACACAAAGAACATGAATTAGCTACATGGGAAAGGGCTTCTGGGCCATTTGTACATCTGGATGGCAAAACCTCCAGAAGCACACTTTTCGTACCATTTTGTTTTCGCCCTTTATCGTACTCGATAATTCACTCTATCTTCCATTTCAACTTACTCTGGTTCCCCCTTCCCAAAGTCTTCCTTCTACTTTATGAACACAAGATTAAACAGAAAACACTGTCTCAGTTTGGCTTTTTTAACTTAATATGGTCTCCAGTATCCTTACAAATGGCAGTTTCATTAAGGCTGAGTAAGACTCTATTGTGTACATATACATTTCCTTTACTCATCTGTTGATGGGTGCTCCCTCAACCTTAAGTTCTGATGGCCTAGAAATTTTGAATTCCCATGGGGAGTGTTCCTGCCAGGAGTGACAACAAAAGTCCATTGACTTGAAACCTCAAGATTTCCCCCTAGTCACTTTGGGCTTCTGAAACCCTTAAACTAACAGGCTAAGAAAGGAGTAAGATTATTGGGAGGGGTGACTGGACCAGATTACCAAGAGGAAACTGGATTGTTTCTCCATGATGGAGATAAGAAAGATTATATCTGGAATTCAGAAGATCCTTTTGGCATCTCTTGGTGTTACCATGTCCCGTGATTAAAGTCAATGGGAAACTTCAACAATCTAATCCAAACAGGATGAGAAAAGGCACAGACCCTTCAGGACGAAGGTATGGGTTACTCCTCTAGGAAAAGTGCCAAGACCTTGCTAAGGATGGAGGAAATACTGAGTGTGTAGTAGAAGGTAGTTTCAAATACCAGCTAAGGCCACATGAGCAGTTGAAGAAATGAGGACTATAAGTGACGTGTTCTGTCATATTTTAAGAATGTGTTAGTACAGATATTTGTGCTTTCTTTCTTCAATATCTTTATCATGTAATATCAATTAAAAGACTATCAGTGATTATCATATTTAAGTTCAAGATACTAAAAGGACATCCCTCAAGAAATATTACTGCCTATTCTAAAAATCTGTAATGTTTGTGGTTGTATGAGGGATTGTTATATCATATTAGGCATAATTATGAGCTGATTAAATATGTAATATGTTTGTGACTATACATGGGATGGTTATTATGCTAGGTATAATTATCTGGTTATTGTTTTCATTTAGAAATTAAGTGTGATATAAGGAGATATGACTGTGTGTCAGGTTGACAAGGGTGGACTTGTGGACTTGTGGTGGCTATTCTTTTTTTTTTTCTTCTTTTTTTTTTTTTTTTTTTTTTTGGTTTTTCGAGACAGGGTTTCTCTGTGTAGCCCTGGCTGTTCTGGAACTCACTCTGTAGACCAGGTTGGCCTCGAACTCAGGAATCGGCCTGCCTCTGCCTCCCAAGTGCTGGGATTAAAGGCGTGCGCCACCACCACCAGGCTGTGGTGGCTATTCTTAGCTGCCAACTTGACTACATCTAGAACTAACTAAAACCCAAGCAGCAGGGTACAACTGTGAGTTTTTTCTTAAGTAAGTCATTTGAAGTAGAAAGACCTACTTTTAAACTGGATTTTTTGTGTGTGTATGCAGTGGAAAGATCCACCTTTAATCTGGGCCACGCCTTCTGCTGCAGCCTGTATAAAAGACATACAGAAGGAAGCACCCAGGCAGTGATGCTGGGCACATTTAATCCCAGCACTTAGGAGGCAGATCTTTATGAGTTTAAGACTTGCCTGATCTACAGAGTGAGTTCCAGGACAGCTAGAGAAAATAAGAAGCTCTCTTTTTGCCTGTTTGCTCTCACTTGCAATCCCATTCACTGAACCTCCTTCTGTAGGATTTCAGTATATACAGAAGAACAGTTGAGAAAACAAGCCTCATGAACTGTACAGTTACTGGCCTCTTGGACCTTACATTGGCAGACAACCATTACTGGAGATGTGTGTGTGTGTGTGTGTGTGTGTGTGTGTGTGTGTGTGTTCAATCAGCTCAGTTCTTCTAGAGAACCCTAATACAATAATATTCTGATTGTATAACCTGGCTATTGTGAATAGATGTGTAGGTATCTGACTTTGATTTCATTAAATATATACCCAGACGTGTACAACTGTGTTGGGGGCCGACTTTTAGCAGAAAGCAGCTATCAGCTTTGCAGCCATCTTGAGCCATATACCCTGACAGGAGACTTGGATTACAATAGCCTACAACAGCTGAGCACACTTCGTAATCTTGGTTTAGATATCTTGGGTGTGTGAGATTAAAGGTGTGTGAGATTAAAGGTGTGTAACTTAGAAGTGTAGAGATCAGAGTTAGAGATAAGACCTAAGGGCATGATTATAGGTGTGACTTAGAGGCATGGCTTAGAAGTGAGACATATAAAAGGCAGAGACAGAACAGATCAGAGAATCAGACAGAAGAGACACTTTTAGGAGACACTTAGAGGAAGAGAGACTGAAGAATAAACAGGATAGAAACACATCCTGTCTGGTCTCCATTCTCCATTCAGTCCAGCCTCACTCTCTCTCTTTTGCTGAACCCGGACCCGAGGACCAGAGCAGCAGCTTGGACTGAGATACAGTGGCCGCCAAACGCAGGGCAGCCCGGGCCTCAACAATTTGCTCAGGCTTCAACACAACTGGATCATATGTATGTATTTATTTGGTTTTTGGAGACAGGATTTCTGTATAGCCCTGGCTGTCCTGAAATTCACTTTGTAAACCAGACTGGCCTTGAACTCATAACTCTTCTTACTTCTGGTCCCTGCCTCTGGCCCCTGAGTGCTAGAATTAAAGGCATTCACCACCACTACCAGTCCTATTTTCTTTTAAAGGGCTTCCATACTAATTTCCATGGTAGGTGCATTAATTTACATATCCATTAAACTGTGTTGTTTAAGGGTTCCTTTCCTCTACCCCTTCGTACCCTGAACAGAAAAAATTTAAAAAGAAACCCTGAAAACTTTTTTAAAGATTATTTTTAATGAGTGTTTTACTTGCATGTACTTGTGTGCACCACATGCATGCCTAGTGCCCAAGCAGGTGGTAAGCCTCCATATGGGTGCTGGGGTGCTGGGAATAGAACCCAGGTCCTTTGAAACAAGTACTCTTAACAACAGAGTCAGCTATCCAGTCCCAAATTTGTCTTACTGATAACAGACATTCTAACTGGGGTAAAATGGCATCTCAATATAGTTTTGATTTGTATTTTCTTGACAGTTAAAAACATTCATTTTCATGTATTTATTGGCTTTTCAGAATTCTGTTCAATTTATCTGTTCATTTTTTACTGGCTGATTTTTTTTCTTTTTAATTTCCTGAGTTTTAAAAATGTTTAGATGCTGCCGGGCGGTGGTGGCGCACGCCTTTAATCCCAGCACTTGGGAAGCAGAGGCAGGCGGATTTCTGAGTTCAAGGCCAGCTTGGTCTACAGAGTGAGTTCCAGTACAGCCAGGGCTACACAGAGAAACCCTATCTCAAAAAACAACAACAACAACAAAAAATGTTTAGATGCCAATGCTGTTAGATGAATAGCTCACAAGGATTTTCTCCCATTTTGTAGGCTGCCTCTTTACTACTTCACTACTTCTTCAAGATTCCCAAACTCCATTCTGTGTCACCTATCTCTTGATGATTTCTTGGACTACAGTCCTATTTAGAAAGTCCTTTTGCATATCTTTTTTTCTCTGTTTTCTTCTTTCAGGTGTTAACATTAATTTTAGTTTTCCCAGCACCAACTGAAGGTGCTGTCATTTCTCCGACATATTTTGGCATCTTTGTTGAAAATAGATGTTTGTAGTTCCATGGGTTTATTTCAGGGTCCTTAATTCTATGCCATTGTTGGTCTCTATCTGGTTTTGTGTCAATACCATGCTGTTTTTACTACTGCTTTGTGGTATAATTTGAGATCAAGTGTTTGTGATGCTGCTTTTTGCTCAGGATTGCTTTGACAACGTGAGGTCTTCTGTGTTTTTAGCAATCTAGTTCAAATTTTAGTTTAGCTGTCATTAATGCCATTGTACTTTTGTTTGAGATTGCATTGATTCTATAGATTGCTTTTGGTAATAGTCATTTTCCTCAGACCAGTCAATGAAAATATTTTTCTCCAGCTTCTAGTGTCAATTTCCTTTTGGTGCTACTCTTTTTCACTGGAAAAGGCTCTCACTTTGTTCAGGTTTATTTCTATGGCTGTCTGTCCATCCTTTTTTCTTTCCTTCCTTCCTTTTTGAGACAGGAATATGTCTATGTAGTTCTGGCTGTTCTGGAACTTGCTATATTGACCAAGCTAGCCTCAAACATCTTGTCTTTCAAGTGTTGGAATTAAAGGCATGCACCAACATACTCAGCCTGATTTTTTTCTTTTAATTTTTTAAAATTATTTTCCCATTTTCATGTGTGTAGTATACAAGTGTATGCATGTTTGCAAATATAGGCACACATGTGAATAGGTGCATGAACACATGGGTGCTCGTGCAAGTAGAGATTCCAAGTTGATGTAAGGAATCTTCCATCACCCTTCTACCTTATTCAATGAAGCAGGACCTCTCAATTTATTCAAATTGAAATGACTAGGAATAGTTAAGGTTTAACAGTTCAGATATACTTTGTATAGAAAATAGTCTTCAAAAGCATCAGAAGTCCACAGAATATGACATTTAAGGCTGTTTCAGTATTAAAAAATCATTTGACTAGAGACTCGTTGCTCCTAATTGGTTCAAAGAAGAAACCCTAGTTGGTTCAAAGAAGAAAATGAGCATCAATGGAGTTGCTCCAGTTGTAGTGAGATAGCCACTGGGCAAGAATTGCCTCAATTCATCTATGGACAAAAATACTGTCCAGGAAAAGGACACACTACTCAGAATAGTTGACTAATAACTGCCAAGACAGAGTAAACAGTCCTTAATAATTCTACTTTGCAAAGGCCTGTCAGATGTTCCTGGGCCACAAGGCTAAAGACTGATGCACCGTTTTGAGGAATGAGAAACTATCCAGGTAGTCTGTGGTCTCTACAAATTGGTTAAGTTTTAAAAGCTATGTTTTATGTTTCCTATTTTTTTTAAATATACTTAAATTCTCAGATTTGTGACAAGGTTGAAGACTAGTTATAGTCTCATAGTCAACACATGTTGATTAGCATTGAGAGAGATGATATATATTTGAAAGGATGGTTTTCAGATGGTAATACAAGCTAAAACCAGAACATAATTCAGGTATAGAATTATAGCTTCTTAAGTTAGGATAGATGGTAGAGTGCTTTATCCAAATTGACAAACATGATGGACTGGGTGTTAAGTGTATTTTATACTTTATAATTTGCACAATTTTAATGGTTGTGCTCAATTTATATCTGAAAGAAAAAAGCTTTTTAATTGGACAAAAAGGGGGAAATGTTGTGGGCTGCCCTGGTGCTGTTTGTATTCTAATGTTAATTCTGCTTCCTCAAGAGGGGCTGCTCTGATGAGTAGATCATGTTCTCACCTTCTTCCCATTTTAACTAGTCATTAAAGGCTAGAGCCTGTGATTGGGCAGTGGAAGGGAAAGGTGGGGCTGGGGATTTTGGAGAGTTGAGGAAAGAGTAAGAAAGGAAGAGAAAATGGAGGAAGAGGAAGCGGAAGGACGACGGAGCAGAACCACATGGCCCAAAGAAGCCACAAGTAAAAAGGATCTCATATCTGGGGAATAGACATGCAGCTTATAAATATTACAGTTGAGTTGTATGTTTTTGCACAGACTTATTGGGGTTGGAGATTTACTCCAACACAAAAAGATGGAAAATAGGGAATAGCAGAATATAATATATAAAGGGCAGTTTGAAGCCAGATGATACATAAAAATACATGGTAACATTTCTAGAAACAAACAACTTTCCAGAGACCAAGGACAAAGAATGACCTCAAGCCATAGCACCAAAAAAAAAAAAAAACCAAAGTGGCAATTAACTGAAAACAAAAGCAACATAAAGGTTACCATAAAAAAATCCCCATAAGGCTAAGGCCTGAATGAGGACAGTGACCTTGGGAACTAAAATCTAAAGGCTTGTAGGGCCATGAAAGTGATCTGAAGTAAGGATTTCATACGTAACTTTACACACAAAAATGTCTAATTACTCCTAATTAGAAGGAATACAATCATCATAGGTCTATTTTGTCATTTCATTTCTATTCTGTCCCTGATATTGCAAAATATTCCTACTAGATACTGGGAATAAAGAAGAGTTTCACATTAAATGGATTATAACAAACACTTTTTAGGGAATCAGTCTTTTAAGAATTCATGTTTGTAAAATATTTTTAATATAACATATATATCCCTAAACTCTAACTTAAAATAAAAGTTCTAATAAATGTGTGCTGGAATATTTTTATATAAAAACAAAGATAAAATAAACACACATACTGATTTTAAAAAAAAAATGCTTAATCTTAAGTATAACACAGCATCTAGTCAGCTAATAACCTTAAAAACTCCCTTGACCCCAGTAAATCTTTTAACAGTATTACTGAATATAATGCCAAAAAGTTTACAGATAAACCCAACTCTGAATATAAAGGGAGTTAAGGTTAAAAAAAAAAAGCTATAAGCACAAAAGCTTCTAATACCATGGCTTAAAGAACAAAGTATATATTTATTTCTTTCATGTTCTGAGATACAAGCTCTCAGTTGGTTGGTAAAGCTGCTTCATGAAGCATTTACAGGCCCAGAATCCTTCTGACACATTATTTCACCCCAGCCCCTATGATACTGTTATTTAGACTAGAATTGAAGAAAAATCATCCTGAGTTCCAACTGGTAATCCAACTTACAAGCAAGTTGATCATCTTCAAACATGCCTTGGAAGGGGCACTCACTATCTGAGTTCATATTTTGCTGACAGGGACCTGATGCAATGAAACTGAGCCATGCACAGACCTGTGTACCTCAGACAGGAAATCTGGATCCCTACAAATAGATAAGTAATCTCTGACAAAAAGGTATTTGAAGCAATATAAAATGCCTTTCATTATAAAAGCTGTAATAAGTCAGGTAGTGGTGACCTTTGAACAAGGAGAGGATTTTGAGAAAAATTGAGATTCTAGCAATGTAAGCAGCAATTTTCACTTAGGCTGGCTGGCCAGTGAATTCCCTGTATCTACTTGCCTCTACCTCCAAATCTAAGGTTACAAACACATGTAGCTGGCTTTTCCATCAAGTACAAGGGATTCAAACTGAGCTGCTTAAGCCTGTTGCCTCTTCCACTAAGCCATTTCTCCAGCCCCATGTACTATTGTCTCTTAACTGAAAAAAACTGTTTGTTAGCATTTGTGCTAATACTTGGTAATAAATACTCTCAATGATTTCATCTCAACATCCTAACTTAATATCACTTATAACTTACTTTGTATAAAAAGAAATATGTCACAAATTACTGGTGTTGCTGTTTTAAAGATAAACACACACACACACATACTTGTTACAAGTCTTTCAACTATACCTGAACCTGAGAATATATGCCACAACTTTTTACTATTATACCACACGTCATAAATCCATATAGACAAACCCATTCTTCTCTGATACCCAGAGTTTACACATTTTATGGCAGAACAGTGACAGAAACACTTCCCTTATGACTATATACAACAGCAACTACTATGTACAAATTCAATAATCTGTCAAGCAAGAGGCATTATAAAAGATCTCATTTCCTTTGAAGATACTAGAATACCTAAAACAAAACAAAACAAAAAAAGAGTGTGTTGTATTAAAACAACCAGATTAAAGGACTTTGAATTAAGTGAGCAATTTGGTCACAATGAACGGGGAAGGCAGGGAGGGAGCATATTGGAAACCACTTCTTTTGAAGGCAACAAAAATCCCTACAAAATATAAAGTTCTATGGAATAATTTTATAATATTCATTTCACTTAAGTCTTAGTCTTTAAAATAATTAATTCAAGACAATAAAAGGAAGGCTTGTAAAATTACTTACTCTTTGTACTCTCTCTCTCATTCCTAGAATCCATTAAATCACCTGAACGCATAGCAGACATAATCTTCTGAGCAACAGTGGAGAGGGGTGTCTCACAGAGATCAAAACCTACACATGCCTCATTATTTTCCATTTTCATAAAGTCCTAGATACAAGATAAGTACCCATATATTAATTTTAAGACTTTAAAAAGATTTATGTATACTATTTTTAAAGGGTATTAATAACTACAAGAAACCAGGTTTGATTATGTAACACAAATAGAATGGAAGAATGAGAAGTGAGACATGTTGATATAAGCTGAACTGGGAGGCTGAAGCAGGAGAAAAACAGTTCAAGCCTGCCTACGCAGAGCAAATTCAAGAACAGCCTAGGCAACTTAACAAGACCCAGTCTCAAATATTTTTAAAGCTAAAAAAAAAACAAAAAAAAAAACCAACCAAACAAAAAAAAAATGCTGGGGATAGAGCTCACTGGTAGAGAGAGCATTTGCTTGGTATGTGTAAGCACTAGGTTTGATTCAACTCTCTGGGTGGTAGTGGCACACGCCTTTGATCCCAGCACTTGGGAGGCAGGGGCAGGTGAATTTCTGAATTCAAGGCCAGCCTGGTCTACGGAGTGAGTTCCAGGACAGCCAGGGATATACAGAGAAACCCTGACTGCGGTGTGTGTGTGTGTGTGTGTGTGTGTAAATACTCCTCAGTTCTGAAAACTACCTATTACTAAACTTCAAGCATATGACTCTGACTATAAATATGGAAATTAAAACTGACTTGGGTCATCAAAGCAGACAACCTGCCATCTTGGCACTGACACACCCTACTGGTTCCCAAGCAGGTAAAGGTTTAGGTAGAATCTGGTTCACACATCTAAATTAACTGGCACCAATTTAAATTGATTTTGCTACCAGAAAAGCAGTTAGCCTTTTTCTCACATTATTTTCTTTCTAAAAATGACCATAAAGCTTTCTGAGATATGTCATTTTTAAGACTGGCATTCCATATAACAAAGGTAAAGAATATTCTTAGAGGTATTTACTACAGGTGATCTCTTATGGTATTTAGTATTTAACAGAAATATATCATAAAATGAGCATTTGATAACTGATAAGCAGTCTAATGTGGTGAGGCATGCTGACAATCCCAGCATAGTTAATGCAGGATCATGAATTCAGAGAAGCAAAGGCACACAGATCTTTTAAATTCAAGCCCAGTCTGGCTAGCCAGTGCTACAAAAGCACAGCACCTCCACTCTGAACAGTGGTGACAGGGGTTAACAACCAAACTGATGCAAACTAAATGCCCCCATCTTAAATGTGTGGGACCAAAGTGTTTTAGATATTTTAAATTTTGTACATATACAATTAGGTATCTTAGGGATAGAACCCAAGCTGAAATTGAAATTCATTTATATTTCAGACAAACTGAAGGTTGTTTTATAATTTAGCGTATCTGTTTTCTGACTCTGACCTGTTATGTAAGATTATATATAGAATTTTTCACTTATGGAATTATTCCAGTTACTTATAAAGTTTCAAATTTGGGACCATTTAAAAATTTCAGGTTAGGAAAGTTAAACTTAACACTGAATCTATTAAAATAAAAAGTTCCATTGATCTTAAATTTATAAACTTAGTACCACTGAGGCTGACAAGATGGGCTATTCATGGCTCCTAAGGCTAATGGCCTGATTTCCATTTCCAGAGCTCTCATGGTAAAAGGATAATACCTAACCACTCGTCCAAGTTCTTCTCTTATTTCACATAGCCATTATGGTATACACTAACATATGAGACCACAACAGACACACACATCCCTCCATGCATACAAATAAAAAAAATTATTGGTTTATTAGATATAGTCCAGCATTTTAAAACACAGCATAGTAAACAAAAACAGGCATAGTAAAAATTCTGTTTTTAGAAGTCTTCAGTCTTTAAGACCCGAGGCCTTAATCTTTAACTGGTTTTCTAAGTTTTCCACAACATCTTTTAGATAGTCTTCATCTTTAAAAAAATATACATATAATTCTCTTTCTACTTGAAGCAATTTATTAGTTCCCAAAGTTCTTCTTTTCGTCTTCACATCAGCAAGAATATCAGTAAGGAGACGGTTTAGTTTATTCAACTGAGATTCAACTTGATGAAAGTGCTCTATTAACTCCTGAAATGGGAAGAAAAAGCTTTTATTTCAAGAACCATATTCCAATACCAACTAGAAATTTAAAATATAATTTAAAAGGAAATTCTGTGATTTAGTAACTCCTCATAATAAAAACCTGTAACACATACTCTTAATCTCAATGCTTAGAGACAGAGGCAGGAATATCTCTGAGTTCCAGGCTAGCCATATTTACACAATTAATTCCAAAAAAGCCAGGAGTACAAAGTGAGATCCTGTCTTTAAAAAATAAACGAAAGAAAAACAAAACTCTGTAACTAAAGATTACTGGGCTGAAGAGACGGCTCAGTGGGTAAAGGTGCTTGCTATCAGGTCTAATGACCTGTTTGATTCCCCAAACCTACATGCTTAAAAGAAACAATAGACTTCCAATTGTCCTCTGATCTTTAGACATGTGTGCACCACTCTACACACAAAAATGAATGCAATGAAAAGTTTTGGGCATGTGCTCATGTCTGTAATCTCAGTAGTAAGAAAGCTGAGGCAGGATTGCTATAAGTTTGCGGTCGGACTGGAATATATAGTGAGTTCTACACTAACCTGGACTGCAACATGAGACCCTCTGTCAAGCAAATAAACAAGAAAGCAAACAAGAAGTTTCTACCAGATTTACAGTCTATACAAAATTAACTATAATAAACATCTAAAGGTAATTCTGAAATGACTCAGTGCAAACTCTCACTTCCTAAAGTGTACCTGATCTATTCCGTGTCTTCATATAATCAACAATTATTGAATGCCTACCTTGTATCAAGCACTGTTTTATAACTATTGACACAAAAACAAAGAACAAAAACTTTCTCATGAAGGTCATATTAATGAAACTTCATTGTAGTTTAATCTGTGCCTGAGACATATAAATGCAGGAAAAACCTTGAAATGAAGTCTAATAAAAACCAACTGCTTCAGAATGGACCCACAAATGCTTTGTTATGGGAGTGGGAAGGGCTCAGGAAGCCTTTCTTCCATCTTTCCAAGAGGATATACAGGCAGTTAACAATTGGGAGGGAGACTTTTTTAGGTAGTTGAGTTGCCAATAGGTTAACTGCTCATGCTCCAGTAATTGGCCTCTCATTTAAATCCTGTTATTGCAATTAAACTCACTGGTTTACCAAACTAGATTCAGGTGGACTCTTTTATTCATTTCTGTCATTGGTGAGCCTCAGCTAGGTGAGTAGATGGTTTATTTATATCACCTGAAGAACTTGAAATATCAGTGGGGTGGATTTTGGGCAATCAGCCAGACCACCAACCATTAATTATGTCTGCCTCCACATTGACTAAAGGATATATGGAGCCACAATTGTCCTGGGGTTGCTAGAAATGATATGTAGGTTATTTGAGTATATTATATAATCACACTGACAATAAAAATACACAGTAGCATGCTTTCTTCAATCATTAAAAAAAAAAAAAACCTGCCTCACAAAAACTTCCTTTTCTCTTTTTTTCTGTCCTATAAAATAAAATTACACAGAATACTTAATGAAAACCATGCTAATACATGTAATTCTTCTGCTTAAGAACTTGTGAAAGCCTTAATATTTAATACATTTGATTTCTTCACTTTCGGCATTTAAAGGATTTTAACAAGTCTCTAGAGTAGTCCAATCAAATTCTACTCTTCAAAGCTGTAGCCAGTTACCAGCAGAGGGTCTCCTAAAGTTTGTAGCTATAACTACTTCCAATATTCCAGAGCTTCTGGGCATGGACCACAAACAACTGAGAGCTTGTTATAAAAATAAAATTCCTGGGCCTCAATTCAGGCTAAGTTATTCAATCTCTGAAACAGAGCCAGGAATCAACATTTCAATACTCTGCTCCCTGGTGATTCCAATGTACAAATTAAAAAATGACTGCTTTTAGACCTGCCACATATGCCTATTTCACAGATTAGTACTGTGAAAAAAAAGGAAAAAAGAAAAAGCATGTATTGTACATATAGAAATTTTAAATACAGAAAGGCAATCCTCTATTTGCTAAAATAACAACTTTTCTTTCTTAACATAGCATTAATATTATATATCCTTTTATAGTGGCTGAAAATCTTATAAATTTTCAAATTCTGTACATGAAACTCAAAATTATCTGAAAAAAAAAATATATATATACTAGGAATTAAAAAAAAAAACATAAGATTTCTGTATGGTGGCATAAGCCCATAATATGGGAGATTTTGAGCTGGAGACCAGTATAGGCTACGTAACAAGACTCCGCCTCTCAAATTCCAGTAAATATTAATTAGTTTAATGGAATAGGGTAATCTTTTCTTCAAAATACTTTTTATAAGAAACATTTTTAAAGTTATTATTTTTTTTCATTTGAATAAGTATTTTTGTTTGCATGTATGTATGTGAACCACATGTATGCCTGGTATCCACAAAAGCAGAGGACATCAGAACCAGAGTCACAGATGGTTGTGAGCGCCATGTCCATGTGGGTGCTAGGAATGCAACACAAGTCCTCTGTAAGAGCAGTAAGTGCTCTTTAACTACTGAGCCAGCTCTCCAGGCCCTTACAATAAACAGAATTTTTAAAGCATTTTAAATTTCTAGGTAAATACTCACCTGATCACAAAGCAATAGCTGATTCCCTCCATGATACAAAGCATCACAAAGCATGTCCACGTCATTATTCAGTTTGGACAAAAAGGAAAAATGCTCTTGAGTAGATACTGCCAACTGATCTTGTATTTGAGAAACATCTTGTTTCAATTTTTCAGCTACTTCTTCCAGGCGTTCATGGGTTATAAACAATTCTTTTTTTTTATTGTCTCCTTCTAAAAGTTGATAAAGCCTAAAATACAAAAATATTAAAGAGAATTAAATTTAATTAAAATTAAAGAGAAAAATGTTTAAGTTAGTAGTTTTCAAAATTATAACCCACCAAATTTGGTCACAGATAGTGACAGCTAATTAACAACTAAAAAGTAGTAACCTATGTGTTTCTAATGTTGAGCAATTGAACCGATCTCAGGTATAGTATTATTTCAGAGGAGAAATCTCTAAATTTGAGTACATGGTAGAACCCTGTCATCTTGGCACTCAGGAAACTAAGGTAGATGGATTAGGGGCTCAAGGCTACATAGCAAATTCAAAGCCAATAAGACACTATCTCAAAAGATAAGTAATTCTTTAAAAGAAATATCTGAATTTCTAGTTTCTCCATCTTCCATATTTTAGATATAAACTTCATCTTGATTCTTAACTAACATTAGTTTACTGCAAAGTAAGTTTCAATGATATGTCCCAAGAAAACACTTCTTTTACAGAATATATCTATGATATGGCAGCAGCAACAATGACATAAGAAAAGTCAATCTTTAATGCTTATTTCACAAAATTGTAGTGGGATTAAAAGAGAAAAACTAAAAATATAAGACCTATATAAATGGCCATTAACAACAAACTGCCTATTTTAATTTGTTCAGTATTTGGTTGGTAAAAATCTTGCTAATTAACAAAACCATTTTAACACTGCACTTAATAACAGAAAAATTCATCAGCCTATAAGACAAAAGATAAATCTAAAGCAACATGTTACGCCTGCCTTATAAAAAGACACACTCTTTTTACTCATACATACATCAACATATAGCTTGCTTTCTCTCTGTTCACACACACAAATCTTTTTTTTTAACCCCTAAAATAGGATTTCTCTGTTAGCCTGGCTGTCCTAGAACTTGCTACGTAAACCAGGCTGGACTTGAACTCAGAAATCCATCTGCCTCTGCCTTCTAAATTCTGGATTAAAAGCTAAAGTATGTTATTCTGATCCTACCAAAAAAATGAGGAATAGCATACAAAATGTGTGTGTGTGTGTGTGTGTGTGTGTGTGTGTGTGTGTGTATACACATGCACATGGGAAGCCCAAAGGTTAATGTTGGGGGTATTCTGCAAACACTCTGCCTCACTTTTAAGTCTCTCATGAACCTGGAGCTCACCCATTCTATGAGACTGGCTAACCAGCAAGCACTAGGAATCCTTCCTCCTCTACCTCTCCAGTGCAGAGATGACATGAGTGTGCCACTGCACCTGGCTTCTTTATCTAGTTTCTGGAGGATCAAATTGAGGTTCTCAAACTTGTACACAGCACTACAGTGACTGAGCTATCTCCGCAGCCCTCACCAGTCTCCATGCCAATTCTTTCTTTCTTTCTTTAAAATACAAAGTCTCATTGTGCAGCTCAGGCTGTCCTAGAATTCTTGCTGTGTATCCCAAGCTGACCTCAAATTCAAGATTCTCTTGCCCCAGCTTCCAGAAAGTTGAAATTAAATATGTAATCCCATTACCACACAGGATTTAAAACAAAAGTGTTTGCTGAACATTATTACATAGCCCACAAAGGCCTCAAACTTAGTATAGCTCTGCCCCAACCTTCTAGGTGCTGGGATTACAGATATGAGCCACACATCAAGCAGAGTACAGACTTTTGAAGTCTAATACTTTCAACCTTCAATTCCAGTATCCTGTTATCATCAATTGCTTAGAGATCCAGAAAGGGCTAGCTTTCATTTTAGTAATCTACTTCATCAAAAAGGGAAATAAAGTCTTCCCTCCCTACTACCACCTTCCCGATACAATCAGTATCATGCCCAGCAATACCTATGTATTCAAATTTTCTGTCCCAAATCTAAGTGTCTAAGTGGGAGTAAAATATTTTATCACTTTACTCCCCCAACTTAGTACTTCCGCTCTAAAGTGGCGACATTCAGACCTAACATGAACAGAAAGGGAACAAAAAAATTTAAAGGATGAAAAGACTAGCAGAAAGGAAAAATCTGAATACAAATAATTTTTAAGCCTTTAAAATTTCTGTTCCAACTCTCTAGTATTTCACAAAAATAAAAGAAAAAAATGCTAAGGAAGCAATGACATATACATACCTATGAGTAGAATGATCTTTGGTGTTGATGGGAGTCCTTGAGGTTAACTGCTCAGATGCTGGTAGTCCTGTTAACATTGCCAGGTGCTGGCAGAGCACCATGTTTCTTTGACTGAGTTGCTGAACCAAACTCTCCAGTTGCCGATATGTATCCCAGTGTTTTCTCAACTCAATCTCATACGATAACTGGACAAGCTCAAACGATGCTTTCTGCTTCATCAACTCATTTAACACTAGCTCTTGCCTTGCTGTATAATAATCTTGTTTAGCAATCTGCAGATCAAAATCGCCCTTTACAACTGGCATGTTCAATAGCTGGGCATTCTCTTTTACCAAAGCAGGCAAACTTTCGTCTTTTATATGAGTGATTTGTTCTTCAAGTTTTAGAATCTCACTATTCAAGCTAGAAAGTTTTGCATCCAAATTTTCTTTACCAATAACCTATACAAAGAAAGCAGTAATATTTTAAACTGTAGGTTTAAACTTTTATTTTAAATTATTTTCATTTTTTCTTTTAGGTGGCCAGATAATATATGCAATGAATAAAAACTAACTTACTAGGATAAGCCAAAACTAGTTTTAAAGGAAAATATGAACTAAGTCGAGAGAAAAGCCAGCATGAACTACTGAACTTCAGTGCTTTTACACTATATATATATATATATATATATATATATATATATGTTAATGGCTAACAAACTAGAAGATCTCATCATTATCTTTAAAAAGCATATTACTCATAACAAATGAAGATTTAGTTTTTCTTTTATGTAGTATTTTCTTAGTCCATGAGCTGATTATAGCAGATTTGTGAGATTCTGTATTGATTCAGAAACCTCTACATTTTTATTCAACTATCTAGTGGTTATATTATCAAGAAAACAAGCTTCTAAAGAGTGCAGATGAACAACTGCAATATATCTACATATTCTCAACAAGTAAAGAGAAATTCATTCCACTGAATCCTGGACTTCATTAATACCATCTTCTTGTCAGAGGAAGCAAGGCAGGATACTCATAGTCAAGCAAGTAGTTTCTTTGGTGTATACCATAAAACAGAAACCCCAGTTTAATCTGTATTTGAAATGACACAATTTTCAAATTCATAATGCAAATTAAGGTATTTTTACCAAAAATTAACTCAGTAATATGACTGAGGATAAAATTACTAAATTCTAGTAATATGACTAATAATATATTTGTATTAAACACATACTGCAGATAAGTACTAAGCAAATATAAAATTAAAGTTAGATTCCTTTTCTAAAATAGCAATATTAAACTATATTTCTAATAATTACAATGTGGATTCAGTCTTATTTCTTATGTTTACCTCATTGGTTAGTCTATGAAGATTGTCTTCTGCCCATTTTATACTTGACTTCATGCTCAAATTACTTGCTTTCAAGTATATGATCTGCCGTTGAGCACAGATGCATGCTATCTGGAGTCTAACCATCTCCAGTCGTCGATCCCCAAAGATTTTTTCATTTTCACAAATAGATGGTGTTTGTATATCTAAAAGTTGAAAATTCTCTTCATTTGAACTTTCAACTACTTCATGTATACCTTGGAAGAATTGCTTTTTTGTATATAAGGTTAAGGCTGCTGTGCTCTGCTCTTCTTGGCTTATATATTTTCCCAAGGAAAGCTGAGATAAAAACACCATTGGATTTGTCCTTTCACTTAAATTAGAATTTCTAAAGAATATAATCAAATTATTAATTCTATCAGTAAGAACCTGAAGTTCATTACTGAGCTTGGTATTCACAGTATTTAGGAACCCTTGTTTTTGTTTCAGCTTCTTAGTGGCTTCCTCTTGTTTAGCATTTAATGCCAGAGACTTGTAGCTAGTTTCAGAAGCCATTAACTGGTATTTATTCTGTCGCTGAATTTTTGAGTTTTTTAATTTCTGCAGCATTTGAACCTCATCTTCTAATTTCTGTATCTCTTCGTCATCCAGTTTACATGTTTTCAAATCAAAAGTTTTACAGGTTCTAAGAACTTCAACCAATGCTGCTCCTTCTAGGATGGGCTTGCCTGATCGCTGAAGATCGCTGAAAGCTTCCAATTCTTTTTCAGACAATACGTTTTGTTCATTCACGTTCCCACAAAACCATTTCAAAAATGACTCATCTTCAACAGCCTCAAACAGCCAGTCAAAATCTTCTCCATTAAGAATATCAGCTTTGGGATAACCAATCTTTTTCAGTGTTTCCACAAACTCATTTCCACAACTCATGGTTTAACTACTCCTGTTTTTTATATTTGATATGAATTTATGGTTTCTTAAAACTAAGTTCAAATAGAAAAAAACATGTTTAAGTCCATAGAAGAAAGAAAAAAAATACAATCTATAATGTGTTTCCTAGTGGGGGGAAGAACACAAGTATTAGACCACAAACAAGTCGAATGCATTTAATATACAGATAATTTTATCAGATGACATCAGGACTTAAGTGAAAGGCAGATAGATGCAGGTGCAATATCTGACAAAAAGAAAAACAGAAGCAATCAGGGTGTTGCATAAGACATTACAACAGTA
This sequence comes from Arvicanthis niloticus, assembly GCF_011762505.2. Lineage (NCBI taxonomy): Eukaryota > Metazoa > Chordata > Mammalia > Rodentia > Muridae > Arvicanthis > Arvicanthis niloticus. Next base: position 38,912,756 of record NC_047664.1, read on the forward strand.
ATGAAGAATCTAATTCATGAAGATATAACAACTTAAAAACCTGATTTTTTTCCAATGATAAAATTACTTAAATACTTACCTCAATCAGCGTCCATCAGGTTCAAACGACTCGACCTATAGATATAACCAGCCTAGTGCAGAGAAAATCAGGACAAGTTGTCAAGTTTCAGTAGCCATCAGTCATCAAGTAAAAAGTTTTATTTTGACCAGAGCACAATGAACCACGACTTGAGCCAAACGAAGGTCAGTGGCAATGGCAGGTCTTAAAATCACAATATATTTTACACTCTGGTGGCAACATTTCTGGGTAGGTTTTTGTTTCTGAGTATCCCCACTTAACAGCTCTAATAAAACATATCCACAAAAGTACCGAATTGCTGTTTTTTAAAAATGAATAACAGATAAGGGCATATTTCAGGTTTAACGTTTGCCTAGTATAATTAAGGCCTTGAGTTTTAGCCGCAGCATCCGAAAATAAAGCAACCAACCCCAGCCAGAGGACCGGCCAAGCACCTCCGCCCCAACCCCCGGCACGAAGCCTCAGCCTCTCCACACACCCCGCGCCCGGGCCCAACGACCTCTATCGATGCCTCAAGTAGGCTGTAGGAGGGTAGCAGCGGCCCGGCCAGTCGCGAACACAAGCCCCTTACCTCAGGAAGCCCCTGCCACTCCCCTCCGCCAGCCTCCAACCGCGCGCGCCGCACTGCCTCACGGGACTGTCAGAATACGCACGCGCAGATTACAACATCCGTAATGTTTGAGCAGAGGGCGGGGTATCACGGAGACGGCGAAGGAGGAGCCGCTGACCAGCCCCCTTCAAGAAGTTAGGGCAAAGTGATTGGTTCTCCTGCCAGACGCTCCGCCCCTTCACCACGCCTCTATTCCCCCCCCACCCCCCCGCCCGCCGACCTTCCCTCTAGGCTCAAGAGGATTGGTTTTCTCATTAGAGACTCTGCCCTCGCTCCGCCCCACCCCGCCCCCGCTCTGGAGTTAGCGTCTCGGTCTCTTCCGGCCGCAGGCTGCTACAGCCATTCAGGCCTGTCTAGTTCAGTTAGGCCTCCTGTCCCAAGTATGGTTTGCAGTCTTTGACACTACTAGGGGACTGGAAGCTTGAGGCCGAACACATCCCTCCTACCCCAAAAGCTCTTACCACCACCACTACCCCTGGTAGGGTGACCCAACGTGGTGCTAATAACAAGGTCAGTAGCTGGGTCCCTATCAGGTCTCTTGCAGGGTAGGATTGTTGGCTATAGAATCTTTTACAATAGTTATTTAGCAAAGAACACTTAACTCCCAAGGCCTCTATGACTTCCAAGCAAAAGCTGACTTTCTCCAAGATCCCATCCTCAAAATATCAAGGTGTAAAGTACATTAGTTTTGTAATGCATTCAACTCAAAAGTACAGACATTCTGAGGATGCTAGGATGCCGGCTGTCATTCAATGAAAGACAGAATGCTGAACTAAGGCTAAGTCTGATGCAAGCCTAGTTATTGTCCTATAGTCCCAGAAAACTGACCTTTGGAGTTACAGTTGGCATTGGTAACAACTTGTCTGTTCATTTTTTTCTATCAGACATTTGCAACTTACCAAGCTCTTTTAAGATGACATATAAGTTCACAAGGTGTGGGCTATGATCATTAAAAAATAGTACTCCCCTCGTCCAGTCACAAATAGGGTGATGTATCAGACACGGTTCTAGTCTAGTTACCACTAGGTAGAATTCTTTCTGGATCATTTTCCCGGGGCTTGTTTTGTGAGACAAGGATTTGCTTCATGCCCCAGGCTGGGGTTGAACTCAAGATCCTCCTACTCTAGCATCTCCAAGTGCTGGGGTCACAGGAATGAATCCCCATGCCCAGCTATTAATGTCTTCAAAGAGAGAAAAACTAATATTCTAGGCAGATCATTTAAATTCAAATGGAAGACATTTACTATTAATTCTTTTATTTTCAGAGCTGAGGACTGAACCCAGGACCTTGCACTTGCTAGGTAAGCACTCTACCACTGAGCTAAATCCCCAATCCTTACTATTAATTCTTATTTAACTTTTATAATCCTTTTGAAAGTCAATGAAACCTGAAAGTAAATAAAAACAAACAGTATAGGGGAAAAGTTCTCAGAACAGTGCCTAATGGAGTTAGGAAGTCATAGGATTGGCCCAGGAGAACCCCAGATGCCAAACTGGAGGTAGGGGCTCAGCAGGGAGCTGGCGTTGAGTGGGTTTTGGCCAGAGGAAGTGCAGGCAGTGCTTTCGGGAAATTTTGCTGAGGAGGCAAAGACTGAGAGAAAAAGAGCCAAATGACACAAGATGAGGGGGTGGGAATGCAAGGCTGAGAGGATTTTTGGTGTTGTTTTGTTTTAAAGTGGGAGGAACTGGAGGATATTTATAGACTGTGCGGAAGAGCTTGGAGGAGACAGAATTAAAGATGCCGGAAAGACAGAGGGCTACTCTGCAGGATAAGGTTCCCCCCAGGCACAACCTGGAACCCTTGGGACCTTCTTAGTGACTCCTGGCCCCCAGCCCTCCATCTTGTATTGCTGACTACAGTTACTTGTTTGAAAGGTGTTTGTAAGGCCATAAGAAGCCATAAAAACATAAAGATTAGAACAGGATCAGACCCCTGAGTACTAACAGCAAACACAATGGGGTTAATTATACAGAACTGGAAAGTTTTCTTGGGATTGGATTAGAAATTTAAGAAGGCAAGTATGTTAAACTTATTTCCAAGACAAGCTTGCTCTCTTCTACTCAAAATCAGTTGTGGTTTTAGTGGGGTCAAAAGGTAAAGGGGACTGATGGCTGATCGTTCCTAAGCAAGCCTGTGGGGATGTAATGGATGAAACAAACCTAACTGCAGGACCACAAGTCTTTTCTGTTGGCCTTACTCTCCTGTCATCAATATTAAAAATTATTTGATGTTTTTTATACAGTATCTTTTCAGACAGTTTTAAAGCTTTGTATACAACTGTGATGTTAAAGGCTGTTTTGCAATTTAATGAAAGTGAAGAGATTTATTTTCCAAACAACACAGAGACGAGAGTGACAGCCTCAGATATGTGTTAGCTTGATTCTGAAAAAAAAAAAAAAAAAAAAAAAAAAAAAAAAAAAAAGTTCTAAGTCACAAAAGGTCTGAGAAAGCTGGCACTGGGCAATTCAGGAATGGGTAAAGGCAAGGGAGCCCCCAGGAGTTGGCAGAACCCTGGGGGGCCGTTAGCCAGTAAGATGTGGTCTGGCAACTTCCTCCTATTGGTCTTGTTCTTCCAGAAAAAAAAAATTGACTTTTCTTAAGACCATGGAGTTGGGGGAGGGGAGATTTGCTTTTCATTGTATTAACACTCAAGTGATGAAGATGAAAACTCAGTATCAAATTCAGAAGCATTTGGGTCTTCACCACTAGGAAGGGATCACAATAGTGGTGAGTAGAGACAGGGGTCTTTGGAGCTGGAAGCTAGTAACAAGTGGCCTGGCAGAGTTTAGGGGTCCAGGACCTCATGTTGCCTAAGAGGCTTGGTCAATTGAGAGGGAACTAGGATGAGAGCCCATCCTTTCCTGCACCTCCCTTCCCAGGCTAGTGGCCTAACTCTAGAACAATTCAGAGTTTCTGTGCCCTAAACTTTCTGGCTAAAGATTGGGAAAAGAAGACATAAAATGTCCCACTAGCAATTAGTCCAGATTAGCCCAGCCTCTAATTTATACAGCCATCATCTCAGAAAAAGTGTGTAAAGGGACAAAAGAGGAAAACAGACAAAGGACTCAGGACCACTTGCAGAAGCAGCTGGGCTTGAACTAACCGTGAGATCCAAAATGAGATTGTAAGGACAAAGAGCTGAGTAGAACTTAGGCTGAGCTGAGGTGAAGGGCAGGAGACAGCGGGCATCCAAGTTTAACTCTGGGGAGGAAGAGGATAAGGAGCAGAAGGGCCATCTTGGAACCACTCTAGCAAGCAGGGGTCTCAGGTTGAGGCAAAATGGAGGAATATAGAGATAGGCTCTCTCTCTCTCTCTCTCTCTCTCTCTCTCTCTCTCTCTCTCTCTCTCTCTCTCTGTGTGTGTGTGTGTGTGTGTGTGTGTGTGTGTGTGTGTGTGTGTGTGTAAGGCCTGGAGTGGGGACAGAAAAGCTATGGAAGGACTATGGAAGGAGTGCCATATCTGAACTTTGAGTTTCCTAACCATGAGATGGACCCTGCAAGACTGTAGTAGGTGCTAATTATGCAGTGTTTAACACAGACCGCTGGCACCCATGGCTCCCAATAGGAAGCAGTAGCAGGGAAGACTAAAAAGCACTGTTTGGAATTTAAATATTCACATTGACATCAATACCTAAATCATACCAATTCTGAGGTTCCGTTGTATTCACATCAGAAAACTCCTTTTTCTCTCTGAGTTAAGTTCAGCTGCCTCTAAGGCTGCCCATCCCTTACCCTGTACCCAACAGAAGGCAGGGAATGCAGGGATACACATTTCAAGAATCTAGAGCTGGCTGTTGCCTGCTGGGGGAACTAATCCCTCCCCAGGTTTCATGGTTCCACATTAAAACTTTCTAGCAGGTACCATTAGGCCATCTCCAACAGGTTCTACAGAGGGTTCAGTGTGGTAACACCATGCTCTCTGAAAGTCCTGATCCATGCCTTCTATGGTATTCAAGGTGGCAAATCCTTGAAGGACAAGTCTTAGTGTATTCATCTGTCTGGGAGGACATTGAGTCCTCCAAGAACCAGAACCAGGATTTCTGCCAGTGGGTTGAAGCCTCCCTGTAGACAGTGGAGTGTCAGCAACGCTATCCTGTTTTCTCTTCAGTGTGTGTTCTAACAACCTTACAGCTGCTCTGAGGGCAGTTCAGAACCCTAAATCCCCATGTTAGCACTCAAACACAGCTGCCCACACTTCCACACTTCCTCAGCAGTATAGGTCGTGAGGGCAGAAGCTAGGCCCGAGTCAGCTTAAGGATGCTGAGATGGACCCAAGGAGGGGTCCTTGAAGTGTAATCTGGAGACCCAGCAACTTCTCTGCAGAGGGCATCTAGCCAGCATAGCACCCTTAAGGACTGATCTATCTTTGTGCCCACAATGTCCTGGTTCCAGTGACAAGAACACCTGGCATAGAGTATGCTGTATGGTACTTCTACCCAAGCTATCACACAGAGGCTGTGGATCTGGCCAGCTTCCCAGGAAATGGAGGTCATGGACATGTGAAGGTTGATTCCCAAGGGCCAGGATGACCCTGGCTCCAGTGAGTTAGTCCCTCTAACTCAAGCTAGAGAGAAAGGAGCAGAGCAGAGAGATAGAAAGAACTAGAAACCAGAAATGAGGTATAAAAATCTGTATTTATATTACAATGACAGAATGACACAGCACAGCCCCATCTGTTAGACAGGTGGGATGGGGTCCCATTCCAGTCTGCAGCTCAGGTCTCATAACTCACCCACTGCACTGGCACCAGGCCCCTTGTGTAGCCCCAGACTCTGGCACGGAACCTGCCCTAGTGCCCTAGTTTAGAGGCCTGAGAACTTGCTTGCTGGCCTGGGATCAAGACCCTCTGTGCAGACACAAGGGGTGAGAGGCTAACTGACCCACCAGAGGCAGGGAAGGCTTGGGGCACACAGAAGGGTAGGGTCTGTCCAGCCACAGTTTGGTGCAAAACTCCATCTGCCTAGAAATGCAAGCTCAAGCACCTGCAGGTTAGAAATACAGAGGCAGGCCTAGGGCCCATATAGAGACAAAAAACCTCTGCGTCCTCTCCTGCTAGACCAGGTGGGCCTGCAGCAGATGGTGGGTCTGGTATGTCTGGATCACCTCCTAGTAAAGAGGTCCAAGCCTGAGCCTGGAGTTCCAGACTCTGTTGTAGAGCACCATATGGCTCACATGGACAGGCGCAGGTGGAGGACATAGCAGCAGCTATTTTGGTCCAGCTTTCTTCTACAGACACACAATAGCCTTGGCTGAATCCCATGGCTACCAGTGATGGCCATACTTTGTAAATGGTAGAGAGCAGGAGAGCGAGTAATAGACATTAACTCTTAGCACCAGCCCCCATGCCTATGGACCACCCCTCACATGCCTGCTAGTGGGAGGGGCAGCTGGCTAGCACCCCTGGGTGACTGAAGAGGCCAACTCCCAGGCTACATGGGATCCATAGCCTAAAAAGGCAAAGGGCTGAGCTGCCACAAAATTCAGCCAAGGGGGCCAATCTGGTCACCAGGAGTGGACTCTGCTGGCAGGGGTGGAAGCAGAATCTGAGGTGCTGGAGATGGAGCAGGGAGTTGATGATAAAAGAATTCAGGACACATCAGGAGCCCTGGAGTTCTAGAGCCCTGAGGCAAAGCCTTTAAACAGAGCTCTGTCCTGTGCTAAGGGGTGGGTGTGCTCAGGACAAATGTCTGGGGGGAAATGCTCAGGCAGACACTGAAGCCCCGAGTTGGGCAGAAAATGTAGATAGAACCAGCTTTCTAAGATGTTGGGTATCTTTCTATTCCAGGGACTCCTACCCAGGCCTGCTGTCCACCTGTCATTTTGAGTGCCCGAAGAACAGGTTCTATGCCAGAGTTGTTTCCAGAAATCTTACTGTGCTATCAGTAGGTTTCCCACCCTAGGGTGCTCACTGGCATGACTGAAGATAAATAAGAATTTTCCCCACAGTTTGGAAATTGTTTACAAATGCACCAGAAGAGGTGGCAGGTGCTGCTGTGGGCTAGCCTGTGGCCACTACCCAAATATTGCTGTGTGGTGCCCCTAGAAACAAGGTCTTCTAGTTTTGAAAGGCCAACAGAAGCCTCCTGGCCAGGCTCGTACTACCTCCAGAACTACTATATTTATAAGCTGCCCATGGCTGACACTCCAGGCCCTTGCCCAAGTCCAGAGACCAGGCCCTATGCTAACAGGCCTGCTCTCCTGAACTTTCAGGCACAGTCACACTGCCAGTTACCATGAAGGCACCACTGGAGGCCAGGTCATAGCCCTGCAGGATACAGAATCAGCCATGGCAGCCACACAGGCATGTACATGTCCCTCCCAGGAGGATGCAGCTGCTGGGAGGAACTACCTGTAGGAAAGCAGTGAAGGGGGCACCTACCAGGAGGCCTGGCGCATCCCATAAGCCACAGGGGCATGCTGGTGGCAGTGGGTGGGGTGAGACAGGGAACACAAGGCACACTATGACAATGTGACAGAGGATGGGTCCCTGAGACACTGGGTTGCTCCCACCCATCAGCAAACAAGGACACAACAATGGCTAGGAAAATAGAGTACAAAAATTTCATACAGGAAATAGAGGAGGCACACTCATGTCCCTTGGCGAGTCTTCAGAGCTTTTTTCTCTTTTTAAAAATGTTTCTTTTTGTGTTTTGGGTAAAGCCTCTGCCAGCTGAGGCTGCCCTGGGCAGGGCTCATGAGGCCCCTTCTGGGAGCTCCCTGTCACACTTTTTTTTTCTTTTTTTTCTTTTCTTAAGAAAGGAAGTTGAGAAAGCTTGGAGGACCCAGTGATTTCAGCTTGCTACCCAGCTTATTCCAGTCTCCTGCCAGGAAGAAAAGCCCTATTTCCTGTGCAGAGCAAGCAGAGCCATCTGGACTGGCCCAGGTGAGGAGGGGCCTGAGTAGAGTCAGGCACAGGTTAGGGGCCACCATTTCCAAGTGACCTCAGGCCAACTATCCCAAGACATACATTCTCCGACGTCCATGTGTATTTGTGCTTGTGGGTGTGAGCCTAGGCATTTATGTATACATCTGATGGTCCTAAAAGAGCAGAAGTCACCCAACTTGACTTGAGGTGGTCTAGCCAGACCCCAGGAGCATCCCCCCATGGCTCCTGACACCATGGAAAAGGAGGCCCAGATGCTCATCAAGTCCTACCCTTCAGATCCCTCTGTCCACACCTCAGAAGACTATGTGGATGTAGATGGATAGATGGATAGACAGACAGCAGCACCTTCCTGCCTCCCTTCCTCCCTCCCTCCCTCCCTCCCTCCCTTCCTTCCTTCCTTCCTTCCTTCCTTCCTTCCTTCCTTCCTTCCTCAGTCCATTCCTCTCTCCTGGGATCCGATGTTGGGGTTCAAGCTCCCCATTGTGGTCATTAAGGCCCCTACACGGATCCTGCCGAGATTTGTAGAAATGATATTTAATACTTCTGGAATGATTAGGAATCTGAGAACAGATTGTGGACGGCTATGCTGGGCTCCAGGATGCGAGAGCCTGACCCTGCTTCTCTGCATGGGGTCTTGCCCTGCGGAGAAGGGGCAGGCAACTTGAGTCCTGACCGAAGGGTGGGCAGGCAGAGGCAGGCAGACCAGGCAGCAGCTGTAGCTTCGAGAATGGCACAGCAGTAGGCCCATGACGAGGCTGGCTTCAGTCAAGGGAGGATTGGAAGGCTGAGACGCTTGGCTAGGTGAGCAGGCAGGTGGGCCAAGAAGCAAAGAACATGGAGCCTACGAAAGGCCAGGGCAGCCAGGCCGCCTGCAAGGGTGCCCATAGCTGCTGTCGCTGCAGCCACTGCTCTGTAGGCTGTAGTGGTCATCGGCATCACTGCTGCTGCCAACACTGTCCAGCTCCCCAGGGCCAAACTCCATGCCCTCTATATCCACCTCTGAGAGAACAGAGAGAGGATGGGTCAGGGCAGCCACTTCCAAGGAAGCCAGCCTGAGGCTCCCGAGTTAGAGCCCACAGTTCCCTTCTATGGAAGTGGAGCCTGGGTTGGGAGAGATAAAGGAGGTCCTTTGTACCCTGGAAGATGCTAGGATGCTTCCAGACAAAGTCTTGGGTTATGAACCCAGACACTGCAGCATGCTGCCCAGTGGTGAGTCATCCTCTCTCATAGCCTTCACATAGCCCTGTCATGGCCTCTGTGCCTCACTATGGGATTACTGTAGTACTGCCAGCAGTTAGCTCAGGTGGCATGGGCACCTTCTCACCACTAGCACCATCCCACCGTAGGCACTTCCTTGTTATCCTGGAATGTTGCAGATACCTACACCCAGAGGCCAGGATTGGGCTGCCCAGATCCTACCTTGCTTGCCTGGGCACTCACCTTGCTCTGAGTCATCTGTGGACACAGCAGAACCAGTGCTGTCAGTGCGCACTCGCTCTACACTCTGCACTGACAGCTGCTCCAAACGTCTCTTTAGGAAGCGATGCTCCCGCTGAAGCTGCTCCTTGATGCTCAGTGCCCTGCGGTCCTGCTCCTCCAGTTTCTGGGGATAGAGGGTGGTCTGTAAGCCCACAGCCAAGAAGTAGTCGTCTCATTTGGGCATAAGCACAGAAGCTTCACAGGCAGGATCCTTACCTATAACATGGGCTGCTAGACAGAGCCACAGGGTGCCCTGCCAAAGGCTTAATATACCCTTCCTCGCCGCAGTAAGGTGACCAGTTACTCAGCTTGGTCTTTCACATTCAGCCTGATGACTCGCTGTAGAATGCCCAGTGCTGCTAGCCAGCCCCAGAAAGTGGAAACACACAGACTTTCAAGCCCTGAAACAGTATCGTCCAAACTTTGGCAGGTGCCTCTCCTCAACCCTACTCATGAGAGTTCCACCTGCCCTCAGATGGGCTTTTCCCAAGTCTACCTGCTGCATCTGAGAATGGAACAGCATTCCTAAACCCTCCTGTGTGGGCCCACCTGAGACACTGTTGTTCTATTAAAACCCCAGGGCCTTGGGTATAACTCTTTCAAAGCTACTACCACCCAAGCAAGTCCACAGCTTGGAGGCAGAGGAGCCCCTCTAAGGGAACGAGACCCTGGATGACCCAGTGTCCAAATGTAATGTCCAAAGAACACTAAATAAGCAGATCTCAGTCTGAAGGCCTTGAGGGATTGCTCGGGTAATATCTCCCTCAGTGTAATGCCACACCAACTCCCAAGAAAAGCCTCTACCACCCCCGCTCTCTTTAACTGTTGCCTACTTCCAGTCAGACTGTCTATGAAGACATGCAGTGACACCTTGGCTCCTCCCTCAACTCCACCTCTTCTTCTAGCAGCTGGCCTTCCATAGCCCAGTCTTATATAGAACTATCTGTAACCTGTCTAGCCTGTCCAGCCAATTACACCATCTCCCTGCCAAACACCCCTCAACAAAACCCAATACAAGTCACATAACCTCAACATCACCAATCAGCTCCCATTGGGTCCCCCCATAAGCTCCTGACACGTACCTGTGAGGTGGTTCCACCATCCACCTCCAGGTCCTCTGAACCAGTGTTGCCTAAGGGTGGGGATGGCTGGGGTACATCAGGGTGACTGATGAGACACAGCATGCTTACCTTGATGTGCATCTTAGCACGCTTCAGGAGGCTCAGAGTAGTGTGGCGTGTGCTGTCAGGGCCCAGGGGTACCAGCTGCTTGAGCTGCTCCAAGTAGAGCCTGAGTTTAGCTCGTCTGAAAGAGCCAAAGACAGACTATCAAGCTAGGCAGCAAATCCCACACAACTATGGCTCATGTGACTGGTGCAAGGTGGAAAGTGGCAAGCCAGACCCTCCACAGGCTTCTGCACTGCTGTAGGCCTGCCTTTTGGCCTGGGAATTGCCCAGACTCTGCCTCAAGGCTGGAGTATCTGGATCCCTCTCCAGGAATTCCCTCTCGGCCTAGGTAATACTTGCCCTCTGGGGCAGCCTGCCACAGATACCTTTGTGGATATGGTGTCCACATGATTCCACAGGACCTAAGAGCCCAGGGAACAAATATCTGTATCACCTATTCTGTCTTATACAGTGTGTTCTATTCATTCTTCTTGTCACAAAACCATGAGGTGATAAGGATAAGGGGGTGCTGAGGACCAGCTCTCTTTGCCAAGTCTGTGGTCTCACTGGAAATTATCTTTTTGGATTTTTGTTCCTGTATCTATTTGTGTGAATCTATTTTTTCACTAAACTGGAACCACATTCATAGTACTTGTTCATATGCTGCAGCACCTCCCTGCCTGGTCTCAAGGGGTAACTAAGTTCACTAAGTCCAGAGGCTATCTCTGACACTACCATGATATCAGGCACTGCTGCTATGTTAAAGGGGTAACTAAGTTCACCTCCAGAGGCTATCTCTGACACTACCATGATATCAGGCACTGCTGCTATGTCTGCACATTCTACCTGACCAGTATCTGCAGGAAACCAGTGTTCTGCCCGTGTAATGCCAGATCATGGAGCTAGCCAGGCCCTATAGAAAGCCAAGGTGGGTTTCTAAGTCAGTATGGCTTGCTTTGGACAGATTCTTAGAAGTGTAACTGGCAGATCAGGACAGATTTTTTTTTTTTTTTTAAAGAATTTAGCCTGCTGCCCAACTGGCCTCTCATGGCCGGCTAGTATCCACACATGCTCCTCCTTTAACAACATATTATTGTTTTTTAATTTGCCTGCTTGTTTTGTAAAGACAGAGAAAAGGGGGTGTGGAGCTGGGTGGTAGGGAGCTGGGGAAGGTCTGAGAGGAGATGGGAGGGAAACAAAGAGGAATATACTGTATGAAAGAAATCAATTTTCAATTAAAAAAAAAAAAGAGTGGCTCCATGCTGAAAGCTTCATCTGTCCCCTGGTCACAGAGCCCAAGCATACCACAGATTTCCTCAGACCTAAAGAGGCTCTGGAAAGACAGCAGGCAGGAACAGCCATTTCTCAGAGTGGGGGACCCTTGGGAACAGGAAGAAACTGTAGACAGATGTTAACAGTCACATACACAGAGGGTGGGGTGCCACCCCTGGACATTATGCTTTTCAAACTGCACCCATTGCTGACAAAGCACTTTCTCACCTAGCATCCTGACCCAGCACCCTGAGGCCTAGAGGTCCTTTTGGTGAACTGGAGTTAGACCTTTGGAAGAACTTCTTAGACACAGGACCGAGGCTGGGCTTAGCCAGGAGGTAGGGTGTGAGTGAGAGCTGTGTAAACCCTAGCTAGATTCTGTTGCAAGGCCAGAGGATCTTCAGTCTCGCCATACACAGACAGGCTCCTGGCTCCATGCTATTGCATGCATGGTTACCCTGCCAGAGAGTCCATAACTCAGCTTCATTATTCCAGCACAGTGAGCATCCAACCCTAGGAACTGAAGGGACTAGAGAACAGAGCTGGGCTAGGGAGCAGAGGTGGAGCCTCCCCAGATAGATTCCATTGTTCTGAGGCCAGCTCTGGGATATGGCAGATGTAGGCCTAGGCCATTGAACCCTTCTCACCAGGTGTACTTGTTACATAGCAATTCCTACAACCACTTAATCATGTCAGCACCAATGGCTTCTTGGAAATTGACAGAAAGTGCAAACTTACAAGAAACAAAGTATTCCCAAGTTCCCTGTTTAGAGATGACCACACTGTTGTTTCAGTGTATCTATCTTTCCAGTCCATGAGTGTTAAAGTGGAAACATTAGGATACAGAACCACATATGTGACAAGTGACCCACTTTTGTTGAAAAAGTAAAAAGAGCAGACGCACACAAGAGACTCAACAGAACACAATGAAGCACAGGAAGCATGCATCTCCAGGGATGCGGCTGGCAACGTTTATTTCTTTAGCTTTGTGCTTTTCTGTATTTTCCAGGTTTTTCTATGCTTTTAAAAACCCCACATTTACTTTTACAATCAGAGAAAGACACGTTTGTACAAGAAAGAAACACAGCTGAAAGACAAACAACAGCAGGAACGCACTTGCAATACATATAAAAGACAAAACGTTAGTATTAGTGATATTTTGAGCTCATACACATCAAAAATAAAGAGTACTGCCTCCGTGTGGCAACGAGCAGAAGACAAAGGGCAAATCTCACATGAAAACAGACCCCATCCCACGAGGAATCAGGCAATAAAAACGCAAACAAATGAGCACATGCTCACTTTCTCCTTTGTACCAAATGGAATATAAAGAGGTGGCTGGAAGTCGCTTAGTGGCACATAGGGACCTGTCACAGTTCCTGTGGGAGAAGCAGCACCACCTCTTTGGCTCAGACCGCTCAACAGTACTTGTGGTCTACTTCTAGAATCTGGGTTCTACAGAACCATCCCTGGGCATCTGAAGACTTAGCTCAACAATGCTCAGGTCAGAGGGAACCAGGGATCCAATGGCTGTGGGCCTCTATAGGTTCTGAGACCAGGGAGGCTATGGGTACATGGACACAGGTCTGGAGTACTTACATGGAACTGGGTGAAGATTCCAGGTGGGGAGAATGGGTAACAAAGGCCCTTTATCATCTCAGGGGCCTCCAGGTAACCAAGGATAAGGTCTCTGGGTGAGGTGCAGGGAGCACACGAGTAATTTACAAAAGTCACCTGACCATACACACACAATGTAAAACTAGTATGTCAACCCAAGCCCAGAAAAGTGCACACCCTGGGCTGAGCCTGTGGTTAGTAAGGGGATATGGGGAAGGTCCTCCCCGACCCCTGATTATGAACATCACAGTCATAGAGTCTAGGATGCTCTGGAATCTCACTGTATCCTCCCTAAAGTCACTATAGTATACCAGACTCAATACACTCATGGCTGGCCCTATGCATCCCAAACTTGTCAAACCCCTGTGCTTCTAAAGGAGGCAGAACTTCCCCTGAAATTCCTGCATTTCTATCAGCAACAGCCTCATTTCTCCTCACAGCTCAGCCATTTGACATTGCCACACGTAGTGTCTCAGTAAAAACCCCTACTCCTCAAAGGAAGGCCTAAGAGCTGGGGGTGGAAGCTTGGCCCCATGCCAGGGTCCCCTAGCGAATGTGGGCCCAAGTCCTGGCTGGATGCCAGAGATAGGTTCCAGGCCAGGTTACTGGCAAATTCTACCCCAGTCAGTGGGATGGAGAAAGGGAATCACCAGTCTTTTCTATTTATTACTATCTTCTAGCTGTTGCTAACAAACATGTCTTTTGTGTAGTTCCACATGGCTGCATTAGGCACTTGTGGGCAGCCATGCACAAGCATGCCAAGGGTACTATAGTAGGCTTGAAAAACCATCTCTGTGCTTAGATTAGGGTTAGGGGCCTCACTGAGGGCTTAGCTCTGACCTCTGACATTTCATGTACTAAGACATTCCAGGAGTGCTAAGGGCCAGGAAGAAAACTTAGAGCTCTCATCAGTACTAAGGACCAAAGATTAGAGCTGAGCCTAGGAGGATTGCCAGGCCCTGAGGTCAGCAGTAAGTGCCACCTTGGCAAATCTATCAGAAATACTGACCTACAGGGGTAATGGGTAGGGTGGGTGGGTACTGTCCAAAGCTCCAAAAGGGGAAGTCCCACAGGCCCACCTGAGTTCCTCTGACAGACACTTACAGTGAAGGCAGCATCCAGGGTAATGCCTCTTGTGGCCTTCTGGGCAGCCAGCCAGGTGTTTCCTTCCTTCCTCAGGACAACACACAGCCCTTCCCTTCAGCCAGCATCCAGGAACACCTGGCATCGATCTATAGCCAGCTGTGACTGATGTCCTTACCAGGGCCCAAACCCCAGGATTATGGACTGCTCAAAGCTGGCTATGTCTATGGCCCGATCAGCTAGGCAGAGAGACCCTGCCCTGGGTCAGGCCTGATGAAAGCTGGGTGCCAGAGAGCCCCAGGATACCCAGCAAATCTTATCCTGTCTTAAATTAAGAGTCTTCATGAGACCCAGTCTAACTATAGGCTTGTAGAGGATGACAGAGACCAAGACTAAGGTCAACAGATGTCTGCAGAAGTCAGCTGCTTACTACCCTCACTGCCCATTCTTGCCTCAGTGGCATTCCTCATCTGTCTTCACTATCAGGTGTCCTTCCAAACACTGCTTCCAGGAAGTCCTCACACAGGCCAGGCCACTGTGCCTGGGTCTGGACAAGGAGGGTTCATCTCTTCTGACCTAGGAGCAACCCCGAGCCTGCCTCACTCTGGCTTCCATCCCTGAGGCCTGGCCCCTTGGGAACCCCCCAAACACACAAGCCACTGCAGGAAATGCATCTCCTCAGGGAACATGGTGTTCTGTCCCTGCCCAGCCACCCGCCCCAACTAGAGTCCTGAATCCCGGGAGAGCGGAAGCTGGCGCTGCACTGGGCGCAGAAATGGGGAGGGGGGGAGGGGAAAAGGAAAGAACTGGCTGGGCTCCAGACCTTTCCAGTGTACCCAGGAGGGATCATCTAGGATACAGAGTTATGTACCCCACCCCCACCCCAAACATCAAGAAGGCAAGACAGAACTGGTCCATTTTATCAATAAAAGCAGAGGTCAGGACAGAGCTATTGCCTACTATCTCTCAGGGGCATGGAGTCTACTGCTTATGGGACTGCCTGATCCTGGCATGGGGTCTACTGCTTATGGGGCTGCCTGGCCTAAAATACCTCTGCTTCCAGTTAGGCTGCTGCTGGCAGCCACAAGTATCTCCTTCACCTCCCAACTCCCAGGGTTTAGCCACACCTTGTCACCACAGGCAAAGGAAAGATGAAAATGACAAAATGAAGTAGCCTCATGGGCCACCAGCCATACCAGGGGCTGACTAGAGCCAGGTACGGGGATAAAGCCTGGGCCTGCTGTCCTCCTGTGATGCTCCAGTCATGCAGAACATCACAGCTCCTTAGAAAACAGACCAAAAGGCACAGAGGTAAGGGGGGAAAGGGATGAATCCCTACCAAAGCCATGGTACTGAGAACTGAAGCAAAAGTTTCCATATCCAATCACACCCATGTCCTCTTCCAGGGAGCCAATTCAGACTGCTACCAGCACAAGGAGCTTCAAATCCTTGGTACCTATCCAGTTCTGACCCCAAGCTAAACACCAAAGAATATGCCCTGAGCCCAGCCCTTGCCTGTCAATACAAAAAATACCTGAAAACAGACCCTAGCCCCCTCTAGAACTGGCCTTTCCAGAGCCTAGAGCATAGCCTGGCGACCCAGACAGGTCAGGCTAGCAAAAGTACCCCTTCAGTATCAGAGTTAGGGAGGCAGTCATATCCAGTAGCTCACATGGGAATGGGGGAACCACTTACCTGTGCTTTTCTAGTTCGTTGTGTGAAGACCTGTTTAGAGAGATAGAAAGACAGGGCTCACTCCGAGGCCCAACAACAGGAGCACAAACAACAGTGGCTCTTTGTAGAGAGCTAGGAGCCCTCGCACAGTGGCTAGGAGGATCTAGGTCCAGGATATTTCTGGATGCTGAGAGCTAGGGCAGCCATACAGCTGCCTTTCAAAGGCTTGGTTAACCTCACACTGAATTGTGAGGATTGGGGGTAGGGGGGAAGGCACAGAGATACAAGTAGATCTAAGGGTCCCAGGGCCACACAGACCACCCAGTGAGGACTATGATGGCTCTAGCTGGTGAGGATGCTCAGGTGCCCAGCCACCTTCCTTCCCTGCTCCCCTTTCCCTGAGGCCAGCTGTGTCCTTATAAGTAATACAAGCCACACACAGAGAGCCAATGGCAGGTTGGAACATGCAACACAAAGGCCAGGCCCTCAGGAGACAAGATGATTCTGTCCTCCCATGGCCACTCTGCCATGCAGATAGGAATACCCAGGACAAAGCTTTTAAAGCCAAGCCAGCTCACAGGGGCATTTGTAAGAAAGGCATATTTTCTGGGCCTGTAGGTACATAGCAGGGCATAGAAGATGGCCAATCCCCCTTCTCTCAGGAGCTGAATTATGTAGAACATGTAACCCTGAGACCAACTTTACCTTCCCTGGGAACAGTGGCCCCAGGGGCTGCTTGAACCCCACTGGCCAAGCCCACTCACCCAGACCAGACTACTGAACAGCACAAGTGTCTCTCAGGTTTCCAACATGAGTGAGATTGACTCTCTCAAACTAAGGAAATGCCACAGATCAACAGGGCTTCTAGGTCCCCAGGCTGCTGCACATCTGATCAGAAAGCTCAGGAGACACTCAGACCAAGGCCCTCCCTGTGCTCTGCCACTGCCCACCTGTCCCCTCCTCTGCTGCTCTAGAGCTTGGCTCTGGGATCATGTACCAAAAAGTGTTCACACTCTACCTGCCCTATCATCTACTGAAGCCAAAAAGCCCACCCATCTTCCCTCGGGCCCTGCTGATTCCTGAACTCTCCTGTGTAGTTCCCAGGATCTTCTAAGACCTGCTAGTCACTTGGGCTGAGCCAGAGCCTCAGAATCCATCCATGGGCCAACCAGAGCCAAGAAGGCAGTGCAAAAACTCTTCGATGGCCTCTGGAGAACTGTCTTTCAGTTCTCCAAATGACAGCCTGACTGGGACTGGAGGTTCTGCTAGTTTGTGTAGCAGGCTAGGGTCAGCAGGAAACTTCAGTATTGAGGAGCCCCCTCACCTCCTGCACCAGAGGATAATACTTGTCTTGTCAGCTCCCAGTCCTGGACTAGAGGGCCACTCTTGAGCAGTATGGGGGTTGGCCTTCCTTGGAACTCTTCCTGAGTCCAGAGATCCTGTGGGAGAGCTTGTCACACAAGTTCTAAAAAGCACCTGTGCCTGAGGAGAGGCCATGGTTGTGTCAGATGCTGCTCTGCTTACATGCTCAAATAATTTAACTCCAAAGGCTGGCTCAGGCACCCTCCCATGGAATCACTGCCACTAGAGACCTATCCATCTCTCACCCTAGCCTGCTATATACCAAGGCCTATTCTTCAATTTGCCAGGACAAAGAAGCCTAATAGGTTCAGAACTGCCCTTCCACATCTGGAATCCCAGCTTCTCAACTGAGCTGGCTGAGAACAGCCTCTGAGCAATGACTGGGAAGGGAAGGGGTATGTCTGCCACCCCTAAGATTTTAGGCCTTGAGGGAGTACATTCTGTCCAAGGAAGCTTTAGGGAAGGTGCACCCAAGTCAAATAAGAGAGGCCCTTTGCATCCCCTGCCCCTGCACCCAGTTCTCCATCCCAGTGAAGGTGGAAGGCTAGGACCTCATCCAGGAGCAGGGGATAGAGGTGGTTAAGTGGCCCTACACAAGTGACTAAATCTGTCTATGCCTTGGCTTCCTCAGTTGTAAAATGGAGATCAAAATAAGGCTTCATTTACAAGGCGGGATCAGACTGCTTACTTGTGTACATGGGCAGAAGTTTTCACAGGCCTCAGCTCAGGAATGCTACCATTTCTATCAGCTGTGGGTGCTCCATGCCACAGGAACCTGAGCTCCCAACCTGGGGTTTCGGGCAGACAGAAGCTGGGGCCAGGCCATCTCACTGTGGAAGCTTGGGGCAGTGAGGCCTCCAATACACTTATGCCCTTCTGCAAACTGCCCAAAGCAGGAGACCAGGGGCTGGGACTCAGGCAGTTGGTAATTCAACCAGTTCTTTGCCAGGCCTAGGACACCACAGAAATGGGTCCTTGTGCCAGCCTCTCTGTTTCCCAAGAACAGACAGGCCACAGGAATGAGCTGCACCCTCTGCCAAGAGGCCCTGAAGCCCCCAGCCTGCCAGGGAAGCTCTCAGACTGACCACACAGGAGTAGCTAGGCCAAGGTTGGCCCCTAGACTTTGTCAGGTGTGCCATGGTCCCCACTGCAGCCAGGAAGGTGGAACCTTTAGGAGTCCTTAGCCATACCTAAACCTCAGCTTCAGGGCTTCCTCCAAGCACAAGGCCAAGGCAAAGAGAGTGTAGTTGGGCCTTGGGGCTTTTGGGAGAAATAGCTCCGTGCAGCTCTTCACGACAAAGCCAGCCCTATGCTTGTAGCTGGAGTTTCCTTGTCAATAGGCTGCAACGGACCCGGAGATACCCAGGGAGAGGTCTCTGTCCATGCTCCTGGGGATAAGGTGCTGAGCCTAAGAGCAAAGTCAGCTCTGAGAAGTGCAAGGGAGGAGGAGTCCCCAATTTGGCCCAAAAGAGGGAGTAGCGGTCGGCACCAACTGACAACTCCTCTCCGGTTTGGAAAAGTCCAGAACGGCTCTAGGCGAGCGCGGCCGCTGTACGCGTGGCACTGTTTACGGCGGCGGGGAGGCGCGGCCGCGGGAAGATGGCGACGCGCGGGCGGGGCCGGCACCTCCTCCAGGCCGGCCGCCCGGGTGCGCGCAGAACTACACTGGGGACGCGGAGAGGACGGGGACACTCGGACGGGGCTGGTCCGAGCTGGCTTGGCACAGCACGCGGGAGGGTGGGGGTGGGAGGTGGGGGTTGGGGGCGGTACCTGTTGTTCGGGGCCTTGCGCACCAGGCCGGCCGTCTTTGTTTTCTTCCTGGCGAAGTCGCCGTCGAAGGGCAGCACAGAGGCGTAGCCGTGCTCGGCCTCTGCGGGACAGACGGTGCGATCAGCGGCCCCCTGCGCCCGCCCGCCGCCCACCCACCCTGGCACAAAGGGGCGCGGGCTACCTCGGTCCCTACGCTCCAGGTACTCGGCCGCCTCCAACAGCAGCAGCAAAGAGTTCAGCTCCATCCTGCCGCCCGCGCACGGGACGGCGGCGGCGGCGGCGGCTGCCCGGCGCGCTCCTGCCGGCTCTGCTCGCCGCACGCCCCGCGCCTGGCGGCACACCAGCCCGACTCGCGGACTCCAGCGCCGGGCCGCCACCCTCCGCCTCAGGCCCTCAAATTGACACATAAGTCGAGCAGCAGTCGACGCAGCCAATAGGTGTAGGCGCTCTGGCCTAAGGGGCGGGTTCTTCGCCACCCTTGGCCAATAGGGACTGGACGAACGCCTCGGGCAGGGCTGAGAATGTTGACAGATGCGAAGCTTGGCTGGGATAGGCTGGCTCCAGTAGTAACAATTTAGAAGCCCAAGCTTAGCAACAGCACGTGGTGGCCCAGCCCCAGTGTTCGCTGACTGGAGGCCATCCTGCATGTTAAGTAGGCATTGCACACTGATTGGGCCAGATCGGTCTATGTAAATTGGGTCCGCGGACCAATGGCCGGCGACGGGGCGTGGGGCCAATGAGGACGCCCGGGCAGGACGGGTTGCCGAGAGGAAGCACTGAGCGGTGGGACTGATGCCCAGCCTACGCGAGGGCCAGGAGGACGTGGACCGTGTCTCGGGAGACACCAGGCAGGATGCGCTGCGGACACGCGCCCCGGCGCTTTGTCGTGCCCATGCATGTCGTGAGCAACGACCTGTTGCCGGGAGTCAGCTGTAGACTGTCGGTGGAGGACCGAGCTTGGGGCCTGATTGGGGCGGGAGCTAGAATCTCACTGAAAGAACTGCAAACACCTGTCTCTGCCTGAATAGTGGTTTCAGAGAAGGCTAAAAGTTGGGGACAGGGACGCAGACCATTTAGCTCATCCTAAAAGCCTCTCATGTCAGACCCAAAGTAGGCAGGATTAGCCATCAGAAGTGAAAAGGGAGGTCACCAGACTTAAGGAAGAGGCACCAAGATCTACTGACACTACTGAGCGAGAGGGATCTGGTAATGTAGTCTGTTTGCGGTGCTTGGTCTGAGGGTAGGGCCATTCCAAGAGACAGGCTATGGTGACAAGAGGATGAGCTCTTCAACAAGCTCCTTGGCTGTCTTGGCCACTCTAATCCCTAATGACCCGGGCCCCTCAGGCTGGCCTATAGATGCATGGGGGACAGACAGCTCAAGATGTCCTAACACCATCCTCTGTATCCAACCCCTCCCACCCCTTCATCCTCTCTCTCGATCCTAGGTTGAGGACAAAACAGCAAGCTGGAGAGTTCTGTGGGAAATAAGGTGGCTAGATAGCCTTAAAATGGAAGGAGGCTACTGTAGCAAACAACAGAAATTATTAACATTGAACTTTACTTTAGGACCAAGGTGGATACTTCCTGTGGATCTCCACATGCCCAATATGCAGATAAGGAAACTTGCAGTCCCCTTGAAATAGAAAAATGGAGATTAGTGCTCCCACACTCAGGGCTGTTAACAATCTGGGAATGTGGAAACCAGAGCCACCTCCCTTCCAGCCTGGGTGTGAGCCACAGATGTCTGACCTGTGGGGCAGGATTAAGAATAACAGGTGCTCCGATGGAGCCCTGAAAAAAACAAAAGGGGAACCTCATGCTGCCACAAACAGTCCTGTATAGACCCTGAAAGAACTCCTTAGTGTTGGGTGAAGTGGCTCTTAGACCAGCCCCACAATCACTCCAGGGCCAAGGCAGATAGAACCAACTAGTCTGTAGGGCTGTCCAGAGGTGTAAAGGAGAAAGGTATCCTTCTTTCTGGAGCATTGAGGTCCATGCTCAATGCTGAGCTTTGGGCCCCTGAGCTCAGCATGGAGGCCCAGCATTTTGAAGGGTGCACCCTTGCTTTGGCAGGCTGGTGAATTGCTTCCAAGTGCTAAGGTAAGCCTGACCTCCTCAGCCTGCTGCCTCCTGCTATTGGGACTGGATGTTCCAGTGTGCTGAAGTGGAGCACAAGGGTGACCATAGCCTCCTAGCCTGGGAAATTTTTAATCTCAACTGAGGACACTAGCTCCCACCAGCTGTGTCCAAGACAAAGCACTTTCCAGTGCCAGAAGTGCTCTCCCTCTCCCGAAAACATGCAAAAGCTAGGAGGAGTGGGCAGGAGTGACCTGATAACTGAAGGTCAGCTATAGAGGAGTCCCAGGGGCAGGACAGCAAGCCTGCTGCTCAAGGAGTCTGCAGAATGAGCCGGCTTCCCGGGGGAGATTTGGAAGCCACTGCTCAGAACAGGAAGTGGCTTGCAAGTACAAAGGGCAAGTTTGTTCCCTGTAGACCAGAGGGGTCTCTCCACCCATGGCCTTCAGAGGAACCAGGGGCACCAGCAGTGCCTGTATGCATCTGTGTCCCAAAAGTTCCCAGGATTTGGGAAAAGGAGGCATCAGGCTGGCCAACCAAAACCATCTTCCTCATCACAAGTCACTGTGACATGCAGGCCCATCCAGAGAAAGCCAGTGCCTTGTATACACGGAGCCCAGACTTTCCCAGTTGGAAACTGCAGAGTCCAGGGTGGTAAGAAGGAAGATACCTCCACTCTTGATTGCCCCCAAGTCCCCTGTGCTGTCTTCCCTCACAAATGGCAACTCAGCATGACCCAGGAGAAAGGACATAGGGCCTCCCCACGTTTGGGTAAATGACCAGGGATAACAAGTCTTTGTTCTACCTGGCCTTTTTCTAGCTGGCCTTCCTACCCCTGTTTCTCTGACTAGGAATGAGGCTAGCACCAATTTCTGGGACATTTGAAGGACTGACCAAAGAGCTTTTGGTCTAGTGTGAGAAAGGGTTCTTTTATTCCTCCTCACCCTGCTCCCCACCAAACACATTGCTAAGAAACTTCAAGAAGGTTGCTCTTAGATCTTTTCCCACTTACTCAGCCCTGGCTTCCTTTTGGAGGACCAGGATCACCAGTTTTACAGTTGACAGCACCCTTATTCCTTTCTGTCCAGGTATGACAACATTCCCCAGGCTTCTTAGGACCAGAGAGTGTCACACACTGCCAGAGTAGAAAGGTTGGTGAGGCCCACTCCACCTCCCACTCTGATTATCTGACCCTGACCCTGATCCCCCCCACACCTTTTGCTACTTCAGTCATTGTAGTAGATACCCACAGCCATCAGCTCTAGCATCCGTTTTTGCTTATGTCCTGGCCCACTTGTCAGAATCCTGTACCTGCCTCTCCTCAGATCCTCAGTAGGTGGTTCCTACAGGAGAGGTCTGGATCTGTAGGATGGCAGGCCCAGCATGGAGAGCCATGATGAGCTCAGTCTTCCAGAAGCCTCTGCTACCTGCACACACAGGCCAGTTGTGTGCCTAAAGCAGGGAGGACTATATGGAGGTTCCATTTGAGTCCCTTCTTGACAGCCATTCTGGATTCTATGTGGCTGTGACAATTTGGCTTTCTAAACCTCAGTTTTCTACTATAAAATAAGAATGACAACCTCCCAACTTTAGGAAAGGCTTAGTGACACATTGAAAGATACATGAAAAACCCTAGGCAGGTGGCAGGCTCCCATACAAGGCAGTATCTGGGAAACAGGAGGAATATGTGCAGCACTCCTATGAAGCACTGCAAAGCCCTGGCCACGCCCATAGGGAAATGGAGCCCATAGGGGCAGGCTTACCCAGCCACAGCCGGTCAGAATCTGGGGTGGAGCTGAGGCTGCCAGGCTGGCCAGTCACAAGCACCAGGCCTGGTCTCCAGGCACTTGGAGACCTTCCAGAAAGTTTGACATGCAAGAAAACACTGTGTTCAGAATACAAAAGGAAGACAGGAAAATCAAAATGCATCAAGATTCAATTAGCTGTCTATAGAAACTAATATGTTAATATTATTTTTAAATTTAAAATAAAACAGTTCATTGTATCTGTGAATAATTTGTGGAGTACTTTTTTATTGCAAGTTTCCCCCGCTATATTAATAGGCCATGCATAAATTAACAATTTATGAATTTTGTAGCTCCAAAGGTCCAAATCTTTCCAATGCTTTCACAGAGAAAAAAAATTGTTTAAAGTCCATGAATGAAGAATGTGGGTGGATTCACTCACTCCCTGCCTTGGGGTCTACACAATAGGGAGGGCCCAGCCTGGCTGCCTCTGCCCCTGGATTCTTATGACTGTGGGGTCCTCCTCCTTGGAGGTCAGACATGAACCAGAGGGACTATGCTCTGCTCTGTGTGTGCTGCCGATGGGAGCCAGCACTGCTATCAAACAAGGCTTCCTGTGAGCCTGGGAAGAAGCACAGGCTTTGGTGTTAGAGATGGCACAAGTAGGGACTTGAGATCCTTATTACCTCCTCCAGCTTTCTCTGCACATCCTAATGGCACCTTGCCCACAGAGGCCATAGAACCTCTTAATAAAGGATGCTGTTAGCTCCACCCAAACCCTACCTGTGAAAAGTACCCAGTTCTAGTCTGGACTCTTCCTCCTGGCCTCCCAGAGCTTCATTGCTGTCTCCCACTGCTGTGCCAGCTATAGACCCTTCTGGGTCTTGTACCCATCTGCAGAATCTTGAAAAGTAGGGCACGGCTACTAGGTCTATCTGTGCTGGGGTTCTGTCTGGACTTAGGATGCCAGTTACAATGGGATAATCGAAGCACCCCACCCCGCCACACACACACACACACACATAGCTTTTCTGAAGAGGCATGGAGTGCCCACTGGTGACAATTAGGGGCTGCAGCTAGAATTCTGGCTGGGTCAACAGATAAGGGAGAGGAGACAGGCTTCAAATCCATGTTTCATTTGGCCACAAGAGCTATCCTTACCACAGGACACCAAAAGTCCTTCAGAGTCGCATGTCTTGCCATATGACCCAGGGTCACTATATGTCTGGCTTATGGCTACTTTTTCTCCACTTAGCCTAGGACTCAGCTGAGAATGTAGTAAAGATATAGCCAGGCCTACCCTGGGCTCCTTGGGGGTAGGAAGATAGAGGCTGAAGATAAGTTAGCTATACAAATGAGACACAAACAAGGGGGATATGCATCACAGAAACCTCTAAAATCTCACATGCACAGGTAGGACCCCTAGAAGCATTTCTGTGGGCACTGAGTAGACCCCTATGAAGGTGACAAAGTGGGACTCTACAGTGATTATTTTTATAATTATTTATTTTATGTATATGAATACACTGTAGCCATCTTCAGACCACCAGAAAGGGTATCAGACCCCATTACAGATGGTTGTGAATTACCATGTGGTTGCTGGGAATTGAACTCAGGAACTCTGGAAGAGCAAGCAGTACTCTTAACCACTGAGCCAGCTCTCTAGTCCCCGACTCTACAGTGATTTAAATGAGACTGTCTCCTATAGTCTCAGATATTTGAACACTTGGTCCCTAGATGGTGGCATTGTTTGGGAATGTCTAGGATATATGCCCTTGTTATACAAAGTTGCATGTTACAGGGGTGTTGTGTGTTACTCGGGTGGGCTTTGGAAGTTTACAGTCTTGATTTTGTGTCCAATTATGTTTCTGTCTCTCTCTCTGTCTCTCTCCCTCTCTTTCTCTCTCTCCTTCATACTATGATAAAGGATGTACATTCTTGGAGTTCTATTCTGACACCATGCCTGCCATTTCTGCCATGCCTCCACACCATGATGCACTCATTCCTCTGGAACTCTTGAGCCCAAACCAACTGTCTTCTGTAAGCCGACTCAGTCATGGTGTTTTATCTCAGAAACAGAAAAGTAGCTAATGCACCAGACATGAGGCTAGAAGTGGCTTCCTCTTCCCCTCTACCCATGCTATCTCCCAAGACCAGGCATAGCAACCTCTGCTTTAGACCCATCCTCAGCTTGCCAGGTTCTCCTAGGCAGAGCTGTAGGCAGTTTGGTCCCTGAGTACCTGTGGACTCCTGCATGCCACTGCAATCTGCAGTAGAAGTTTTGAAAATTGCTGAGGGTCCCTTCCCAGGGCTATGAGAGTAGCCAGAGACCAATGAGAACCCTGCTGCCATGGGGCTGAAGAAATGGCTCAGCAGTTAAGAGCACTGACTCCTCTTCCAGAGGTCCTGAGTTCAATTCCCAGCAACCACATGGTGGCTCACAACCATCTGTAATGGGATCTGATGCCCTCTTCTGGTGTGTCTGAAGACAACTACAGTGTACTCATACATATAAAATGAATAAATCTTTTAAAAAGAGAGAGAGAAAGAACCCTGCTGCCAGCTGCCAAGTGTGGTGAGGTCATAAGCTGGCAGCTGGCAACTCCAAAATTCCAAGGATGGATACCAGCACAACTAGCTTGGACCAGTGCTCAAGTTTTTTATTTCACTTGCCACTTCTGTATCTACCTCTTGATGGATTCTCCTTGAAGCACACAGCTCAAGCCCAGCTGCTGTCTGACCTTCATGAGCTTCAGTTTCCATGACAGGAGATCCTGCTCCCTTGAAGGGTTGCCATGGGGATTAGCAGGGGCATGTACAAATAAGGAACAAATGATGGTAATATCAGGGAAACTAAGGCTCAGGAAGGAAGACCTGAAGCAGGTCCTGAGGGTAGCACAAAAGAGTTGATTCCATACCTAGATCTCTGAGCATGCTCCCTGTCTCTGCTCCCCAAGATTTCCCAGATACAACCCCCAACCATAGATGAGGCTTCTAAAGCCTTCTTTTTGGCATTTTTTTTCAAGACAGGGTTTCTCTGTGTAGCCCTGGCTATCCTGGAGCTTGCTCTGTATACCAGGCTGGCCTCAAATTCACAGAGAACCTCCTACCTCTGCCTCCTGAGTGCTGGGATTAAAGGCACACACTACCACCACTGCCTGGTTTCTAAAGCCTTCTTGAAGTGTCTTAATTCTGGCTCTGCTCTTGGTGTTAGGACAGCTTCACAGAAGAGTAGAGTGGCCAGATATCCTAAGTTAATCATGGAAGACCCAAAATTCATTCATCATGGATGAATGGGACAGTTGATCATCTTCATTGAAATGCACCTATGGCCCCAGGCCTTACAACAGAGCAGTTAATGGAGCAGTGTCTCTTATCCAACTCACAAAGGTAGGCCAAGGACACACACACACACACACACACACACACACACACACACACACACACTGTTTTGACATTCATCCCTTTCTCCCCCTGACATGATAGAAGAGAATGACGTCATATTTCAGGTCTGGAAAATAAATGCCTGTAAAGACAGAGGTAACACTACAGTATATTCCATGTGGGCTCCTGCAGGCCCGGCTTCCTGGTCAGTAGCAGCAGAAAGCCTTCTTCAAAAGCTCATAAGGCCACGTGGGACAACTGTTAGCCAGTGACACAGACACGGGATGAAGATGAGTGAGGGAAGAGTAATCTTTCTGCATTCTGCCCAGGTTGGCAGAATGATGGGGTCCAACCGTGGGAAGTAAGAGTCACCAACCTAGCTAGACTCTCTTTTCTTATACTGCCTAGGCTTGTGCCACTCAGAGGGAACCTCACTTTAAAACATCAACCAAAAAAAGGTGTGATAGTCATTGCTGTCTCTCACAGTCTCCCTTCCCTACCCACTGTCACCCAAGCACCACCTTCAAGGAACCGAGTACTTAAAAAGACTCAATCAAGTACTCAGGCCCCAACAGCAGACAAAGGCTCTGTCACCATGACAATCCTGGCCAGCCTCTTGCATTCTCCCTAGAATAGCCAAAGACGCAGCCCCCAGGCTGCTGGCTAGTACAGATGTAAGATTAACATCACCAGTGTGGAGTGGCCAGAGGCACCTGCTGTGCCCCTTCCCCTAGCACAGGCCAGATGTCCCGGCAACAGCTGGGAGCCAGGCACCATTTCAAGATGGAGGATAGGCTTACAGCGGCAGAGAGTAGCCAACCCCTCCTGAGTGTTGACAGGGGGACAAGTTCTGCTATTCAACTGTCCCTTAGGCACGGATGCCCCAATCTTCCAGAAGGAAAGCCACATCAGCACCAACACCATCACTTACCCAACAAAGAGTCAAGGACGCAGTGTTCATAGAAGACGCCAGAGCGTGTGCAATCCTTAAATAGATTTATGGAAATGGTTTCGAATTACAGCATTTAGAAAATAAAAATAATCTCAATACATAATATTCCCTCTGTTATATACTCTCCCCCCCACCCCCGCACAGAAGCCATTTTTGTGCATGTGTATTCCACTGCTGAACAGCGATTGGATTTCATCCTATAAAAGAAGCCGTAGGTGTGTCATCTCTCTAAAAATAAAACTGTAATCATCATTGCAACGTGAAGCCTGAGATTGAAGCCTGAGGAGGTGTCTGTGCATCTCAGCCTGTCCAGGCCGTACTGAGGTCTGAGGAAGTGGGTTAGAGTCCCAGCAGGTGCAGAGGAAGAAGGGAATGTTAGCCAAGATGCTTGATGGGCCCAGTCCCAAACACCTGAGAGCTTGGTCTATGGTATCAGTGAGTAGTCAGCCCCTGCTCCACCAGCAAGTGGCAATGGTGTAGATGCCAAGAGCATGCCTACTTCCCCTGGAGACCACTGTGTCTGCTTCCTACATTCCTCTTCAAAAAGAAATGAGATACGTGCTGTTGAGGAGGGTCTGAGGCAGGAGTGAGCCCTAGGGAATGAGGTGTGTGATAAACAGCAGGGAGTCCTGCTATGATGTTGAGGCCTAGTGCCCCCTGGCTTCTGCTTCCAGATTCTTGGCTACAGAAGAGAACACACAGAATTGGCTCTCTCCTGCCTTAGTATGCACAGCTGAAGCAAAGTGTGGCCAAGAGAAGAGAGTTCAACCCTCCCCGACCAGGTAACTTGTCCTGGAAGCAGCAACTGTGCATCCCTGGGTTCCTCCTCTGAATAAAGCTGACCTCTCATTGGCCCATGCCAGGACTCTGCAGTGGAGAAGCCAGGGAGAGTAGGCAGAGACTCTGAACATTCTGGAGCCTGGGCAGGCCTGCAGCAGCTGTGGCATGATGAGATGCGATGAGGCCTCCCTGCAGCACAGCCTGCACGGGCACACAGCAGGTACAGCACCTCCCTCCTAGAGACCCTGGATAGGACTCTAGGCAGCCTGCTCAGCTGGGACATGCCAAGCACAGCATCACATGCCTGTCTTGTCACTGTAGAAGGGTGTGACGTGGAACATGTAGCAGTGTGTGCACACACGGACAGGCTTCACCTGTCCGTAGCGCGGAAGTGGTGCCGAATGTGATGAGCAGCGGGAACAGAAGATCTGGAAGCCAAGGAGGGAGAGAGGGAAGTGAGCAGACAAGGCCTTTGTCAGCCCTCCCACCCAAAACAGGCGGGAAAATCATTGGCAGGAGTCTGCCTGGCCCAGACCTTGCAGTCTATGGAACTGGGGTTTTTCAGGAAACTCTGGGTACGGCTTGCTCAGTATTTCAGGCTTTTTGAAAGTAACTAGGCCCTTCACCATAGCTACTGCAGACTCCTCAAACCCCTGCCCCTCCCTGTTCTCCACTTGGAGAGGCCAGGATTGTACCTAGGTACTACCTAGGAATAGCCTAAAACATGGAGTCAGAGTAGAGCTCAGAACCTAGGCCCAGGCTCTAACTCAAGGACCACAAAAACACGATTGAGTTCCCAGGACATCAGCTCTGACTTCTACACCCTGATGCTGTACCTGGGGACAGTCCCCATACAACTCCAAAGATGCAGAAGACCAGCAGGGCCCCACCTACCTTACCACAGCTGCGACAGTGGTGCTTCCTGCGGATGACAGTGAAGGGAGCTTTACAGGAGGTGCAGAAGCCACAGGCCTCATCTGGCACCCACTCAGGAGGATCTGTCACAACAAGAGCAGCAGAATAGCAGACATGTAGAACAGTCTGAGCTGGGGGGGGGCATGGCTGGGGGATAGACACCTCCCATCCTACTCCTCTGGTCTCACTCTAGGCTTGTCAGTCACAGTCAGTGACTAGTGGCAATGTCGGTAGACAGAGTCACACCCCAGCTGCAGACTTGAGACCAGGTCATCTGGACTCAGGATGTACAGCAGTATCATGTCCTAAGACTTTGCCATCTCTAGTCACTCTGTCTAGCCATCTGGTGAGACACTAATCCAGACCTCCATGATCCAGGCACCCATTCAACACTTCACTAGCACACTAGCATCTCCCATAGATGCACTGCAGTATTCCCAAACAGGCCAGGAGTCCTCTCCTTTGACATCCAAGGGGCCAGCTTCCAGCTCACTCTGGGCAGTCTCCATGTGATCTGTCTGAAGCTCCCTCCTCACAAGGAAGGCTTCTGCATCCCTCAAAGCCCCCTTAATGTCCCAGAGTGTCCTGAGGCTGCTATATGAGACTCTTTCAGTGCAGATAAAGTGCTAGGGCATTGGACACTGGCCAGATCAGTCCTTTGTAGCCACAGTCAGTCCTTGTTCCTTCCTAGAGCTTGAACCTACTAGGCTGCACTGCTAACCAGCAAGCCCAAGGTTTCACA
Organism: Arvicanthis niloticus; assembly: GCF_011762505.2. Classification (NCBI taxonomy): domain Eukaryota; kingdom Metazoa; phylum Chordata; class Mammalia; order Rodentia; family Muridae; genus Arvicanthis; species Arvicanthis niloticus. The sequence continues at coordinate 38,942,351 of NC_047664.1, forward strand.
GCAGTAAAGAGCGGTATACACCTAGTGCTAAGGAGGAGGTAGAGTGGGAGGCCATCGCCCATGGGAAGCTGTACCTCCAGATGGCCTGGATGTGCAGATGAATACGTATGGAGTAGCTCCTTCTGCTCAGCAGACAGCATGCCAGGTTTACACCAGAACTTTGCACATACCTTCAAAGTCCCCATCTCGGGTCTTGGCTGCCAGTTCTGAGGATGACACAGTCTCCTGGCATAATGCACAGTCCTCCAAGGCCGCGGTCCGCAGGGTCTGAGTTACTGAAAGAAAAAGGGGAACCGCTGGGGTTTGGTAGGCAATGCAGTAGATGCATTTGGTTCAGCAAATGCTGGGGTGTGTGGTTGCCTTGGTGTGGTTTTCTACACATGGTGGCTGGCATGAGCCCCAGAGACTGTCCTGTAAGTCTACTTACCCTTCTTGAGTTTCTCTTTGTCATCTGTTTCTGGCTTGGTGGCCATGACCTCAAACAGTGTTTTGAGAATACTTCTCAGGTCGCTCGCATAGTTCGTCTGCAGCTGGTCAGCTACACCTGATAGAAAAGTGGCAGGAAGACAGGAGACTGGGGTGAACTAACCACATTGAGAGACTACACTGCCACATGCTGTATAAGATAAACCCGGTGCTCATGGATCAGCAAGTGCCAACCCCTGGGGAGAGGATTCCCTTGACATAAGTATAAACTTGGGAATCAAGAGATAGGAAAGGATAAAAGCTTCCTATCTAAGCCCACCATTGTTGCTCCCTGATATATAACTTATCCAGGGCTCACTCACAGCCATAACTAAACTGTGGTAGTTGCCAAGAGATACTCACAAAGGACCCCATAACTCTGTGCCTATGTGGCAGTACCAGTTGGCAAACAAGGAAATCCAGATTTGTCCACATTCCCTCGGTATCCCATACTACACTACCCTGAGTAACTTTGACTGCAGGGTCACAGAACAGACTGCATAGCCATGGATCCCAGTGGAAACCCCACTCCAAGGTGGTGTCCAGGGTCTGGCTGTTTTGCTCACTCCAGCCTACCATTCCTAGCCTCCCCTAGAGGGAACCCCCTCCTCTCTGTAGGACAGATCTAGCTCTACCCTTGACTTGCTCTTCAGACCACACTGCACTCCACTTTAACCAGAAAAAGCTGGGATAGCCCCACTGTTCTTTCTCTCCCAAGGCACACCCTGCTTGTCCTCAAGTTCACGTTCTAGGTCTAGATCACGCACCTGAAATGCAGACAAACAGGCGATGGATCAGGTCATGGCTGCCATGGAACCTGGACCGGATCTTCTCTCTAGTGGCCATGGGGGTGACAGGCATGACTACAGTGGCAACCTCCAACCTGGTGTTGTCTAAGGAACAGGAACCAGCCGTGGAGCTGATACAGAGAGGAGAGGCAGGGTAGGTGAGTAGGAGTCACCATTAGGGACCTGTCTCACTTAGGGTTTCCATTGCTGTTATAAAAAAAAATTATGACTAAAAGCAACTCAGGGAAGAAAAGGTTTATTTCAGATTACAACTCTCAAGTCTCTCCATCACAGAGGGAAGTCAGGACAAGAACTCGCAGGAACCTAGAGCCAAGAACTGAATCAGAGGCCATGGAGGAACACTGCTTGCTTTCTGTAGCCTGCTCAGCCTCCTTTCTTCTACACTCCAGGACTACTAACCAGGGCTGGCAACTCACAGTATTCTTGGCCCTTCAACACCAATTACTAATTAATAAAATGTCCCACATACTTGCCTACAGGCCACATTTACAGATGTGTTTTCTCAATTAAGATTTCCTCTTCCCAAATGTCTAGGTTTGTGTCATGTTGACAAAAACCAAGTAGCAGAGGGCCTCTGAGGCCTGGGGGCAGTGGGTCAGGGAAAATCTGTCCACAAGTTCCCCTCCAAGGAGTTGAGTTGCCTGGATATGCTGTTTCTCATCATGTAAATGCATCCACTTTTAAAAACCAATGGACTTGACAGACCCTGATCCGGTCCTGCCTTGCTCTAGCCTTCCTGCATTCACCCTTCCAGAGGGGCTGATGTGGCATTTACAGTAGCTTAAACTACTCCACCTTGCATCCTCATTTAACATAGTCCCCCAACTTCTATAAAGATGTTTCACTTCTCATACCATCTGTGGGAACAGAACACAGACCCTGAAATGTGTGCACACCTGACCCCGAGTCTGTGAGGGGAACATTATTGAAAAGATCTTTTCCGATGTAATCAAGTGAAGGGTCTGGTACTGAGACTATTCCAGTCAGAAGAATAAATGAAGCATTCATTGTGGCACACTTCCATAATCCCAGCTTAGGGGAGGAGGCAGGAGAAAGGAGAGTTTGAGGCTAGTCTATGCTACATAGTAAGACCCAGTCTCAATAAAAAAAAAAATAAACAAACAAATAAATAGAAATTCAACTCCATGAAGAGAAGGAAGAGGCAGCCAGCAGCAGATGGCAACCTTAGGCCTGCAGATGGTGGCGGCAGCAAGAGGCTTAAAGAGGAGAGAGGTGGTAAAATGGGCCAGGGCACAGTGGGTGCCCGACCATCTACCTAGCAAACACACTGCTGAATGTTTGACGCTTGAGATGAAAATAGCAGGCACGTTGACCTGTCCAGACGTTAGACATGATGGTCTTGCTGCCCACACTCAGGCCCTGGACCTGGTCAGTCCCGCCATCCTGGACATCTTAGTCCCCAAGAGTAAAGCTCCAGAGAGCTTAAATGACCACAGCATGTTCTGGCTCTGCCTTCTTCATGAGTCAAGAGGTCAGGCAATGCTCTGGATAGTTTTGTCAACTTGACACAAGCTAAAGTCATCTGAAAGAAGGAAACCTCACTTAAGGCAATCACTTCCTTATGGCTGTGCTGTAGGCCAGCTTGTAGGGCATTTTCTTAACTAGTGATAAATGCGGGAAGGCCTGGCCCTTTGTAGGTGGTGCTATCCCTGGGCTGGGTTCTATAAGAAAGCAGGCTGAACAGGCCAGGAAGCAGCACTATGGCCTCTGCATTAGCTCCTGTCTCCAGGTTCCTGCTTGCTTGAGTTCCTGCTCTCACACCTTTAGATGGTGAACTGTTATATGGAAATAAACCTACCCCCACTCCAAGCTGCTGTAATGGTGTTTCATTACATCAATAAAACAGGTAGGGTAGGACATCTTTCTAATAACAAGCTCTAAAAATATCTACCAAGGTCACACCCACTTTGCAGACCAGCTGTGAATGGCAGCAGGTGGTCAGCATGCTATGACCATCAGGCACCTTACAGTCCTGCTTGGCTCTAGCAGAGAGTTATATATGCTGTCCTAGGATGAATGGTATCCATTCATATGTATGATGAAGTCCTGGCCTGAGACAACATCCTAGAGGGTATTATGAACTCAGATGAGGTCATACTAGAGCTAGGCCCTGATCCAACAGGACTGGTGTCTCCATAAACAGTAAATCAACACAGACATGCATGAAGTAACAATGGCATGTGGTGATGAAGGCACGGGTTGGGTGTGATGTTTCCACAAGCCAAAAAATTCCAGGGATGCCTGGCCACCACCAGGAGCAGGAGGGTCGCCTGGGACAGGGTCTCCCTCACAGCCCCTGATAGAACCAGCTCTGAGACTCCCTGCTCTTGACTTCCTGTTGTTGAGAGTGTAAGATGGCAGTTTCCCTTACAGCATCTACTGCTCATTGTTAGAGAAGCTCCAAGACACTTCTTCATGGAGGAGTGTCCTAGGCTTCAGGAGTGACCCATGACTTAGATAAGCCCAATATCCAGACTGTCCCAGGCACAGGCTGCAGCCAAACACTACACAGCTCCTACCAAGATCCCCACAGGTCCAGGACAGAGACTCTGCATACAAAAGTCAGGTCTCTATTCAAATCACTCATCTCCCATCCTTTCAGCCTCCCTCTCCTTGCTCACTCCTCTCAGCCTTGCTCTGTGCTATCAGAGAAGCCAGGCATGGCGTGGCCATAGGACTTTTCAGTGTCCCTGAGCCACTATGCTCTTCCCCTGGATCCCTTTAGGAGCTTCTCAACTAAAAACTTGGGTCCTCAGGCTTAGTAGTGAGTGCCTTTACCTGTTAAAAGAGTGTCAAGTTCCAGTGTCCTATGGGAAAAGCCATCCCTGACCAGGTCACAAATAGACCCCACTACACAAATCTCTTCTTGCTCCAACCCTGTCTGGTTTCTGCTTGTGGGTCCATGTATTAACACAATGAGAATGTAAAACCTGTAACAGCCTTTCTTCTTGCTCTCCACCAAAAGATTACCACCACAATAGACTCCATGTCTGAGGAACAGACAAAAGAGTCCATACTCAAGCAGGCTCTCCTCTCTGTGGGGATAATCACTTTGCAGTAACTGGACACTATATGGATTAGGAAAGCAGAGTAGCCTGTGAGGCTTGCAACAGCCCCCTGCCTCTGGCCAGGCACTCTTCCTGATGTCATCATCATGGCATCATGAAGACATATCCAATGGCTGTTCTTCTGGGAAGGAGTGGGAGAGCAGAATGGTCAGAAGCCCAAGATCCAGATGTCATGGTGAATGCCATATGCCCCCAGAGTGTGACACATCCACATCATGCCCCAGAAGGTTTGGCTGTGAGCTTTGTGGAGAGAAGGTACTTTATAGATTCATCAGTGTCAGGATCTCAAGGCAAGGCCAGCCTGGATGATCAATAAGTGTCTCTATGAGGGAGAGAAAAGGAGATTTTATGAAGGACAGAAAAGGAGATTTTTCCACAAGTCAAAGAAATGCCGGGAGTCATAGGAACTTGAGGCAAGAAGGCTCAGAACCTTCAGCTGGAGTGCACTATGACCTCAGACCTCTAGCCTCTAAAACTTGAGAGTAGAAGTCTAGCTTTAGGTCTCCTCTCACACTAATGTGGATGTGGAATCTCTGATTCCCTCCTGAGACCATCTCATACCTGTTGGACAGCCCCAGTGAGTTACTGGTCCAGAGATGAGATTCCCTACACCCACAGAATGGCAGCCAAATGTCCTGATGGCTAGATAAAGATCCAGTCTGTGAGATAGCAATGCAGCTGCCTCAGGCCACTAATACACAGAGCAGTTTGCAGGGAGGGGATATCCATGCAGTGAGGAGCTGTCCACACAAACATAGCACGCTTAAAGTGTTTGATGCCATCAAAGGAAACAGTCATACCTAACATAGAATTATAGTTTAAGTTGTTTAGGGGAGTCGGAGCTTGTAATCAATGTTTATACATCTAGGAATGTGCTCTGCAAAGAGTGTTTACTGCTGCATTCATTCCACAAATTGAACAGCAAAGAGGTGGTCTCCATTCATGCTTCTGTGTGCAGGCTTTGAATGAACAGCACCTGGAAACCAACTGCAGGGAATGAAGGAAGACAGCTGAGGTCTCTTTAAGAGAAACAGCACACACACACACACACACACACACACACACACACACACACACACACACCCCTGGGATGTGGAAAGGGTTTCTGGTGGCATGGTAACTTTCACTACAGATGCTAGCTGCCCCCACCCCATTACCTCTGCCAAGCCTCTCAGGGTGACTTGGAAGAAAAGTGGATCGTCACCCCCAGCATTCCAGGCTAGGGACTCCAACCCTGAGAGGGTGGCTGAGGCTGAGGGGACACACTCCCCAACCTTCTAAAGTTCCCATGCCACCTACTCCTCTCCTCCTTGCCACTCAGAGGCTCTCTGTGAGGCAGGGAAAGGGTCAGATTTCTAGTCCACATTCTACAATTATCAAAGGATAGCTGAGAGGTAGAAGATTCACTATGGGAGGGACAGCAAATAGACCTGAATGCAAACAAGGCAGGCTCCTTGTCTGCCAAGTGCAAAATGAACTAGGCTCCAGTACCTCTAGGCAGCAATGAGGTCTCTGGCCTTTGAGATGGGCGGGACATTCATCTAGATAGGAACATTCTTTACATTTTCAGTTACTACTGACCAAGACCACACATTCGGGTTCTGCTGAGGGCAAGTACAGAGTGTCCTGCCTCAGGCATGCCTGTCTGAAGAAACAAGTCAATTAGCCTGTGACTTGCACTCACACCTGTGCTGTCAGTGTGTGTGTGTGTGTGTGTGTGTGTGTGTGTGTGTGTGTGTGCAGGCACAGATACAATACATTCAGGCACACATGCCAAACACACAGCCACTCTTGTCATGCATGCCACTTTCCCTGAGCTTCTACTGCTTCTAAACGCTTCCTAAAAACTGTGTGGCAGCAAGCAGGTGAGCTTGACTGAAGACTTCCCTGGTCACTCTGCAATTTAAACAGGGGAAGCCCCTCCTGCAGCTTGGTGTCGGAGGATGGGCACATTTGACTGCATATGGTCTATTTGAGCCTTTCCCTTGCTCACTTACTTGTGGATTTGTGCCCCCTGAGATAGAAAGAAGCAAGAAGACTGCCCTGGAAATGATCTTGCTTCACACCTGCTATATTCTTGTCTTAAGAGCCAGGACCAGCCTACAACTCTTCTTCAGAACAGCACAGGACATGGGGCATGTACCATAAGACTCGGTACTTCAGACCTGGACTCTGCCAAGCCATGTTCTCCAGGAGCCTCCTCCCAACATTGGCACCTTCCCTACCTACACTGATACCCAGATGTGGATCTGAGGCTCCCTGAGGAAACCATCACATGTAGGTCCTGTAAAATTAGGACTGGACCACTACCAGCATGCACTGGGGCTACACTGGGCAGAAGACAACAGGGCAGAAACTGGGGAAAGGATGGAGGAAGTGAGAACATTAACAAGGAAACTTCAAGTCCCAACAGTGCAAGGGCTAGTGACACCTGAAGGCCCACTGCCTTCCAGCCCATGGTGCTGCATTTTCACTTGGCCTTGAGCCAGTGCATTTCCCTAAATGAGGATTCTAAGTCCTATCCAGATACACAGGAGATGCTACATGCTACATGGGACCTGCTGAGAGATACTGTGGATGGTTCCAGCAGGTGGCCCAGCAGCTGAAATCAGAGAAGGCACTGCAGCCATCCACCACCAGGGGGAAGCATAGAAATGCCTGCTAGAAGGCAGCCACAAATCCCCCACAAAACCACACTGGCAAAGTGCAGCACTGGCCCAACAAAGGCAGTAACTGGAACTGTGCTAAGGCCTGGTGTAAGGTGTGTCTGAGCTACATCACAGAACTGTAAGCTTATTGACATGGTGGGTTTTGTTTTTTGTTGTTTGGTGGGTTTTTTTGGTTTTCTGTTTGTTTTTTAAAGACAGAGTTTCTCTGTGTAGCCCTGGCTGCCATGGAACTCACTATATAGACTAGGCTAGCCTTGAACTCAAGAGATTACCTGACTCTGCCTCCAAAGTGCTGGGATTAAAGGTGTGAGCTACCACCATCTGGATGATACACACACACACACACACACACTTAAATTTATAGAGTCTTACTGTGTAGGCCTGGCTAGCCTAGAATTCACCATGTAGTCCAGGCTAGCTTCAAACTCAGCCTCCCTTTTTATTCCCAGAGTGGTGGGACTAAAGGTGTGAACCATGCACCACACTTGACACAACTACAGTTCTTAGGTATGAATGTTGTAGATGATAATGTCATGTTGCAATGTCAAGAGACTGAACATTGGAAAGAATCAAGAGAGATGTCTTAGCACAGGGCAAAGGCTGTGGCTGAAGAAAGCAAACAGTGACCAGAGGCAGATCACAAGGGACGGAGAAGCAAGTCATCTGGTGTGTCTAGAGAGTACATGCAGGGATGAGGTAAGGCAACTGAATAGCCATGGCCAGCTGGCCTCTACCTTAGGAACCAGCTGATTTCTTCTGTGTACCTACTGGAGGATGCAGCTGCAGAAGGAGCAGGGTGTGATCATGAGACATGAGAGCTACCAAGTGATGAGGCTAGAGAGAAGCTGGAGTCAGGACTGAGGGCAGGCAGAAAGAACTGTTACAGGAAACTCTGTGGTTGTGACCATCCCTTTGGCCAGGCCTATATACACCAGCAGGAGACCCATTATCTAGAAGGGCAGCATGTCTCACAGGAGACACACACACACACCACAGGCTCTGCCTCTCAGGTTAGCAGGATGTGTAGTGGGTGCCTGTGTTGGTAAAGATGGGCACACCTTGGCGCATGTATGTTGTAGTTGTGTATGTTGTGTATATGTATGTTGTATATGTGTAGATCAGTGCTTCTCTGGAAAGATTTTGACATCTGTGATGCTGATTATAGACTCTGGGGTAGAGTCTAAAGAGAAAAAATGAAACTTCACAAGACTAACCTAAAGCATACATTGAAAATACAGAGTAAACAGTCTATGTCCTGTGACACAGCGCCATTTCTATTAGAGTTGTAGGTTTGGTTGTTTTTTTAATTTTGTGTGTATGGGTGTTTTGCCTGCATCTGTGTCTATGTTTTATATATTTGTTTGGGGCACCATAGATGATATAAGAGGGCACTGAAGCCACAGGATCTGAAGTTACAGAGTTGTGAGCTGTCATGCGGGCGCTGGGAACTACATCAAGCTCCTCTGGAAGAGCAGCCAGTGCTCTTAACCACAGAGCCATCTCTCCAGCCCCCAGCATTGTGTTTAACAGGAACGTTGTAGAGAAATGCTCACAGCATCATTTTTGACTATGAAAAATAATCAAAACTATTCGTAAAATGTGGGAAATTTTTATTTACTTCTTTTAGTCTTTTTAATGTTTCTAAAGTTTTTACAATGATAAGGAACCACACTTAGAGAAAAAAAAAAAGGGATTAGTGCAGTTTCTACAGCAAACCTCCCTGCATGTCCAGGGTGGGAGACAGGCTTGAGTGGGTTTTATCCTCTGACAAGCAGACAATGGAGTTGACACCAAAGAATGTTGAGTCAAGAAGTTAAGGCTAGGTGAGAGAAAAACCAGCTTTTTAAAAATGTCAACTTTCCCCTCAAAATTTCATCTCTGACCACTGAACAGGTAGGAAAGAAGCCAGAAGAAAGGAAAGGACTAAAGAGCCCAGGTTCTAGAACATTCACTCAGCAGGGTCAGGGCACCCATGCTGACAACTGACAGTGTCTCACCACCCTTGATGCTGGGGCTGGTGCAATCAGCCGAGGCCAGAAGTCCACTCACACAGGGCTTCTCCAGTATGGCCTACACTCTCAGCCTTAGGCCCCTCTGCTTCTGGCATGTGTTAGTCTTTTGGCATGAATGACCCTCCGTCCTTATGGAGTCACCTTCTACCCGACTAGCAACACACACTCCAGGGATATGCAGGACTCCAGCCTCAAATGCAAGTCTCTTGCCACAGCTCCCTGCTCTTCTTCCATTTTCACAGAGGTGGGACTCACATATGGGACAGAAGCCTGTGAGCACAGGGCCCACCTGTTGTTCATCATACTTTCCATGCCACATAGCACAGAAGGCGCAGAGGCGCCTGTCAAATGATGGGGGAAGCCCGTGATCAAATCGGAACAGCAGAGGAATGGACCCTGCTGCTTGCAGAGAGTGGAGGCAACTGTCCCTTTCGGGGACACTGGGGTGAGGCAGATATTAGCATCTCTCTCCCAGATGCAAAACTAGAGTTTAATCATAACTCACTTGTGATGGATAATCTTGATAGTCAAGTTGACTGCACACAGAAGGCAACAGAAACCCAAGGTGCTGGGCACTCCCGTGAGGAATTTCCTTAATCTGATTATTTAAGCAGGAAGACCCACAATAAATGCAAACAGCACCTGGTTGTAGCTCACAGAAAGGGACACAAAAGAAGGGAACTTTTGCTTTTGCCTGCTTGTCCTCACTCTCACTGGCAGGTTCATCTACCCTGCTGCTGAGGTTCTCCTTCACTGGTATTAGAAACAATTTCTTCAGGATTCCAGTGTAGTCCAAAGATCAGCTACTTCCCCGGAATCCTTCTGGACCACAGCACCAGATTGCAACTGCTGAGACATCAGGCCTACAGACTGGACAACTACCAGGTTCTCAGCCTTACCAGCATGAGACTTTGGAGTACCCAAACTAGATTCTATATAGATAGATCCCAATCAAATATGGGGACTTACTGTATATATAATTAAAATAACATAACACATATTATAATATTTATATTTATACTATAATATACATATTTATATTTTATATTTACATATTCATAATGTATATATGTGATATATACATACACACACACACACACACACACACGTCTTGTTCCTTCAGAGAATCCTGACTAATACACCATGTGCATGAGACCACATGTGTCATGAGAAAGCTTTGTCACATTGCTGTCACACTAACCAGACCTCCTGATGTCTCATTCCACATTTCAGCAAATGTTCTGCCTTGTGTGTGACTGGCCTCTTGCTTCTGTTTGAAAACACGCTGCTGTATCACCTCCTTGCAGGGCCTGATAGACCTGCCACATCCATCTGGTTCCTGGGAGGGTTCCGGCACCTGGCTTGGCCCCTGAGGGATGTGCCCATGACACAGAACACTTGTCCAGTACTCCTAGGATGGTTCTGTCAGTGCTGGGACAGGAGTGACAGGTAGCTGTAGGCAGACCTCTTCCAAGCTCCCTGAAGCACAGTGTTGGGCTGAGATGCCTCTGTCCGAGGTCCTGGCCCCCTGCCAAGTGCTTCCTCTTCACACCTTGCATCTTCTAACTAGGTTTCCAGGAGGGTGGGAGGTCTTCTGAGCCACCAGGTAGGTTTTCTCATCTTTTCATAGCTGAGTGTTGAGTGTGTACTAAGCTGGACTGGGTTTAAATGGGAGGCATGTTGTGAAGGACCCTTCCCAGAGCAGGAGAAGTTTCCAGGTGGTAGATGTCTTCTGCTGTTACCTGGACCAGTAAGAAACAAGAGAGATAAAAACAAAACAAAACACCCAAAACCAAAATAAAATCCCACACCTCCCCTGTCAAGGAATTTACAGGGTTCTTGTGTCAGCCTTGTAGAAAAATAATTCACTCACCAGTAAATCGAGCCAGAGGCCTCAAGGTAGCCATCAGCAGTCTGTGGGAAGTTAATTCATTCCATTTGCCATGGCTGCAAAGCTGGGGCTGCCTCCCAGAACAGGCTTTATGGAAACAGGAGAGACATCTGCACCAGCTGTCCTCAGCAGCACCATCTACAACAGCAGGAGTGTGGCTGTAGGCCTGAGCCGTCAGGCCTGAGTGAGTGCACACTGGCCCAACCGTGCCTGGACTCGACTTTTCAGTAAAGGAAAGTGGGGATGTCTCCAAAAAGTTCTGGTAAGGTCTTGACTAGAGTCAGGGGGCAGGGGGAAGAGGGTACGGATTTCAGAGCCATCTACCTGATATCATCAGTGTGCACCCTCAAAGTCTACCTCTGGGCCACAAAACTTTAAAGAGTAAAGTCCCTTTAGGCAGACTTCCTCACCTACATCTATTTATTTAGCTTTGTCTAGAAAGAATGCAAATATCCTATGTAGTTATAAAGCTGAGTTAAATGTAAGTGATAGTTTCTATAAACCAAATGCAAAGTTAAGCAGCAACATTATTCTTGTTTGGTTTGGTTTGGTGAGACATATTCTCACTCCGTGGCCCAAGCTGGTTTCAAATTTGCCATTTTCTTACCCCAGCCTGCCAAGAGCATAAATTATAGGTACTCACCCAACAAGTCACTGGCTGGCTGCATATTAATAGATTACACCCTAAGGATAGAAAGTTGCTTAAAAATCATAGACAATATGAAGGAGTTGAACCCCTTATGTGCATGCATGCACGGGCACACACACACACACATACACACACACACCATTTATAGGATGTATGTAACCTCGGGTATGTAGAAAATGGTTAGTTGATATATGACTGCATGTTCTACTATTAGAGACCAAAAGATAATAAAAACACATGTCCACACAAAACCGGAAATAGAATTTCATAGCCACATGATTCTTGACAGCCAAAAACCCTCTTACAGATGGATCAACTGTGAAGGGAGAGAAGACATAGCATGGCCACTCTGCATAATAGTGTGACACAGCTGCAGGAAGAAGTGCCACTCTAGCTGCAGTGTGGATGGCCCTTGAAGACACTGATCAGGAAAAGACATAGCACGTGGAAGAACCTGCGCTGTATGGCTTATTCTCAATGTCTACAGTCACAAGACCATGTATGCCAAAAGCAGATTAGAGGTTGCCAGGGCCTAGAAAGTACTTGGGTTTGGAACTTCTGCCATAGTGGCTTCTACAGACCACAGGAGTTACAGCCCAGCCCCACAGCCAGTAGCAGAGCAGAGAGCTATGTAGTGAGTGGAAGAACATTCAGAGTTAAGGCAGACACAAGTTCCTGACCAGCTCTCCCCTGCATGCTTCCAGGAAAAGTGATGACTGTTTGCTGTCCAGGAAGGGGTAAGGGACAGGAAATGGGCATCTGCCCTGGACCCAGAAACTCATGCCCCCTGTGTTGAAAGTACCCTCCGTCTCCACTTGTTCCCTATCTTATCTTTTACCTTGTCCCAACCTGTACCCACCCATGTGTTGGTATCCAGGACCTCCAGGTGGAGACCATTCCACTCCTGCCCTCCATCCTTGCCTGCCTTGTCCAGGTAAGTCTCCACACAGCCAGGTTCTGAGGAACACCACTCAGGCTGGGGGACATCTTTGCCCCTCCCTCTTGCCCCAACGTTACAGACAAAATATACACTACAGTCAACACCAGCAATGCTTACCAAAATCTGCTATGGACAGAACATTCAGGTGAGAGGTAAAGAGAGACGCCTCAGCTCTAACAAGGCATGTCCCACCCTACCCTAGCAACCAGGCAACAGCAGAGAAGGGTCTCCTAGGGAGGAGAGAGCTACAGGGAACAGAGAGAACACAGAGTTGAGGAAGGGCGGGGTCATGGGAATACTACCCAAGAAACTGCCAAGGGGTAGCCTCAAAACATGGCTCGATACAGTCAGGGTTTCTGTGAATCTCTTATCAGCTGTGTGAGCCCAGCAGGTATGGTGGTGAGCAAAGATCAGTGGACTGTATGCTTAGCTCCACCTGCACCCACTTACTATTGGCCAGTCCACATGGGCTACGTCAGGGGTAGAATAAGCTACCAAGATAAAAGTGGGGGTCCTTGTGCCAACATTACCTGAAAGCCTCACTGGGCCCCTGGAGATCATTGAAAGGCAGCTTAACTTAGTGCAGGATGGGTACCCAGGCAGTCCATACCTCATCCTCACAGGCGTCAATCGCATACCTGCCCTGGCTCCAGAACCTGTTTGGTGGCCAAGAAACTCCAAGAGGAAGCATCTCAATGCTTTGAGAATCAGACAGGACATGTCCTGAATGAAAAAAAAAAAAAAAAAAAAAAAGAGGGAAGTCTGGTTCCTAGAACAGAATCAGCCCTTACCTGGAGCCCGACAGGTGCTGGGGTTCTGTCTGGGCCATGTCCCCTCTTGGACTGTCCCCACTGACCATAAGGGACTTCTCAGAATCTTGATTTCTGGCCTCTGGCTCTGGCTGGCCTTTGACCTCACCCTCTCCTTGCAACCTGCTTCCTCTGTCCATCTGAGGCCCTGAGGTGTGTGCCAGGCACTTGTTGTGAGCAGGGGCTTTGGGCTCCTGCCTGTTGGAGGCATCTTCTGCAGGCAGGGTGACATCAGAAGGCTGGGCCTCATCTAGTCTCTCAGGCTCTTTGTCACCACCCTTGGCTAAGCTTACAGAAGGGTTAGAGGCACTGATGACACTTCCTGGGCCACACTTCTCCCGTAGGCGCTCTACAGCGTCCTCCCTGCTGTCCCCACAGCTCCCACAGCACACACAAGAGTGGAGGAGGCAGTTGGTGGCTGTAGTGCCGAGTTTGTGTGAATTGTCCCCTGTCCCCTCTGCCCTGGGCTCCAACGAGGAAATATCATGGCCTGGGGCTTCTTGGGTTGCCACAGCCGAGTCCAAGGAGGTGGGAGACTTGGGGTTGAAGATAACAGTGGCTGACAGTTTCATCCCCCCAGTCCGGTGTGCAATCATCTCTGCAGTCTCAGCGTCCTCTGCACTCACCTCCCAGCCATCCAGGTATAACTGTGAGTCTAGGCAGCTGCAGGAAGTGGAGCCCACGAGGCTGGCCAGCTTTATCTTGTCACCCTCAATGTTATTGTTGCTCCAGTCTTCCTCCTTTGCCAGGGCAGGTGTCCTGACCCCCACCACTCCACTCTGGCCATCCTGTCCTCTCTGCTGGACATTACCCTGCATCAATTCAAATGTGTACCCTGGGGATTCAGGCCTAGCAGGAGACTCTGTCACCTCCACATCATCCATGAAGAACACCCTTTCCTCCTCATCGCTGCCTGATTTCAGCTGGGCTCTGGCTGGAGAGGCCTCCCCTCGGGGGCTAGCCTCTGAGCCTGGCCTATGCGCTGGGGACTGGCAGGCACTGGGAGGTGAAAGCAGAGAAGACATCTCATCCCCGGCCCTATGGACCATGCGACTGAGCTCCTCCAGCTCCTGATCATCATATTGCATTGAGCAAGCCAGTTCTGCCTCTGGGTTGTTGGCACTGGCTGAAAGTGTCTCCTCGGGAGGAAGGGATGCAGAAAAGGTGGGTGCCAGGGCGCTGGGTGCCTGGGTGTCTGCCCGGATAGGGAGATCCACATCCTGAGAAACACAGAGGCTCCGCTCCAGTGTGTGCAGCTCCTCCTCAGTCAGCGCCTGCAGCAGATCCCTACAGGATCAAGACAGAAACTAGGCTGAGGGTCTCAGATGTCATAGCCATCTCTGCCAACAACAGCAGAGGCAATCCCCTGAAGTTGACACCCACACTGAAGAGTCGAGGCAGCAACCACTTGAGCCTGACACTCACTGTGTCCTCCACTTCAAAAGGAGACCTAGTCGCCAGCTCTCCTGTCACGAGGAGTGGAAGTGTGAAGAGCTGTGATTACATTTGTAAATTATATTTAGACATGAGATTCTGGAAGCACTCACGGGGAATGCCAAGGCCCTGGTTAGATGGGGTTGTAGCTCAGTGGTGAGCATTTGTCTGCCATGCATGAGCCCCTGATCACAAGAATATTGTGACTATATTAATAAAAGCTGTTTTAAAGGATTTATTTTTTTATTTTGTGTGTAGGGGTGTTTTATTTGCATGTATATCTGTTTAACATGCATGCCTGGTACCCATGGGAGCCAAAAGAGGTCATCAGATTCCTTGGAACTGGAGTTACAGATAGTTGTGAACCACCACGTAGAGCCTGGGAATCAAACCCTGGTCCTCAGGAAGAGCAGTAAGTGCTCTTAACTATGAGGAGCAATCTCTCCAGCCCCAGTAAAAACCTTAACGCAGTGGTTCTCAACTTCCTAATGCTGTGACCCTTTAATACAGTTCCTCGTGTTGTGGTGACCCCAACCATGAAATTATTTCATCGCTACTTCATAAGTGTGATTTTGCTACTGTTGAGAATCACAATGTAAATATCTGATATGCAGGACACCTGATATGCGACCCCCAAAGGGATAGCAATCAACAGACTGAGGAGCTCTGCTTCAAAGAATAAAATCAATACACATGATTATTTACCTAGGAACTTTAAAAAAAAACTAAGTATTACTAAAACAAAACAAATAAACAAACAAAACCTAAGTATTACTAAGAACCAGCCATATTCCTGCCAGACTCTGGACACCAGTGGTTTTGCAGAGAGAAGGCAAGCATGGTCCATTCTTTCTAGGATTCCCTTCCAGGTAAGTGAGGCAGGTTTGAGCATTGTACAAACAATACATTCTACAGTAATGGCAGCAGCTAGGAAGGAAACACAAGCCAAGGAGAGAGCAGTAGGGCCCCTGGCTGAGTTTGGGATGGTTTCCTCAAGAAGGAGACACTGTGGGGAGAGGAGGGGGACTGAGCGGGGAGGAGGGAGGAACAACTGTGGTCCGGATGTAATATATGAGAAAAAAATTAAAAAGGAGAAAGGGACTCTGAAGCTGGGTCTTGAACATGAAGATTGGTTTTGTGACAGCGACTAGGATGAGCCTAAAGTGGGGCCAACAGGCCAACTGTATGCTGCCCTCTACCATGGAAAGCCCAGGATATACTTGAAGTCTGCATCCCATAGTGAAGATTCCAATGTATCTATGGATGGGCAGAAAGGTCCATGTACTTCTCAGAATTGTGAGACTTAGAAAAAGCACACAGTGTCAGAGGCAGGATTCTTCCACTTAGGCTGCTGGTCAGGAAGATCCCAGAGACCCTCAGGACGATTCAAGGCTATTGTCATTGCTTTTGCTTGTCCACTAGAACTTAAGGATAAGACCATATTGTTGACTGAACAAAGAAGCCCTGATAGATTGGCTATGTACCAGTGAATGGCTCCATATCCATGGTATATGGGCAGCACTGGTTATTTACACTCAGTGTGTTACTAAAAACAAAACCAAACCAATCAAACAGAAGACATCAAAGTTAAAGAAGGATGGATGTGCTGGGGACTCCCAGAGGAAGGTGTAAGGGAAGGTGGGTTGCATGTGATCAAAATACATTGTATGTAAGTATGAAAGTCTCAAAGAATACATTAAAATATTATATCAAGAAAAGAACTTCCCAACAGGCAGGAGGCCAAGGAAGTAGGAGCTCAGTGAAGTCAGCCTGGGATGTCCAGAGAACAAAGAGCAAAGAACCAGCAAGGCCGCTCAGCAGGGTCTAACCCTTGGCTGGTTGGAACCTGATATGCAGACCAGGCTTGGGGAGCTACCTACCCCTGCCTACCCAAAACTTCCATAGTCTAAAATCAATTATGAGTTAAATGCAATATAAATAAAAGTTTCATTTTCAAAAAGAAAAGGAAAGAAAAGAACTATGAGGCTTCTTGAGTTTCCTAATCCAAACACACTCACAGACAGTATCCACACCCCAAAGTAATCAACCAGGAGCCCCGGCACACTCCCATGCCTCCAGTCTCCCTAGCTGCTGACATCTTGACTTCACGAGCAGATGTGCTTTTGTCTGTCTTCATTATCTAGAGAAATGGGAATTTGCAGCCTACAGGCTCTTGTGGTGGGCACTGTCCACTGATAGAGTATAAATACTGACATGTCTACTGATGAGATCCGGCTGCCACATCTGGCATTGCTGCATGCCTCTCCAGTATAAAGAATATCACGTGTCATTTCCACCACACAGGAAGAGACTACTGGCTCATAGAGTTGGTGTATGAGTTACTTTTCTCAATGCTATGATGAAAAAAAAACCTGATGTGGAGAAGGGACAGGTGGGTTTATTTTGGCTTGTGGTTTGAGGGAGAGGGGGATACAGTTCATTATGGCAAGGGAGGCATGGTAGCTGAGATGTGAGTTGGCTGCTCAAAATGCATGTACAGTCAGTAACCAGAGACAGTAATGTTGGATTTCTCTCCTTTTCCTTTTTATTCAGTCTGAGATCTCCAGCCCCGCTGGATGGTGCTACTCAAATTTAGGGTGGGTCTTCCCTAGAAACTCTGCGAAAGACGTACCCAGCAATGTGTATCTTACATGACCATAAATCCCATCAAGTTGACAAAGAAGACCAACAACACAGTCAACAAACAGCTTGGACATTGAGTCTGTGGCCTCGGCTGGCAGCTCTGTCCTCGGCAGTACAAACACGTCCCCCTGGTGCATACGCAATGGGACCTCACTCAGCATCAGGGAATGGATCTGAGTGCCAGCCTGCACTTACTGGTCCTTACACAGCCTACTCAAAACTTATACTAGTTTTTCTTTCTGTTGGTTTTCTTTATGTGTTTGGAAGTTAAGTTCTTGATGGATATATTCCACCATTCTTCAGCCCGCCCACATTTCACTCTCTTGCAGGTGTCTATTGATGTGACATTTTTAATATAATAAAGTCCAATGTGTCATTTTTAGTGGTGCTAAACATTGAACCCAGGGACTCAGCCATGCTAGGTAAGTGCTCATTACTGCACTGTCGCTCCGACCATGCTCTTTGTAAGTTGGCCTTTCTGTGTCCTGTTTAGGGAACAGCTGCCTCCTCTACTGTTACAACGATGATCTTGATTGTATTTTCCTCTCCAAAAACTTAGTAGTTTTTCTTCTCACATCTATACCTCTACTCTATCTGGAATTGATTTTGTATGTGCTTGGAGTAGTGATCCAAACAACCAGAAACATCCGTAAATGAGACTGTTTTCTCATATGGATACCTATTAGCTCGTCCCATTTATTAGAGAAAAAATGGTCCATTGCAGTCCCAATGCAGTGCCTCATGGCCATAAGCTGGAGAACTGTATCTTGATCCATATGATCTATTCTGTTGATATTTTATTTGTGGGGAGGCTCAGATCATGGGTTACGTTCTTTTACTACACACTGTATTATAAAATTTTGCTTCTTCTGTCAGCTTTACTTTTTGTAAAATTTGTTACTTGAATTCAAATTGTCAAGTTCATCGACATAAAAGAGGATTCATAGTATCCTCTTATAATTTCTTTGTCTGTAAAGTCTGTACTGATGTCTCCTGTCCATTACTTTTCTTGCTTGTTTTCACGTCCTTTCTTCTTTCTTTATTTTTGCGCTGGCTGGACTTGAACTCAAATACTGAAATTATAGGTATGTGTCACCATGCTCAGGTTTTTGGGGTGTGTGTGTGTGTGTGTGTGTGTGTGTGTGTGTGTGTGTGTGTCTGCCTGTCTGTCTGTCTCTCTGTGTGTGGGTATGTGTAAAAGGGGGGTCTATTTTATGCTACTTTTAAAGTAATATGTTATTTTTCTCCTCTCACTGTTTTTAAGTTTCTCTGTTGTTGGCAATTTTATTATGACATGCACAGGAATGTTCTGTGCTCATCTTGCTTGTGGTTTGAGTCTTCTGAATATATGAGTAGAATTCTCATCAGTTTTGGAAAGCCCTGGGCTATTTTCTTTGAATATTGCTTCTGCTCATTGTCTCTTTCCCTTTCTGGGATCCCAGTGAGATGTGTTAGACATTGAGTGTGCTGCACATGCTTCCCCTACTGATGTCTACTTGCTTCCTCACTCCTTTTTGTCTGTGTGCTTCGGTTTGTGCTCCCTTTGTTGGTCTAGCCTCAGGCTCATTACTTCTCTGTTCTGCCGGGTCTGATCTGCTTTCAGATCCATACTCTGCTTTTTATTTTCAGACAGTGAACACTTAGCTCTTGAAAATAATAACTGTTGTTGTTGTTGTTGTTATGGATTTTTTTTCAAGACAGGGTTTCTTTGTATAGCTCTGGCTGTCCTGAAACTAGCTCTATAGATGAAGCTGGTCTGAAACAGAAATCCACCTGCCTCTGCCTTCCAAGTGCTGGGATTAAAAGTGTGCACCACTAATGCCCAGCTAGAATAGTTTTAATTGATTCTAAATTGGTAAACTCTCCTTCCTCTTCTCCAACCCCTCTTTCTTGTATGTTCTGCAATACAGTACTGATAATTGTGCTCATATCGTTGTATGTTAAGTCTATCTTATGAATCACATGTTTTTCTCTTGACCACAAGTCATTTTCTTGTCTCTTTATGTTTGAACTGCATGACCGACATCAGAAAACATTCTAACACTGGCAAGTGATGCTGTCTTGTGCTAAGGGGATTCCAGTCTTTGGCAAGTGGTAGTAGGATCCATTATCACATGAGCAGGCTTACTGCTGCTCTGAGGCTAGTGAGACTCCATCTTTCCATCCACCAGAGTCCTCAGACACTGTGCTCTGCCCTCTGAGCTCCGGCTTAGCCTCCAATTTTCCCATCCTCCATTCCATGAACTGCCAACATTTGGCAAAAATCTCCTGGGTAACTAGCAGTGAGCTTGAGGCAGTCTCCTGAGAGTCTGCAGGACTGCGAGAAACCTCCCATGCTCCTGAGGGGTTTTGTGCCAGACTCTTCCTACATCTGAGCCCAGCATCTGAACACTGGGCTGCCCCCAGTGTTGAGGTCCGCTGGACCACTGCCTCTGGGCTCTGCACCCCAGCCTCAACCTTGTTCAAGGAAACATTTGACTTGAGTTTTCAGATGCTTTCTGGGAAGAAGGGCTAAGGATCTCTGGACCTAGTTCTCTCCTGAGCCCTTGGAACTTCCTCTTATTGCCCCAGCACTTGCCCCATCCTCCTATAAGCACCCCCACAGCTAAGGCCGGGCTGTGCTTACCTTCTTGGCCTCAGCATTGTCTGTTGTCTCTCCTCATTTATTGTCATCCCTTGTCTTGGAACCAAAAAGGGCAGGTACTTAGTCTCTAAGTCTTGGGTTTGTTTGCATTCCACTCAGAGTGAGAGGAAAACAGCCAAGAGCCAACTACAGGATAAACTGAACTGTGAAATACACTGAGCTCTCAGTCTGCTGACTTGAAGAGGTTCGAAGACTTCAGGGCTGCCCACGGGGAAGGGGGACCATAGGAGTCTCTTCTTGAATCTGTTCTTCATAGATCTATGTTCTATGTGTCTACAAAGAAAACTCTGGCCTCACTGACTATGTCTGAGGCCACCTTGTGCTGAAAAGCTCTGAGGAGGCTCTGGATACTCTGGCAGGTCACTATGTAGAGCCAAAGGAGAAAACACCAGTAAGGCACCCAGAAAATGGGTAGGCATGGCCTCCACATTGTTTCCAGCCCATCATGAGGCCATCCCTAGGGTATGCAAACCCATCCCACAGAGCCACTGGGTGTGCTCTGTCCGACAAGAGAAGAGTTTGGCATAGAGGAAGGGCTCCAACACACCCACAGAAGCCTAGCTAACATGAGCTTCTGAGGGAACTTCAAGCTTTTATGAACTGAGGGCAAACACTGAACTGTGTGCTACACCCATGGTAGGAAGTTTTCAATTCCCTAGAACTTGGCACTCAAGAGCTGCCAACCACTCTGAGGCCCAGGCAGAGCAGACAAAGGCTAGCCTGAGCCACTGTGGGCACAGGTATCACACAGGAAGATGTGTGGCCAGCTCTGGTGACTCAGAGGAGGCTGAACATTTGACATTAATACCCACCTCCCGGCCCTGGTGACTTGGAGTGGGCTGAGCACGTGACTTCAGCCACCGTCTTCAGCCCTCACCTTATTTTCCGCAGCAACGTGTGGAAGGGCCGGAACAGCTCAGACATGTCCTCCACCTTTCGGTCCAAGTTCAGGGGTCCATCTGCATAGACCACAAGGCCACTGTATTCAAGACATACAAGCCAGTGTGGTTAGGCTCTGTAGGCCTCTGAGTGAGCCCTGTGATTCCAGCTTCAGCATCTGCAAGAATACTGACAGCCAGCTGGGACCAGGGCACCTGCACTTAGCAAAGTCATAGCTTCACCCTTCACATCCTATGAGTAAAGTTTCAACAAGTCAAGGAAAAGGTGATTACAATTCCTGTCCAGACTTTACCATCAAGTTTATTAGCTTGGTTCACAGCAGGGATCTAACAACCATGGAGTCTATCTGTTCACCTCAGTGCTGCAGAGAGATGTGATCAACATCTATTACAAATGTCTACCTCACTGAAACTGAAAGACTAGATCTGTAGAGGTTCATAAGAATCAAGCCTAAAATTGTCATGTTGAAACCCAAGCATGAGCTAGAGACCCGTGTGGGTCTCTTATCACCCTTCAGGGCAGGAAACAGCCTCTTGTCTACCCACAGGCAGGACTGGGCCTTCCCTGGATGTCCCCTCTGAAGGCTGGAGCTTTTCTCATTGTCCATGGCCCAGCACTTAGCATCCAGCGCCCAACTGCTAAAGACCAGCTTCACTCAGGTGTCACCTCTAGGCAGCCCTGATTCTATCAACTCATCCCCTTGACAGCCACCTTCACTTGCCACCTCTGGAAGCCCCAAGGCCTGCTGCCCAGCTCTGAGGGCACCTAAGTCAGCCAAGTCCCAGCCCATCTCTCTCGGAACACTAGGCTAGGACTCTTCTCCAGTATCTCCTCCAGTGTTTCTGGGTATGTCTCAGGAGCCCACAGAATATTCACCTGTGCTCTGCTTCCTCATCTGAGCACAGATTAGGGCTACAGGACTTTCTGTTGGAGAGCCCTGCTTGTTTCCACTCCTGTGACATGATCTCCTCGCCAACAGAGTCCCAGTTGTCACCATCACACACAGAGTCCCTATCCATTTGTAACAGTCTTCTTTAACATACCCAGTTTGGTAAGAAAAAGTGACAAGCAGAATCGAGGCACTATACTATTTTCTCCTTGAAAGGTTGGGCGGCATCTGGGCTCTGTGGTCCTGCTGAGTGGTGAGCTCACACTGAACAGAAGCAGGTTTGTGGTAGGGACTGTACCCTGGAAACATGAAGCCAAACAGAGAAAGGGGGAAGACAGAGAAGCTGTGTGTGTGTGTGTGTGTGTGTGTGTGTGTGTGTGTGTGTGTGTGAGAGAGAGAGAGAGAGAGAGAGAGAGAGAGAGAGAGAGAGAGAGGGGTGGGGGGAAGAGGGAGAGAGAGAGAGAGAGAGAGAGAGAGAGAGAGAGGGAGGTGGGGGGAAGAGGGAGAGAGAGAGAGAGAGAGAGAGAGAGAGAGAACTGGCTTACAAGATTGGAGAGCAGGGTAAATTCCAACTGCAGAATGGAGCAGGTGGCAGGCAGACTGGAGATGCAGGGAAGGGTGATCACTATAGTCACAGGCAGAATCCCTTCTTTACTTAAGGGATCTTGGCCTGTGTTTTCCTTGAATTTCAACTGATTTTGTGAGGTCCCCTGCACTATAGAGGGCAATCTGCTGAACTCAAAACTCAAATTCATTTAAATGGTAACTCATCTTTAAAATGCATTCACAACATCCAGACTGGTGTGAATGCTAAGTATCTGGGTACAGTGACCATGCTGACACAGAATCAGTGATAACAATTCTCAATGTGGCAGCCACGTCCCAGCAGTGCTCACTGAAGACAGCGTTCCTCCCTAAATGCTCCTGGCATCCTGGCCCAGGATCATCTGAGCACAGATGGAAGGCTTTCTGATCTCTTAATTCCATTTCACTGGCCAGCACATCTTTCTAAGTGGGCATTTTTACTTGCAGTAAGTTTTGAAACAGACTGTGAATCATTTTTTCTAAGTGGGCATTTTTACTTGAGGTAAGTTTTGAAACAGACTGTGTGTATCTTTTTTCTTTGTGTTTCTTCTTTTGAAGGTTTTTTTTTTGCTCTGTGTGGTCCATGGAGGCTCCATAAGAATTTACAGAATGGCTTTTCTATTTCTTCCATAAAAGGGGAAAGGGGGTGCAGGGATTGCACACAATCCAAGGGTCACTTTGGAGAGCATTGATAGCCTCTCAGTCCATGAACATAGGTTATGAGCTGCCTTTTTATCATGGTAGGGTTTTTTTTTCTCTATGTTTTTTTTTTCCACAAATGGTCCGCAGTCCTCAGTAGTTATGTCTTTGACCTCTTTGGCTAAATTTATTCCTAGGCATTTTATTCTTGTGAATGTTGTTTCTTAACTCTTGTACTTAAGGCTAAGGGTATGGCTTAGGAACACAACACTTGCCTGGGCTCTAAGCCCAGGGGTGATCCCAGCACTGGAAAAACAAACAAACACCCAAAAACTTCATGCTTCAAATAACATTTGATTATATTCAATGGAATATTAACCCTAAAAAAAAGAAAGAAATGCTAACACATTTTAATGTGCTAATTGAAAATAAGCTAATCTGTGTGGTTCCACTCACAGAAAATTCATTCCTTGTATTGCCAGATCCCCAGGGGAAGAAGAACAGTGAGTACCAGGAAGGGGCAGGATGGTGGCATTCTATCCAGACAGGGATTTTTGGATGGAGGTGGGCAGTATCTGACAACACTGAAATGCTCGCTCAGAAAGGGTTAAAATGGGGCAAGAGATGGCTCAGCAGGTAAAGTCACTTGCTGCCAAGCCTCCCAACCTGAGCTTAACGTCCAGAATACACATCATGGAAGGAGAGCTGAATCCTGCAGGCTTCCCACTGATCTACACACACACACTCACTCACACTCACACAGAAGCTAACTCACACACACATGCTCACTCATACACACACATATACACATGCTCACTCACACACACAAACACACACATGCTCACTCATACACATGTTCACTAACACACACACACAATCACACACATGCTCATTCACACACATGCTCACTCATACATACAAACACATGCATGCTCACTCATACACACACACATACACACATGCTCACTCATACACACACACTCACACACATGCTCACTCACACACATGTTCACTCACACACACACACTCACACACATGCTCACTCACACACATGTTCACTCACACACACATACTCACATACATGCTCACTCATACACACATTACATACATACATAAACACACACCACTAATAAAAAATTTTTTAAAGGGCTAAAATGTTAAGTTTTATGTCATGTGTAGTTTATCACCATGGTAAAAACACTTATTTCTTTGCCTTCTGCTTACACAAGTGTTGATTTTTACAGAGGGCTGGGGCTGTAACTCATTCAGTATGCATGGTATGCAGGTAACTAGCCTGATATGTATGAGGCCCTGGTTCTAACCCCGGCAGTGCATGCCTGTGATCCCATCATGTGGGAGGTGGAGAGAGGAAGACCAGCAGTTCTATGTATTCTTGGATACATAGCGAATTCCAGGTCAGCCTGAGACACGTGGGTCCCTGTCTTAAAGGAAAAAAAAAAGTAGTCTGGAGAGATGGCTCAGCAGTTGAGAGCACTGGCTGTTCTTCAAAAGAACCTGGGTTCACTTCCCAGCAGTCACATGGCAGCTTACACCTGCTGTAACTCCAGCTCCAGGGGATCCAACACCCTCATACAGACAGATATACAGGCAGACAGCAGTACACATGAAGTAAGTAAATCATTTTTAAAAGCAATCTTGCACTGACAGCATTTGGCTATGATTCTGTATTTATCACAGTGAGGATGGTTCCTTAACAGTAGTGTTCTCTCTCACATTTTAGTGACAGACGTATCATTCCTAATCAGTGCCTTAGTTCTAAATATTCAACCCCTCGAATGTTATTATTACAAGTGCTACTTTATAAGTGATATGTATAAATATGCATCAAGTCTTGTCAGATCAAAGTGGCAAAACTCTAACAAACCCACCATGTTCCACCCTCCAGTAAGTGCAGGAGGGGAGCCTGCCTTCCTGTGGGAAAACATACCCATAACACAAACCCTATTTATACAACTACAGGACCAGAAATCCTACAGAAACAAAAACTAGGCTTGAGAGGGAAAAGAGATAGAGAGAATGAATGAATAAATGAATGAATGTGAGCATGCACTCGGGCATATATGCTAATGTAGGCAGCACTTGTACCCACAAAGGGTAAGGAGTGTGAGGTGTCTGTGATACAAGTATTCTGAAGTTAGTGCCAACCAGTACCCAAATCTAGGCATGGTACTGCACGTCAAAGCACTTTTAATGGTCTGTTAAAAGAGGGATGGGGTTTTCTGTGTTACAGCATCCATTCTCAGAGATGCAGTGCCCATTGAGAAAAGGGTCAGTGCCTGTTCTTAAAGACTCTCAGATCCTTGCTGGTCAGCATTAACAAGATATACATTCCAAAGAGTATTCTGTTTTGTGTTTCAGACAAACAAAAAGAGGTAAGGACCAAACCAGTGCACTGTTTCCTCTTAATAAACCACAAAGACACCCGTGAGCCAGCACGGGTCCACAGGTCCACCTGGAAAGTCACTCCCGCCCACTTTACATGGGCTATCAGGGACTTTCAGTCCTCCAGCTCAACATGCTCAGAAGATATGATATCCCCAGAGTCTGCTGACTAGGGGTATTTTAAAGTGGCATCCCTGGGCTGTGATGTGACCCCTTGGATATGCTGAAGAGAAGGAAGAGACTCTGTAAGGAAAGGGGGACTATACAAGGAAGGGACTGAGCAGGACTGAGCTGTTAGAGGGTTCTGGAAACACCAGACAGTGCTCAAACATAATCCTAAAGGCCTTCCCTGAAGACATCTAAGACACTTGAGCCAGCAGCCTGGCAGGGAGTGTCTGGACTGGCACCAGCCCCTGTTCTGCTTTTCCCAATACCTGCCCCAGTGCTTGCCTATGCAACAGAGAAAAATGCCCCCATTTTTGCAGGTCCAAAGCATTGGCTGTCCTGAAGCACCACCTTTCCAACCCTATGTTTCCACCTCCCAGGGGAGGCTGCTTGTGTCTATGCTGTAGATTCTCTGAGGTCCTGCTGTGAAACCTCTCATGGTCTGGACTTGGACCCATGCTGGCCTGTCCTTCTCCTACAGGACTCTCCATCCCCACTCTTATCCTACCTATGTTCTCTCATGCCAAGCCATCTCCCAGACTTCATACCCAGCCAGCCATCACCAACCCCCCCCCCCAACCCCATGAACACCCACCCAACAGAAAGATGGAGCACAGAGGTAGAACAAACTGCAACCATTGGGCTCTGCTCTTAGTCCCAGATACTCAGAATTCCTAGCAAGTGATTGAACACATGGTCTTTAAGGTATGTAAGGCCCCAGATCCTATATTCTATCTTGACATCTTGAACCCCACAAGATTCTCAAGGCTAACCTTATTCTCCCCAGATACATCCTACCTTGCTAGTGAGAAAGAATCCCCTTGGTGGGACCAGGCTATCTTCCTAAAGACCAGAAACCACTCACTCAAACCATATTCTCCTTTGGGAACTAAGGCCTCTTGTCCTCCCATGGTGCCTGTCTCCTACAGCCCTGTGTGGTTACTCTATACCCAAGAGACCCTGCACTGTGTGTGTGTCCACCTCACCTGCCCTGCACTAGGTAGCAGGACTCAGTCTGCAATATGAGTGACACCCTCTCCATCCAGAGAAGCAGGAAGGTCTCTGAACACTTGGCTCCACCCTGCTGAAGAGCCAGACTGCGGACTGCTGGGGTTGACCACAGCAGAGTCTGCAGTGTGTAAGGACCAGTACCAGTAGCCAAGAAGCAGAGGACACTCACCACACAATGGCCAGCCGAGGAATGGTGAACATGAGGGCAGGTTCGTAGTCATCGATCATGTCCTGGGTCAGATACCCAAAATCCAAGGCTCTGGCAAAGGGAAGGGGAGTGAGAGGGATACAAGGTTAGACTCCAAATACAGGGGGAACAGAGTCCCACCCTCTCTAGGTTTCACACTCAGGGGACAGGTGAGGAGGGTGACCTGTGCCACCTCAGTCACACACAGAAGACAAGGCATGCTTTGCTTGGAAAGCCCCCAGAAGAGAGACCATAGCTCAGTCTGTTTTCCTGCCTATTCCACTTCTGTCCCAATAAGCAATGGAAGGGCAGGAGGTGCAGGAATCTGTGTGAAGATAGCTGTCATTCTGGCAGGTGTCTGTCTGTCACTGCCAGTACTTTGCCTAACCTGGAAGCCAAGACAACTCAAGGACCACGCACAAACATGAGACAAGGATATTCCCCAATCTAGCACCTCCTGTGAAATCTAGGTTAGTTCCCTCCCCCACTACAAGCAGGTGGCTTTCCCAATACAACAACCCACAAGCAGGTGCTGAGCCATCAGGACTTCAAAGCAAAATGTACTTTCAGCCACCTTGTTTTCTGGCAATTTGAAACACTTCTGAAGGCATAAACGGGTGAACTGTCTGCCTTTTAAAAATAACAACTTGTGGTGTGACTTAATCAGTTTCAAAATGAGTACTGCAGTTGACACTCTGTGGTGAATCTTGGCCCCAGACTCTATTTGGAGAATCTGACTTTGAACTGCCAAGGCCTCACAGCCACAGTCATAACCCACCAATGGTGAATAGGCCTGAGCCCTCACAGGCCCACAGAGGCTCTGAGGTGAGCAGCAGACAAGCAAGGAGGTGGGGGAGGCAGGGTGCGAGGGGCTAGAGAGCAGCGGCCTACTAAGTCCTGTCTGTCACGTGATTCCACTGACCTGTGGGCACCTGCCCTGTGAGCCCAGAGCAGAGGAACTTTGGTGTGTGTGAGTATGGGCTCTCCCTTCTGTGCACCAGTAGGCATGAAGAGTTAAAAAAGCAGCAGGCTGTTGTCTTCCCACCTGGGCATCCCTGACAAGAAGCCACCCTGAGCAGCCCGCCCTTACCGCTCCACCGTCTCACAGAAGAGCACGATGACCTCCTGCTGCACGTAGTACTCCCTGGGGGACTTCACTGGCACCATGGCTGACACATAGCTGCAAGGCAGAGGCAGTCAGACCTTTCCTCCTCAGCTTCCCAGGCCTCCCCAATTAAAACCACAGTTCTCAATACTACCTCTGCCTGTGCCATTGGTTTCATAAATACACAGCTCCCAGCTTTACTGGAACTGTTTAAACCAGAGCCCCAGTCCTGCCCCAGCTCAGCCCTGACTACCATGAAAGCACCACACCCACTTAAGTGACTGTTCCCACCTTAGCCTCAGCTGTGAGCAAGCAATGCATTAGTCTATACTGGATCCATGGTGGGGAGCAGGCTCCTGGGAGACCCCTTTTCCCATGGAGTACAAACTCGGGCCCTGTGTACCTCAGCCACCCAGGAGAGGCCCCAGATAGATACAGGACTGAAAGGAAGCTGGCTGAGCAGCTGGGGGTGTTTGTTTACATGATATGATGTTTGTCAGTTTGTTTATCTGATCCCAGATAAGAATATTTTCATGCCTTCTAAACTCTTATTTTTTTCTTGCTATGAGACACAAGAAAATCATACTCATTGTCTACACTCAGACTTCTGAGAGAATACTTCCTTCTAGAGGTCAGTCATGGTATCCTACAATCTGTAGGCATGGATTTCCCATCTGCAAGCAGCACAAAGTTGCTGCATAGAGCACACCCGGCCTCTCCCTTAAGCCTGTCCCGAGCCTTGCCCCCCCAGGGGCTGTGACTGCCGGAGCTCTGCTGGACACTAGACCCTGTTTTCCCTCTTCCTATGAAGGCTCCCTTACACTCACCCACAAAGATCCCCAAGAGCTATCCACTCAACTCCTCCCTCATCAATTCCTACATGGAAACATCAAGATGTGGACCCAAAGAGCTGGCACCCCAAAATTATGAACAAAAGCCATTATTCCAAATGTCGACAGCATATGCATAGAACCATCAAGGTCACCTCAGTTCAAACTCGGCAAACAGAACATCAAAGCGCCTCAGCGCCTCCCGCATCTTCTCCGTGTAAGTGTTGAGGTCTCGAAGTGCCTGGTCACGGAGAGTGCCCCGCACATCCTCCAGGCTGCGTGTCAGCTCCTTGGCCAGTGGCCGCATAGCCATGCTCTCCAGCTCCCGGTTCATGATGATGGAGCCAGCTGCCAGGCACTGTGGGCAGGAGAGTATGCTTCAGAGTGGCCTGGAGCTCTTAGAAGTTGCATGTGCTCAGGAAACCCGACCCTATGCACCTCAAGGCCTCAGTGCTCTGTGGGAGACCCAGTGATGTGACTCTCATTGCCTCCTGGTCCAGGGTGGCTGCTGGGGCTAGGAGGGCAAGAGTGTCTAAAGGCCACACTCAGGGTTGTGTCCTGAAACAAGATAGAGGCAAGGGTCCAGCCACCCTGCAGGCCATGACCTTTCTGAGAAGTCACAGGTGCCTCTTGCACACACACATCTGAAGTTAATGGGAACAGAATCTCCATGGTAACCATAATCATCTTCCTAAGAAGCATCCTACTCCTGGTTGGTGAAGAGGCCTCCATGCACCCTCAAACTCCCCACATCTGTGAGAGACCCCAGCCTGTGCTCATAGGAGCACATAGGAGTTTGCCTGCTACTCTCAAGGTAGTGACCAAGGAGTATGGACTGCTCCCAGTTGGCTTCTTCCAGTGTAGATGCTCAGTCCACTAGCTAGCCACTAGCTAGCCTTCACCGGTTTAAGGACAGAACCAACCCACCAGCCAATCCTGTCAGCATCAATCAGGACAAGAAGCAATTTCCTATCAGCCAAGGGGAGGGGTCACTGACTTCCCAGGTGTATCCAGAAGGGGAGCATTGAACTCCAGGTGCCACCCCCTCAGCAGCGCTCCCCGTACATACACACCAACTCACTAACTGAGCTGGGCCCATCTCCTTTTGCATGATCTCACAGGAGCCTCTGACCTGGGCCACGCCATACAGAGTGAATACCAAAGCTTGAAGAGGAAGACCTGCTGTGGCTACTGGACCAATCAGAACTCAGGGAAGAGGAGAGACATGGAGTAGGCTAGGGAGAGATGAGATAAAATGGAGCACGAGGCAGGTAAGGCCCACGATTGTGCAGGGAGGGATGTCAGGGAGGACAGCATAGAAGGATGCCGGATAGCAGGCTACAGTCAGAGCCCGAGATCCCCAGTGCTTTGAGAACACAGTCAAGGGAGATATGCTGGGGCTTCACTTTGTTGAGGGGTACAGGAAGTTTCTAGACAGGGGGAACAGTGGTCCTACTACCTTATGGGGAAGCTATCTTCCTGTGTCACTGGGAGATAAGCTCAAGTGAGATGTGGTGGGGTGAGGCCCCCATGAAGAGTGCCCCCTGCTGCTGTCATGGCAGTGGTGGGGGTGAGAACTATGCTCACACTGGTATCTGAGGAGCAGTGACAGGATCCTGGATGCTTGGGACGTGAGGGTCTCCTAACAATCACAGGAGAAACTTTATCTGCACCAGTTGGTGGTAGGGAGCACAGGGTTATGGCTCCCCCATGATGTTCCTAGGGCTGGTGACCAAGGAAGCTCAGATCACACCTTCTGAAAAACAAAGGGCAGACAGAACCCCCTAGAAGAGACACCAGGCTTCACATGGACATGGCTGGAAAAGGATGTTCAATGTCAGGACCCAGAATCTCAGCAGCTGACCACTACCTCAGCCCCGAACCACAGCTGGCCAGCCAAGTTGTCATGCCGGATCTCCTCTGGAAACTTGACGCAGAAATCCCGAGGGGCACGGTCCTGAGGAATACATTCCTCCATGATCTGATTAATGATGTTTAACACATTGTCCTGAAACAGAAAGAAAGACTACTCACCCAGACTACAGATGTGATCTGGCAGCACATCCTGTCTCCCCAGGGGGAGGCTCAAACAGAGGGAACTAACCATAACCATCCCCTCCTGGGATAATGCCCCCTAGTGGTCTGTTGCTGGCACACAGTCCTGTGACTGGGCTCATTTGATAGCAGAGGAGCAGAGTTCACCTCACTCTTTGTAAGAACTGAACAGTCTTCCTAGAAAAAAAAAAAAAAGACTTCAACTTCCCTCCTTGCCTGTCCCCAATAAATGCCTGGAGCCATGGCTACCCCAGGTGCCTCTGAACACCCATACAAGTTCTCTTGAACACTAGGCCAGTGGACTCCCATAAAATCTTGACTCTGGGGACTGGGGAGACAGTTTAGCAGACACAATGCTTTCTGTACAAACATGAGGACCTCAGTTTGGGTCCTCAGCACCTACTCTTAAAAGCAGGGTACAGTACCTCATCTTTAAACCCAGCACAAGGGGCGGGGGCAGAGACAGGACAACCCTGGGGACTTGCTGGCTCCAGTTTCAGTAGAGACACTATCTCAAAAAGTAAGGTGGAGAGAAGTTGAGTACCTTTGGCCTCCACCCCTGCACACCCCTGCACACACCTGCCTCATGCGCTCACAGGCACATGCACACGTGCATGACTTTCGCTGTCCATTTCTACGTCACTATTATTCCCATAACAAGCCTAGGCCATGCTTGGTGTGTCCACTCACTTCCAGGCAGTGACAGTGCAGAAGGCTACTGTGTGAAGCCAGCCCTTTCACTATGTGAAAATCTCCCCAGAGTAGCAATGTCAGTTTTTACAACAGAGTTAGCATCAGGTATTAGTGAACGAGTCTCCAAGCACCAATAACAACCAGCTGGGGACCCATGGCCTGTCTGAACCTCAGTTTTATTACAGGGGCACAAACACACTCCTTAGGACCACATAAGGAAAGTCTGTTCGGTCAGTACTTCAGACTCTACTCCTTTGCCAAGCAGTGACCCTCCTACCTGCTCTGGGACCAGCAGACAGAACAGGAAAGTACTTGACTGTCAATACAAGGGCAGCTCCACCTATACCCCAATGGCTGTGCAAACTATGGCAGGAAACCCAACTTTTCTGTTTCTCAGCAGCAAAATGGAGCACACAGTTCTATAGCAGCCAGGTGGCTACACAAACTGAAGTCTGTAAAACCTGGGGACCTGCCATGCACAGCTGCTTGTTTGTTTTACTTGACACCAGGTCTCATTTTGTAGCCTGGAGGGTGGGGTGGGGTAGGCAGGACCTTGTAGGAACCCAATCTCTGCCTCTCAAGTGTAACACCACATCCATTGCACTGTGTGTGTGTGTGTGTGTGTGTGTGTGTGTGTGTGTGTGTGTGCCTGCGCATGTGTGTATGAGTGTATAAGTTGGGTGTGTGTCCACCTATCTACACATGCAAAGAGGCCAAAGGAGAATGTTGGGTGCCCCACTCTATCAATCTGAGTTATTGTCTTACAACAGGGCCTCTCCCTGAACCTCTAGCTGGGCTGCCCATCTAGCATGCCCTGGAGAGCCTCTAGTCCTCACCTCTCCTACAGCACTGGTATTACAGACATACACATATACAGCTCAGCCAGCTTTTTATGTGATAGTTGAGAATTTGAACACAGACCTTCACATTTGTGTAGCAAACAGTCATACCCACTGAACCATCTCCCCAGCCCTTGACTGGGAATTCTGAACCCAGCCAAGATGGAGTTGCCAGAACTAAATTTTGTTCTGCACCAAATAGCAGAGGAAACAATGGTTCTCAGGCATGGACGTCAGATGTCAGATGAGAATGGGCAGTGACCCTGAGATGGAAGGAAACCAGGCATGCCCTCTACAACACAGGGATGTGGTACCCAATGGGACCAAGGCAGCTGGATTCCAAGGACAGCAGCACAGAAGACAGACACGTAATGAGGGGCCCAAGGATGGAGGTACCCCATGTGGATTCATCATGAACCAGACAAAAAAAGATTCTGGGCAGTGAGGGCACTCATGGGCTGGCAAAGTAAGAGGTCTCCCACATCTCAGAACAACTAGGAGTACCCCATATCTTACCACGGAGAGTAAAGGTTGGCTTGGACTAACACAGCTCTGATCAGCCTAAGACCTTAAAACACAAAAGGCACCTCCTGAGTGGCTAAGTGTAGGGGCTGAATGTGAGACCTCCCACTGGGTCTCAGATGGTAGAGCTATCTGCACAAATCAGGGAGTAGAGCTTCCCTGGGGAGTAGGTCTTTGGAGATAGGTGTGTGCTCTCTCCAGACACACACAATAAGATAAAGAGTCCCATGAAAGAGAGAATCAACAAAGTTCGGTTGAGTTGATTAATAAAACTGACAAAGTTCTACCAACACAGTCAGGATGACACAGCTGACGTTAGGAGAAGACATCACTATACATTCTACAGATATTAAAAATGACTCCACGAGCAATTCATGCTGACAACTTAAACAGAATTTCTTGAAGTATACAAACTACCAAAACTTTTCAAGAAGACTTAAAAAACCTGAAAAGCCTCGTGTGTATTCAATAAAATGAAGCTGAAGTTAAAAATATTCCCACAGAGAAACCTGTAGATTCAAACAGAAAAATAACGCCAATTTGAGACAAACTCACAACCCCCTCTCCCCACAAAAGCAGAAGGTAGAATCTCTCCAACACACTGTATAGGTGCACGTGATATCCTGATACCAAAACAAGACTGGATGAGTAATCTTCATGACTATAGATGCAGAACTTCTGTTGTTTGAAATTCCTATTTTGAGGCAGAAACCTACATATACCAGACTGGCCTCAAACTGCAGCTACAGTTGCTCTTCAACTCCTAACCTTTCTCTGTCTCTCAAGAGCTGGAATACAGGTATGCAACAGCACGCCTAACTATATTACATATGAAAATTCTCAACAAAATTTGAGGAGATTAAAATAAGTCATAAAAAGTGTGTTGTGCCACGAGAGTAGAGAGAGAAGCTCCACCGTGCGCTGACTTCATAGCATGACTGACGGCTTCTGCTTTGTGTTTCTATTTGTGGCTGGTCAGAGGCATTGGACCCATGGCATTACACACAATAAACAAGAGTTCCTACCTCGGAGCTGTTTCCCAGCCAGTCTACAGTTTTAAAAGTCTACTTTGGTTAAGAGTAGGGTCAAATGCTGTCTTGTCTTTCTGGCTTTATACGTGATGCTGGGTTGGTTTCTCAACCCTCTTTCTACTGGGGAACTTTGTTAGCTTTCTTATAGGCAGCTTTCAATGGCACTGGGTTTTTGTTTTTTTTTTTTTTTTTTCATTTTTGCTAGAATATATCTAATAATGCAATGTGGGAGTCATCTTCTTTGAAGATAACGAACAAGCAGGACCAGATGAGTCACAGATTCCTTCCAAAGCTACATAACTGTAACCCTTTTAAACACAGAAATGGTGAGAAGCCTGAAGGGGTATCCTGGCACAGTATTCAAACTTTCAGCAGTTTGACACAGTTCATGGTAACTTATGTGATGCCCTGATTACTGTCAGAAAGTAAATAAATAGATAAGGAATATCATTAAAGAAAACCTCCAGGCATGGTGGTGTGCAACTACACTTAGGAGGCTGAGACAAGATTATGAGTTCAATCCCATCCTGATTAACAAGATCCTATCCAACAAAACAAAACACACACACACACACATATGGTGGGGGGAGAAAAGAGGGGCAGAAGGTCCTGGGGTGACCTAGTGGATGTTATAGACAGAGCCCTGTCCTGCCAACACCTGCATGCAGCTGTGAGGGCAACAGAGAGAACAATAACAAAACAGTCAGCATTTTACATAAAAGTATTCCATAACACTTACCACATTAAGAAACTTGACTAGCCTAATAGTCACAAAGAAAGTATTGACAAAACTCCAACATTCATTCCTGATAAGAGCCCTCAGCAGATATAAATAGAAGGCAACTTCCTTGGCATTGTAAAGGGAATCTGCAGAATCCTACAGCTAACATGCTTGCAGATAAAAGACTGACAGCTGACTCTCCCAAGGTAAGAACAAGTCTGTTCACCAGGTATGCCAAGAACTGGACTAGAAAGCTGGTCAGGTTCTCAGGGACCAGGGCACGGCACACAACACAAAATCAAGACAGCCAGGGAAGCAAGAAAGAGTACAGGGCTGGAGAGATGGTTGCAAGGTTAAGAGTGCATACTGCTCTTACAGAGAACCTGAGTTCAGTTCTTGGAACCTTCATGAGGCAGCTCACAGTTGCCTGTAACTCTAGCTCCAGGGGGATCTGACATCCCCTCTTCTGGCTTCTGCGGGCACCTGTACTCATCTGCATTACACATGCATACACACATGCCTTGCTAAGGCAGAAATATCACTTGATCCCAAAAATTTAAGGCCAACTTAAGCAAATTACAGACACACACACCCCTGGCCCCTCGCCTCAAAACTGTGTGTGTGTGTGTGTGTGTGTGTCTGTTTTCTTTCTTCTTTTTAAATATTTATTTATTTTATGTGAGTACACTGTAGCTGTCTTCAGACACACCAGAAGAGGGCATCAGACCCCATTACAGATGGTTGTAAGCCACCATGTAGTTGCTGGGAATTGAACTCAGGACCTCTGGAAGAGCAGTCAGTGCTCTTAACCACTAAGCCATCTCTCCAGCCCTTCTTTCATTTTCTTGACATACAATTCCTAAACTCCTTGCAATCTCTTACATAGATCTTACATTAAAGGGATGACAGGTAACCAGGCTCTGAGTAGCTTCAGGGAGGATCAGGCCATTACAGGACACAGGCCTAGATTTTCAACTTTGACTGTCGAACTCTAAGGGGAGGAAAAGTTATCAACCACACCTGTGTATGAAACCTCCACAAACAAAGGACCCATAGGGTCCAGAGGGCTTACGGGTTGGCAAACTGATCTGCAGTCTAGAATGGAGCATCTTCCAACTCCACAGAGACAGGGATGCCCTGCTCAGGCAATGTCCAGATATCACTCTGAGTGCTCTTCACTTATGTGCACACATGTGGTATCACAAATATGGCCTCCGAAGTAAGCACTCTCCTCAATCCTGACAGGAAGCATCGGAAGCACTGGGCTGAGAGCACCTATCTGGCATGGGGGAAATCTTACTCTTCTACCATCAGAAGTGGTACGTGACCTTGTAAAATTGGAGGGCAGGGAGCAGGGACAACAGTGGATGTAACCTGCTTTCCCTTGGTAAGGCCTCAGGTGACAAGATGAGTTTATAGATGTCCCTTATCTTTCTACGGAGCAGCATCAAGCACTGAGAGACTAAACTTGATAAAGCCCATGAGGAGACATGAAATTCTTGGTTCATGAACAAAAGGATGACAACTGGAGTCCCCAGCTCTACATGCTGGGCCTGAGCCATCTAACAGGTCCCAGTCAGGCTGGGAAGCACTGGGGTATGTGTCTAGATTGGGGCAGGAGAGAAACCGAGTCAACACAGACAGCATGACCATAGTGGAGCCCAAAATAGCAGTGAGCTGAATCCTGGGCCTAAGAGACTGGAGTGTGGAAGAAGTGACAGTAAGTGAGGGCAGACGGGGGACAGGGTTCTGTGAGCCATGTAATGGCTGTGCACAATCTCCTGTCCCCATGTCCCCTCCCAGCCCCCAAGACAAGGAAAGAATGTGT